>NC_090925.1:891987745-892612745 GCF_040938575.1 Ambystoma mexicanum
ATAGCAGAATTGGGCTACAATTCTGCTTTTATACAGTCGGAGACATGGTACCAAGGAAAACTTGCCATATTTCTACTTTACGTAGTTGGGCAATCATAGTTCCAACCTTTGCATCCAAAAGAGCTCTAAAATTAACTTTCTTTTTGTCTCCAAAGACCGGATATCCTAGGTACCTAAAGGCAGAGCTTGTTGGTAGTTTTTCATGATTTAGAAACCAAGTTAAGTTTTTTGATTGTTTCTTACTGGATAGACGTACTATGACCGTCTTGGAGTAGTTAATTTTGAGGGGGTTAGCCAAGATGTATTTATTAAAGGCTGATAGGAGCTGTTGAAGTCCAATAGGGGTTAGATCGTACAAGATTACATCGTCTGCATATGCAGTCCACACTAGCTTAGTGCCTTCGATCTTCGGAGAATAGACATTAAGGTTTTTAAAACTGTTTCCCATGTCGGAGAAGTACAAATTGAATAAGGTTGGGGCATAAATACAGCCTTGCCTTAAGCCATTTGTAACCATAATTTCATGGGATAAATTGCCCTCAACACCAAGGCCCACCTTCAGCCTGGAATCCTCATGCATGTGGTATAGAATATATAGCAGAGGAGGGGGCATTCCCAATGAATCTAGTTTGGCCCACAAGATTGACTTGTTCACAAGGTCAAAAGCTGCAGTTAGGTCAATAGATGCACCATAAATTGATGAATTTTCTGAGGTCCATGCTGCATTTTGCAGAATGTTGATCGCAAGACCTCCTGCATCAGTACATAAATTTGTCCTGAAACCAAACTGATATGGCGACAGAAGAACAAGTTACTTACCAACTGGTAACGTTCTTTCGATTGGATGTTCCTCCAATATATTCCTCATCTTAGATGTATTCCATCCAGCTTTGCTGTTCTTCTGAAGGCCTCCGTCGAGGGTGAAGTCATCGGGTGTATAAGTAGCACGTGCGGCGCCCGTTGGCCTCAGTTCTGTTTTTCCCCCTTTTTTTTGCCTGTGATCTTGTACTGTGTATTCCTCATCTTAGATAGACTCCCAAAGCATTATGGTCAATTCCTCTGGAGGAGGGAGTAGATTTTTCGATACTCTTAGATGGCTGAGTATAGCACTGCTTTTCCAAAGGTTAGCTCCCTAGACTGGGAAGCATCCAGGTTATAGAATTTTGAGAAGGTGTGTAGCGAAGACCAAGTTGCTGCTTCGCAAATGGATCTTATTGGAACACCTCTTTGAAGGGCCGTGGAGGAGGCAATGCCTCTGGTGGAATGAGCCCTTAACCCTTCTGGTGGGTCTTTTTGTGCTAGTCTGTAGCATTCAGAAATGCAAAGTACGATCCAGCGTGAAACTGTCGGTTTTGTTACCGATTGACCCAGTTTCCTTCCTGTGCAGCCTATAAAGAACTGGTTGTCCACTCTAAGCTTAGAAAGTCTAGAGATGTAAAAGCTTAAAGCTCTTTTTGGATCCAGTCTGTGAAATCTTTCCTCCTCCTTCGAAGGATGGGGTGGAGGATAGAATGCGGGTAAGACAATTTTCTGACTTAAATGAAAATCAGATATTACTTTTGATAAAAATGATGGCTTTACCCTCAACACAACTCTGTCCTTATGGAACACATTATAGGGTGGCCAGAAGACAGTGCCTGCAATTCGCTCACTCTTCTTGCTGATGTTAGAGCAACCAAGAAGGCTGTTTTCCACATTAGTAATCTTAATGGACACGTGTGCATAGGCTCAAAAGGAGCACACATTAAGAATTTTAGGACTACATTTATATCCCAGATCGGTACTTGAAATGGGTGAGGAGGAAACACATTAGTGAGTCCTTTTAAGAATTGAATTATCAAAGGAATTTTGAAGTAGGAGCATTCTTCCGATGAGCGCTTGAAAATGGAAAGTGCCGCAAGGAAACCTTTTATTGTTCCGATATTCAGACCTCTATGTGCTAGGGTCAGAAGGAAAGATAATACTTCCGGAATAGAACATAGAAAAGGATCGACATTCTTTTCTCTGCACCAGTTGCAAAACTTTTTCCAACGGCAACGGTATAGAGACTTTGTTGCTGGCCTTCTTGCCGAAAGCAACACCTTCATAACGTCATCTGGAAGGTTCCAATCCCTGTATCTCAGCCTTTTAGATACTATGCATGAAGGTTGAGCGTTTTGACCTCTGGATGGAGAACCTGACCCTCCATTTGAGAGAGAAGGTTCTCTCTGAGGAAGACGTACTGGAGGACAGATGGACATGTCAATAAGGTCCGGGTACCACGTTCTCCTGGCCCAATCCGGAGCAATTAGGATCATGCGGCTCCGAAACCTTCTCAGCCTCCTGATGAATTGAGGAATGACGGGAATCGGAGGGAACACGTACAATAGTGGGAAATTCCACTCCACCACGAACGCGTCCCTGAGGGCTCCTCTCGGGGGAAATTCCCTTGAGCAATACCTTTCGCATTTTCGGTTGATTCCGGTTGCAAACAGGTCTACTTGAGGGGTTCCCCAAAGGGCGAAGATCTCTTGAATGACTTCCTGAGCCAGTTCCCATTTGTGGGATACCGTGCTCTGCCTGCTCAGAGCATCTGCCGTCATTCTCTTCCCCGGCTAGATGAATTGCCGTTAAAGAGATTCCCTCCTGAATTGCCCAATACCAGAGCTGCATTGCCTCTCTGCACAGAGGTAGTGACCCCCACACCTCCTCTTTTGTTTAGGTAATGCATGGCCACCGTATTGTCCGTCATTATCAGGACATTCTTTCCCCTGACAGATGGCAGGAAGGCCTTCAGCGCTAGTCTGATCGCCCTCAGCTCTAAAAGGTTGATATGTAGTTTGGACTCCGATGGAGACCAACGACTGTTGATTGTCAAATCGTTGACATGAGCTCCCCACCCCATGAGCGAGGCGTCCGTCACTACTGTGATCTCCGGCCATGGTTGCCAAAAAGGTTCTCCTTTTAGGATGTTCTCTGTACAGTTCCACCATAAAAGATCTTGTCGGACCCTGTTCGGAATCTGAAGAAGATCCGTCATTTGACCCGAAAATTGAGACCACTGAGTCTTTAGAGCCCATTGGAGGAATCTCATCCTCAAGCGTGCCTCTGGCACCAGGAAGATGCAGGATGCCATGAGGCCGAGCAACCTTAAAAAGTCGTAAGCCTTGAGATTTTGGGCTTTTTGAAATTTGTAAACCATCTGAAGAATGTCTTGAGCCCTCGACTTGGGAGGCGAGCTCTTTGCCAAGGACGCGTCTCATACAGCTCCTATGTACTGAAGCTGTTGGGAAGGTGTCATCTGTGACTTCTTGAAATTGAGGGAGAAGCCCAGTTTGTGGAGCAAGTGGCAGGTGACTTTCAGATGATCCAGTGCTTGCTCGGCAGAACGCTCTCGGATCAACCAATCATCCAGGTAGGGGTAGACATGAAAACCCCCCTCTCCTGAGGTGTGCTGCCACCACTACCATTAACTTGGTGAAGACCCTCGGGGCGGAGGTCAACCCGAATGGCAGGACTCGAAACTGATAATGTGAGTCGCCAACTACGAACCTCAGGTATTTTCTGTGTTTGAGATGAATCGGCACATGAAAATAAGCATCCTGGAGGTCCAATGACACCAACCAGTACTGAAGTTGAAGGGCCTGAAGGATCTGAGAAAGGGTAACCATCTTGAACTTGTCCTTTCTGAGGAACATGTTCAAGTTTCTTAAGTACAAGATGGGTCTCAGTCCTCCGTCCTTTTTGGGGATCATAAAAAAAAGGGAGTACCATCCTCTCCGCTGCCGGTACTGGTTCTATGGCACCTTTCTCCAGCAGGGTTAGAACTTCCTGCTGTAGGAGCGGATTTGGAATCTTCAACAGGTGTCTCCCTGGTGGATTGCTTTGAGTTTGCTTTAGAAAAGGAAGGCAATAGCCTTGGGCTATTATTTCTAGAGCCCAAACATCTGAAGTAATGGCTCGCCATTCTTTCAGATGCTGCGACAGCCTGCCTCCTACAGATGTTTTGTGGTGCAAGTCCTCAAAGTGGTTTTGTGGCGGATGTCGCAGCCACTGATGGCAAAGAGGCTGCAGCTGGAGCTGGCTTGGCACGTTTTCCTCATCCACCACCAGTGGCTTTTCTTTGGCCCCTTTGACTGGCCATTCCTCTCGTCTTCCCGCATGAGGTATAATAACGATAGGATCGTCCCCTCCATGATTGTCCTTGCGCACGAAAAGGCTGAGGTTGCCTAATAGCAGCTCCTAAAGATTTGGCTGCTGCTTTTGAGGTCTGCAACCTCTCAAGGCTCTCGTCAGCCTTGTTGCCAAAAAGGTGAGACCCGTCAAAAGGCATGTTCAGAAGGCGGTTCTGTACGTCCGGTGCAAAACCCGACTTCCGTAACCACGTAAATCTGCGCATTAGTGTGCTAGTGCCCATGGACCTGCTGACACTATCCGCAGTGTCCAATCCAGATTGAAGGGATTCCTGCATGGCTTCCTTTCCATCTCTAACAATGGCTAGGAACCCTTCCCTTTCTTCCCCTTCTGGTATGTGCTCCGCCGCCATTGCAATGCACTCCCAAAGAGTGTACGAAAATGTTGCCAAGGCACATGTGGAGTTGGCAGATTTCAATGCCATGCTCCCTGCTGAAAATACCTACCGTGCCCAACCATCCACACGCTTATCGTCCCTGTCTGGAGGGATAGACGGGTATGCAAGTTTGTTAGAAGCTGTGGATGCCTGTATGACCAGACTCTCGGGAGTTGGGTGTTTGGACAGATAGCCGGGGTCGCTACTGGCCGGGTGGTATTTTGAGGTGAGGGATTTATTTACCGGAGGAATAGAATCCGGAGTTTCCCAATTCTTAGCCACCCTATTTTGCAGGGCTACATGAAAGGGTAGTACTGGGTCTTCGGTGGGACCATGGTCCAATATATCTGTTAAATCATCCTGGATGAATTGGGCTGATGGTCTGGCCCATCCTCAGTAATCTACTACCTTTGTCATTAATTGATGGTATGATGGACTGGCATGCTCTCCTGGCTCTGGTCTGCCAAATTCGTTTGCAGGAGATGTGTCAATGCCACTTGCATTGTGTAATGATTCCACCAAGTCCCTCATTCTGCTTTCTTCTGAAATCAAGCATTCTGGGACATTTGGGGTGCCACATTCCAGCCCAAAAGGTACATTTTCCTCATCAGATCTCTCCTGTTCCTCAAAAATTGAGGTCAGGGATTTGAAAAACTCCTTTCTGGGGAGAGGCTTGAAAACCTTCTCTGGGAGAGGAGGAGGAAGAGGTCTAGTGCCTGGCTCTGAGGACAATACAGGTTTTGTAACCTTATCCTTCTCTTTTTCTGGCTTCCCTGGCTTGGCTGGAGCCTTTGGCGCCGAGGGTTTCGGTGTCGACGTCGATAACGGCGTCGACTACACCGTGGTCGTCGACAGGGTCTGCTTCTAGGGCATCGAGGCGACCTTTGAAGATTTTCCCTTCGAGGTATGATGGGTCTAGGACGGCGTCGATGACCTCGAGCGGTCGACTCGACTCGAGCGTTTTTCACTCAGCGTCCTGGAAGGTTCCCTATCCTTCCTTTTTCAATCACCCGGGCTTGAGGGCACACGAGTGTCGGAGCGATGACGCTCCTGGCCGGCTTCCGAAGAAGGCGGCGCAGCAAGGCCTCGCTTTTTCAAACACCTCCATCATTTTGACCCTGAATGCTTCCCACTCTTCGGCAGACAAATGTTTCGTGGGGCATTTCATCTTTTTGGAGACTCGTCTGACGACGAGGTGGAGGGAGACCTGTGGCGTCGTTTCTTCGAAGATGACGAGTGATGGGAATCGCTACGGGACCTCGATCGATGCCTTTCGCGTCGAGGAGAATTCTCTTCACGGGATCTCGACTCGACGCTAGAGGTTTTTCGACCTACCTGTAGCTTTCCTCTCCTCTCTCGCAAGGCCTTCCCCGTCATCGCCTGACACTTTGTGCAGGCCTCCAGGTCGTGGCCTTCTCCGAGGCACCACAAACAATCTCGATGCGGGTCCGTGATCGACATTTTTGACCTGCACGATTTGCACTTTTTGAATCCCGATTTCGGGGTTGTGTTCGGCATCGATGACGAGGACATATTTCGTTATTATATATTCTCACAGAACTCGAGGCGTGCCGAATGTCCGAAGCAACGTATACTGCGGAAAAACAGAACTGAGGCCAACGGGCGCCGTGCGTGCTACTTATACACCCGATGATGTCACCCTCGACGGAGGCCTTCGCGGGACCATCGACTCGACGACATTGACGCACAGCGCACTCTGCCGAAAAAAATTCCGAAGAGCAGCAAAGCTGGATGGAATACATCTAAGATGAGGAATACGATGGAGGACACAATCCACTTGAATGTTAAATTTGTTAATCCAGGTCCAAATGTGCTCCAGAACTATGCTGGCAAAGATTTTGGAATCAACGTCCAAGAGGGCAATAGGTCTGTAACTTACTGGGGATTCCCTATCCCCTTTTTTATATATGGGGACTATGTACGACATCCTCCAGCTGGTCAGAATAATTTTCGTACGGAGGATATCTTTGAATAGGAGAAATACCATTTTTTCCCATAAGTTTACATTACCCTTCATAACGCTGTTACAGAGCATATTCGGTCCTGGAGCCCTAGAGGAAGAACTTTTGATAATTTTGCCTTCAACATCCTTAACCCCAAATGAAATATTCCAGGAGTATTTACAATATAAGGCAGGGGACTCCAAGCTCTCAGGGATGGCGTATACAGAGCACTAAAGTGTCCTTCCCATTTGTCAGAGTTTACACATACTGTTTGCACTTTGCCTTGTGCAAACCCACCTTTGTTTATCAATGTCCAAAATCTACATGTGTTTGCATCCCCAAGAGATACCAGCATGTCTACGGCATCTCTCTGATATAATTGGGCACGCAGGCATCTGGCTTTCCTCTTCCATTTGTTTTTTAGTCGATTGAATTCACACGGGTCTATCATTATTTTGAAAAATTTGTGTCGGCTTAAGAAGCCACGTATTTCGCGATTACGGTCCTTCTTAAGAGTTTTCATCTTGTCTGAGAAGACATGCTTTTGAGGCTCTTGTCACCTTAGAAGAGGTTTTTTATTATTGTTCTCCAGTTTAGCTGAGACTACAGACTCAATGTAGCTTGTAAAGGAATTGTGGGTATATAACATTTTTTTTATAGGTGAATACACTGCTATTAAAATCTTCCTGAAAAAGTGTGTTTACTTTACCAATGTTAGATTTGTGCCACACGATTCTGTTTTGTTGTGCATTTATGAATACCGGCAAATCATAAATGTTTTTCTCGACGACATTACCCACCATCACTATGATCATATTTAACATTTTATGATCACTTTCCGATGAATCGATCAGATTAAACTCATGAATAAGAGGAAAGGTTTTGGTACAGACAAAGATATAATCTATGGTGGAACTCCACTTTCCACTTGACCAAGTGGAGGGGTCTACTGTCTCCTCCATTATGTTGTTTGCACATTGCATCCCCCCTACCCCAATAAATTGAGCCCACTGCACCCCCTGAGAGAGGTTCCGTGTATCCCCTCTGTCATTCTTCATCCAGCCACCCTTTCCTTCATACCCATCCTGTTCAATGCAGATTTCCGAATTGAAATCTCCGCACATTATGAGATACAGATCATTATCTAATTCCAGGCATTCCTGAATCATTGAATCAATATAAATCTTTAAATCACGATTCGGTTGCCAATATATGTTGATGATTAGGAGATGACTCAAGGTGCACTTCAAGTCCACCTTTATAAGAACAGCTATACAGCAATTGTTTATTCGGAAGTTGTTTATGGTGGTAAAATTGATGTTATTCTTGATGGCAATAAGCAATCCCCCTGCTGGTCTCCACATGGCTTGTTTTGTGGCTGGTTCCTGAAAGATCGTAAAACCATCTAGTGCTATAGCATTGACTGCCCAGGTTTCTTGAATACATACAAATGAGTATTTTAGGAGCTCTAAGCACGTCTTAGCCGAATACAGCAATGGACGGGACCCCCAACAGTTCCATGACAAAAAGTTGTGCTTAACAATATTCTAAGAGGAATTTTTCAGACCTTGGATCTTAACTAGAGATTCCTTCAGAGATTCTGCCAGTAATCTGAGCTCGGCCACTTCATTTAATAACTTCTCAGGGTGGGTATTTCGATCTCCTTGTGTAATATTATTACCATGTGACACCAAGGGATGTCCTGTTCGTTCCTCTCCTTGATGTGTGCCCACCCCCTGACAGAAGTTTACGATGTCGTAGCCAAATCTTTGCAAAGCCACACCTTCAGTAAGCACAAGTTCATGTGTTTCTCTTGAATAGAACACAATCCTTACACAGTCATATCTGGTAGGATGAATATAATCAATGAGCTTAATATCTCCAGAGGAGATTAAAGAGAGACGGGGGATCTTGTTGAACAAAGAGGATCCTCCCTCGATGTAGTGACGGGGGGCCCCCCATAGTTAATACGAAGTTCAACATAACACTAGGGTCTTCTGTGTATTTCGGTTCCCTCCATTCTCTCCTATCCTCCGTCCAAGCATTTTGGGGCATGATGTTCTGTTCCTGCCACTTAGATTGTTTCCCCACTTCCCACTCCCCACCATCTCCCCCTCGAGTTTCAAACGGGACTTCCTGCCCTTGATAGGCCTCTCTGACTGTTTCACTGACCTTCTCTTGATTCCACAAATCAAATTTTTCTCTTACCCGTTATTCGAAATCCTTAACTGTGAGGGGGAGGACCCCCCCCACAGATCTCCTCACTTGCCTTACCACTCTTATCCACAGTATTTATCAAATCACCCCCATGTTTAGAGGTGGAAACCCGAGTGTTTGGCCCAACTGATGGAACTAGACCCTTAAATCCGGGCAGGGACATGTCTTTATGAGCTTCCACCACCTGATTGGGGATGTCCCTCGTCTGTTCTATCTCCCCATCCATCTGGTTGGGGATGTCCCTCCTCTGTTCTACCTCCCCAGCATTACAAACCATCTGCGACGTGAGTAGAGGGATAGGTGTACCGTGCTTGGATGGATGTTGAAAGAGTTGAAGTAATGCTTCCTGTACCAGTTTTTTTTTATGTCTTCACTAGGAACCATAGTGGGTTCTTTAGAGTTTGGTTCCATACTCCCATCCCCTCCTTCTGAGCAGAGGTAGGAGTAGTCTGTGTCCCCTTAGAGGCATCATCATTAGAATCTTTTTCCTTGTCTTTTTCCTCAATCTCATTCAGGATCTTTTCCTTAGTCTTTGTGTTAAAAAACTGTTGAATACGCCGCACATCTTTCTTTATTTCGGATCTGCTGTCATTCTGTTTTTTTTGCTCTGGTTTTTCTTTTTATTTGTGTCAATTTTTTGATTTTTTTGTTTCACAGTGGGCGGTTTCCCCTTATGATTCATAGCGTCTGATAAGGTGTTTGAGGCTTCACCGTATTCTTTCCCCTGAACATTCAGTTCAGTTTCTGAGGTTTTAAGGGATACTCCCTCCGTCCCCTCATCGTGGCAGCCAGAGGCTGCCTTAACCTCAAGGGCTAACTTGCTTTCTCATTCAGTTGTGTGAAGTCAAGAGTACCTTCTTCCCCCGATAAACTACAAATATCTTTAATATTTGTATTTGAATTCTTTATCCAAGTAGCAGGTTGGTTTTGGGATTTTTTTAGTTAGCGCTAGTTTACCTCCCCCTTCACTCTTTGCTCTTCTTTTGAGAGCCCTAGCTCTCATTTTTTTTTTCTCTAAAGGAGATGACAAACAAAGGGGCGGTCGTCTTCCTTATTTGAGCCTGGATTCAAAGAAGACTGATCGCTGTTTCAAAAAGGCCTCCTCCTCAATTACCTTCAGTAATACCGATGGACTGTCAGGTTTGATTCTGGTGCTTAGGTCTAGGGTATTTATTTCTTTGTTGTCGCTGGAATCTTGCACCCTGGCCTTTAGGCTTTCCACAGACTTGGTCTTTTCTGAGTTGATTAATATCAATCTCGTTAATTCCTTCACCTCTTCCGACTTGTTCTCCTGCTCAGTTTTATTTTTGCAGGGTCCGGCGGTACCCAGAGACGATTCTCTACTTGCCCAGGGATTTCTAATCTCATCCATTTCTGTGTTCTTGTAGTCTCTATCCACCTCCACTGTTTGACAACCAATATTGTCTCAATTCAGGTTCCTGTAAAGGTTGTGATAAGGTGTAGAGATTTTGGGCATGTACAAAGCCTTCCAATCTGCTAAGTTTTTCTGAACACTCCACCAACATATCTCAATTCCTGTAACTCCCCATGTGTCCTTTCGTGTCCCTTATCCAGGAGATTTAAAATCCTGGTAAGGACCGGGAAGGATTCTAGGGTAGATGCGTTCTCTTCCACCCTAGATTCGTTTCCCAAGTGGTTGGAGGACTGTTCCTCGAACTCAGGATTCATAGGAGGAGCTGATGAAGTGGGGCTTGAGCATTTAAGAGTATCAGACTTGGGGGCCCCCTTGTTCACACTACCGAACATGCTCCTCACTTCCCCCATGGAACAAACATCAGTTCGCACTATTGACATTGACAGATGCTCCTTCCCTCTTCCACTCAGAGGTTTATGAAGGTGCACATTGTCGAGACCACCTCCCCTCGCCCTAACTGGGGTAGAGGGTCCAGTATAAAGTCTGACCCTCCTATCCAGCTCCGCGGGCACCACAGGGGCCAAAAGAGATGTGTCCAGTTGGGGAGTAGGCGGCGAGGTGTCATCCAGATTTAGTATTGAAGGCCTTATTGGTATGTCCTGTACGCTTAAAGCTTTTTTGTTTTCGTTCTTCTGGACGATCTAGAATCTTAGCGTGGTCACCAGAGTCCATTGTAGGGGCTCCAACTAGATTCGGAAGCGGGGGAAATCAATGCCATTAGGTCCCATTTCCTACTTCCCCCTCCCCCAATTGTTCCTTTAGATCTTCTACATTCATTCTCCCGGGGGACAAATTCACAACATGGGAGATTTTTTTATTTGGGTATACGAAGATTCCACTTGCAATAGGTGTTTTTCTCTTTCCCGATTTGTTTTTAACACTCCCACACGGCGTAGGTATCGTCCCACTTCGTAGGGTTCCTACCATACTCTGAGGTTAGCAGCACGATCAAGTCTTAGTGAGAAGAGTATTACACCACTTATCTATTTAGTTGTTAAATTTCCTTACTTGAACAACCCAAAAATAGGGGGAGCTCACAGTACTTCAGCCACAATACAGATCAGAACAGACAGATGTTTACACACATATACTGGATGGAAAGTATTAGAATCTTCCCAATCCGAACAATCGGTGACCCACTCTAAAGCCAATGTTTGTGTTTGTACAAAGTGAAGGGGGATGTGCTCTAGTTTGTGGATTGCCCCTGCGAGTACTGAAAAAAAAGGAAAGTAGGGACTCCACCACCCCCTATATAGCACTCAGCTCAAGATTTGGGGACATGATATAATATATTGAATATACCAAAAGCATATAAACAAGTCCCTCCACACAGATGTACAGCAACAACAAAAGGAATTCACTCGAACACCACAAGGCTAAGCACTGCCTGCTGCAGATGCCAACGCTTTTCCACTGAGTGTTCAAGCTTTAGTCCCCACTCCCAACCTCCCGTAGGGAGTGAGCATGCGATGGAAAGAAGCTCGACGGACGAGGGGTTTGTAAGGGGGAAGCAGAATGTTGCCGGGGGGTGCCCCGTAAGAAAGGAAAAACAATGACCTCAATTTCAAAATCCATCCGAGGTGCCGTAATTACATGTCCTCTGGGACGTGCAGAGGCGACAGACAGCACGGTAAAGAAGGAAAGAAAAAAAAAAGGGGAAGACAAAATGGTAACACCGGCAAACAGGCACTTCCTGGGCACTTCTCGGTGCTTATAACTGAAAGGAAAATATAGAAAATAAGTGGACTAGTATAGTATATTTATACTTATATATACTATCTATCACATCCAAGTGTGGTGATGAGGCTCACCCAAAGGCAACAAAACGAAAAAGTCCACAATCAGTCCAGGTGTAAGAGTGTCCACAGGATACTTGGCGGGAGCCTCCAGGCAAACAGGCACTTCCTGGGCACTTCTCGGTGCAAGGACATTTTCTTTTGGCCAGCAAAGTCTGCAGGAACGTTGTGTACTGTTTCATCATATTGACGAACTTGAAACGACAAAAACATCCAAGTGATTGGGCCAGGCAAAAAATTAAGATATATACGCCATTCCTAAAGCCTCCCTTTTTAGTTAAATTTTTCCAAAGTGCTAGGGCCACATTAGTTGGATAGGATTTTGTACCAAGGACTGTTTTCTTTTGACAAGCACCATTAGTTTTACTTTCTAGGTAGGGAACCTCCTTCAAAGATGGGGCAAGCTAGGAAATTTAATTTGCTTTTAATAAACACCCTTCAAAGATGTCAGTCACTGGGCTGAGTCCTCCTTCTGGTTCGCGACACTAGCTTCAGCCATCTTCGTTCCAAGTAGATTCTTGGAACTTTGCAGATCTTCAGCTTACGTCTCAAGTCGCCTGCCCTCATATTTTCAGCCATCTCATACCAAGGGAAGCTGCACTAGGACTACCTTGTCGTTTCGATTCTGTGTAGGATTACCTGCCACCGCCGCCTCACTGTGGTGACCGTTGGAACACTTCTTCAATCCATTGAGATGTCCTGAGGGGGTATGCACTGCACTTCATCGTTCTTCATTTTGGATCTTCTTCTGGAAGCTGACTGGAACGGTATGCTGCGCAACGCAACCAACTCTCGACATTGTAAAGTTACGGTATTACCCAAATTGACATTTTACAATTGACCTTTTGCACAATTGACCTAATTATAGTGGTCCTAATTGACCTTCACAATTGACCTTTATATTTTAGTTATTTTATATATGTAGTCGGTTGGTTTTGGATTATAAATAGTAAAAGGGGATTGGGTGGGGGGCTTCCAGGGGGTTTTGGATTGGGTGGGGGATTGCAGGGGGTTTCCCCCCACATATATGTCCTAATTGACCTTCTAAATTAGGTCAATTCTCCCGAGGTCAATTGTGACAAGGTCAATTAGTATACAACCAAAGTTACGGCACCCGTGACCCCTGGGCCTTCTTCACCAGAACCAGGTGCAGACATTTGTGTCCACAACAGATCCCGGAAGACCTGAATTAGTATCAGGTAGAATCTGAGTAAGGGGGGGTGTTAGCATGCCTGTTTCACCCCTGCATGCCTGTTTCACCCCTGCACCCTAAACTCCATAGGAGAGCATTGGGCGTAAAGTCCTTGATCCCTGGTCGTCAAGCATGGGTTAAGGATCCTTTCCAGGTTCATCCGGGGTATATAGGATACAGTGTGGTACTTACCTACATTTGGGTAACTAATTATTTAACTTTGAAAAACTTTCCAAAGCAACACCACAGCCCACTGAATCATTTCTGAATATCTTACCTGAAGAGGCTATATATTGGAACTAGTGACTTTTACAGCGCAAGTCCCTATACCATTTTAAGATTGAGGGAAGCTGTACTTGTGCTTATTCTGACTATTCTTACCTATTCTCCTCACATCTGACTACTCACCTGCTCAATCCTGGTTAATTCATTCATATGCATTTCTATGGTCCTAATGGTCAATTTGTATATATCTTCGATATGGTTTTGAGTCAGGAATAAATTGCTTATAACTCCTGTTCTCCAGCACTGCCCACAGCCAATTAGACAGGCCCACCCCCATAGGCCATCTTCAGATTTGGCAAGCGCACCTGATGTGGCAGTATGAGCCATGAAAAGATATAAGAGGGGAGGTGGGAGTGTCACATGGGAATCTATGAAAGATACCAAAGCTGAAGAACAGGATTACAGGTAAGTAACTTATTCATTAGGCAGCATTGGATCTTTCATAGTTTCACATACTGTTTGAATAAGATTACAAAGCAGTACATAAATACAACCAAAAGCATAGCTCAACAGAAGTAACCCACTTACCTCAGGAACTCTCCCCTCGCATAAACAGATTGCGAAGCACTGCCTGGCAGACCCGGGACTCCTCCCTGGAACCCAGAGACGCTGTAGAACACTGAAAGTATGGACAAACCTCCACTTGGGTGCCCAGCTAATGTCTAGCAGGACAGGAATGCAGTATTAGAATCCACAGCCCTTGTCGAGTGTGCTCTTGGCCTGCCTGGAAGGGGCCTGTTGGCCATTCGATGACCGTGTGAAATGCACACTGCATAACCATCTTGCAATAGAAGACTTTGAAAGGGCATTGCCCTTGCTGGAAGGTGCAAAAGCCACAAACAACTGGGATGATTTGCAGACGTCTAAGAGGATATCTGAAAGGGAATTGCGGAAATACCCATCTCCTCAAACCCTTCTTCTATACAAGCAATCTGTCAAAACATTTAAAACCGCCATCAACAACAGTAAAGCCCACAGAAAATCTAGCTCCTGGGAGCTCTTCTCAATTCTGAGGGAATTCAAAGGCAAACCCTCTAGGAAGTCAGCACCCAACAGAGACTCAGTGTGATGCCATGACATTAATGACAAATTCTCCCCAAAAATTATAGGACATCAGCAGGCCATCCTTGTCCAACAAAGGAATCTCCTAAATGCAGGGAACTTCACCCCCCCCCTCCGTCCATACCATCCCCCAAGACAAGATCAAGTCCACTGAATTTGAATTCAAACAGTGCGCCAAATCAGAAATTCGGAAGATATCAGACATTAAACCTACTTCCTGTTTTAGGGACTGGTGCCCCTCTAATAGTCTCAAATGCTGTCTCGACGTACTGGTCCCATGGGCCACAAAACTGATTAAACTCTCGATAAGTGAAGGCAGTGTCCCGCTCTCAGTAAGGTAGTGTGGATCATGCCCTTACTGAAAAAGAGCAACCTGGACCTTTTGCCAAAACTACTGAAATATAACAAATGTGCCCTTCCTGCTCAAGATCATGGATTGTGTGGCATATACCCAGCTCCAGGAATTTACTAAAAGCAACAACACCCTTGGCTCACAGCAGTCAGGCTTTAGAGCCGGTGTCAGCACGGAGACCGCCATGCCTCATCTCAAGTCCAATCTCACCAACATTGTGGACAGAGGTCAACCAGCTCTACACATGCTTTTGGATCTCTCTGCAGCTTTTGACCTGGTCGACCACTCCTTGCTGGTGGCCATATTAAGGTACCAGGCCGCTTGCTCCAGCTTGCCAGCGCAGTGGATCTCCTCTTTCCTGGGGCCCCGGAATGCCAGAGTAGCTAATGATGACGACAGCTCTTCCCCAGCAGCCATGACGTCTGGTGTGTCACAGGGTTAATGTAACGCCCCTTTCCTATTCAACCTTTACATCACTCCCCTCCTCAGTCTCCTGGATAACCTGGGTGTACAATATACCAACTACGCCGACAACACCCAGGTCATCCCTGAGCTCTCAGGTGACTACACACAGGATTCCCTTGCCATTGACAACATCTATGAGGCCATCGAGGCGTGGATGGCATCTAACTCGACTGCCCTTAACGGTGATAAGACAGAGCTCCTGATTGTTGCATCAGGCCAAGACTGAAAAACGTACCACTGAATACGAGAGTTTCACGATTGCCGGCACTAAAATCACAGTGGCCAAGAGTGTGAAGACACTCATCCTTCTTGACGCAGAGCTCCCGATGAGATCACAGGTCGCACAGATCTGGGCCACATGTGGGTACATCAAATTGCTCAGCCACATATATACCCTACAGCTCTACGGGCAGTAGGTCTCTACTGGCCACAGCCTTAGTGAACTCTCGTTTGGACCATTTTAACAGCCTGCTGCTTGGCACATCTGAAGCCAATATCAAAGCACTTCAAGTTACCCCAAAACAGGACATTTTATGCAATTCGCGGGCTGTCTCAACAAGACCACATAACCAATGCTAGGAGGGACCTTCACTGGTTCCCTACACAGCATAGAATAACACACAAACTCCTAACTCTTGCCTACAAATGCTGGAACAAAGGCTCCCAAATATCTCACAGACCGCCTCAAGGTAAGGCGACCAAGCTGTAATCTTCGGTCTCAAGACCAGCTTATGCTGATGCAACCCAGGTTCAAGCTGGTCAGATTTGGCGGCACTAGCTTCGATGTCCAGGCACCTGCAGTGTGGAACAGTCTCCCCTGGAACTGAGAACATCAGACTCCCTCACAAAAATCAAAAGAATGACCAATACCCACCTGTTCAACCTTTGACTGGATTGACTCCTCATATAGCCGCCCCTGCCACCTTTTCAGTTGTCGCGTCTTGTGTATGTTTTTCATGCGCCCGGAGGCCCATGGGCATGTGGCGCATTATAAGAATTAAACTAAACAAATAAGATGGGACCTTCGGCATGAAGGAAGGGTTTGTGCGAAGGACCACTTTGGACTGATGAAGTCAAGTAGGAAGGCTACAGGCGAGAGCCTGTAGTTTGTCTACCCATCTAGGAGAAGTAATGGCATCTAGAAAGGTGGTCTTCCAGGAGAGAAACTTCAAAGAGGCTCTGTGCAGAGGCTTGAAAGGAGCACCCATCAGCTTGAAGGACTATGTTACATTGCAAGGCTGGAGCAGGAGTCCAGACAGGAGGGAAGGAGCAAAACAGTCCTTTAAATAATTCCTTGATCAGTCTGAGAGGCCAAAGAGAAGGCATAGCTGGGAAGTGTGTGTAGCACAAAACAGCTGCTAAATGCACCTTGATGGAAGAGTGTGCTAAACCAGCATTGGCCAAAGACAGGTGGTACTGTAAGACCTCGGCTGACTGTAAGAGAAGTGGGTCGAGACATTGACCTGCACACCAGATGGCGAAGCGTTTTTACTTGCTCTTGTAGCAAGACAGCATAGATGGCACCTGGATCATGGCTAAGAAGTCCATGCAGTCTAGAGGCAGAGGTACATTTCCAAACTCTAGGGCTGCAGGAGCCAGGGCATCAAGTTGAGGGATACTGGATCTTGGTTTAACACTGACTCACAGTCTGCAGAGTGAAGCTCACAGAGAGGTGGCAACCTGATGGAAGGGGCCAGCTCTCAGTTGCTCCTTTCATCATGTTTCCTACCTTGCCACCCTGAGCTCCTCTGAAAGCTGTCCAGGCTAGGGTTACACTGAGATCATCGTGCATCGCTGTTTGAGCGAACTCAGCACTCGAGGTATGGGCAGGATCAGGGGGAAGGCATAGCAGAACATTCCTTTCCACTGGAACGAGAATGCCTTGTATGAGGAAACCTACTCTCAAAAGTCAGGCACTTCTTGTTCATTGCAGTCGCGAGGAGGTCAACTTCCAGATACTGCAAGGGTGCCGAAGGAGAAAACTGACTCAAAGGTGGCATGATGGTTGCTATATGATATGGGATTTATAACGCGCCTATACACAAGTGTTTCGAGGCGCAACAAGGCAAGGGAGGGGGAACAGAGGGAAGACCGACAACAATCTTACTAGGCCAGGTGTCATTCAGATCGCGCAAGTGCATGGGAAGGGGGAAAGGAAAAAGTGCGAGGGGGAAGGGAGAGGGGAACATGCAGTACATGCGAGAGGGGAAAGTGCGGTACATGGGATAGTAGAATAAAGAAGATAAATAAACAGCAGGATGGTGGCAAGTGCAAGGTACGAGCAGACATAAGCGCTGGTGGGGGACTGTAGGGATACAGAATACAGTCCCCAGGTGCGGGGTTGCCAGGGAGGCAGTGCAGGTGTGCAAATGGCAGGGCCTGGGCCGAAGGTCACAAAGGGTGGCCATGTAGCCAGTGCAGTTTTAACCAGGAATTCAGCAGGGGAGAGAAAGCAGAAGCAATGAGGAAGGTTTTGAGGTGCTTCCGGAACCGGAGATGGTTCTTCTCAAGTTTCAGGGAGGCAGGAAGGCAGTTCCAGAGGGAGGCCCCATCTGAGGCGAGAGTGTCACCGGGGTCGGTGATATCTTCGTCCAACAGTGTAGATTCTGAGATCTTCCCCTCCCCCGACTCCTCACCTTCTTCTTCCTTCCAAGAACCCTTCTTTTCCTTTCTTCGTGATCGCACCTTTTTTTTATGTAGATAGGGACGACCCCGGGAGGAAGCCACCGTGCCCCCCAAGAGGGGAGACCAGGGGGCCCCTCCCCTGGGATCGACCAAGAGGGGGGAAAAAGCCTTAGGCACAAAAAACCCCTGTGTAAACGTCGGGTGCCTTGGAGGTGTGGAACCAGGAATCCTTGAAGGGTGAGAGCTGGTGGAAAGTGTCTGGAGGCAACACGTGGAGTGAACCCCCCCAGAACACAGGCAGTCCAGTAAGCGGTCCGGGGATCTGGTACACGAGGCTAGAAGTAGAAGTAACAAAACGGTAAGCAAAGGCAGTCCAGGGGAACAGGCCGGAGTCTGGTACACGGAAGATCACAACAAACAATCCAGAAGGTAGGCGAGAGCAAATCCAATGGACAAGGCAGGGAACTGCCACACGGAAGGTACGGAGCAGAGCGAGAGGAAGTAGGAAACAGAAGGACGGAGCAAGCGGAACAGACAAGAGGAGGAAAAGCGGTAAGTGAAGATGGGAAGGAGGGAGGGAGGGTAAGCAAGTTGGAAGGAGGGCAGAAGAGGCGGGCGAGTGAAACAAAGCCAAGGGAGCGAGAGAAAGGCAGATAGAACCAGCGGAAGGACGAAGGAAGAACAGAGGGGGAGTCGGACTGGGCACGAGGACCCGACCGGCGGGAAAAGCGAGTAAACCCAGGAAGATAGCAACAGGTAGCAAGCAACTCAGGGCTAACGGACGAAACCGGAAGCGCTGCGACGCATCCGTGACCAGTAAGTGGCTGGTTAAAACACCGGGCCGCGGAGCGCCCAACCAATAGGAACAGAAGGAAAGTAAAACCAGGAAACAGGGGGCGTGGCCGAAAGCTGCCGGCGAACGGGACTAAGTTCTGCGTCGCCAGCGGTTCCATAGACGCCAGGAACTCGGCGGCATGACAGAGATCTACCACCAACTCGTTGCGTGGAGAAGCGACTGACCCTGAGGGAGTTGGAGGCGGATGAGCGAAGAGCTCGAGAAGGAAGATATTTGGGAAGAGAGAGTTGAAGGTATTGCGGCCCCAGTCCCCAGAAGGCCTTGTGGACAATGCAGAGGGTTTTGAACTTAATCCGTGCAGCCACTGGGAGCCAGTGCAGAGATTTCAGTCCTGCAGAGATACGATCCCTGGGCTTGAAGCCAAGGACAAGTCTCGCAGTCCTGTTCTGGATAAGTTGCAGAGGGCAGAGAGTAGAGGCAGGTGTCAGGAATAGGGTCTGGGGCAAGCATAGGCGACAATATTGTAAGAAATAAGACAAAAACTACGATTCCCAGCATGCTTAGAGGCGCAATGGTAGTTCACGTATTCACGCCAGGAGACAGCTGGAGTTCGTTAATGGAGTATTTAGCCGTTGACCGCCCGTACACAGGTGCTGATAATGTTGTGCAGCACGGGCGGCCACGACAGCGTGTGGGAGGAACGCAGGATGGCAAGCGAGTGAATTATTTCGATGAAGGCGGACGGAGGCTTCTGTAAACCACGGCAGTGAGGGAGAGTATCTGGCCGAGCAGGTGTAGCCTTGATGTTAATCTCGGGAGGCAGCGCGAACTTCGCGTAAGACCTCCCCATAGCTCCCGGGCCGCAGCGGTGAATACTTCTCCTTTCCAGACCGCTGCCTTCACTTCCATACGCGGCAGCTGCTCCACGGGGCGGAGGCGTCTCCCGGCGACATACCAGAACGTCCGGGTGTCCTTGTGAGGCACCCGGACTCGAAGATAAGTACACGGATACATGTTTCATTAATGTTGACAAGAATTATTTTTTACTTGATACGTTAAAGACTTAAATGAGTTTCTAGCCAGTCCCCGGGTTGGGGTTAGTTTAATCTCTATGGGAAGTATGAGGCAATACTTATCGCAGAAACCCTTCTACTAAGAGATAAATGCAAGACTGTTCATTTCGCTCCTAAAAGGATATCTTGGGTTATGTTGCTTTGTTTGCTCATGTTCTATGTCAGCCCATGGGGCCATGTGTATGGTGACTTCATGAAGGGGGCTTCCCTTGTACGTGTCATGCAGTTTGTATCGCTCTCGTCTGCTATGTGTTTGCTACATGTTACACTAACACGGTCATAAGTATGGGTATGGTATAGGGTAATTAAGAACTCTAAAACAAACTCTGCTCAGGAGACAAGTAAGACAAGGATTATCAAGTAGGAAAGTTTAGGTCATTTCTTGGTTAGGATTAAGTAATTGTATTGCAATGCATGTTGTTTGTTCCTTATCTTCCCTTTGTCATTCCACCCCCTTTCCCTAACTCAGTCTTCCCCCCCCATTGGCTGCCACGTGGTTATCTGTGTATTTCAATTCAGACGCCCGTGCCAACCACGGTGGGAGGGTCGATCTATTCAGCTTCTGTGGTTCGGGAGAGGGGGTTGAAACCCTTCATCCCTTGTTAGACTTGACAGCAGGCAGATTTAGATAGAGGCTGTTGCAATAGTCCAGCCTAGAGAGAACCAGGGCTCTGGAAACAGTGAGCGTCTGGGGGAAGGAGAGGAAAGGAAGAATACCTCCGAGGAGGTGCAGATGGTAGTGTGACTTCTTAGAGACATCACAGAGATGTGAGGAGAGAAGGAGAGTGTGGAGTTGAAGATGACCCCGAGGTATAACTTATTCATAGTAAAAAGAAACCTTCACTATCCCTATCTTCTAAGAGGGGTTTCCCGGCCTCAAGTCAGAATGTCTGTCGAAATCAAACTTCACTGTCCTGCTTCACAACTTACTTCTATCCCTTACACTGCAACTAAAGAATAATCCAAACGAAAGTTCCTTCTCCAGGAGAATGACTCCCTTTCTCCTGGTATTGATCCACACAATCCAATATAGTTCACAACAAAACCAGGGGTAAGGACTCTCTTCCCTTGGCATTTCTTGAGTATATTCAAAGGGCTTCAGTTTCTTGACCAGAATGACCCCCTTCGCCTGGTGTTTTCTGTATCTTTCAACTTGATGTTTAGTTTGGCACTCTATTACGTTATTGGCAGAGTCCCAAATCCTTCTCACGGTTTCAGTGGAATTATCTCTACCACTGTGATGAGGATGCTTTCCTCTGATGCTCAGTTCACTTATCTTGTGGTCCCAGACTCTTTTCTGGTTGTCAGTGGACTTACCCCTGCAATGAGGAAGTTCTCCTCTGAGGCTTGATTCGATATTGTTAGGGTCTTCGAATCATCTCTTTTGGTCAGTGGGCTTATCGCTCCCACTGTGACATTGAAGCTCACCTCAGATGCTCACTCCACTCTTCCCACGAGTTTGGTTCTTACTATTGTGCCTGCCTCTCTTCCACCCCCGTCTCTCCCCTCTGGGTCTCTCGTACCTCCCGTTACCTTCTTTGGGACTTCAGTATGCTACCTTGGACTGTTGTTCGTCTCTCCATCTCTTCAGACTTCTCTCCTGTGCTTCTGCAGCAGCTCCGCGCTCTAATGTACTGCTCCGTTCTCTTTTCCGGCTATGTGCTCAGGTCTGCTCCAGCTGGACCCACAGAGAACTCCCTCAGCGATTCTCTGTCGTCCGTCACTCTTCTGCATCTCCGGTGTGCCAACAGGATTTGACACTCCCCCCCCCCCCCTTTGATGGTTTCCACACCAGTTACCTCTCCCGGCTGGGCTTGTCAAGTTCTTTAGTCCATCGTCTCTGATACATTGTTGCTAGCCCCGCCGGGCACGGATTGTCAAAGTCCTATGTTTCTTTGGACACCTTATCCTTCATGTCTCCTCAGAGTCACCTCATACCAGTACAGCAGTCAGTAAATGTTTTCTGTGCTCTTCTTCGTCCTAGTACTTTCTGTTTTGGCTGTATCCCATGTACTACAGTAATACACTGGTCTACTGTCAAGGAAGTGGTTTGGAATGGAGGGAGAAGTTAGGGAAGGTTGGGGTGTGATGTTGTTCAACTGGCTATACCCTAGGTGGTCGTCCTTGTCCCCAGAGGCAGAGTCCATCCCCATGAGGTCCTCCTGCATTAAACCCCCCTAGGGGGGCTATTGGATGCGGGCCACACCTCCCTAGCTTCATGGGAAAGGGCTCTCCCTTGGGGAGAAGTGACAATACCATGAAAATCGTCACACTACCCCCACCCACCTGGAAAAGATTCAGGTAACCTGGTCTTGCAGAAGCTACCAAATCATGGCAGGATTGGGGTTCCCTGCTGCGAGAATCTGCTACTGTGTTGTGGATCCCTAATATATAAAAGGGAATCAGGAACATATTGTGCGCCAGTGCCCACTGACGATTCACCAGGTATCGTCACTTCTGCCCACAGGGGAGCCCTTTACCATGAGACTATGGAGGTGCAGCCACTACTCAATAGTACCCCTAGGTACCATAAAAATCAAGGTGTCAAAAGAAACAAATGATTTTGGCAATCCACCAAAGAGGGACTGGCAACAATGTATAAGAAGAGACAATGGACTAAAGAACTTGGCAGGCTCAGTCGGGAGAGGCAACAGGTGTGGAAACCATCCAGAGCGTGAGTTTCAAATCCTTTCGGCAGACCGGAGTAATATAAGAACGGAGGACGCCGGCGAATCACTGAGGAAGTTCTTCGAGGATCTAGCTGGAGCGGACCAGAGCATGTAACAAGAAAATAACCGAGCAGTACAGCAGAGCGCGGAGCTAGTTCGAAGCTGCCACAGTGCTGCAGAAGCAGAGGATAGAAGCACGAAGAGACGGACTCCAGTCCCAGGAAACCCCAGTGGCATTCCAAAGTCCTGAAGAAGTAACAGGAGGTACGAGAAACCCAGAGAGGACACAGGGTTGGAAGAGAAGCATGCTTGAGCGGCTCGCACCCAGCCCAGTAGTAACAACCAAACTATTGGAAAGAGTGGAGTGAGCATCCAAAAGGGAACTTCCTGTTTGCACTGTCTACAATAAGCCTGCTGACCACCAGAGACAGTCAGGGACCATATAAATATTGAATCAGGCACCTGAGGAGAACCTCCTCGTCGCAGTGGCAGCAATACGCCCGCCCACTGGTCCATCAGACACAGGTCGGGGAACTTAGCAATATGGAATCAAGCATCCAAGGAGAACTTCCTCGCAACAGTGGCAGTCATAAAACCGAGAAGAAGCTGAAAGGAACAACAGAGGAAGGTAGCCTCATTACAGTGACAGGCATAAGACCACTGATGCAAGTTGGAAGACAGTACTGCACTACACAGAAGTGTTTTTCACTACAGTGGCCATCCTAAAGCCACTTTCCAATACCCCAATCAATTGTATAAAGAAAAAATATGGGGAGTATGTTATGTTAGACAAATTTGTACCGCGCATGTTTACCCAAGGGTAACTTGGTGCTAGGACACATAGCAGGCAGAGGCCAGCTGCAGCCTAAAATCACAGAGTTTTTAGGGAGTGTCAAAATTGGAGATGGTTCTCAATACACCTGAGGGCAACGGGTAGATCATTCTACAATTTACCTGCAGAGATTGAAAACGCACGGCCTCCTACCCTAGATAGACGACATGTAGGCATTGCAACTAAACAAGTATTACCATAAGGGAGAACCGCCCAGGGATGAAAGGCAGAACACAGCCCCTGGTGTTAATACACCTGGTGGACCAAACACAAGGACTTAAACTTAATCCTTTTGGCCACCGGGAGCCAGTGGAGAGATAGAAGCACAGGGTTTATGCGACTGCTGTATGGAGTCGAAGTAGCCACCCAAACAGCCAGATTTTCTAAGAGCTGCAGCCAATGTATGAGCCCGATGGGTTGAGCCAAAAACAGGACATCGCAGTAATCGTTGTGGCTGGTAACCAATGAAGCAACTACCAGAGGGTGCAGATAGGTAGAAATGGTAGTACCTTACGGAGCACTTTGAAGAAAGTGGCCCACTTTACAGTCTGCACTCACCTGAGGGGCCATCGAAAGGGAGGCAGAAAGATGGACTCTCAAATTCTTAATTGCCGTAACTGGAATGAATAAGTCACCCACTGCAGAAAGCCATAAAGAATAGGTTCAAAGAGTAGGATACAGGGCAGAACCCACATCAGAACCTCCATCTTTTCCCCGTTAAGCTTAAGCCAGTTGCTATATAATCAGGCTCCTCAAGGCCACCAGGCACTTACACAGGCGCGACAACACCTCAACTTGGTCAAGATCTAATCTTACCAAGATCTGGATGTCGTCGGCATAGGAATAGCACCGGAAGACGTGGGAATGATTGAGACCAAACAGCAGTTGAACATAGATGTTAAATAACATCAGGGACAGGGCAGAGCCTTATGGAACTACAACAGGAAAGTGAGAAGAAGATAGGAAAGGAGAAAGAGTGACTGGCCCCCGTAAGTCAAGAAAGATGAAAACTAAGCCAGAACTGGACCGGAGAGGCATGCCGAGGCCACGCGGGACAACAGGATGGAGTGGTCGACGGTGTTGAATGCAGCAGACAGATATAACAATATCAAGACTCCCACTCCACCCCGGTCAACCAGCATGGCCAGATTGTCAACTACAGAGACTTTCCTCATCGCAGTGGTAGTCAAAAGACCACTTAACAAATCTCAAAGGAACTTTTAATAGGGAATAATATCCCTTACCAAGAAGGCCGGACCAAGGAAGCCCATGGGCACCTAGTGAAGAAAGCTCGGCAGGAGCTACCAGAGCTAAGCAGACGGCCCTTTGTTAAGAGAAGAAAAAAACAGGATAAGGAAGGCATCCTCCTGGTGGAAGAACTCTGTTATTTTGAATTACTTAGGTTTATGTGTAAGGGATAGAAGCAGGGTTTTGGACAAGGATGGATTCTCATTTGACGGACATTCTGACATTTCCTCATTATACCTAGGTTGAGGCAGGGAAACCCCTCAGAGACGGGGAGGGTTAGGTTTTGTGGTTTTAAAAGTCTACAACCCAACCATGACATTTCCTTGTCTGACTCCTTCACCACCCTTACACCAAGGCCACAATGTGTGGGCCTCTGACTCGGTGAGCAGGTGCGCCCCCATCCCCCTGCTTGCGAATATAGAGCATGGCGGAGGTGTCTGTAGACACGAACCATCCAGTCGTGCAGTTGAGTCTTGAAGGACTTCAAGACCAAGACCACCGCCCGTAACACCAGAACAGTGATGTAGAGCTTCTTCTTGTTGAGAGAGCAGAAGCCTCTGGCGTGGTATCAGCCTGTGTGAGCTGCCCAGGCCCTCCAGTGAAGCATATGTCATGAGCGTGATCGGATGGTCTGGGCGACAAAAGGATGCACTTTAAGTCATATGAAGCTGAAGGCTCCACCACTGGACAGTGTTGTGAAAGGGATGTATTAGATTAAGGATGCCCAGGTTCCCGAAAGCTTCTGCCAACAGGCATCTAGGAACTCCTGAAGGGGTCTCCATTAGGTAGATTTTCATTTGTATGCATAATCTACTTCACATTTGAGTCCCCCAAAACATTTTGCTGGCCAACTGGATTTTTGGTCTGTTCCCCTGAGCAAGTGGGAACCTTTTTCCACACATTCATTTTACCCTATCCTTGGGATCATTTTGAATTTATTTTTATAACTTTTTCTTGGAGAAATACTTTCCTCCAAGTTTTGTGGCATCCGCCTGACTTTGCAGCACTCAGAACTCTGTGCAGCGTTGCTGGGATCCCTTTCTATTTCCGGCTTTATTTTCTGTTACAGGGGGATATTTTTATCCTTCCTATCTTTTTCTATTGTGAGATCAGCACTGCTCCCATACATTTTTGGTTAAAGTGACAAGCTAATCTGAATGGCTGGTGGCAGTGGTTCCATGTAATAATGTCGCCACAAAAATCTCAACTTGCAAAAATATCGCCGAAAAATGGCCGTTTTTTGTGGCGACATTATTGCATGGAACATGCGGGGGACACCACCACAACCCACATACTTTTTTTTTTTCTTTCTTTTTCCCCTGTCCCCATATATATGGTCACCCATATAATATCGCCACAACCTTTTCCCCGCAATATTATTTACAGCGACCATATATATGGGGATAATATTAACCGATACCATGGCAGTGGTTTTATCCTATCTACGTTTGTGCAATTTTAGCTCCCAGGCTGTATTCACAGCCGCAGTAGTGCACAGAAGGGTCACCATTGACCCAAAATGTTGACTGTTCTTTACTCACCAATTCAAGATGGCTTCGTTTCTGCCGGGCAGAGTGGGAGAGGTCCTGGCTTGACTTTTGTCTTCAGCAGGATCCCTATGTGAAGTCTGCCAAAGCTCCAGTGTGTCTGAGGACTGGAAATAGGGGAGGTCTCACAAAGTCTGCTGTTCTTTGCCTTCTACTGTGCCTGTCTGAAACCAGTTCCAACTGGGAGGGTGGCTGTCCTAAAAGGACAGCCACAACCAACATCTTGAATGGTGCACGGGTGCCAATTGGCTGGGTTCCAGAATAAGGGGCATAGATCGGTCCTGAGGCTGAAGACGAGCTGACCCCTGGAAACAGAAAAATCAAAGAGGATGAGAGATGTCCGCAGCAACTTCCAGATGACCAGAGATGCCTCCTGAGTAAACGCTGCTGCCGACCCCTTCTTCAAGCATCAGGCAAGCCCTGAAAAGGATGACTTGCTCCGTTAGACGAGGGGTCCAATCAGTCTGAAGACGGCCTGCATTTCAAGCCATCTCACAACGAGCTATGTCCTCCATGTGCTGCAAGCCACCAATACCCTGGGACCTGTGGCCACTGTGCAGTGCATCTCCTTCCCAAGATGGAATCCTCCGGAAACTCTGGTGAACTCCTTCCGGACCTCCAGAGGCAAGATTCGACCACTTGAAGTCCCCTCACCAGAGTGCTGGACCGAGAAAGCGAGACAAAATCGACTGGGCGGTAATCGTTCAATGGTGTCTTGAAAAGAAAATTGTCAGAAATCACAGAACCCTGAAGAATCCTTTGTCTGAAGCCACTTCACTCAACTGCTAATGTGAGATCCATTTCAGTGTCACTTCTTTTGTCTGCCTGACCAAGAATCCAGTGACTGGGTTGCCAGCTGCTGCATCGTGGTGGTATTGTGCTGAATCTGCTTCTTCACTTCTAAGGTACTGTGGGACTCTTGATAGAACTTGCACAGAGTTGCTTTGCTGCTCCTATGTTGCTGGAGTGCAGATATGTCTGTTTGGGAGTTTGCCCATACACTTTTGCACAGGCCTAACACCTGTGTGCTTACAGGAAGCATTCGCCAAAGTCCCTAAACGCTTTTTTGGAACAAAAGCTTTATATACTCGCTACTGAAAACTTCCTCTGGAACTTTTGAACTTTCTATAGCTTGTGCCTTGCTTGTTTGACCCTCCAATCTGACACCAAGACTCTCATAACTAGATAAGGATGGACTCCTGAAACATAAGGCCTTTGTGAAATAATTCCCAAGTATTTACCTGCTTTATGTTGGTCTTGTTTCATTTAACTTATCTGAAACTGTTATTACAAAAGTATGTTACTTGCCTGTTGAATTGCATACTGCCATTTTCAAAGTATTAGAAAAGTGTTTTACTTACTGTGAATATTGCATTTGGTTCTTCCATGAGTTTATTGATTGTTATAGTACTTAGCATCTTAAAGAATTATCTTGACCTTCGTGTATATATAAAATAAACCATTATTTTTATATAACCTTTAGTGTGTGTATACTCTAAGTTCTTTGTACTGCCTACGGCCCTTTCTCCCTCCTGAGATAGGCCTGGCTACTCAGCCATTGCTGCCAACAAAACGTGTGCGGTTCAGGCCTATTATGAGTTGGAGCCCTGTATCCCAAGGTGGACTGTAGTAAAACTCCCCAACAGTCTCATTCGGAGTGTGCAGTGTGGGATCAATGGGATGCATGAGGACATCATTCCCAGGACGGACTTGAGAGAGCAGACTGAAGCAACTGACAGGTGCAACAGCTGGAGGATCTTTGTCAGGATGGACTCCACCCATTCCTCGGAAGGCTCGGCGACACAGGAAAGCGTGTTTAGATGTCACACAAATACCAGCATGTTCGGAGATGGAATTAAGCAAGACTAGAAACCTAGTGAAGTCAAGCAGTGGATCATCTTTTTTGTGTGCAGAGTTGCCAGTGGAAGAAAATGTAGCCGGCACACAGGTAGACATGAATCCCTGAACAAGGCAGGTGGGCTGCGACTGAAGTAAGACATTTGGTGAGCACCCTTGCTGCTGATTTTATATCGAAGGGCAAGGCCTTGAACTGCTCCAGGCCTAGAGGAACAGGTTGGACCTCAAGACAGCATCTTGGCAGAGAGCTGATGAACACCGGCGTTCCTCTGTTACCAAGCAAATTTAGTTTACAAACAAACTTTATGGAAACCTCGGAAAATGCTGGAATGTCCCAGATTGTCATTAGATCTGTGATTCAACACAAAGAAATCGAAAACTCATCATTGCAGATCAAGCAGAGACCCTGCTGCCAACCGAACTAGGTTAAGGAACCGGACCCCAGGGAAGGGCAGGCGTACGGCCAGCTGTGGCAGTAGAAGATTTAGAAACTAGCATGTGGCCATGCCCCCTCATCGCTCCCACTTCGTTATAACCACACGGCCGCGCGCGCCACCAGGGAGTACCCAGTGACTGCCTCTCATCTGGGGAGACTCAGTCGCTAATTCGATGCACTGTTGACAACGCTGCTGCTTGTTATTATTACTGGATATTGTGTACATTCCAACGCTCAACACGGGTCTATTACAATCACAAATGCTTGTTAGGTGTTTATTAGGCCACTAACAACAGAATTTCTTTATTTCGAGATTTAAAAACTAGCGTATGGCCATGCCCCCTCATCCCTCCGACTTCTTTATAACCACCCGGCTGCGCGCCACTGCATGCGCGCCACCAGGGAGTACCCAGTGACTGCCTGTTTGGCCGTGGTGGCTGTCGGCCGGCGAAACGTATCTACTCAGGGCAAAGGTTTGTGATGGCTATCAGGCTTGCAGCAAATGCATTATATATGCGAGCACACGGCATGTTTCCTGTTGCACCATAACTGTACTTGGTAACATCACTGACGGTTGGTGATACAACGGGTACGTCAATGTGCATAGCCTAATTTGTGTCTTATTGTCAAAGGCTACAACTCCTGCGCAGGTGGGATTGTGTGCAAAGAGTTTGTCTTTCTTACTTTCTCTAAACGATAGGCTTGGACTTGTGTGCAAGCAAGTGTGTTGAACGCCATCTGTTAGGGTGTGGCATTCTCGCGCAATGTTAGCAACCCGATTCTTAAGTCAATTATGATTGGTATGATATGATTGGTTATTTATAACGCGCTTAATACCCAGAGGTTTCTAAGCGCGGACCCGGGGATCGAACCAGTGTTTCTCCGTGTCGTCTTGCTTCCAAGGCAAACACGTTGCCCCTGAGCTATCCTCCGAGACAATTGTATTAATAACACGCTTTGTACTAAACCCTGTTGCGTAGTGATTACAACATCTGCTTCAATTAGAAGGGGGTTGAAGAGGATCATGACAGCAGATTGCCTTTGTCTTGTTTCCCTTTCCTGTCCCTATTTCTACATCTGCTCTCGCTTTACTTTCACACTATGGTTAGAGGTCTGCGTAGTGGTAGAAGACTTCACAAGGCCTCCGATAGTGGTCTTGCTGACACTATTAACATGTCTCAAACCATTGATCCTAGCACCACTGTACAGGGGCACGAACCGTCCCAGGAGGCGTTGTATATGCCGCCTCCTGCTGAAAGTGAAGGTCAATAGGAATATTGTGTTGCACATGTTATTCTTGATAGCTGTCAGAATCCTATGGTAACCCCCGCTTGCGTTGCGGACTGTTGTCCGCCCTTAGATCAAAGTATGCCAAAATCTTTTGCACTACATTGTTAGGGAGAATTCTCTCTTTAGGCTGAATTTCCTAACCTAGTGAGTCCCCCAGAAGCTTTGCTGGATTTCTGGAGTTTGTTTTTTTCCTCCTGCCAAGAGTGAGACTCTTTCTCCCACTCTTGGACATGATTTATGGTGTTCCTTTGACTGCTTATGTGTTTTATGGGCTATGGGGTCCTTTACTCCATAGGGTCTCATGTGTTTTTCCTATGTGTGTTACACAGCACCCTCCGTGCAGTAACACCGGGGTGTCATAGTGACACCCCACCATAGACTCCATACCCTGGGACTGACTACTGTCTCCCAGGGCATGTAAAGTCACCATTGGCTTTACTAGTGTTAATGTTAAAGGTCATTTGTACCGCGCACTATCACCACCGGAGTGGTCCCCTGGCGCTCTGGCGGCTCTGAAAGAGGGAGGGAGGGTGTGTTAGTGGGTGGAGGCTGGAAATGTGCAAGATTGCAGTGATGTGCTGTTGGCAGCCTCAGCCCGGTGGTTCCGTCGGCTGGGCCTGGGGTGTATGCGGCCAGTAGTCGTCGTGTGCTGATGTGCGAGTCTGTGTGTGTTTTTGTTTTGTTGTTGCAGTGTAGTGAAGTTTGTGCGGTTTGCTGCGCTAGAGGTTTGTGGTTGTGTTTGGTTTGGAGTTTGAGAGGTGTATGCAGAGAAGGAAATTGTTAGTGGTATTGGTTAGTTTGTATCTCTATCCTGGACTGAGCCGGTTGGGCTCGTGTAATCTTCCACGACGGGATGCTTGTACACCCTGAGCCTCAGGAGGTACGTGCCCGTTTTTGCATTCGAGGCCGTTTGAGGATTTAGCTGTCCCCTCCGCCCGCTCCCTTAATAACCTTGCATGTTCCTCACCCCCTCCACATGACTAGCGCAGCTGCTAGTGTCCATACTTCTGATTGTGTGGTGATTGGTGGCATCTTGTCCGTTCCACAGCCCCGTGGTACCTAGTTGTGGCTGTACGGGCGGTGGGGGATGGTAAGGGTTGGCTGGAGTAGTTGCCTCCGTTTCTCTGGGTCTCGCGGGTGGACCTCTGTGTCCAGCGTCAGCCCTACTGGTGCTCAGGGTACTTCTGTCGGATTCTAGGGGTTTGTCAATGTCCCTTTTTTGATGAGTCGTTTGTCTTATTGTTGTTTCGGTTTTAGTCTCTGGTGTTGAAGAGGCAGGTTTTTAGTAATTTTCTGAATTTAAGGTGATCTTTGGTGTTCCTTATTACTTTTGGGATGTTGTTCCAGGTTTTCGCGGCTAAGTGGTACAAAGCGGTGCCTCCGAGTTTCTTCTTGATGTAAGGTTTTTGTTCCAGTCGGATTTCGTTGGTTGACCTGAGCGGTCTCGTTGGCTTGTAGATTGTTATTTTTCTTTGTAGGAATTCTGCTCCTTGTCCGCTGATTGCCCTGTGCGTTATGCACATTGTTTTGAAGATGATACGCTGTTTTACTGGGAGCCAGTGTAGTGTTTTTAGGGCCGGGGTGATGTGGTCTCTTCTGGATAGTTTGAGGAGTAGTCTGGCTGCAGTGTTTTGGATCCATTGTAGCTTCTTCAGTAGGTATTCCGGTATACCGAGGTAGAGGCTGTTTGCATAGTCGATACTTGACATGATGAGGCCGAGGATGGTGAGTGTTTTGTGTGTGAAGGAGAGGAAAGGTAGTATTTTTCTTGCCGTGTGGAGGAGGAAGAAGCATTTCTTGACTGTTGCGTTTATTTGCGGTTCTAAGGTTAGGGTGTTGTCCATCAGGATTCCCAGATTTTTTACTACCTTAGATGGTGATGGTGTAGATCCCATTTCCGTTGGCCACGGGATGGCGGTTTCCTTCTCTTGGTCTTTGGATACGATCATGATTTCGGTTTTTCCTGGGTTGATTTTCAGGTTGTTGGCATTCATCCAGTTGAAGACTTCGTTTAGACTAGTCCCAAATTATTAACAGAAACCGGTACAAACCATCATATTGTGGATGTACTGGTCGGGGCAATTCGATTAACCCGGGGTCTGTTAGTCGAGGGGGCACGTCTCTGTCCCCCCTGATCGGGTTTTGGCTGGTGGCAATGGAAACTACTTTTTAGATTCGACCGCAAATATTTTCCTATGGGATTTTCCCATTGTTCAAGGCTACCAACTTTAATTATTTAATTCTCATAGCCTCGAACATACCGCCGGTTTATTTAATTAATATTAATTCTCCGGTTGGTATTTTTTGCCAAGACTCGATTCTAAAATGGCGTTTGTCTTCTCTTCTGTGACGCCAACCCAAGTCGAGCCCTTTGTTCCACTTTTGGTGGGCTTCTCCACAGAAGCCTCCAAAAGGGGTGCCACTCTGTCTGGGTACCACAGGGGGTGTGGGAGGGGGTTTAGGCACCCTGGACTGAGTTACCTTGGTAACTCAAGTCGCACTCTTGTGTGATTGGCCCAAGAGGTGAGCCGGCCGGCTCACCACTTAGCATGTTTGAGTGACAGCTAGGCTGAGTGAATGGGGGTTTTCTGCATAAAAGCAGGGCTTTGGGGACTGGAACTTCAGAAGTCGCCACAGGACCTGAGAATCCGACGAGGGAGAAGCTGAGCTGACCTACCACGACGACACCACCGGTGGAGCCCTGCAGAACCGACTCACCACTTCCCGACGACAGAGAAGATCTCCCGGCTGGAGAGGCTTCTTCCCCTGACTGGTGGGCACAACCAGTTTTCCTTTCTTTCTTCGCACCCCAGCCCGGTTTGTGGTCGAACTGCCCGTGCCAAGCACCCCGGCGGCCGGATAGCCACTCACCACTGAACCGCGAATCAACAGACTGCTCCTTGTACCTGAGAAACTCTGCGGCTGGTTTCTTCCCTGGCAGTGCAACGGGCCCCTGTCTTCCTCCACGACGAGATCCTCTCTTGCCCCAGACGAAGCACCGACTTGCACCCGCTGCCAGGAACAACTGCCCCCGCTGGAGCGTTCTCACCACTTTAAGGTACCGTGTCCGCCAGGCCTCCCTTTCTAAAGATTGCTACAAGGTAATAACTCCTAAACCTTCTGGACTGGGCTGGCCGCCTTGACCCTCTAACTGGTCCCTTTCTTTGGTCCAACTCCTTTTTGAACCCTTTCAAGACTTTTGTGCACTGCAACCGTGTGACCTTGGAAACATTTCATTTCGATCCTCTTAAAGCGGATCCAGCCTACTGACTCTGAATTCATGGTTTTACTTTACCTCCTCTCTTGTTATGTTCTCGTAAAAGCGTTGGGATCTGTTTCAACTTGTTCTCTGCTTTTCTCTCCCTTTTTAAAACAAACTATTAGAGTGCCATCTACTTTAAGCGCTCACCGCTGTCTGAAAATAAGTGGGGCTTTACTTACGACTTGTCTAATATTCTTTTAAGGGAGTGCATATCTTTTAGTGACCGTGTTTTTGAATTGCTTACTATTAGTGCATGTGCGTTTTTCTAGATGTGGTTTTAAATAAATATGTATATCTCTTTTACACCAAGCTCTGGTCAGTGTTTACTTGTTCTATTGTGTGCTCTTGACCTATTGTGAATGCTCTGTATACTGCCTAACTCTTCTTGAGGGAAGTCTGACTGCTCAGCCACAGCTACCAAGTGAATCTGTGTGGTACAGACTGCTACCAAGTGGGTTTACTGCCAAATACCTGTAGTCCTAAATCTTTTGCAGTGGTCCCAGAGGGAACTGCACAGGTTTCTGCCTAACATACATGAAATGAACTATATTGATTTTTCTAATCTACATGTTCCAAGCATTCACATGAACAATCATCCTAATAGAACATTCTCCTACATTAGACAGCATGGAACTAAGAATTACATATCCAGGTTAGCTCCTACTGTAAAGGCGGAATTTGGGAAGCGTATTAGATTATCTTTAGGTCTTTCTACACCTGTTTCTCATTTACCTCCCAATGTTGAAGAAGTTCTGTTATTCAGTAAATTCCACTCTGAATTACTGGAACAGCCGGTACTTTTTGGAAATCCGCACGTAACCCCTACTTATTCGGCCAGCTCGCCAACATTTACCTCTAGGGAACTTTTACTGGATATTGAAAAGCAGGTGTTTACAAGTGATGACCATAGACTTAATGGGATCGATAAGGATTCAAATCAATTCAGGTCAGACTTTCTTCACAGTGCTTCCTCCATTAGTCCAGCTCACATACATGACTTGACTGCCCCCGATACCTATTCCTTCCCTGTATTGAAGCGTATACTAAATCTACTCTATAAAGCCCATGAAACTACGCATCTTGAAATTAGGGACATAAAGTCATCCCTTTCAGATATTCTGGGAAAGTTAAATAAAACTGGAACGCTTCCTTTTTGCATATGAAATCTTTTAGTCGCTAAACTTTGCAAGGAATGATGCTGCTAATTCAATCCCTAAGAATGTCCAACTACAAAATAATGTTCGAGTCCTTTTCTAGGTTTACCCAAACTATAGATGACGCTGTTCCATCTAACTCTAACAGCAAGTCTTATGCTGCTGCTGCAGCGTCTACTGCTTTAGCTCAAGAGTACTCTCGGGAGGCATCTGCCTGCATTTTATCGCATGCGGTCACCACTAATATAGAAAAAAAGTGAAATTTAGGCTCAATTAAAAGCCCAGTCTGACCATTGTAAGAACTGTCAGTGCTCCATCCAACACGATTTGATGGAAGCCGACGTGCTGTCTGAGTCGCCAAATAGTCCCCCCCCCCAATTGACCTCATTGAACAAAACATGCACATAAGTGCACCTTCATCTGAAAATTCTGGACTTTCACCTGATAGAGACTGAATGGGTTTCTTACATATTCCTCTCACGTAGAGCAAAACGCTTAGAGCTCAAAAGAGAAGATGTAATGGGAAAATAAATCAAGATGATCGAGACAATAAAAAAGCAAAATCAAATCAGGACACTAATTAATGGTCATTAATTCGTTCATCAAAACAAGTTGTTTTGTTGTTGGGATTTAAACCAAAAAAAAAAAAGAACATTTAAATTGATTGTGATATAGAAAGGCACGCTGTTACAAAATATTTGTGAAGTTTTTTTTTGTTTAAACCATATACAAATAAAATTAAAAAAACAACAATATCCCCTTCTTGCAGCTAAACCAAGATATGTTGGAGAGTCACTGTGCAAAATGTTTGAGACCTGAGGAACTTGTTGAGCCTGCGCAGGTCAAGTAAAGGGCGCCAACCTCCCCGACTTCTTCTTTATCAGAAAGCATCTGGAGCACACCTTGGTGTCTTGCAGATTAACTTGCATGATTTAGATCTCTCCCTTTACGAGGAGGGATTGCACCTCCTGCAGGAGCAAACGTAGTTGATCTTCTGACTTTGGAACGGGAGTGATGAAGGAGAGAGGCCCAATGAACTCCAGTGTGTGGCCGTTTCGAATGGTGCATAACACTCATTCGTCGGTGGTGGTGGACACCCACTGCGTGACAAAGGTTGCAAGCCCCCACCTTACCCCCCCCCCCGCCTAATGGAGTGTTTAAGTGAGAGTTTGGGGACAAAGCCTGTCCAGGAGGATCTGTAATCCTACGAAGTTCTGGAAAATCAACATTTGCCAGAAAAAAAAAAAAGGAGGTGGCATTGCTGTTGCAGTGTCCTTAATAAAAGAGTGATGTCAATGTCGGCCTTGATAGCTTGGAAGGTCTCATCCACTTTCTTGCTGAACAGATCAATGCCATCAAACAGCATGTCCACTTGAAGTTGGTGGTCTTGAGCCAATCCTGATGGCGCAATACAGCTCTGTTTCTCTTTCTGGCAGACTCTGCGTCCGCAATGTCCACAGCGATGGAAATGGCTTTATCCAATGCTGCCTCACCTTCCCGTAAAAGCTAGTGGTAGCGGCCATGGGTATGACATTTTCCAAAGGCATCCAGCAGTTTGCCTTCTTTGTCTGGAGGTTTGATACAAGGGGAAGAAGGGTTGGCAGAGCATTCCTTGCAGCCGCTGAGATGTCAGAGTCCTGGCTAGGTGCGAAGGCATTTAGGGGTGACATCCAGAGCTTTGTACTTCTCAAAGCAATCTTTCTTGGGCGGTGCTGAGAAGGGATTCCTCATCAGCAGTAGACTGTCTTCGCAAATATCATCCATCACCGGGATGGCCACCACAGATTTTCTGATAGACTCAAGCCTTTGATAAAGGAACCCCTCTTTTTGCTCCTCTGGGAAGATGGAACAGTTTCATTGCCCAAGACATGAGCATGTGAAAAGAACTGATTTCATCTGGCAAAGAGTCTCTTGGAGGCAGATCCGCCGACTCACTGTCACCTGGCACCAGGTCAGCAAAACCATTAGTCAAATTGGTGTGTGGGGAGCCATCAGTAGGATAGTCATCAACATTTGTGTAAGTATCAATGAGATTGGCTGGCGTGGGAGGGATTGGTACCCAAAACGGCTGTCCAGATGGTGGGAGAGAAACTAGGCTGCCTTCCACAGAAAAAGTTCAGAGACTAGCGTCTGCGTTGAGGAGAATATTTCCATGCATACATCCCGTGAGCCTGAAACAGTAAGGACTTTAGTTGGTCTTGAAGGGTGTCTGGTTGAAAAAATCCCTTCTTAAATGCCCAGGTCAGACTCATGTTGTAACATTTCTTGGTGACGTGGGGGATCATAGCAGGTCAGGGGGCGGCAGGCGACACATATGGGGCCAGTGGGAACAGTGGCTGTGCACAAGTCGGCCTAGGGAGGAACAGTGCTGATTGGGACTCTCAATACCCTGTAAATCTTCTCAGAGACTTAGATGGAGAGATCAAAGTATTGGTGGAAGACAATATGCTTATAGTTGACGGAATTGATTTGGTCGTCAACGAGGTGGTAGATGGAATGGATTTGGTGTTGCTCGTCGTAGACTAAAGAGAACTTGGGCTGTCCATGAGAGCCCGATAGAATAGTGTCCATTGGGCAACTGCCACAGAGCAGCTGCAGATCTGCCACTCCGCGGAAGCTGTCGCTGATCTTCAGCAGTCTTCAGCGTTTTGCACCTGGGAGGCAGCTGCTAGAGGATATGCCGGCGATTACTCTGAAAGGCTGGGGGTCCATAAGCCGCAGCATCTGGCAGCACGGTTCAACATTGGGCAAGTGCCCAAGGACACAGCCCTGTAGGGGTCACAACCCCATGCGCTTGTATGGAAGATATGAGGGCAACTGCACAGCAACTTCCTCCACCAGCCGCTCTCTAGGCTATTGCCTCTCATGATGATGCGTCTCTGGGACATTTCCCAGGCCGTTCCGCGACACCGAAGCCAAAGGATGAGAACATCAGGTACTTCAGGCTCTAGTGGTGGAATGGGGTGGCTCTGACGTTTTCATGGATATAGGTGGTGCCAGCGAATATGGTGGAGCACACCCTTCAGAGCCTATGTAAGCTGCGGCCGCCAAGTTTGCCACTTTTCCATGCAGATTTTGAAAACCTCTGTTGCTGCCTTCCCAGAGGTTGTTTTCTGGCTTTTGGTTTAAGGAGCTATAGTAACGAAAGGGGTGAGTCTTCCAAGTTTGAGGCGCAGACTGAGTGGTTCCTATCGAACTGCGGCTCCCAAAGACTTTTCTGCTGTCTTCGAGCGTTTGCAATTTTTCTAAGCTATCAGCAGCCTCACGCCCAAAAAGATTCGCCCATGTTGGGAAAGCTTTCTCCTTTTAGCAACTTTCCCTCCATTTCTATGGACCCCCAAACGCTTTGCTTTTCTTTTTGTTCTTGGTCCTAACTTTTTCCAGTGAAGTTAAGCCTCCAACTCCACTGCACTGAACTTTTGCTCATTGTTATGGGGAAACAGACCATTTGTCAAGGCTGTCGGTACTAGGGAACACTGTTACCCTTTTCTTGATGCATGTCTATTTTTCGGGTAACTTTTTATCATTGCACAATGCATCTTACAACGCAGTGCAATGGGTTTCCTTTTGTATGACCCTAGACTACACTCAAAGGGATTTTTGTGGGTTGCTTCAGAAGTGCCTAAAGACAAGCTTGTGTAGTAATGGAAAATCTTTTTATGGTCATGCATTGCCCGGGAAAGACTTGTTTTTCTTGGGCTAGTGCATTGCCATGTGTGTGTATTCCCAGGAAGTGGGCTGGAACTGTCCAGTCAAAATCCACAATCTAGTTTCTGTATGTCTAGGGAGTATGCATGACGGTCACCATCAGTGGTCCTCATTGGATCACTGCTGAGTGCGTGTGTGTGAGGGGCAAATCTTCCATTGGGTGAGCTGAGTTTCTGTCTCAACTTTGTTTCTGGATAAGAAGAGGAATCTTACAATCATGCCGGAGAGACCCTTGAGAAATCCTGCAAGGAGCCAAGTATCCTGCCCAATTGTGAAGATGGTGGAAAACCTGTGCACCGTCCCAAGAAGGCCCAGCAATCAACTTTTGCTGCAGTTCCTGTGGAGCACTCTCTGGCTGGTGATCTGGAGCCCAGCCATTTGGAGTCTTCGGAAGCGTTCCTGGAACCATCATGTGGACTGACCAACTCTAGTTTGTGCTATTGCGGTAGAGGAATTGTGGTTCCACGTTTTGGCTTGGATCTTTGGGGACCCGAATCTTATGCTACAAGAGTCCCACCCGCGAAAGCTCGGCGTTCCAACTTAAATGGGACACGAGATAGGAGGCGACTGAGTGAGAAAGCTGTGTCGCTGTGCATGGGCCACAATCTTCAAAAACCAGCTTCCCCATGTTTGGTCCACTGCCCAGAAGACTGGTGTGAGTTGCATTAATGGACCAGAACAGGTGGCACTAGATTCTGTGTCCAACCAGGACATCACGAGCGCCCGTGACTCCTGGGTTCTGGCAACCGGAACAAACGGCAGGAAAACCAACCTGCCAAGTCTGAAGAGAAACTAGAGTAAGAGGGACGAGTTACAGCCATACTTACCGGCTGCCTCCCACCCCCCAACTCCAAAAGTTTTGAAAACTTTTGAAAAGTTTTACCTTTGTTTGGCTTTGGAAATACTTGTTGCTGAAAGCTCTCCGAAAGCTGGGGACATTTTTATTTACTAGAATAGATACTAACTTGACTTTTGGAAATGATTCCCTATCCACAGGACCCCCCACCTAACCTTTTCCAGGCTCACAAAACGACTGGCAACTTAGTGAACTTTCAGGGCACAAGGACACAGTCATCTTAACATTGGACTCCTAACAATTAAGGTTATATTCTTGTGGACTGCCATTGTACATCTAACCATTACCTTTCCTTTCAGTAATATAAGGGCTGACCTCAGAATTCTGTGCTCCATAATAGCCCACCTCTTAAGAAGTCAATGCGCGGTGTCATTAAACCAAGTTTATTTCACAGTGGCTAGACAACTCCTCGGAGATTGAACTAACCCGAGTCTCTCTGAACCACAGAACAGATACAGTATATATACACATTTCCAGAACAGGTAACGCACCCCCACATTTCCCTCATGTTCCCTTACAAGTCATTACCCAAAATACAAATGGGTTGGCCCTATACAAGGAAATCTAATCCCCAAAATCTCATTGGCTGCCTTCACTCTGGCACTATCCCTTTAGACATGCAATTTTCATGACATTGCAGATACAAGCCCAATCCTCTAATTTAGTTTCTTCATGCAAGACACACAACTCTAACATGGCATACAATACCTCTTTAGTGCAGCTTCCACTTGGGCACAGACCTGCAACGCTAAATCCGACACGCATGGTTTAGGGATGGACACTTTCTGAGGCTGTAGAGATCAAACGAAAGGCTCCTTTAATCGGGCACTAACTCATTTAGTACTCGGACACTCTGGATATTTATTCTTGGCACCCTTTCATTAGGCAACTACCAGTTACATCCATCTGGCCTCCGTTCCCATTATAATCTTTTTCCTGCTAATCTATTCTCATAGGCCCGCGGTCATTTCCGCTCCCAGTCACCCTTTTACAGTTTTAACCACTAAACCTAGGATGACAGTGACAGGTGACAGATCCTTCTTCAGCCACTCGCCCAACAATTTCCAAGCCAAACTCTGGGCCCATGCTTCTTTCATTCCATTTGAGATGCAGATAGGCGTTCCCCTATGGTTCCAGCTGTCTTTCTGCCAACCAATACTTTCTTCCTCGGCCAGCCAGTGTTCCCGAACAAGAATTTTTGCATGTTTATTTTTATGTACGTGTGTTCAAAACTACCACATCCCCTCATAATGGGATCCCCATTCAAGAGTCTTTTTTCCACTTTATACCAAGCTTCTGTGCTTTAAATCTCATTGTGCTATGTTGCACATGTGCTCCCATATTAAATTCACACAATTTATGTAGCTACATGTATGCAAAACTAAAATGCATCACACTTGACACAAAATAACACTTAAAAGTAACCTTTAACAAACCTCATTAACTATTCTAAATACATGCAAAACTACAACATTGTAACACGATCACATCCATTTCTAAGCATTAATATTGTGCGTGCAATGTAAATTTCTCTTTTCTATTGGGATAAAATCGATCTACCCCAACGCCAGCAATCTTGTCTGAACATCTGATGCAAAACCAGATTTTCTGAGCCTGGGGAATCTTCTCAACACTGAGCTCCTGCCCATTACCCCACCCAAGGCAGTAAAAATCCTCTAGGCGAGACTGAAGAACTTGGCACATTGTTTCCTTCCAGTCCGCACAAATATCTAGGTACCCCATTCTCACCTTCCCTTCCAGAACATGTTCCGCAGTTTCAGCAATCACAGCCCCCAATGTGTGGGTGTACTTTGTGAGAGCACATGAAACATTAACTGCTTCCAAGACCATGCTGCCAGAGGCACAAATCTTTTTGGATAAAGCATCAACCTTCTTGTCATCTCTATCTGGGGGTAATGAACTCTACACAGCAGACTTTGGCCCGGAGGTGGCTGCCTTAGCAACCAAACTCAGTGGGCTTGTATGCCTCGACAAGAAATTCGGGATTGGTGGTCGCCGGTTTATATTTCTTGACAAGGTCACTCAATGCAGTTGGTGCAGAAAAGGTCTTTTGCCATAACTTCAATAAGGGCTCCCTTAGCCAAGATATCAGTTAAGTCATATTCTGTGAAGTTCTCCACTGGAGGACCCTATCCCAGGGATTCTGAGACTTTCCCCATAGCTGTTCTATGGCAGGCAGTATTAGGGTGGCCATAGGGATTTTGCATTGAAAGAAACACCTCACAAGAAGTTCAAAGCCTATTTGCGTCCTGAATGTCAGCTGCTAACCCCTGTATCTGGTCGTCGTTCAACAAAAACTCCTCAGGAGGTTCAGAAAATACCCTAGACTCGAACCCAAACGGTATTTGATCCCCAACTCTTTTCTTCAACTTTGGGACCTACTCGATAAAGGCCCCCCCACTTTTCAACACTCGATGCAGACGGACACTTTGGAGGGGGCACCAGTGCGGCAAAGAATGCTGAGGCAGTCGAGGCCTTATCAAACCTTTTTTGTGTCAACTTCACACAAGGTCTCTTGGACACACGGGATGAGTCCCTGCTACCTTTCTCAGATGCGAGGGGAGGGTGTGTGTGCTAAAAACCTCCATCATTTTCATATGCAACTCCTATTTCTCAGAGCTGATTTAGAAGGAAATCTTAACTGCCCATCAGCCGAGGAATTCTGATGAAGAGTGTCTATATGTATTTTCTTTCTCGATGATGAGGCGGAATTATGCAAATCGCTCCAGACGCTCTTTTCCTTGAGGTAGGTGTGCTCGAAGACTTTAAGGAGTGCCAACTTCAACTGTTTCTCCTTCAGAGCTTTAGGTGTCCTTGACTGACACGAGCCACAATCAGTTCTCATGACTGGAGCCGACGCAGCCAGAGAAATGTTGTGCTCAATAAGCAACGTTTTGGCATCACAGTCCTCAACGCTTGAAGCAGGATCCCTTTGCGGTCTGCATTTCTGAAGAAAAAGAGTGTTTTCAAGTATGTCCAAATTGTCTTTTCTTAAGTGCAAAATGTTCCGATGAGCGTGCAGAAAAACGAGAACAGAGATCACAGGGAGTTCTCTGCTGGCTATTTGCACTAATATCAATGTCATATCTGCTCCCGGTGTTGATGAGTTGAAAGTCGCAGAGCGCCCACTGGTGGAAAAACATTTCTAAAGTCTGCTAATGCTGCAGGCATGGTATCAAGAGAAGACACAGACAACAAACGTAACAGTTTCAAAAACCTTTATTCAAATATCAGTATGGATGAAACGCCTAACATGCCCTACAACTATAGTGGGTGTTCCCATACCTAAAGAAACTAGAGAATGTCAGTGTCTAAAGTCCAAAACCAAAAGTCTTTCTTTGTCACAACCTAAGCTTGCCATCATATTTAACACCTTAATGTAGTGTAGAAATATTCTAACTCAAAATAGCATTTTAAAGTAAAAGACTGGAGCAATATCTAGCTCCCGTTTCCACGTTCAGGATAGAGTTCAAAGGGACAATGTTCTCAAGCGGCCCAGGCTCCCCTTCAAAGCTTCAAGTTCTGATACACGATAAGCTATGTTCCAAAGGAGCTCTGGGCTCTTCCCCAAGCTAAATGTATAATGAACAAAGTTCCAAAGGAGCTCATGGCTCTTCCCCAAGCTTCCTGTCTTGGGTCAAAGAGTAAATGTTAAAGGGCTCAGGAGTTCCCTTCCCCAAGCTATAGCCTCCTTCTAGATGGGCTGGGAACTCCCTGGTCCAGGCGTAATTTTTGAGCCACACGGCCCACCCATAACGGGTCATGCAACCAGTATTCCTGGCCCCACGTCCTGTCACCCTGGCAATGCTTTTAAGTTTAAAAGTTCACAATAACTTGTAAGATAGAAGAGAGTGTCAGTCCCTATCACTCTCAATCTGCTAATTCGGCTTCCTGGAGACTAGGCTCCCTCGCACCACACATCGACACTTCATCACACAGGGTCTTCCTCTAGAGCTACAGCGTCCCGTTATCCTCTGGTATTCCATGAGCTCTGCTGGTCTTCCTGTTACTTTACCCCTCTTTTTATATACTTGGGCCTCTTCCAGTGGTTTCAGGTGTGTACAATTCTCCCTGTTTACCTGACCACTATCAGGCCAATTATTGGGACGTTCCTGACATGCAGATCTGTAACTCTCAGACTCCCTCTTCTTCGTCCCACTACTATAATGGCACTCATCATAGGTAACCTGCATTACTCCTGGGATGATCATCTTCTTCCCTGTACTGGCCTTCACTTTAGGGGGAGAAGGAGGATAAGAACGACAACCTACGAAAGCTGAGGGAAGGGAAATGATGTCACTGCCAGAAAAGGGAGGTTACCATGCCTCTCCCTCTGGCACTCTCTCCCCATTCCCCTAGAACCCTCCACACAAGTGATCCTCCCTTGCTAGTCCACCCCCAAGGTCAGGATCCAAGAGCAATAGCCCTTCCCTGGCCACCTGAACAGAAGATCCCTGGGGAGTAGATGTGAGAGTACCTCTTCCAATCAAACCACCTTATGAGGAGCGTTCTCGCGTTTCTTTGCAGTAGCGAGAGCCGACAAGGGGCAGCTACAGTGCTATTAAATTCCTGTAATAACCAATGAGGCCAAAAAAGGCTGTTTTGCTTATAGGGGTCTTTCAGTCTCGTACCACCTGTACTTCACTGGGTAGAGGATCTGTCTTGCCCCCACCAACCTCATGCCCAAGGTAGGCCACTGATCCTTGTTCAATCTGGCATTTGCTTGCCTGTATAGTCAAATGTGCCTACTGAATGGTCTGCAATACTATATTGGGGTGTATAAAATGTTCTTCCCAAGTGAGACTGAAAGCTGCAATATCAAGACCACCCAATCAGTTTGTTCTTCCTTAACAAATTGAATCAATGTCATCAATGTAAAGGACATTTAAAAACACTAATGCCTAAACAAGGGCTTTCCTAACCCTAATGACTATATGTGGGTCCTTTGCAAGGGCAATTACCCAAAATAAAATAACAAGGAAGTGGGGATAAATGGGATACTTTACGAGCACACAAGTAGGTAAGTGCCTAGCAGTCTGCACAACTAATTGCAGTGTCATAAAGTGACATCCCAACACTAGTACAGGTGGAAGACCGTAGACCTAATGGTCAGCATCTAACACATATGGCAAGTTATGGGAATAAAAAGGGAAACACAATTTTACCTAACGGCAAAAAAGGTAAAAAAAATCCCAAAGGCCTTAAAACACTATTCACCATGTATTTAGACAACCTAGGGCCTTTTAATGGTATTAACGGACAGCCACCCACAGTAATACTTTAAAGCCACAAAGAGAATGAAACCATAGTTAAACTTAGCAGACAATGCCAAGAATCAATAGATATTTTACTAACAGTTACCTTTCTTGTACATTTCATGGGAAAACATACACATTGTTACTGGATGGAGTTAGTATTGCAAGTACATTTACCATTTGCAGAAATGAGAAGGATGATTTAAAAAAAATGCACATAAAATTCATAGCGAAGTAAAAGAAATAGTGAAACTTGGTTCAGAGTTGACTGTACCCCTAGGGGATTGGGGAACCATGTCCAGGGGTAGGTAAGACGCACAGCGTGACTTTATAAGGAGAGTTCCAGTGTCAGTTCACAGGTCCATAGGAAGCAATATGAAAAGTTATAGGGTTGTCCAGACTACTGGAGGTAAGTCTGATGCATCACACAGATGCAGTTGCTGCAAGGATCTGCCACAGAAGGCACTAAGGAAGAGTTCCAGAGGTTGGACGATAGACCCTAGAAGATCTTGCAAAAAGGAGGACCCGCCCTGTTAGCAATGGTTTTCTTTTGCTACTTTTCTCCCATGTGCAGTTAGGATACTTTGTATTCTTATATCCATTTCTGTAATGGCCTTTTTGTTACTTTGACAATGTGCCTGCGATGAACTGGTTGCAGCAGATATTTTCCTACTGTGTTTTTGTATTTTTAATTGTGCACTTTTGCATTTCCCGCAAATGGCTAGTAAGGATGACTAAAATCCTAACATGGCCATGCCACAATGTTTTTACTTGCCCTTTGATCTTCTCCCTGCTTCTCAGGTTAGGAATGCCCCCTCCCAGCGAAAGCTGCTGCTACTGCCGAGAACAAAACTGCCTCTTTGCTCGAGAAAAGAAAGCTTTCCTAACAGCAGTTTTGGGAGCTGGGTTTAAACTGCTCAGCCAGTATTCTACCTTTTTTCCACAGTTTTTTTTATAATGACATTAACAGTTGTACAAAATAACATTTTATATCATAATCAAAATACAGTCTATTACATAAGAAGCCTGTAGGCTTTGCTTTGAACTTATTTCTAGGAATGGATGTTAAGCATTCCTGTTTTGGGGATTCTATGACAGATGTTTGGGGCCCCTCAATCTTTTGCTTCCACGCCCGCCCCCCCTCCTGATCTTTTTTTAGTTCCATGGGTCCTTTTTCTACCTTCGATAAGTATATGGCATTTGGTTCCCCCTAAGGAGTCTGCCTCTCAGGATCCCATTTTTGCCCTATGGTCATTTTATCACCCTACTCATGTTTTTTGGGAGTAGGTTGGTGCTAGATATTCTTCAGTTTTGGCATTTTACTGCATTGGCAGCCCAATGCACCTTTTTGATAGCCTTGGGGTACCAATGTGTTTTTTTAAAATCCTGCTCTCTGCTATTTTGTGTTTCAAGGCTTTCTTTTGTCTAGGTGATCATGAGGTAGGCTTAAATGGATGTTCTGATCATGTGGGTTTGTGAGCCTATCATGTCAGTCTCAATACTGGTCCTAACTGGTTTAAACCAGTATTGTTCCCTGGATTATCCCGCTCACTTCCACTGGCTAAGACCGAGTGGCAGTCCTACTGACCAAGCAGTGTGGTTTGTCATCTGACCCTCAGCTCCCAGCCCCTTTTAGTGATTGGCTGCCTGGCCTTTGGGCAGCCCCTTTGTGGAAGGTTATTAAGGCTCTGTCCTGTCCGATACACTCTTGGTTTTCTTTTCTGTAACAAGGAGAAGCAGGTCTGCTGCAAGCTCAAGGAGATTTTTGCCATGATTGATTTTTTAACACTTGGCTATACTGGGTAGGTACAGTGGTTTGGGCATATACTGGCTTGGGTGTTTTGCCTCTGGAGGTCCAGTCTAGGCTCCCTGAACTCTCTTCCAGTCCCCCAACACCTGCTGGGTTGAGCCCTTCATGCAACTAACTTTTCTCGGCTGTGTTACCACCGCCCCCGCCTCTTTACTGCTTAAATCTTCTGATTGTCTGTGGATTGCTGTAAGTCCAGACGGTGGTTCAAGTGTCGATTACCCACCAGATGAACAAGTTACTTACCAACTGGTAACGTTCTTTCGACTGGATGTTCCTCCAACGTATTCCACATCTTTGACATGTAATGTCTACAGCTGTGCACTTCGGAAACTTTTTCGGCAGAGGCCGTCCTGCATTGATAAGGCCTCCGTCGAGGGCAACTTCACCGGATGTTATAAATAGGATGCACGGCACCCGTAGCCTCAGTTTATGTTTCTTCCCCCAGAACGCGTGGCACCAATCCAATGCCTGCTTGACTGCGCATAGCCTTGCGGAAACGTAAGCTGCAATCGCATAGGAAATTCTCCAGAGGGGCAGGCTGCGAGAGCGAAGTGGAATACGTTGGAGGAACATCCAGTCGAAAGAACGTTAACAGTTGGTAAGTAACTTGTTCTTCGAATGGATTGTGTCCTCCAACGTATTCCACATCTTTGACAGACTCCCAAAGCAGTACCAGTAAATGGAGGAGGGAAAAGAATTTAGAGTACCCAATCAGATGGCGGAATAAAGAAGCGCCTTACCCCAAAGACCATATCCTGACCATGGATGGTATCCAGGGAGTAATGTTTAACAAAGGTGTGGCTAGAAGCCCATGTGGCTGGCTGCATCACAAATATCCCTGTTGAAGGGCTGTGGAAGTAGCCACGCCGCTAGTTGAATATGCTCGCAACCCTTCAGGAGGGTCCTTACCCGCCAATCGTTGACACTCCGTAAAGGTGAGGATAATCCACCTGGACAGGGTCTGTTTGGTAACAGCCTGGCCCAATCGGTGGCCAGCATATCCCACAAACAGTTGATCGTCCACTCTGACCCTGGACATCATAGAAATGTAAAAGCTCAGAGCTCTCCTAGGATCCAACCTATGGAGTCGCTCCTCTTCCTTACCAGGATGAGGAGGAGGATAGAAAGAAGGGAGAACCACTTTCTGGCTCAAATGAAATTCAGATACTATCTTAGGTAGAAAGGAAGGACGTACCCTTGGTACCACCCTATCCTTGTGGAACACAGTAAAGGGCGGCTTAGAGGAAAGTGCCTGCAATTCACTCACTCTGCGAGCAGAAGTAACCGCAACCAAGAACACGGTCTTGAAGGACAATAACCTCAAAGGGCAAGAGTACAAAGGTTCAAATGGAGCACCCATTAGAAATTTCAAAACCAAATTCAAATCCCAAACTGGCACCTGGAAAGGGGACGGCAGGAACACATTAGTCAGTCCTTTTCGAAATTGGGAAACCAAAGGAATCTTTAAGTAAGAACATTCTTCAGAAGAGTTGTTAAATATAGACAGCACCGCCAGGTAACCCTTAATGGTACCTACTTGAAGGCCTCTGTGGGCCAAAGAAATTAAGAAAGACAAAACCATAGGAATGGATCACTGAAGAGGAGAAACATTTTGTCCTCTGCACCAGTCGCAGACCTTAGGCCAACGCTACAGGGATTTTGGAGCTGGCCTCCTGGCCGAAAGCAACACCTCCAGCACATCATCCGGGAGGTCCCAATCCTTATAGAGAGAGAGAGAGAGAGAGAGAGAGAGAGAGAGAGAGAGAAAGAGAGAAAGAGAGAGAGAAAGAGAGAGAGAAAGAGAGAGAGAAAGAGAGAGAGAAAGAGAGAGAGAAGAGAGAGAGAGAAAGAGAGAGAGAAAGAGAGAGAGAAAGAGAGAGAAAGAGAGAGAAAGAGAGAGAGAGAGAGAGAGAGAGAGAAAGAGAGAGAGAAAGAGAGAGAGAGAGAGAGAAAGAGAGAAAGAGAAAGAGAGAGAAAGAGAGAAAGAGAGAAAGAGAGAAAGAGAGAAAGAGAGAGAAAGAGAGAGAGAGAAAGAGAGAGAGAGCTCTCAGCATGTAAGACGGCGTGAAGGGCAGATGGACATTTCTAGACGGTCCGGGTACCACGCTCTCCTGGCCCAATCCGGAGCAATGAGGATCATATGGGAACCGAACCTCCGTAACCACTGCAACACTTGAGGAATGGTGGGGACTTGAGGAAATGCATACAGCAGTGGGAATGACCAATGCACTACGAACGCGTCTCCAGAGGAAATTCCCTTGAGCACAATCTCTCGCACTTCCGGTTGGCACTGGTGGCAAAGAGATCCACTTATCTCCTGAAGGACTTCCTGAGCCAACTACCACTCGTGAGAGACCGTGCTCTGTCTGCTCAGAGCGTCTGCCGTCGCATTTTCGTCTCCGGCCAGATGAACTGCAGAGATCGAAATTCCCTGCTGGATGGCCCAGACCAGAGCTGCATTGCCTCTCTGCACAAAGGGAGTGACCCTGCCCCCCTTTTCTGTTGAGGTAATGCATGGCCACTGTGTTGTCAGTCATGATCAGGACACTCTTCCCCCACACAGACGGCAGAAAAGCCTTCAGGGCCAGCCTGATGGCCTGCAGCTCTAACAGATTGATGTGGAGTTTGGACTCCGACAGAGACCAACGACCGCTGGCGATCAAGTCGCTGGCATGAGCGCCCCATCCTGTGAGGGAAGCATCTGTCACTAGTCACCTCCGGCCACGGTTGCCAAAACGGCTCCCCCCTCATCAGGTTCCCTTCGTTGGCCCACTACAGAAGATCCTGTGAGACAAGAGAGTGGAATCTGAATGGAATCAGACATCTTGCCTGAGAACTGCGAACACTGCATCTTGAGAACCCATTGCAGGGATCTCATCCTCAGCCTGGCCTCTGGCACCAGAAAAATGCAGGATGACATGAGGCCGAGCAACCTTAAGAATTCGAAAGCCGGGAGATGCTGGGCACGTTGAAACTTGTCCACCATCTGCACAATGTGATGAGCCCTCACCTTGGCAGGCAAGCACTTCCCCCAAGGATGTGTCCAACACAGCCCCAATGTACTGAGGCTTTTGGGAAGGTGTCAGATGCGGCTTCTTGAAATTGAGGGAGAAGCACAGCCCGTGGGGGGAGCGGCAGGTGAGACAGAGGTGAGCCAATGCTTGCTCGGGAGAGCACGCACAGATCAGCCAGTTGTCCAGGTAAGTGTAGACGTGAACCCACCCCCTCGCCTGAGATATGCTGCCACCACCACCATTAGCTTAGTGAAGGACCCTCGGGGTGGAGGTCAATCCGAAGGGCAGGACCCAAAACTGAAAGTGCGAGTCGCCAGCCGCAAACCTCAGGTACTTCCTGTGCTTTGGCTGAATCGGCACATGAAAGTAAGCATCCTGTAGGTCCAGAGACACCACCAATCCTGAAGTTGAAGGGCCTGAAGGACTTGAGAAAGAATGACCATCTTGAACTTGCCCTTCCTGAGCAGTTTGTTCAAACAACGCAAGTCCAGGATGGGTCTGAATCCTCTGACTTTCTTTGGGATCAAAAAATAAGGGGAAATACCAACCCTTGTTCCTCTGCGCTACAGGAACCAGTTCTATAGCACCTTTCTCCTGCAGGGTCAGGATTTCCTGCACAAGAAACGGATCCAGAAGCTTCAAAGAGAAATTCCCCGGTGGATTGTCGTGAGGCCGCTTTCGGAAGGGAAGGCCGTAGCCGTGGGCTACAGTATCCAGAACCCACACATCCGAAGTAATGGCTCGCCACTCTTCGAGATGCTGAGACAGTCTGCGCCCAACCGGCGAACCATGGGACATGGCCTCATGACTGATTTGGAGTGGCTACAGCAGTGCCTGAAGGTAAAGAGGCAGCTGCCTGAGCGGCTTTGGCACCTCCATTTCCCCCGACCACCATGGGTACTTTTTCCCTGACCCCTTTGACTGCCGGCTCCCTCTCGTTCTACCAAAGGAGGAGTAGTAACGAAAAGAACCTCCCCTCCATTGCTGTCCCAAAGGACGAAAAGGTGGAGGTTTACGCACAGCTGCACCTAAAGATTTCGCCGCAGCTTTCGAAGTCTGCAACCTCTCAAGGCTCTCGTCAGCCTTGTTGCCAAACAAACGTGCGCCATCAAAGGACATGTTCAAAAGACGGGCGTGCACATCCGGGGCAAAACCCGAACTCTGCAACCACGCAAACCTGCGTATAATGTGCTCCCAGCCATGGACTGGCTAACCCTGTCGGCCGTATCCAAACCAGACTGAAGGGATTCGCACATGGCATCCTTGCCGTCTTGCACGAGAGCAAGGAACCCATCCCTTTTTCCCCCTCAAGAATATGCTCAGCCGCTAGAGAAACAGTTCCACAGTGTGTGAAAACCTTGCTAAAGGCACAAGTGGAGTTAGCTGATTTCAAAGCCATACTCCCCGCAGAAAACACCTTTCGAGCCCAACCATCGAAGCGTTTGTCGTCCCTATCAGGAGGGATGGTAGGGTACGCTGCCTGACTCAAGGTGGCCATAGCCGCCTGAACCACCAAACTCTCAGGAGTGGGGTGAGTGGATAAGTAGCTGGGGTCGCTAACGGAAGGGCAGTACTTCTTTGTCAATGATTTGTTAACAGCGGAAGAGATTCCTTTGACTGCCAAGCAGCCGCCACCCTTTTCTATAAAGTGAGATGAAAAGGTAACACCGGGTCAGAGGACGGACCTTGATCTAAAATGTCCGTAAGATCATCTTGTACAAAATCCCCAGGAGGACTGGACCAGCCCAGATACTCCGTGACCCTAGCCATGAGCCGCCTGTATGATGACTCAGCATGAGCCCCAGGCTCAGGCCTGCCAAATTCCGGAGAAGTGTCCAACCCACTAGCCTCATGAAGGGTTTGCCTCAACTTCTCCAGAAAAGACAGTAGCCACATCATGCTCAACAGGGTCCTCCAAGTCAGACCTTTCTTCCTCATATATGTCGTCCAGAGGGAGGTGTAAACCTGGTCTGGGGACAGAAGAGGGCCTGGAGTCCACCACTGGCCTCACAGAACTAGCAGTAGCCTTCCTTGGAGGATCCACCAGATCAGTGAACTCCAATGGTACATTTCGGGCAAAAATCCCCAAAGGTATCGAGGGCGCCGATGGCTTCAGCGTCGACAACGGTGCTGACGGCACCGTGGGCTGATAAGAAGGCAAAGCCTCGACGTCCGAGTCGGACAGAAACGGCTCTGACCGAGTCGACGCAGGCTTCGAGCCCTTAGCAGGCTGCAGCGGTCTCGCTGGGGACTAGGACCGAGACCTAGAAGCACGTCTCTTGCGACTATCCGAAGACTTGCCCGAACGGGACCTCGAAGGTTCCCGATGCGAGTTGCGTCTCGGACCCGAGCCTGAAGGTGTGCGAGCCACGGTACGAGACCGTTCCTTGCCGGCCTCATTAAAAGGCACGACCGGAATCGTGCCCTGCGATTGAAAAATCACTTACATCTGCTCCTTAAAGGCAGCCCATTCCTCCGGAGTCGAGGACTTTGTCTGTCGGGCATGCCACTTTCCTCGCAGCTCCATCCTTTGAGGAGGACGGGGAGGGCAACCGGTGACGGCACTTCCGAGAATGCAGCGACGAGAACGAAGAATGGTGGAGACCACTCCAGGACTGAGAACCCCGGGCCTCCTCCCGATGCGGAGAGTCGCCCCTCGAGTCGTCGGTGGACACCACTCCCGCAAGGCCTCGGCAGTCAGTGGCTGGCATTTTGAACAGTCGTTGTCGTGAGTCTTGCCCAAGCACCACAAACAAATGCGATGTTGGTCGGTGATCCACATTTTAGACTTGCAGTCCCAGCAAGTCTTGAAGCCAGACTGCGGAGTTGGAGGGGTCGAAGAAGAAGACATCTCTACGATGAAACACACAAGGCGCGCCGAGTTCTCGAAGCAAACACGTTCGCGGAAAAAACAGAACTGAGGTTACGGTCGCTGTGCGTCCTATTTATAACATCCGGTGAGGTCGCCCTCAACGGAGGCCTTTGAGGGACAACGCCCCGACGTCACTGACGCAGGACGCCTTCTGCTGAAAAAGTTTCCAAAGTGCACAGCTGTGGACATTACATGTCAAAGATGTGGAATACGTTGGAGGACACAATCCATTCGTAGTTTTGGACATTCAGGTGTGCCACCAGCAGATTCCTTCTTTTGTTCACCCTAGTGCTGGGAGCAGTTTTCTCGGGTTGCTTCTTTTCCATGGAGACTCCCTCAATGTATTTTCCATTCATGGGTTGATGGTCGAGATCCATTGAGAAGACTTTGTATCCTGGGTTGCCGGGGACTTGGTTGGACCAAGTCCTAGAGAACAGTATCCTGCAAACAACCCCTATGGGAAAGAGCGGTTTCCTCACCGGGTTATGCGTTGCTGGAGCAGTTTTCACAGAAACTACTGACATGGGTCTGGGGTGGGCAATTTTTCAAGATACTCACCTCCAAGCGTTCCCCTGGTATTGGTAGAGATTCCTTGGAGGCGAGTTTGAGGAATTGCAATCTGACAAGGGTGTAGAAGCCCTGACTTTTTACATTTTTTTTGCCATTAATAAATAAACAGATGCGGTTGACAGACGTGTACGGAACTAGGCATTCCCGCACAGAGGATACCCAGGAGTGATTTAAGGTAGTATGCTGACCTTGACTCGTCCCAGGACCCCATAGATCGCTTACAAAGGGAATTTCTGAACAAAATTCAATTGCCTTCACTGGGGTTTGAAGCGATGCAATGTCGAAGACGATACAAGGCCCTCAGACCAAAACTCGTACATTTTGGATAAATAAAAAAAAGACAGCGTTCCTTTTGTTAGGAGTCATAAGAGGACATACCCCTATATGATCATATCGGACTCTGCACCCTGTGAGTCTAGGTGCCACAAACTAATGGCAGACTCAGTATTGGTGTCTGAACATGGGATAAGCACAGTTCCTAATGGACTCAAGAAGCAGAAACGTTAGCTGATCTGATGAAGACATGATGGGGAATATAGAGAGAAGGGGGAAAGGCGAATGGAGAAATAGAAATGGATGCAAAAAAAGTAATTGGCAAAGGAAAGATGGTGTGTATGGGCACCTCGTTAGATGAAGTGTATGGGGAAGGAGTGAGTGGGATGGGAAAATGCCTTACGATTCCGATGGTAAGCCTAAAAGCAAGCAGAGAGGAAACTTCATCTATGTAAAAATGTGAAAAGGGATGAACAACTGATCAGTCTGACTACGTGCGATCCACAGACAGTAAGCAATGTAAAGAGTAAGGATTGCAGCATGAACAGAAGGACAAACCTGGAAAGAAGTCTGGAATCTCCAACTGCCGTATCCGGAGACCTATTAGCCAGGGGGCCAAGTCTACTGCTTTCTCCCCGTCTCCCATAAAGTAACTAGGGCGTAAAGGCCTGACTCTAACTCACTCTGACCTGACGGAACCTGGTGAAGGATCCTTCCCTAGGCATTTCCTAGTGAGTTGGATTGAGTTGAGAATTTAACTGAACTTTTATCTAACTTTGGAACTATTAATCATAACCACTGGCACTACTATTCCATTAACAACTTACCTGAAGTATATACTTTGCAACTGGTAACTTTTGGGCACAAGGGCACAACCCAACTGGGCTTTATCAGAATTAGGGAAGCAGTTTGTGTTGATTATAAGGAGTTTTGTCAATTTCACTGCTTTCACTACTCACCTGTGTTGCATTGGTAATTGATTCATAAGCAATTCTATTTCTCCTAAGGGAGGATGTGTATATATGTTTTATAAGCATTTTGTGGGTCAATACTTATCTGTGGTTTTTATATGCTTAGTTTGTAAATTAAGGCCTAATAAACGTTTGTATTTTGATATACTGTTTAACTGGAATTACTAGTGTTGCTCTGTGTGGACTCATTGTAACCCTAGGCCACTCTCCCGCCATTCCTGAGACTAAACCTTGACTGCTCTGCTACCTCATCTTGATTGGATTTTGTCGAACCACTCCATGCCTTCTGTGTTCACTGTAATAGAGCGGCCTCACAAAACCCTCCCACCAAGGCCGATTTTGAAATCCATCTAAACACAGGGATAAGCACCAAAAGAGTGAGGGTCGCAATTGTGTTTCACAGACAATTTACTTTCTCTACCAAAGAGGTAATTAAATATCAAGATGGTAGTCAATGCATAGCATTAGGCACAAAAGACTATGTCCCCTTGACCCTAGACACATCGTATGCATCAGATCAAAGCGCAGGAACAATTTCTTCTTGATTTCTTACAGCTCCTGAAACAGAAAGCAGAGGCAGATATTATGTGCACAGAAAATTAAACTTAGTTATCGATCCCGAGAAAGATGGATCTAGCAGAGGTGCGAACCATGCTCTGCTCTCAGTAGAACTGCAAATAGTAAATCGGAGTCAGAGGGGGATTATGACAATTGGAGGAATATCTCCTAAGAGGCCCTGATAATACAGACAGTATTTAAAGACATATGAAAAACTACTGGACCAGTAATGACACCCCATGAAGTCACAATACAAACTAGATGTGAATGCTATGAAGGCGATTGTAAAGGGCGGGGGAATAGTCACAGCTGTGCAAAGAATTAGAGAGCCACGAGAGGCTAAATATGCTACAGGGATCCAGGAATTTATACAAAAACCTGGCTCCAGTTAAGAGAAAGCTTAATACATCCATAACCAGCCGGAACAAAGGGATACTATTAAGAGCAAATGGATCATTTTATGAACATGGAAACCAACCTGGGGTCATGTTGGCCCGTATAATGGAGATAATAAAACTGATCATGTCCACATGCATGCCATACAGGGGAAAAATGGGAGGGAAATCGGGGAGAATGTAAAGAAAAAAGCAATTCAACTCTTTTTACAATGAGTTGTAAAAGGCAACTCCTTTAATGCTTTAGAGCAGGAACAATATCTAAAAGGGTTGGATTTATCACACAACAGAAGAACAAAGCCAGCACTTAATACAGACCTATGGCAATTGAAGAAACTTTAGCAGCCATTTCCCAACTTTAATTTAAGGAAAGCCCAGAGCCAGATGGCTTCACAGCAGGATTTTACAAGATGTATTGTAGTTAAATATTTTTTATTTTTGTATTAATCTGTTAGCTTGCAAAGCAAATCTTTAGCCATCGAACCACACAAAAAAACCCCAGAAGAAAATTACTTCAAATACATAATTTCATAAAAACTATTCATCATATCATAGCATTAACAATCACATTCAATACAATATCCTATTTCATAAAAGTAATCCTATGTTACATAAAACATATAAAACATATCACATCAACCCACTAAGCAATGTTGCTGATGACTAACCAGCACTCCCACCCAAAACGTCTCTAGTGGGTTAATTAAAACGTAGTCTCAAATAGTTTCCTAAAACAAAATCTGGATATTTCACTAGATACTTCGGCAACTGATTCACCGGTTTTACATCATTTATAAAATTCATTAATAATTTATATGAGTTGCATTGTCCCAATGTCTCAATCCAATCACTCTGCCATAGTGGTTTCATAACCCCTTTGGGATTTGATATTAGTACCTCTTTGTTAGAAAGTTACAACCTGTAAATTCCAGAATCGCAAGACAGTCTCTCTTACATGATGTCATAATATTGTCCTTACCTCCCTGACATGCCCTATCCAGTATTATCAAAGAGTCATCATCAGCCAAGAGGCATTTAGGATACAGAGATAATCGTTTCCTATTAACCATAACCTGCAAAGAGAGCAGTGCCAGTTCTTGTCTGATCAACTGAATAGGAGTGCCTTTTAGAAAACCTAGCACTTTCTTCCAAAATACGCCCTCTACTAAACTCCATTTGACTATTGGCGAACCTAAAAGTATATCTGCATCATAAATTACTAATGGGGACCTCTTTCAACTTGTATAACGGTAGTACTGGAAAACAAAATTGTCCAAATTCCTGCTGTATTAAAAGAACCTGCAAGGTCAGGGACACCATCTTCTGGCGCAATAGGTCAAGCAATTGCGTCTCTTTCAGATTATTATTGAAAATAAATCCTAAACACTGATACAGGCTTATCTCCACTAGCGCAGAGGAGTCGAGAAACCACTTAAATGAGCAAGCTTTCTTAACCCTCGGCAGTCTAAACACCATCACATTTGATTTCATAGTATTTATAGTCAGATTATTACATTTAGCATGTGTGTGCAGAGCCTTTCACGATCTTTGTAAACCAATTTGAGTCCGGTCTAGTAAAACCAGGTCATCAACATACAACCACCAATGGGTACCATGCCTGTCTATCCTGGGAGGGTAAACATTGGTGTGCTCCACAGTTTCATTTAAATCTGACAAAAAACAGATTAAACAAATCAGGGGCCAAAATACACCCATGCTTAAGACCTCTACAGGTCAAATTGTGCTTCAATAGTTTCCCTTGCAGACTCAATCTGACATACATGGAGGTGTTGCTATACAGTTGCTTAATAATATCTAATTAAACTACTAGACAACCTCATCTCTCCATAGTAATAATCTATCAATACCATCAAAGGCAACTGCAAATGAACGCCAAATAAAGTGGGGCTCCCTTAGTCGATGCCTTTTTTTTTTCTCCAATAACTCAATCTAAAGCATTTTAAAGTCGTACCCACACCTTTGACCAAACCAGACTGGTTAATGACAAAACGTTTAGTGTTAGAGACCCACTCACTCAGATTTTCCTAGACTTAATGCATAAAGTTTCCGTCGAACATCTAAAACGCTAAAGGTCTATAATTTGAGGGAGAGGTTCTCGCGCCCTTTTAAAAAATGAGGATTTACACGGCTACTTTCCATGAATCCGGAATCTGTTACCTCTATGATAATCTAGAAAACCAACCGCCAAATGTCTGCCCAGGCTTCCAGGAAACTCTTAAAAATGGCTTTCAAAAAGCCATCAAGCCCAGGGGCACTTGAGGCACTACTTTTTCAAATTCGCCATGAATATGATCTTATCGAACCGTAACGCCCATGTTCGTAGCAATTCCCTACTTATAGGTTCCTCTTTTTCTTGGATTTGCTTACATAAACCTCTAAAATAATGTACCCATATTTCTTCTGCTACAAGGGTTTGTTAAAAGAGCTCAATGTGGGTTATCACAATTTCTCAAGGGGGACCCAAACCGCGGCCGTATTTGAAGCGGCTAGAGACCCCCCCCTCATTGCCTCTGTCACCTCCTGTGTTATATCGGATTTGTGTCCCCTCAGCCAATTCTTGCAAGACTGTTTTAGTTTCTTGCCCTCGATCATGCTTTCAGTAGTCTGACTTTTTTGTCTCTCTCAAATCAGCTCCAAGTTTTCTCTTTTTTATTTGAATCACAGGATCAAAAGGCCTGTTTATGTTTATACATTGGTTTTAGTTCTTTAATCCGTTGCTTCACAAAACAGTTTAAGACATCCTTCCACAAAGGACCTACAAGGGTTTAACCTCCTTGCCAACCAGTTATACAAGGTATATCTATACATGTCAATTATGTCCTCTGTCTATTTAATCTAAATTCTGCCGCCGTGGATCTCTACCATTGGCATGCAGACCTCGACCTTTGCAAAGTTTAATCGGAAGGGTCCAATTGGTGGTCATTATTTGATCACTATTAGAGGACAAGGACACTTGGATCTCCATTACATATGCACAAAGGTGTTACTAGAGACAAATACATAGTCTAGAATGTCCTCTTGTTTCAACATGGAACATGCTGATTTAGCAGGTAAATTCACCAGGATCACACCATTCAACATGCCTTCTAGACTCCATTAAGTCCACCTAACTCTGACCCACTCCGTGAACTGCCCTGGTTTAATACTGGAGGTCAAAATTGAGTATCCAATTCACTACAAGTAATATTTAAATCACCACATACAATTATAGCCATTATTGACTGATCACGACGACTTTCAGCGATTAACATTCAGACTCATCAGTGAAGGAGTCATCCGATATGTCCACAGGATTCCAATATAAATTTAAAAGAACAAATTGACCCAAACATGGGTACACATTCGAATCCCACCAGCCTGAATAAATGAATTAGGCAGTCTCCAGGATTGAACTTGAATCCCCTTCCCTGGTTTAGCTGCAATCATTAGGCCCGATTTCAGTCTATCTTTCACCCCCTTTATAACCGGGTTCAGTAGAATAGTATGACCACCAGGTTTCTTGGAATTAAACTATATAGCTAGAAACGAAGGGCGCAACCCAAGGTTTATTCAAGTGTGAACATTCTCTGATGTTCCAAGAGCTCATCTGGAAACTTGGAATAATGGGGCATAGGTCTAGTTAATATTTCCTTGTACCACCAGCTAGGGTTTCTGCCAACAAAGAGCAATTGTCCTCCCCACCCATCAATTGGCTTGGGCCAGAGACATCTTGGACTTTCCTGAACCCCAGATTAACCGCTGCACACGTAGCTTTCATGGGGCAATACTGATCGAAATGTCTTGCATTTACCTCTGCAGGTATATGCTGCAACAGACCCTTCATGACACCTTTGTTAAATCAACGCCTTTAGTTAGAAACATTGCATTTTCTAACAATAAAACCGTAATTAAAAGTGACGGTATTTGCAAACACCCCTAATCTGATTATCATCACAGAATTCAATGTAAGTGATGTCCCTAGATCGAATAAAGCACAAAGGAGGGATAGAGTAAAAAAGCAGCAACACATTTGCTGTTAAAAGACAACAGTCTTACAGGAAGCTTATTGTTCCAAATGTAGGCACTTATCTTGGGGCTGATTTTTGGCATTGATCGATTCCTTGAGACGTGTATATTGATTGATTGATATTTTATTTCTATCGCGCTCGTACACAAGTGTTTCAGAGCGCGACAGGGCAAGGGAGGGGAACAGGGGAGAACAAAGCAGCGCTCTTACTAGGCCCAGTGACATTGAGAACGCGGAAGTGCGAGGGGGAGGGGAAAAATGCAGGAAGGGGGGAGAGGTGGAAAGTGCGAAGCAGAGGAAAAACAGATAAACAACAATACATAAATAATAAAGGCAACAAATAGTGGTAATGCAGCCAGCAATTTGCAAGTGCTAGGTTTAAGGCAGCAGACAGGGTGGGTCTGATAAGTGCAGGAAGAAAAAGGGGGACTGTATGGGTACAGATACAGACCCCAGTGCAAGGGGGTGGCCCGGAGGCAGTGCGGGAGGGTGGCAGGATGAGCAGGTACCTGGGCCCAAAGACACAGGGTGGCCAGGTGCACGGTGCCAAGAGAGACAGATCAGCGGGGGAGCGAAGGCAGAAGAAAAGAGGAAGGTCTTGAGGTGCTTCCGGAACCGGAGATGGTTCTCTTCAAGTTTTAGAGTGGCAGGGAGGCTGTTCCAGAGGGAGGCCCCAGCCGAAGACAGATCTACCCCCAGCTAGTTTCTTAGAAAAACGACTGACCATGAGTAAGATGGAGGTAGAGGAGCGAAGAGCTCGAGAGGGGAGGTATTTACGGAGGGATAGCTGAAGGTATTTTGGACCCAGGCCCCAGAAAGCCTTGTGGACAATGCAGAGGGTTTTGAATTTAATCCTTGCATCCACTGGGAGTCAGTGGAGAGATTTCAGAGCTGGAGAGATACGATCCCAGGGCTTGAGGCCAAGGACAAGTCTTGCAGTCCTGTTCTGGATTAGTTGCAGAGGGCGGAGAGTAGAGGCAGGTAGATTTAGAAAGAGGCTGTTACAATAGTCCAAGCTAGAGAGAACCAGAGCTTGAGATACCATGAGCTTCTGGGGGAAGGAGAGGAAAGGCAGAGTACCTCTGAGGAGGTGCAGTCAGAAATTTGACTTTTTAGAGACCTCGGAGGTGTGGGCGGAGAAGGAAAGGGTGGAGTCAAAGATGACCCAGAGGTTCCTAGCCTCACAGGTGGGGATAGGAGGAGGGCCAAGGGAGGCCGGCCAGAGAGTGAGGGGAAAGGATGGTGAAGGTGTGCCGATGAGGAGGATCCCCGTCTTGCTGGCATTCAGACAAAGATCATTGGCGGCACACCAATCATGAATGGCAGTTAGGCAATCGGAGATGGGAGAGGAGGTGGCAGAGGGCAGCTTGAAAATGAGTTGAGTGTCGTCAGCGTAGCACTGGAAAAAGGTCTTGTTTGTTTTACATTGATTTACTTGATTGTTCCTTTGCTCTAAAGTAAGAAAGGGGGAAGCTGATTCAATCATATCTAACAAGCTTCCCACCCTAGTTACATATTGTTTATTACTTAAGTCCGTTCGTTCTACAATGACTGTACGTGTCTCGTCTCTTTCCTCTAAAAGTTGAGGGCAAACCGGTTGCAACTTCCTGTTCCTGGATCGGGTAGGTAGACAAACTGAGTAACTCCTCTCCCAAGGCTTCACTCCCTCTTGTCACAGGTACCTCCGTACCCAAAAGGGTGTCCCCTGAATTTCGTTTCTCCTGTCTTTTTTTTCCCTAATTATTATAATTATTTAGCTCCTATACTGACAGATATGTTCAAATCCTTTTTAGATGGTGGATGTATAGATGAATCAATGAATTTCTAATTTAGGAAGGGACCCCAAACATGCTCGTCACATATACTGATTGCATTAAACAATGTAGATGCCAAAATATACACAGGAATCCTGGCCAAGAGGCTAAAACTATCCCACCGGAATGGATTGACCCTGACCAATCAGAATTTGTGCACAATAGAAATTATTTGAGAATAGTCGAACCTCATACTGCATTTCTTGCCCTGGACACAGGGAAGGCTTTCGACAAGTTATACGGAAACATCTAGAGATGTTTCTAAAGACATTCTGAGTCGACATAAGCTTCAGAGAGGTTTATGTTAAGCTACCAAAACCCGAGGGTTACAGCTCAGTAAACTGTTTCATAAACAAGCCCTTTCCAATAACAAGCAGTATTTGGCAAGGCTGCTGGCAATGGAGCCTTTTCCAGCCAAAATAAGGTCAAACATGGATATATCTGGAGTTAAATGGGTGAAAGAGTCACACAATCTGCTTCTTTGCAGACGCTGTCAACACATATTCCAGACTCACTAGCAGGTCTCAAAAGAGATTGAAAGGCATTTGAAAAATCTCAGGGTTTAAAGTGAATAATGACAAATCCGAAATGCTCAACATTACAGTACCAGAAGCAAAGGTTAAGATAGTCCAGGAAATGTTTTCATATAACTGGGCAAAAAAAGCAAAATATCTTGAGTATCTGTTTAACCCCCAAATACAGATCACTATACCTGGCCAACTATACCCAACTGCTTGCAGACATCTGAGATGATCTAAGCAAATGGAGAGGGCTAACTCTTTATTGGATGGGCCATATGGCCCTCGTCAAGATGAGCATACTGCCAAGGGTACTCTACATCTTGCAGGCTCTACCCATTCCTTTAACCAAAAAAGTGAAGGGTGGAAGGTTTCTGTGACATATGGTGATCATTATAAGTTACTCACCATGGTGACTTAGCTCCTCCTAGTCCATAGGCCCATTTTCTCCATACTGTATGGGCGTCCCTCGCTAGGGACGGGAAACAAACCCTTTGCACCAGAAAAAAAATGGTCTTCTCCTTTATATTTGGAGCATGCGCTCCCCTGACTCCGCCCACTGCCGCCATTCCTCAGTCCCCTTTGACGCATCAACAATATTATGATTGGCTAATGACACTGAGATGTTACGAGGGAAGGATTGTGGGACGTTTGGAGGAAAGGGGACTAAGGACTAGGAGTACATTAGTCACTATGGTGAGTAACCTATTTACTCCTACGTCCCGCCCCCTTTCCTCCATACTGTATGGCCGATTACAATTGAATGCAGCCCTGTGGAGGAGAGTTGCCCCTCTAAGAAAACAAGTTCTTCCAAACTTCCTGGCCAAAAGCTGCGTCCGACCTGGAGCTGGCATCCAAGCAGTAGTGTTTGCAAAAGGCTGATGGGGAAGCCCAAGTAGCCAACTTGCTGATCGTCTGCCATCGGACGTATCTTTGGAAGGCCACAGCAGTGGCCTTTGCTCTGATGGCGTGTGCCTGCACGTTTGCTGGCAAAGGCCTGTGCTGCCCCTCATACGCCTCCTTGATGGCCATCACCATCCATCTTGCAATGGAAGCCTTGGAGTCTTGATAGCCTTGTTTTGACCCGCCAAATGTGATGAACAAGGCATCCAATTTTACGGAAGCTCTTTGTCCTGTCCACGCCTGACATCCAGACAGTGCAATACCATCATCTCATTAAAGTGAAAGGAAGAAACAACCTTAGGAAGACAGGCAGGATGCGTCATGAGTACCACCTTGGCCCGCTGAAACGTGGTATAAGGCTCTGAAGCCACAAGAGCCTGAATCTCGCTGATCCTGCATGCTGAAGTAAGGTCAACCAGCAGGGCAGTCTTACTAGTCACCAGCCTGCAGTCTGGTGAGGCCATGGGCTTGAAAGGTGTATGAGCCAGGGTGCCCAACACCACGTTAAGGTCCCGGACTGGATGTGGACGCTTGACTGGAGGATATAATCTGGTCAGTCCTGCCAGATGCCTTTTTACCACCGGATTGGAAGAGAAGGTTTAGTCTCCCGAATTCTAGTAGGCCCCTGTGGCCGCCAGATCAGACGGCAGGTGTCTACCTGCACACCCGAGTGAGCCAAATGCGCCAAGAAGAATAACACATCATCCAGTGGGCATGTAGGTGGATCAACCTTCTTCTCCTTGGTCCAGTGGCAGAACCTGGTCCACTTGCTTCTGTACTGACTACTGGTGGAGTCGCTGCTTGCCCCTTGTATGATGGCCAGGTTGTCCTGCGATAAGTCTAGATGCTTCAGGGTGACCTGTTCAGGAATCACACTGCCAGGACTAACTTCTGCGGGGCGGGGTGAACCACTGTGCCCCCCTGCGGGGGAAGTAAGTGGGCGGGACCCAACAGGAGGTGTAGGTTCTTTGAAAAGTTGCATTCATGCCATTCCACGTGATCTGCAACGTGTCCCCCAGTAATCCCATGCCTTGCCCCAGCCAGGAAGCGAACCGAGGGCACCTCCTGTTGTTCAGGGTGGCCAATAGGTCTACTTCAGGGAGGCCCCACCAGTCGAAGATCACCCTTAGGACCGCTTTGTTCAGCTCCCACTCATAGTTGTCGATCCCCAGCTTGCTGAGCCTGTCAGCCTCCAAGTTGGATTCCCTGGACAGGTGTACTTATAAGTAAATACTGTTTGTCAGTGCCCACTCCCAAATGTCAATGGCCAGAGGGGAGGGGGATCTGGTACCTCCCAGCTTGTTGATGTAATACATGTAAGTGGAGCTGTCTAGATGCAGACCGCCCTGCTGCTGACCATGCAGAGGAATTCTTTGAGGGCAAGCCAGACGGCCATTATCTCGAGTCAGTTGATGTGTTCCAGCTGTTCCTGTCGTGCCCATACTCCATGGACACTGTGGTTGTCCAGTGTAGCTTCCCAGCCTTCTAGGGACGAGTCCGTGGTAATGGTGATCTTCGGAGAGGGCTGCCGGAACGGTCTGCCCACTAACAGGTTAGTCTCTGCACTCCACCACTCCAGGTCCGGGTGCAGTTGCTGTAGTATGCTGACTAGAGTTGCCTGGGCACTAGTCTCCTGATTCCACGAGGCTGAGAAATGCAGCTGCAGCCTTTTCATTTTGAGTTTTGTGTGAGGCACTGCCAGGAGACAAGCCGCCATTATGCTCTTGGCAATCCCACGGCCACTGGAAACAGCCTACCCACAAACCAATTTTTTTTTTACCACTGAGTCACCTATAACCCTGTCCAAAATACAACCTAACATACCCTCTATCAAGGGTGCCCTTATCAACTCCAGATCGCTTGCAGCCAGATGTTGCAGACCTCATACTCACCAACGATTTGGATTTTCCTGGTGATCACTGAGACATGGCTTCACGCGGCAGCATCCTCAGAACTGACAGAGAAAATGCAAGGGTTGGAGGAGTTGCCATCATTGCAAAATCCCAACTTGGTCTGAGAGAACTACCCAACCAATTTTTCCCCTCAAGAGACCTTCTATCCTTAAAACTCCCCCTTACGGCCTCACGCACGGTAACAATCCACCTCATTTATAGACCTCTGGGTCCCACAGCATCCTTTGAGGACGATATCACTCACCTCATGCAGAATACTAAACCAAGTTCCTAAATCATGAAGTTGGGCAACTTAAACCTAGGCTTCAATGACACCAACAAGGACAATGCTTTCGCCTTAGCCAAAACCTTAACTGAACTTGGCTTCTCACATAGGATTACTAACCCTTCTCACAGTAAAGGTAGAACCCTAGAGTGGCTAGTTGATCTTAACTGTGACACTAAGATTCCATCGAACACGCTGTGTGCTTGGACAGACCATCTCATCCGCTTCACCATCCAGGATAAACCCCCTTCCTTGACGCCGGCATTAAAGCATCACCAGCAGCTACCAGGAGTAAATGCAACATCACAGTCGAGAGGCTACTGCCACTCTTGCTCCCTAGGACTGTTAACACTAATGGGAATATGCTACATCCATCCGCTATGGTCAATCTCTACAACTGCACCTTTTTAAAAGCTATAGACAAAATAGCCCCACTCAAAGTGCGCAAAGCCAAACCGCTCGCACATCTAAATAAGTGGTACACCACCAGCCTCAAAACCATGGGTAGTGAACTAAAGAGCAGCAGAAATGCACTGGAAAAGAAACCCAACAGTTTCAAACAAAGAAAAAGTCTCCACTGTCTCCAATAGCTACATAACAGCTATCCTACAAACCAAAAGCTCCACTTATAATGAAAGAATTCAGAATGCCAGCTCTGGCACTAAGGAACTGTTCGCCATCCCCCCGCGAACTAGAATCGCCTGCGACACCACAAGAATCTTGCACCAAAAATGCTACTTGGTGTACGAACACCCAGAATGCCCTGCTGGGCAAAAATAAAACTTCTTCAAACAAAAATTGAATCCAAAAAACAGCCTGCCACCCAACACACAACTCGCTGAATTAATTGGAGCCCAGCCGAAACAGATCACACCATTTTAATTTACTCCGGTTTCTGTAACAGAAATGATCTCTGGCCTCAAGCCTTCTAGATGTCAAGGCGACATCTGTCCAGCCACTGTTATCAAAGAAGCGGTGGACAAACTCGCCCCTTTCATCACGTCACTAATAATTACCTCCTTTGAAACAAACACTGTCCCGACAAAGCTCAAAGATGCCTGGGTTCTCCCCTTTACTAAAAAAAAAACTAACAAAAAAAAAAAACACACTGGACCCCAACATCGCTACGAACCACTATCACAACTGTTCCATTCTTACTCAAGATATTGGACAGGGCAGCTTACCTACAAATTCAAAAGTACCTAGAACCAAACAATCTACTAGGTTTATGCCAATCAGGCTTCAGGCCAGGACACGGGCCTGAATCAGCCTTGATAGACCACAAAGCTCAAATGGATGAAATAAAAGATAAGGGTAACCAAGCTCTCCTACTCGACTTGTCAGCGGCCTCTGACTTGGTCGACCATAACATTTTGTGTAATCACCGGACTTCGGCTGCTCATTTCTCCAACAAAGCTCGAATGTATTCAATCCTTCCTATACAACAGGACTATGAGGGTCTTTGTCTTGTCTGAATCAGCAGAGCCTGCCCCATTTGACTGCAGTGTTGCACAATGCTCTTGTGTCTCCCCCTACCTTATATAATATCTTTACAAAGCCACTATTTGACTACCTGGGCAAATTGGGTGTCACCTACACTAACTATGCAGATACCACCCAAATCCTCATCCCCATTTCAGGCTCCTACGATGACGATTCCAAGAGATTTAATGAGACGTACCAAATCATACAGGCTTGGATGGAGAGTCATGGCCTTTGTCTCAACAATGACAAAACTGAGTTACTCCTCCTTGGCTCACAGAATCAAATAAAGAAATAAGATGGCCAATTTAAATCATTTAACATAGACAATATAACTATCATGGTTTCGAAAGAAGTCAACACGCTAGGCATCTACCTGGACTCAGCCATCACTCTAAACAGACAAGTAAATGCTACCACATCTGTAGCCGATTACACCTCAAAACTCAAATGCCTGTAGACCCTTTCTCTCCTTAGACAGTTGCATCACCTTGGTCAGGGCCCTCAGTGCCAGACTGGACTATTTTAATGCCCTGTACGTGGGGACTAACAGTCGTAACATTAAAAAAAATATATAAGTTCTACAAAACAATGCGTTGAGAGTGGCTCTCAACAGCCTGAAGACTAATCATATCTCAGTGGCCAGGCGCAACGCCCACTGGCTCCTGAGACAGGACAGGATTGTGTTCAAGACACTATTACTATCCCTTAAGTGCCTATCCAATGCACCACCAATGTATATAACTAACAGATGTACAACGCATACTAGCATTAGACCCACCTGATCCACCTATACCCGCCTCTTAAACATACTTGGATTCAAACTACAAAAATCAGGGGGCAATAGCTTCCCAGTCCAAGCTGAGAAACTCTGGAACGCCCTGCCATTGTCTTTAAGAGTAGAACAATCCTACTGGATTTTTTGGAAAAATCTAAAAACTTGCCTCTCCGAGCAAGAGCGGTAAGTATTCCTAAGGCCCCTATATTGCTAGGTACTACACACTATCACAGTATGCAATTTGATGCTACCTGCAATGCAACTTCTGTAACTCTACACCTTTGCGTGGTAATGACTTATTCCCCTTAAAGCAGATGTACTCAATGTAATGAAAATTCACTCTGTACTGTAACTGTTGATTTGAAGAATGCACCCAGATACCCTTGGGTTAGGAGCGCTATAAATTATGCCAAGCAAGTGCTGGTACCACCATGCTGAAGTCAATGGTCTGCTTAGAAAATTCCTGGTGGCTTTCATGATTGCTGTGATCTTGTCTGCCGAGGGGAAGATCCTCTCCACCCTCGCATCCCAAATTAGCCTGAGGAATGTTAAGGACTGAGTGGGGAACAACTGCGACTTCTTGAGGTTGATGGAGAACCCCCGTTCATATAGCATGTGCATAGGTGCTGAAGCTTTGTGCACTACCGCCTCGGGAGACTCCATATCCAGCCAGTCGTCGAGATATGGATCAAGGTGGTGGGCTGCTACCAAGTTCATTAGCCTTGTAAAAACCCTTGGGGCCGAGTTGAGGCCAAAAGGGAGGACCTTGTACTGAAAATGAAAGCCCATGATCCTGAACCTCAGGAAGGAACGATGGGGCACCCAAATTGGGATATGCAGGTAAGGATCCTTCAGATCCAGGGAGCATATCCAGTCTCCCTCACACAGAGCCGGAGAAACCATCTTGAACCTTTGAAGGGGTAAGGAAAGGTTCAAGGATGAAAGGTCCAGTACAACTCCCAGGGCAGCCTGGTTATTTTTCTGAATGGCAAATATCGTGGAATAGAAGCCCATGCCTCGATGCAAGGCTGGGATCTCCTCCCCCCATTGACTCGTGATGAGCGAGCGGATTTCCACCAAAAGAGTTGCCGCCCCCAATCTGCAGGAGTGGAGGGGAGACAAGAGGAAATGGCAGGCGGAAGCCTGTGGAAACTACAGAGAGGATCCATGGGTCCGCAAACCTTGCCCGCCAGGAATGGAAGTGAAGGGCAAGCCTGCCCCCCACCGATGACTTGTGGATCGGGATGACCGTCATCACAACTTTTTACCCTCTGAGGCTGGTGCCTGGGAGGGGGACTGGAAAAACTTGTTGTGGGAGGATTTGTGCTGCTTGCACCTGTGCTGGCTTGGAGACCGGTCAGGCTGACTAGCGTGCCGCTCCTGAAAACCGCTGAAGCCACCGAAGGTACGGGCTCTGTGAGAGCGTTGGTGACTCTGGCTATAGTCCTTGGATGCCAACTTTGTAAAGATTGACAAGGACTTAGCTGTCTGAGAGCTATTTTTCTTAAGTTCCTTGTCCGGGGTCGAGCGGAACAAGCCCCCTACACCCCCCCACTCAAACGGTAGGTCTAGAATGCGCTCCTGCACATCAGGGTTAAACTTGATCGCTTTGAGCCAAGCTGTCCTCATATCTGTGGCGATATAAATCACTCTACCTGTGGTGTCGATGTGAGCTACTGGATTCCATTATGTCTTGTGCAACGATTTTGGTCTCTGCCAATCCGGCCCTGAAGCGCGCCCGACTATGCACAGGGAGTTCTGGGAGGAAATCCACAATCTCCCGCCACAGCTTTTGATTCACTGCAGCCAGCATAGCGTTGGCCTTGCGCAGATGGAGAGTGGCATTAGAGTACATCTTTTTTGCTGTAGGATTCCAACCGCTTTTCCTCCTTCCCTAGGAGTGCTGAGGTGGGGGCAGATGACCAAGACTGTGGCTTGGACTAAAGGGAGGCCACAGCTATAACTGATTAATGCGGTTAAGGGTGCACCCCCAGAATGAGAGAGTCCCCTCCAGCTGCCTATACTTTGCATCATGGCGTTTATTGGTACGCTGCATTGAATGCAGCTTCATCTATGCCTTCTTGGCCAGGGCTTGTACGTCGTTTTGCAGGGGAATGCCAGTTCTAGTGGCAGGGCGAATGGTGAGCACTTTGGCCAGAACCCCCACTTCAGGTTGCCCAACTTGTGGCTGTGGAATACAGAGGTATTCTGCGACACCCACCAGCTGCTTGTGGAAGGCCTTAGCTGACGAGGGAGTATCCTGGTCTTTGTCACCCACTGTGTCCTGCAGGTCGGGAGCTGTCAAGAGTTGTGCTGGGTGCGGGCAGATGTGGCGTGCTGACTGGCAGTGCCAGGGGCTGCTGCGGAGGCAGAGGCAGATCCACCGTGACTGGTGTCAGCGCGGGGACCAAGGGCTGAACAGGGGCTGGGTCTGGGCCACGGTCGGAGCCTGGGGTGGTGCCGGCAGCAGCATGTCTTTGATGACCCCCCCGCCCCCCCGAGGATGGTGCCCATCTACAGGGATTTCATGAGGGTAAGCGACTTTTCAAAGAACCTATCCTCGCATGCAGGGGAATGGACTAGCGGCGTTGGAGCCGGGCCCTGTGGCTGGTGAGTTCTTGGCGCCCCTTGCCAGATTGCGCTGGGAGCTGTGTAGCGCCCCTATGAAGGTGAGGTCAGGCATGACGTGGACTCCGGTCACTGGAGTGGCCCAGTCCCACCTAGACGTGCGTTTCCATGCCTGCTCTCCTCCAGACGGAGGCGGCTCTGAGCGAGCAGCCATCTTGTCTGGCCTGGTGGCCATTTTGGCATGCCTCGCACCACGTGCCTGCTGCGTGGTGCTTGAAGAGCCAGGCCCAGTCTCTGCCTGCACGCTTAAAAGTGAAGGCTCAGACCTCCCCTGCACCTCAGGTAGCGACCTGAGAGGCATAGTTCCCTCGGCCATGACGCCGGTAGTGCTGCATATAGGCGCCCCCTCGGGCACGACCCCGGTAGTAGAGCAAAGCCCCTCAGGGATGTCCCCGGTAGCAGAGCCTTGTGGTCCCTCAGCGGTGGAACCCGGGAGGATCTTGCGACCCCTCTGCCTGTTGGCCGGTAGCTCAGAGAGCCTTGGTCTCTTTGATAGTCATAGGACCTGGCAGGTTCCCCCCACTTGGGCGTTTCCCTGGGAAGGAGTCGCCCTTGCGGGGTGCAGAGGAGACAGGCCACCTGCCTTGGGCCTGGTCTTCCTCCTCACGTAGTTCTTCATGTCCTCTGGAGGTGATCTCTCAAACAGCTCCCTCCACCTGGCCAAATGATTCTTGAGAGCTCGCAGAGTCAACGTGTCGCACGCAAAACAGCCGTTCCAGCCGTGGTCGGGGCAAAGGCACTGGAGGCAGAGCGCGTGAGCATCCGACGTGGGGAAGGACCCCTCGCAGGCCAGACACCTGCTGAAGCCCGCCGTTGTCGACATGCTGCGCGAGTAGCTTGGCACCAGAGGACAGTCTTCTCTGACAATTGCTTGTAGAGAAAACAATTTAGAGGAAAAAAAAAAAAAGAACAAAGCCATTTCGGGTACAGCGCGTGGAATTACAAAACCAGAGGCCCAACCCAGGAGCGCAGTGAAGCGGTCTGTCCCTCACGACACGGAAAAGAGGACTGGGGAGTGGCGCCAGTCGGCAGAGTAGGGGAGCGCATGCTCCCAGGGTCATGCCCCCACGCGCATCTAAATTTAAAGGGCAAGACAAAGGTTCTGTTTCCTGTCCCTAGCGAGGGACGCCCATACAGTATGGAGGAAAGGGGACGGGATCTAGGAGTACGACAGGCATACACAATATCCTGATCAAATTTGCACGGAAAAGGACTTATCCAAGGATAAGCAAAATAACACATGCAACCTAAATCCCAGGGGGAGTGGGATGTCCAGACATCATTAAATAGTACTTACCAATCCATCTGAGGGTGACAGTGGAATAGATGAACAGGAAAGTGGAACGCCTGTGTGTGATTATCGAACAAGTGGTTGCAGGCACAAGATTTTGGGCACAGCCCCAAATGAGCGAGCCCAATCGTTATCGGTCAAACCCATATGCTGTCGATATTGGAGACGGTGGCAATTTGGAATGATTGCACAACCTTTCCCTCCCCAGTAATACTGATCTTCTCAAACAAAACTTTACACCCGGGTTAAATATGCACGCGTTTAAATCTTGGAAACAAGAAAGTTTACTTTAAAATGACAGATTTGAAGGCTTCCAAATTAGACACTGGTTAATGCATGGCTCTATGATCAAGGCAGCTAACAGACTCCTCACAGAGTTTGAAAAAATGGCTTAGCATTGAGTGTCGTAAAGGGCTTATAAAACTTTCACAAACTCCTGATGGACAACTCAGAAACAGAGAGACAAGCTAAGACAGAAATGAGAGATGGGTGTGGGGCTGCCAATTTCGACTCAAGAGTGGAAAAAAGCATGGAAAATGGCCAACCGGTACATTATAAGTGTTCAGCTCCTAGAAACTCAATGTAAAAGAATGCATCAATGGCACTGTACTTACATAAGACAACACACTGGATACGTGTAGATCCAACTCCTGCTAAAGAGAATGTAATGTTAGAGACCCATATATGGCCACATCATGTGTAGCCTTCAGCTACAGAAGTACTGGCTTGATATCACATCTCGGATTGCTGGCATTTTAGAGACCCCACTTCAAGATGATGATGATGCCCGGCAGCGATTGATAGACTGAAGAACAAGAGTCAAACTTTACAATACTGCTCTATATGCTTTTAGTGACAGCCAAGTGATGCATATTCAGACAATGGGCTAAAAGGAAGCCCCCATTCAGACAGTGGGGTAAAAGGGAGCCCCCATTCAATGATGTGTGGTTAACAAAGATTTGGAAAATCTTAGCAATGGAAAAGAGCTCCAGAAATCGCTAAAAGGGAGTTTAGGGGGGACACAGATCAGAGAGATGTGGGGCCCATTACTGTGTTACGCCTCTAAGGACTGCATGATATTGCATTGCCCGCAACAGCTCCAAGCACTAGGATTCAGTGATTAAAGCTGAGGAACACCATTGGATTGTCACGTCCATTACGGAACTAATGAAATAAAGCAAAAGATTGATGAAAGGAAGAGATATGAAAGATTAAAACTATTAAACTACCAAATACACCAGGTTTACACATATGTATTTATGAACTTCAATTATGCATCCGAGTATAAGGCACATTCATGGGAGAGCAGCGAATTATAAGAGAAGAGGAGGATGGAAGATCAGGGATTGGAAATTCAATTTGTATTCCTTTCATTTGTATACACAAATCAAAACTTAGTACAAGATTTACAAATCATTGCTGTAATGTTAAAGCTGTTGGCATTCAATCGAAAAATAAACATACATTTCAAAATAAAACATTAGGACAGGTTCAAAACAGCACAACCTTGGACATTACATGGTTTTGGAGGAAAAGCAGCGAAAAGAAAATCTTTCCCAACAGTGCATGTCACAAACCTGGCAATTGCATATATATGTCCTGCTTGCCTGAGGTACAGGTAGTTCGTAGGACAAGAGGCTAAAAAATAGGGACACCCCCCACCCATGACCTACAAAACATAACTGTTGCCTAACAGTTTTCTCCCCAATGCCACTAACCTTCCAGCATTTACCTGCTCCTCTGTTTTAAGGTCTCCAAATTCTTCAAGAAAATTGCTTTCAGATGGAAACTGTGTTGGTTCCAAGAAATTCAAAAGGCTGAAGAGTTCTTCAACAGAGTTCTGCAACGGCGTACCTGTCAGCAAAATCTTGTGCTCCTGTGGAAACATATGATTTGCATCTCAACCCTGCACAAACATTGTACAGAAACATTAATTTATATATTTATTGACAATTACACCAGTTTGTGTGGGCATGACGCTGCACTTAAAATACGAAAGCCAAGCTCTTTTTCCATTATTTATCCTTTCACCCTCAACTGGTGGATATATCTAATCTTTTTCACTTTTAGTAAGATGATATGAGCACCCTGTAATTTGGCCACACCACTGGTGTCTTTTTTCTCTCCCGTGAGGCACTTTGAGTATTACCCTTATATAGCATGATTGAAATGAGCACAGAATTTGTAAGCGGTTAGGTACTGCCAGGCCCACATAATAGTTTGCCTTGTGTTCAGCCAGTGTGCCAGACCTTTGTGTATGTACACGGTACCCACAAAAGAAGGCTGACTGATGCCATCACTATTATTTTTGTGAATAACCTATTTTGCAATCGCTGCCCTACAAGTCTCCTCAACTTTCACATTGTTCTAGGACCACAAGTCCATCCTGAAAATGAAACATTTTCCGTTTGCTACTTGCACTACATCTTTTATCCAACAAATACATTCTTATGAAGGAATGAATGAGTACTATACTGTCATAACACAACAATAAGCCTGCTGGCGACAACGGCGCTGCTGTCTGCACTGTGCCTCAGTATCTGTGTGTGTGAGACGAGTTGGCCACACCTTTTGCTGAGGAAGGAAGCCTTAAAAGCTCCAGCGGCTCGCCCCTCTTGCGGCATAAGCCCGCTGCCGATAAAGGCGCTGCGGTCTGCACTATCCGAGCCGGGCAGTGACCGAGGTGTACCGCCTTCACTAAGGACTGGGTCCTAGATATGCCTGTGATTTGCCTGTGTGCTGGTAAGTGTATACCTGATCTTTAATTGGATCTCAGCGTTTATCCCTTGGAGTTGTACTGTCAGTCAAGGCGCGGGAGGAGTGGTGAGCATTCCATCAAAAACTACTGCTCTAACTCCTGTTTTTACAAGTCCCTACTTTGTGGACCCCTGTGAGAATATCAGGTGGAATCTATTTTTATTAGTGAAGTTGTAACATTGGGACGCCAGTCCTAAGCCTGGGGTCTAATCGAAAGGACTGGACTGGATTGTCAAATATCAACTACGCTGAGGAGATATTATAGTGATTTTTAATTGATTCTTACGTTTTTCTTTTTTGTTGTAGGTTTTAGGTTTGCTCCAGTTTTTATGATAATTGGGCAGAGTGCTGGCCAGAATAGCCATTTACTTATTCTGTGTGCTAATCATGCTAATATCTTTGCACAGACGTTTTATTCTCTTTTTTCTGTTTTCTACCAGCCGTGCTCATAACTGATTTAATCGATCTAAACTGCACAGAACATTCCTTAGTTTGCACGGATCAGCCATATTCCGGATAGTCATCACAGCATTTGGCACAGACTTATTAAACAGTATGGATGCTCCCTAATTTTGCACCTTATTGTGTATATTTGCACACAAACGATTTAACCTACACTGTTGATTGTATGATTTTTCACAGTCCCACCTATTGAGGCTGGACACCGTGACTCCTTGCACATACAGCGCAGATTAGCTGTGTGGCCACTGCTTTGGCTTACATTGAACAGCTTGTATAGTGAATAGCTTATTTAAATTGCCTGTTATTGTGTTGCTTAGACACCCTTTTATTTACGTTCGAAACCGGTGTGTGAAACATGGGGAAAAGGAAAGCAGCTAAACCTTTGTCCCCAGCAGAGGGTCAAAAGAAACAGTTTTAACTATTCCAACCGATAGACAAGGTGAATGTTCTCATTACCAAGATGAAAGACTCTCTGGGAGACATAGTAAATGTTGACTCAAGTAAAGATGTAAATAGTGGGAACAATGCCCTGAGAAAAGGCACTTAACTCAACTTACTTTGGTAAAGCATCCCCTGTCTAATAACCGTAGTGTTAGCTCCAATGCCATGCAATTGCTAAAAATTCAGGCAGACACTGAGGACAAGGTGTCTGGTGCCTTACCTATCCCAGGGTACATCCATGTGTGTCAACGTTGAGGAAGGAAGAGAGAAATACAGACTTGTTGGAAGCATATAAGGTCCTGAACTCAGGTCTCAAACTGAAGAGACAACATGTACAATTCCAGATCCGTGCTCAACAAGTTGGCCGGGGAGAGGGCCTATTGAATGCCATCTAGCCCAATTACCCCAATCAACATCTGCAATAATTTCTGTAAAGCCTGTAACTAGAGCAGCACTGAATGGTGTTGACTCGGGACCCTGCTGACCTTTTAAAAGACCAGGGGTTGGTGGTATGAAGGTTGGAAAAGGATGCTTTATTTTCTGTGGCTAGGCCGTAGGAAAAACCTCTCTCGCATATTACAAATGTGGCAAATGATGACCAGGAGGTTGGCCCAGCCCAACCGGACGTTTCGGATGGGTTGGTACAACTCCCTGATCCTTATGACACCTCTGGCGATTGATATCCCCATATCTAACAGCTATGATGGTCTGAGAGGGGAGGTTGATTTGCAGGATGTCACCACCACGTAGACCAAAGTAGGGAAAGGCATTGGGAGGGGCGGGGGTAGGAGCTTCAAAAAACAAAATAGGATCCATTAGACCAGCGGCAAGAAGGGGCGCACCTATGTGGAGGCAGAACCCGGGGGAGGGTGCAGCAACTAGACGTGAGCCTGTTGTAAGAACGTGTAATTGCAAACATGATATATTGGCTGCTCTGTCGAATATGACACAGGAAGTAAATTACTTGAAAATTGTGGTTGAAAGATTGTCTTTAATAATTGAGGCGGGGGGGGGTACAAAAGGGTGCACTTATGGTAAAAAGTAGAGAACAGCATCTACCAGTCCTCCCGTGCAGTGAACAGGGAAGGAAGTGTTTGTATAGTTCACATGTAAACAGGAATTGCCTGGAGCTCAGTTGACCAAGGGGGCGGGTAGAACAGGGGCCTCCCCTCTGTTCTGAAAAGAGTAAAAGTATGGTCTCTATTTGAGGACGATGAATTGTAGGGCCCCTATTAGGGAGAATTGTCAAAAATGTAGTAAATCCTCTCTAACTTAGAGACCCCCAACAATTTTGCTATACTTTTTAAGTTTTAACCTGGAGAGAGTGAGACCTTTTTCCCCACCCTCATGCATCTTTCTGTGATTGAACTCTGTTTCTTTTGGTTTTTGGAGTCTGACAAACTCCATAGACATCTTTTTACTTTGTGGCCCACAGCACCTTCGGTGCAGTGGCACAGGGAAGTCTTTCAGATTTCCCAAAGGTTTAAATAGCTTCTCTTGGATAAAATATGTTTCCAAGAGCAGTAAAGTGAAAGTGACTTTACTTACATTTGTAACTTTCTAGACCCAGCACACACTATCTTACAATAGGGTGCTGGAGGGGTTACTTAATATGCCCTTTGTCTAGTTTCTCATGTAACATTTTTATGTTACCCTTTCCACAATGAATGGCTGGTGGCAGTAGTTTACTTTTAACAACCGTTGTGTGTTTTTCCAGCAGGCTGCGTTTGCAGCTGCAGTAGAGCACCCATGGGTGCCATTTTTGTCAAAATGGCCCCAGTCTTCTTTTTTTGCCATTTTTTGCTGGAACGGTCCTTCTTGAGATTTACTCTGTGTGCCAAACCAGGTTTGGTCTCTTTTTTTCGTCTTTGGCAAGATTCACAAGTGAAGCCCGCCACTGGCTCCAGTATGTCTGGCAGGGGCAGGAAGTGAGGGAGGTGCACGAAACTCCCTATGCTTAATCCCCTTGGTTACAGGAATACACCCAAAGGTGATTGGCCCTGCTGTGTGATTGACAGGTAGGCTGGAATGAATGGGAGAAACCTGCATAAAAGGTGAGGCTTTTTGGCTTGGAAGGCAGAGTCGACCACTGGACGAAGGAATCCGAAAAAGAACTTGGAAGAGATGCCTGCTGCAACTCCTGGACTGTTGGTTTGCCTGGTGAAGCCCTGCTGCTGTGCTGAAGCTCGGAGTTCTCCTCGACTAGAGAAGCCCTGCAAGGATGACTTCTCCCTTTGAGTTGGTGGGACCAATCAACTCCAAAGTAAGCATGTCTGCACATCCTCTCGAAGCTGGCTGTACTTTCACTGCTGCTGCTGTTGGAACCAAAGTGCCAGGGAGAGGAACACTAGATGGAGTGCGTTGCTTTTAAGTCGGGCCCGGGCTCTGCGAAAATCCTCTGGACTCCCAGGTAGCAGGACTGACCAAGCCTGAGCCACCTCAACAGAGTGCTAGACCACAGATGCAAGGAAAGTCTGAAGTGGTATCCAAGAACCGCGGTGGTGCTATTTGCTGGAGACGCGAGGAGCTGAAACCGCAAAGTGCCACTGATTTGAAGTTTGATCATTGCTGCCGCTGACCGTCCCATTGCAGGGCAGGAGTCCCCAGACGTTCTCCCTCTTGTTCCCATGACTGAGGCCCAGGAGCAACAGGATTTGCAGAGCTGCATAGGAACAGAAGCCAGCTGGCATCATTTCTTCTAACCAAAGGTACTGTACAGTCTAAGAGAACCTACCTCTTGTTGTGTAGCCTTACTAGTTCTCAGTCGAGACTTGTCTTGGTTGCTCCTGTAGAGTTGCTTGCATCTTCTAGACCTCACAATCCTAACAGCTTGTGGCCCTACATTGATTATTCTTTTCTACAAAGACTTCTAAAACATTGCGCAAGACTTTTACTTACCTGCAAGAAGTACTTTAGCTCCCCTTGACATTTGCTAACTTAACATTGGCTGCCCTGGCTCCCTGAATGACTATTCTTACCTCCGACATTGTGCTTTACCTTTCCTTCTAGGCAGGGGTTAACTTACTTTTCATTGGGAGGGGAGGGTTCAACAAGTACTTACCTGTATCAGGATAATTGTGTGATCTCTTGTTTTATTCAAACAACCCTGTTCGTTGACAACAATCTCAGTATTGCTCTAAATGTAAAAGTGATAAATAACTAGGACACTGTGGATATTAATGTAAGTCACCTGAGGGTGCAGGAAGTGTGTGTGCCATCCCAAATGGGTACTTGCTGATTTAGAGAAACTAAGAGTGTGTATTTTGGAGAGTATTTGTGTGTTACTATATATTGCCCCTTCCGTAGAAGGCTTATTCAAACTGACAGTTAAATAAATTAATAATTGTTTAATCAAGAAACCTTGAGTTTAAGTTTTTATTTGGATACCTGTCACTGTGAAACTAACTGCCCTACTGCTCACATTGACCCCCTCTTGAGATTTAAAAAAAAAAATAAATAAGGGGGAGGAGGGGGCGGTCAAAAGGGCCACTAGTCACACCAGCGCTAATGCCTACTAGGTAGGGTTGTAACGACGGCAGGGTTCAACTGTTAGTTTGAGGGTGCCTAGACCAAGAACCCTCAGTAGAAAACAGAGTGAATTTAACCAGTGAACTGCGCCAAGTCACAGACAATACATCAAAACAGTTGTAATGTATTTTTAATTCCGTTCTACAGCCTGGCACGTGTTTCGAGCAAAGCTCTTCCTCTGAGGCTGTACATGCATTGTCAATTGATTGAAAAATTACATGTGCAGTTAATTGTTACATACATATAATAACGGCCAAACCAGGTAGAACAAAGAAGGGGGAGAGAGGGGAGTTGTTGCCAAATTTTTTGTGCAAATTGCATGGCATCATAAGATAAATTAATTGCAAGTTAGCATGACAAAGAGTATAATGAACAATCATAAGCAAAAGGAAATGCATGTAAGCAGTTACCATATCAGTGATGGCATCAAAGTAAGGCTGTAGAACGGAATTAAAAATATATTATCCCTCTTGAGATAAGCCTGGCTGCTCAGCCACACTATCAACCTGTGTAGTACAGACTTATACCAAAGGTTGGGTTGCTAGTGACAGAAGGCAAAGGTTGTTGTAGTGCACACAAACGGTACTGCTCCAAATCTTGCCTAACAGCCCCATTACCTGTGTCAGCTATCCCCAGTGATCTTATCTATAGGAACAAAAATACGGAACGTCTTCAAAACAGAACTATGGGCTTGCATAATTACATCAACATCAAAAGGGCAGGGTGGGAACCCCAGTAGTATTTATGGGGCAAACAACAAGGAGGAAAGGTTGGGATGCATCTTTGCATGACATTCCAACATTAAGGTTGGGTGCCTTTTGAAGTGCAATTGGCCAGGATTAACAAATGTACCCAACTGTTTGCGATCTGTAAGGGGATGTAAATCTAAAATTCGGCATAAAGATTTTGTTGCTGGCCTTCTGGCCGAAAGCAACACCTCCATGACATCTTCCGGAAGGTCCCAATCTTTGTATCTCAACCTCTCAGAAACCATGCGTGGAGATTGAGGGTTCTGATCTCTGGATGAAGAATGTGACCCCCCTTATCTTGCGAGACAAGATCCTCTTTGTGGAAGATGAATTTGAGGGCAGATCAACATTACCAGGAGTTCTGAGTACCACGTCCTCCTGGCGCCGTCCGGTGCAATCAGGATTATGGATTTCCAAAATCTTCTAAGCCTCCTGAGAACATGAGGAATGACGGGCACTTGTGGAAACGCGTACAGAAATGGAAATTCTCAGTCTACTACGAACGCGTCCCCTACAGCTCCTCTCGGGAGAAATTCCCTGGAGCAGAACTGTTCCAACTTCCGGTTGACACTGTTCGCAAACAGATCCACTTGTGGGGTTCCCCAAAGGGTGAAGATCTTTAGAAGGACTTCCGGAGCTAACTCCCACTCGTGGGAGACTGTGCTCTGCCTGCTCAGAGCGTCCACCGCTGTGTTTTCTTCTGCAGACAGATTAACTGCCGACAGAGATTCCTTCTTGCAGTGCCCAAAACCAGAGCTGCATAGCCTCTCTGCAGAGAGGCAGTTACCCCACACCACCTCTCTTGTTGAGGTAATGCATGGCCACTGTGTTGTCTGTCATTATCAGGACACTCATTCCTCGTAAAGAGGGCAGGAAGGCCATCTGCGCTAGTCTGAGTGCTCTCAGCTTCAATGGAGACCACTGTTGATTGTTAGACCGTTGGTGTGACCTCCCCAACATGACGGGAGGCGTCTAACCACCTAATCTCTGGCCATGGTTGCCAAAAGGGTTCCCCCTTCAACACATTCTCCTTGACGAGCCACCACAGGAGATTCTGCACGACCCTGTTCGGGATCCGTACCAGATCTGTCATCCTCCCGGAGAACTGTGACCACTAAGTCCTGAGGGCCCACTGAAGAGACATTTTCAGATGTGCCTCTGGCACCAGAAAAATGCAGGATGCCATGAGAGCAAGCAACCCAAGAAAATAGAAGGCCGCAAGGTTTGAGGCACTTTGAATTGTGTTTAACATGAGCCATTAGGGTTTGCTACAGGTGGTACATGACACCAGAAAGGCTACACAAATGCAACCCTGCCATACTGCCGAACTGCTGGAGAGGCTGCGCAGAGACAGGAACGCTGTTTCACCTCCTCTGGTCATGCCCAAAAGTGGAAAGGTTCTGGAGGGAGGTCCTGGAACAGATCCGACAGATCACAGGCCTATCGATCCAGTAGGACCCAGGCATTATTTCTACTGGGAGACTCAGGAGAAGGGGGGATCTCTGCACGCACCTGCTAACTGCAGCTAACATCTGAATCGCCAAGCTATGGAAACTTCAGGAGGGCCCAGCGACCCCGGTGTGAGGCCATGTTGACTCTTGTTATGTTACACTTTAACAGCATGTCAAAGCACGATAAAGCTTTTGTAATTTATAAAAGCCAATAAAAAGACATGTTGAGAAAAGAAATGTGTTTACCATCTGCGCTATGTGGGTTGCCCTCACCTCGGGGGTGAAGCATTTCCTGAGGAATAGTCCAGGACTGCACCAACAAATTGCAGCTTCTGTGAAGGTGTCATGTGGGACTTCTTGAATAATTTGAGGGAAAAGCCCTGCTTGTGGAGGGAATGACGGGTGCTGTTCAGATTTTCCAGAGCCTGTTCGGGTCAACGGGCTCTTATCAGTCAATGGTCGGGGTAGATGCGAATCCCCCTAGCCCCCGCCGTAGATTCTCAGCCACCACAGCAATCAGCTTGCTGAAAACCATTGGGGCAGAGGTCAGTACAATGGCAGAACTCGAAACCGATAGTTAGAACTGCCAACGGCGACTGTCAGGTATTTCCTGCGCTTCAGATGAATTGGCACATGGAAATAAGCATCCTGAAGATCCAATGACACCATCAGGTCCTGGAGCTGAAGTGCCTGCAGGATCTGCGAGAAAGTGACCATCTTGAACTTGTCCTTCCTGAGGAACTTGTTCAAGCATCTGAAGTCCAAAATGGGTCACAACCCTCCGTCCTTTTCCGGGATCAGAAAATAAGGAGAGTACCAGCCTTGATTTCTTTCCGCTACAGGTACCTGTTCGATTACACCCTACTCCAACAGTGTCTGAACTTCCTGTAGGAGAAGCAGATCTGTTTTTTTCAAGGACTGGCCTCCGGGGTGACAGTCGGTGGTCTCTTTAGAAAAGAGAGACCATTTTATAGTGCCTGAGCATCTGTTGTAATACTTTGTTATTCTTTCAGATGCTGGGATAACCTGCCTCGCACCACTGTCAAATGATTTAAGTTTTCAAAGTGGTTACTGCTGCAGCTCCTCTGGCTGTACATCCTAGACCGCCTCGGGGTTGCCTTCTCTGTCCCCTCTGGTTAAATTGCCCTCTTCCTCTGCTAATTGAGGAATAGTAACAAAATGAACGATGTCTCCATCCCTGAGCAGAGGATGGAGCTGTTCGACCTTGTTGTGGCTGTCTAATGGCATTATTCAAAGATTTTGCCACTTCCTTAGATGACTGCAACTGTTCAAGACTTTCATCTGCTTTAGATCCAAACAAGTAAGACCCTTCAAACCACATAGCCAATAATCGGGATTGCACCGTGTTACATGTTACATTTCTGATTTTGCACTTTCTTTTGGTTTCTTGAGATACATCTGAAGCAGGAAGACTGGCCTACTGAGTTGGCATACAGATTGGCCTAACATCTGAATTGCCATGGAAGTGAGGCCGCACAACACAGCCTAGCTGATCTGTGGAATGCGTAATGCCTCGGAGATGGGCATGAACAGCCCTCCCCTGAGAAGTACACAGTTTATGATGCTGTTGGCTGAAGTCCCAAGGCTGCTATAGACTGCCATGCAAAGAGAATCTGCTGTTACGAAATGTGCTTTCTTTCTCCCTGTTCGGCGAAATGTTATCATACGTGGTGTAAATGGGTGGAGAATAATATGTAGATTCTGCATTGTACATAAGGATGAGCCAGGCCTGGGAGGAGCAGAGCCGAATGCAGCCCTCCCAAGCACGGGTGTGTGTGTTAGCATTACAGCACTTTTTTTCACCCCACTTCTGGCCTTGTGTATTTGTGTCTGAGTGCCTGGAATGCCTGAGACAGTGTGAGGGAGCAGGATGGGCACTGGTATGGTGGGGAGCAGGACAAACTTGTAACACACGTCAGAAGCAAACCTTGATTTACTAAGCCAGGCAAATTTTATAAGCACTGTACCAGCAGCCATAGAATGGCTAACACAATCTGCAGTGTGTAGCCCTGACTGCAATGATTGGCACATAGCATCTCTACGGTCCTGAATAAAGCTCATAAAACCATCCCTTTCTTCACCCTCTGGGATGTGTTCAGATGCCTTGGCTATCACCTCCCACAAAGTGTAGGTGAACTTGCTATAGAACAGTTGCATTTGTAGCTTTCAGTGCCATACTCCCTGCGGAGACAACATTCTTTCCCATGGCATCAAGCCTTTAATCCTCCTTGCCTGGAGGGATTGTGGGATAGGCTACTCCCTTAGATGCAGTAGCTGCTTGCACAACAAGGCTTTGTGGACTCAGATGTTTAGAAATAGATTCCCTTTGAGGCGTCGAGGCCATGAAAGGCGTGCAAGATGCATTTGAGGCGTTCAAAGCTTTTGACCTACTGTCCTGGCCCTCGTTCAGTGGTTTTCACAGACACCCTATCAGATTTTCGTGGAATAGGGTCGGGAGTCTCCAAAGACTTCAACGAAGGGGCTGGCTTTGCCACCTTCTCAAACACCTTTAACATTTGCCATCAGAACTTTTCCAGTTCCACTTGATTAGCCCCCTTTTTAGGAAATCTTACCAGTTTATCTTCGTGCGAGGAATCCGTAGAGGACAATCGGGAGCAATGACTCCTTTTCTTTGATCTCCTCAAAGAGGACAAAGATGGCTGCTAAGATCTTGAACTCTTCAAACTTTTACCGTGCCTCTTGGCCAAGAGATCGCCCTCTTGGGCTCTTATCTTCAGCCGAATATGTTGTGGGGGTCACCGAAGACTAACTCGGGGATGGTTTGCCCAAAGCAAGTTTCCCTTTCCTCCCTAACGCTTTTCAAGTCATAGACTGGCACAAGCCACAATCTTAGACCATGTGGCCCACCCCAGTCACCAGAGACATGCTCGACTGGGATCGGTTATGGACAACTTTTTGAGGTATGAGTAGACATTGTTGTAACAAAATTGTAACTGCATAGTAAATAACACGCTGAGGAGAAGAACCGTTTCAAGCAGCTGTGCGGAAAAACAGAACTGAGGCAATTGGCGCGGTGCATGCCATATATACCAGGTTCAATTCATACTCAAGGACGACAGAGGCTCTCGGGGTAGAGGCCCCCGGCTGAAAAATGTTTCCGAGCTGCAAGCAGGATATCAGAGTATATCAAAGATGAGGAAAACATGGGAGGACACAAGCCATTCAAAAATATAATTTTATATAAATTATAAGTAAGAGTTTCTTTGGTGTGCATGTCTAACTAAGGTTCAGTGTACTTACCTACAGCTCACATCTTCCTCTTAAAATAAGCACGACTGCTCTGGCACTCTACCAAGGTCCTGAGTTAGTGCAGACCTACACTCAGAAGATCTACACCCCGGTCCTTTGGAAACTGCTGGAGAGGATGGCCTTTCCACAACTTACTTCACACACTGAATTTCTTTGTGGTCTCCACAACCATCCATCTGGGTTGCGAGCATCCAGAGGCACGGAAACTGCTCTTCTGAATACCCGTGAGGAACTGCTCGCATCTATGGACTATCTCTCCAGCTGTCCTCATCCAACTCGATCTCTCCTCTGCCTTCGATGCCGTTAACAATTCCATCCTCATAAAACTACTCCATGATACCCTTGGTATCTTGGAGCGGCACTGGACTGGCTTACCTCTTTCCTAACTAACCGCTTCTCCCAAGTCATTTTGGGAACCTTCTCCTTGTCTACTTCCTTCACCACCTCTGGGGTTCCCCAGGGCTCAAAACTCTCCCCCTGGCTCTTCAACACTTAACTTGCTCAGCTAGCACTCCTCATTGATTCTTTCTACGCCAACTTCCAATGCTACGCAGATGAGACAACTCTTTTTCAAACTCCCTGCTGGTCCTCTTGCATCTTCCGTCCTCCCTAAATGCATAGCTGCTATCCAGTCCTTGTGTACTTCCAACAATCGCTGCCTCAATGCCAGCAAGACTGAGATCATTCCCATTGGAACCCCCGCTCCCTCTTTTTCCCGCCTCACTTTAGCCATCCTATGTGGGCTCTCCCACATCGGCTCCTTCTGAAGCCAGAAACCTTGTAGTCATCTGCGATTCCTCTCTCTCCTTTTTTCCTCACATTTAGGACATTGCCAAGAATTCCCACTTTCAACTCTACCTTCTCAAAGGATTTCTCCCTTTTCTCACTTTCCCCAGAAGCTCAATGTTACCTGAGCCCTGGTTCTCTCTAGGCTTGACTACTGCGATAGCCTTCTGCTGAATCTACCTTCTTCCACTTTATGACCCCCCTCCAGCTAGTCTAAAAAAGGGCAGAAAGACTTATCCTTGGCCTTAAGCCCAGGGACCACATCTCTACTGCCCTAAAATCTCTTCACTGGCTGCAGCACAGATTAAATTCAAATCCCTCTGCATCATCCACAAAGTTGTCTGGGGCCTGGGACAACGCTATCTGCAACTTTCTCTCACTAAATATTCCACCTCTAGAACTCTGCGGTCCACTGGCACCAACTCTGTGTGTAAAGCGTTAAGCTAAACAGAGGGCCAGCCGGTGGCTGATCACTTTCTTCAGCTGGCTCCCTTTTATGGAACAACCTCCCCATACCTCTCCGTCTTGAGCAGGACTTCCTCAAATTCCGGAAGCTCCTCAAGACTTTCCTCTTCACCTCCTTTTTCCATTCGTCCCTCCTCTGCACATCAGCCGCTGTGATTGGTGGCCAGGACCCTTATGTATCCCTCTGAGACCTGGACTCCCATATACCCAATTGCCCCGGCTTCTATCTACCTCTCAACACTTTCCTCCGAGCCCACATCAGCCTTAATTCTGCAGGCCTGCACTTTCTACCCAGCAGTTACCTTACTATGCACTTCATCTGCTGCTTACCCACGAGCACGGATATTCCAGAACGTACCCTCACCACCCACTTGCGATCTTCACGCTGCACTTGCACGTTCTGAATACTCACAAGGCATAGTAGGTTTGTCAACTTCCACTGTATTCGTTGTTTTCCAATCCCACGTTCCCTCCTTGTTGCTCTGTGGACGCTTTGAAACAGAATTGACTTACTGTATAAGCACCTAATAAATGCACAATAAATAATAAACCACTGGAATAGCTTGCTCAAGTCTTACTATAACCAGTAGGACTTTAGGAAACTCCCCTTACTGGTTATATCTATATCTATATATATCTATATCTATATTACACGGCCGTGTAGTTATGGTTAAGTTGCTGTTTCCATAGGAAGAGCACTTTTTGGGCAGCTTAAAACTTCGCTCCCCCTGGACGAATCCTCTCCAAACTTTGCAAATAAAGTATAAGGCCCACTCAGAATTGTTTTGCAAAGTTTGGTGATGTTTGGTCCGGGGGGGGGGGCGCAAAGTTATAGGGGGGTCCCAAAACATCTTTTTTTCCCATAAACTGAAAGGGGGGAAAAATTTGCGCACGGCTACAGGCCAAACCGCTGGACGGATTTGCACCAAGTTTGAGGCATTTCCCTTAAAAACGATCAAAAAGTATGTCTCTGAAAATGTGTGATATCTATGCCCGCTCCGCGGTCACACTTCCCTGTTCGCTCCGTGGAGAAGATTGCAATTGGCTATTGGTTGTGGCACAGCGTGAAGTGCGTCGTAATCTTTCGATATGTCCGCTATGTTTACTTCGTTTTCTGTTGAACGCGAACATTGGCGCTACCATTCATAAACGAAGAAGGCACCAATGCACTTGTTACACTTATGGAACACTGTTTCGAAAGGTGAGCGTTAATGAGAGGTGGTAGTAGAAAGGCAAACGTTTAAGTATTCTTGTTAGCACTGTCATACAGTACAGTGGGACTTACTACTCATTGTACGAAATGAATTTACTGCGTCCATTTCACAATACATAAACAGAATTACTGCGATCAGGCTGGCGTCCAACTGTTTGAAATCTCAGCCAGCCACCTGCAATATTTCGTACACACAGCCCTTCTGCACGTGTACGGCAGTTGCGTTTCCCATGAATAGCCGCAGATATGTTGTTGCAAAATGAGAATGTATTTACATTCGGAGTGAAGGCCACTGCATTTTCTCTTTTCAACATGAGCTCAGTACGGCCGCATATTTGTCAACGCCCATAAGGCTCCCTTGTTTTTCAACCTTGAGGTACAGGGAAAGAGTAGAAAGAATGTAGGGAGTAACAGTTTGAAAACCATATTTTTTGATAAGGTTATGCTTCAAAAACGTTTGCTCTGACCATGAGAAATTAGTTCCCGAACAGGCAGTCTTCCACATACACTAGTGTCTGACTACAGCAAACGCAATGGAGGCGCGCCACATAATGTAAGTGTATTTTTGCCGCCTATATACCAAATTGACATTTTTTAGTTTGTTTACAAGTTTTATGTGCCGTTGCAATTTTTTCCTATTATGGACATTGCACATTGTCGCCGTTTGTAGGGTGCCACTAAATTTCCCCAAATTAAAATAATATTTAATAAAAAAGGTATGTGTTACAATTTTGTTTTGTGCACAGGTTGTGCACTGAAAAACGTTCTATTTCCCCTTCCACCGCACAGCTACTTTCAAACAAAAATTGTATTACTAATAACGACGTTCCAGCTTTCTGTGCCGTTCGATTTATTATTCCAATTATGGACATTGCACGTTGTCGCTGGCCCTAGGTTCCCACTTCATTTCCTCCTATTGAATTAAGTTTTTAATGAAAATGTTATATATTACAACTGTCGTTTATACAAAGGTTGCCTATTCATACATCTTTTAATTCCCCTTTCGTCCTCCGATACTTCCTTCCCTATTGTAATTGTCACGGATTAGAGCTGCCGAGTGATGGCTTCTTTAACCGTCAAATGCAACTGTTCATAACCAGCTATCTTAGCGTTATAATTCACTGGGATGAACGCGTGGGTCCTCTTTTTTCCTACGCTGCTGTCGCTATAAGTAGTAACATTCCATCCTTTCTGGTGGTGTAGATCACAGCGGTTGACATCGTCTTGCACATCAATGTGGGAGGAAAACGACTGCTGTGGCGGCAACGCTTACTTTCTGTGTGTGGAAAAACACAACGTGGCCTTTAACATTCCCATTGTCTACCAAAGAGACAAACTTAATACTTCTACGGAAAATTGAATAGGGCTATCTTTTCGCACAGTTCATTGTGAAGCAAGCCTACTTTACTACTTGCAGAGGGCGATCTAGTTTATTGTGAAATAAAACGACTGGAGAAATGTTTAAATGTTAGTGTTTTCTTTACAAATATGCTCGGTTTTCACAATGTGGCATGCTACGTTGCAGGTCGTAATGTGCTCTTTTGTAGGTGTTATATCACGGCACGTACGTCCATATGAACACATTTGTTTAAGCTGCCAAGGAACGTTATGGAGAAAGGTACTCCATACCACTTGCATTGGCTACGGGAGGGTCAAGCCCATATCCTATGCATTAGTGCCGTCAGGCCAATTTCTGTCACCGTCAGTCCAATTTCTGTCACCCAGATGCCCTATACACAGAAATGTTAGTACAATAATACATGGTTACACCCTCCCAATACAAATATCTTCACACCTTTGGATCTGTCCCACTTACAAAATTATGTGTCGAAAGGTGAGTGGTAATGGTGTTGCTTCCAGTATTTCTGATGTCATTGCGCTTCCCATCACAGAGTTTGTTTGGCATTTTATGTCAACGTAAGTACACTACTCCTTTGCTTTTTTTAATGCACATTTTTACAGAAAGAAATTAGTACATCTACAACACATGTATGTAACGGTCATTGAGAACGACTGAAAAGCTTTGTGTTGTGCATGTCATAGTCTTTTCATATTTAACAAGTGTCGTAATGTACACAACAAATCAACAGTACAACTTCTGTCGCTGAGGGGTAGTATCTATGGATGGGTAGTGGCCACAATGTCGGGGACATGGCTACTGGCCTTTACTGCAAGGGAGAAAACATTGCATTGAGGTCGCCATATCCTCCAGGGACTGCCTTTCTGGTAACGGTCTTGCTCATAGCCACACATTCATGAAGGAACACAAATGTGGTGCTGCCATAACGGTAACACAGTTTCGTTTTTGCTTTCTGCAGCCTGCAATGGAAAGCGAAGAAGGCTTTCTATCCAATGCCTGTCTTCCCTTTGTATGGTGGCCATCTTGAAAGAGGATTTGTTTTCTTCAGCCGGGAACGCCAGAGGCGTTCCGGTTGAAGACAAAAAATCCTCTTTCTTGGTACCACGAATTTGTGCTGTAAAATATAGATTGTCAATGGGATTAATACCCCACTCTTTGGGGAGGAATGGGGGTGAATGATCCAGAAAAGTCGGTATGCACTCTTGCTTATATTGTGTTGCACACTTCCATTGTGGAGTTCTGCGCCGGAAATTTTGCAGTTAGAAGTTCTTATAAGAATACCCAATGTACTTTCGCGCTAACAACCAGTTACACATGTCATTGTGAAGTGTCTATGACTGTTTGAACACGCCCCCATGCTGTATGTCAGCATATGATAATGTGGAATTCTTCGAAAGGTGGGCAGTTAATTCAAATGTTCCTATACAGTTGTATGCTTATGTATTACTATTATAACCCTGATAAATGTAGTGGAAAATGTTTGTTAAAGTAATGTAATGATGCATTTATACTACTAAAAACCTATGACATTTAGTTAAAAAAACTTTGTTACAGGGACGTTATGGTTAAGTTGCCCTACGAAAAACCTGTGTACTTCAAAAAAAAAAGTTCGCCCTCCCCATTGTGGTTCAAATTAAAAACAAAAAACACCTGAAATTCCCAAAAACACTGCACATGCCCCCATTATGGTAAGCTAAGCAACCATAACCGACGCACCACTGTGTACTGCTAACACTAACACCCAGGACAAGAAAGATGACATCACAAATGTCATTGATGACATCACTGATGACATCACAGGTGCATTTAATTTGCAGACAAGGGGTTGAGACTGTAAATTTGGTAAAAAAAAGTATCAGGGATTATCGGGACATGTGTAATAAACTGCATACTTCATCACGCAATGTAGTGTTCTAAAGAAAATTCCATTGCAGTGTTCTTTCTAGTGCCGGAACCTACTCATACAGAAACGTATATATTGGCTGCAGCATACACCACAGAGGTGCTATATTTCTACTTTGCAAATTTGTACTATAAAATGGTGAATGCTTCTGTACCAGACTTTTCTGTTCTCTGAAACATGTACTCTGTTGTTAATAATGCATCACTCACTACATATCTGTAGTAATACACACAAAACATAGACTGCAATGCATACAAATATGGGCCTTATATATGGAGTGTAAAGTAAGCATACAAGAGGCAGTATCATTATCAACTGTGTATAATGTACATGATTGTAGTCGCACACAAAAATGATTGCTGTGTTTCAGGCCTACTTCTTCCCCTATATATGTACATCATAAAATGCGATTATATTCTAAGGAAAGTATTGTAAGAACATGTGAGATTAGCAATATCTATAAATGTAATACCTTTTCAAAGGTAACTTTCTGACTCAGTAAATACACCTACCTGGCCTAGATATGGCAGTGAACAAAAACGAAGGGTCTACACATGTGATGTCATCAGTGACATTTGAGAGGACAGCTTTCATGTTCTGGGTGTTAGTGTTAGCAGTGCACAGTGGTGATGGCAAGAAAGGGGGCTCAGTCTGCCATAACTAGCGAATTTCAGGTGTTTTTCGTTTTTAATTTTAACCACAATGGGGAGGGCGAACTTTTTTTTTTAGTGAAGTACACAGGTTTTTCGTAGGGCAACTTAACCATAACGTCCCTTCAACATGTATATGTATATGTATATATATATATATATATATATATATATATATATATATATATATATATATATATATATATATATATATATATATAAAATACATTACTCACCGTAATCGTATTTCTGAAGCTTGTATCTGCTTAGATTCACATGCCGTGCATAGGCCGACATCTAGTGGAAGTTGCGGAGTATTACAGTTTGTTTTTCGAAACTCGAAAATGGGCGTCGACACAGGGCGTGCCAGTAATACTATCCCTAGTGTGATGTCCACTGTACCCATGATCCCTCACGCGTGTAGGACCCTCAGATTGTATTTTTTCTGACATAAGGTAGCATGAGGAGTAGCTTGAGTACAGATAATCCAAGCAGATAGAAAGAAAGGTAAGACTACAAGCATCCATGCGCCTTCTCTCAGAGGGGAGGAAGAGTGGGTCGCATGTGAATCTAAGCAGATACAAGCATCAGAAATATGATTACGGTGAGTAATGTATCCCTTCTGAGGCTTGCGGAATCTGCTTAGATCACATGCTGTGCATAGATTAGCAAGCAGTACCTGAAGAAGGAGGTGGGATGTTAGAAGGGTCATGAGCAAATAAATGTCTTAGAACCGCATGTCCCACTTGTGTATCTGTCTTGGAATGTGTGTCAATGCAGGAGTGCTGAGTAAAAGTGTGAATAGAGCTCCAAGTAGCTGCTTTGCAAATGGTGTCAAGGGGTACATTTGCAATGAAAGCCAGAGTGGCCCCAATGCCTCTTGTAGAGTGTGCTCTTGGGGTGAAAGGCAGAGTTTTTTCAGAAAGGGAGTAACACAGCTGGATACAGTTAATAATCCACTTAGAGATGGCACCTTTAGAGATGCGATCCCCCGTCCACTCTCTTCCTGTAGCTACGGAGACAAACAGTTGGTCTGTTTTTCTTTGTGGTCTGGTCTTGTTTACATAGTAGAGGACCGCCCTATGCACATCTAGGGTGTGTAGTTTCACCTCAGCCGAGCTTTGTGGGTTTTGGAAGAAAGCCGGAAGCTCGATGGACTGGTTCATGTGGAATTTGGAAATAAACTTAGGTGAGAACCTAGGGTGTGCACGCAAAACCAGTTTATCCTTGTGAACTGTAAAGAAAGGATCTTGCACTGACAAGAGCCTGAATTTTACTAACCCTTCTTATGGATGTAATAGCTACTAAGAAGGCTGTCTTATAAGTCAGGTGTTTGAGACTGCTTTTATGCATGGTTTCGAATGGGGGGCCCATGAGTTTAGCTAGCACCACATTAAGGTCCCACCCTGGTGGTGGGTTTGAAATAGGAGGGTGAAGTCTCTTTACTCCTTCCATGAAGGCTTTAACCACTGGAACTTTCCACCACAACACCTTATTATGGGAGGTGGTGTATGCTGACAGAGCTGCCAGATGCACCTTCAGTGAGTTAAAAACCTAGCAGGTGGAGCATGTATGTAACAATCGTTGAAGGAGTGCAATCAACTGGGTTGATTTGTCTATTCTGGCACCAGATAACAAATCTCTTCCACTTGTCAAAGTAGCAGTGCCTCGTGTTAGGCTTCCTAGATTCTATTAGGATGTCCATACATCTTTGAGGTAAATTTAGATGTCCAAACTCTTAGACCTCAGGAGCCATGCTGCTAGGTTCATTGAGCTGGGTAGATGTACTGTTTGACCTTGATGCTGGGACAGTAGGTTGTACCAGCCCGGGAGTTTGATGGGGTCGCACGTTGCTAGTCTGCGTAAGTGTGGGAACCAGGAGGGGCCGCAGGAAAAGAAATCTCACAGAAACCAGAGGCGCGATATCCGAACAGGAGAGTCTAATCATCAATATATCCAAACGCAATTTAAGTAACGTTGAAGAAAAAATCCTTCAAAAAGGACTGAGCTTTGTACCAACTCACAGCACGAGTCTTTTTAACACCAAGGTAGAACTTTTTAAATTTGTTCGGAAATTGAAACTGAGGGCATTTTTTGCTGAGATTGAAATACCCGAAGAACAAACAACCAATAACTATCTTGAACTTAAATCCAAGAGCTCTTTCATACCACCTTTACCACACGGTACAATTGATATTTTTCATGAAGCTGTCCTACGAGATCTGAAGAAAATTTCCTTTCAAACACCTAAATTTCGTAACCTCAATCGTAGGGATCTGTCGGTCATTAGGAATTTGTATGAAGATGAGATGATTACCATCCGACCAGCAGACAAAGGCGGGGCCCTGGTGGTGATGGACTCTGCCGATTACAGAAATGAATGTCAGAGACAATTAAATGACATCAACATCTATAAGTCTCTACCTTGTAACCCAATTAGAGGAATTTCAAATAAGCTTAAAATCATGCTTGAAATGGCAGAAGAGAATGAATGGATAAGTGAAAAGACGAAAGATTTTTTGACTCAGAAATTCCCTCAAACTCCACACCTCTATCTACTTCCAAAAATCCATAAATCTCTTTTGAATCCCCCTGGTCGACCAATCGTGGCTGCCACTAATAGCATTCTCCAACCTCTTGGCATCTATATTGATACGATTCTGCAACCAATCATACAGAAACATCACACCTATATCAAAGATACCACGCATTTTTTGAACAGATTGGCTAATATTCAATTGGAAGAACATGATCTCCTAGTAACCATTGATGTTAACAGCCTATATACCTCGATTCCTCACTGTCTTGGCAAACAAGCAGTGGATTGGCTTCTATTACAAGAAGAAGAAATAGGGGCATGCAAAGAATGGATTATGATGTTGCTTGACTTCATTGCACAAAATGCTTATTTTCAATATGATAAACAATACTATTCACAAATTAGTGGCACGGCCATGGGAGCCACCATGGCTCCAGCATATGCCAACTCATTCATGTTGAAATTTGAAGAGGACCACATTATCAAACATCCAGTCTGGCATCAATATATTAAACATTGGGGCAGATACATTGACGATATCTTCCTAGTGTGGTCTGGTCCACACGCAACTTTAGATTCATTTCTGGGATACATCAACTTGATAGATGAAAGAATCCAATTCACGTATGAAATAGGCCATCCTAGTGTACACTTTCTAGATGTTCTAGTGATTCCAAATGCACCATCATTTAACACAGAGGTCTATCATAAACCAACTGACAGAAACAACCTTCTCCACAGGATGAGTTTTCATCCAACAGCTACAATAAGGAGTTTGCCATATAGCCAATTGCTACGTATTAAAAGAATCACTAATATAGACTCTAAATATACGCAAGAAAAAGAAGAACTATTCCGTAAATTCAAAGCAAGAGGCTTTAAAGAAGATGAACTGAATCTGGCTGTAGAGAAAGCAGATATGCAAGAAAGAACTCATTTACTGGAGACAAAAGTATCCAACAGCAAAGAGAATCCATTGGTGTTCGTTAGCAAATACAGTGTTCAGTCATCTAAAATTAAGAAGTCAATTCTCAAACATTGGCCGATGCTAACTTGCGACGCGAAAATCCAGAATTTGTTTCAAGAAAGACCTGTCTTTGCTAATCAACGGAGCAGCAACCTGAGGGATTTGTTGGTTAACACCAAACCCAAAACAACCAAACAAGTCCTGTCAAAGAAACAAGGGACATTTCCATGTATGTCGTGTAATAATTGTAATAACATCACTAAGGGTGACTCAGTCACACACCCCAGAACTGGACAAATAATAAAAATCAAGGACCATTCTACTTGTTTGTCAGAAGGAGTCATATACTGCATCAAATGCCCTTGTGGCCTATTATACATTGGACAGACCAGCAGAAAGGCACGAGTAAGATGGAACGAACATAAATCAAATGTTAGAACCAACAACCAACATTCACCAATTGCTAGACATTTTAATCAAGCTAAGCATCAGATAGCACAAATGCGATTCCAAATTCTCGAAGTAGTACAATTGAAGAACATCAACACAAGTGCCACAAAAAGACTTGAGCAACGTGAAGCATATTGGATCGAGAGACTCGATACGGTATCACCACGTGGTCTTAATGAAGAACTTAATCTATATTGCTTTTTATGAAAGAGTTATCATCCAGTTGATTTTGCCTTGTCTTAACTTTTTTTCTTTTTTTCACGGGAAATACATTTAGTAACTAATTACACTAGCTGTTGTCAAGTCAGATACAAGACCTTTAAACACGCCATAGGGGTGTGTAGATAGGAGAGCAATATTGATGAGAGACTTTTAAACATGCCATAGGGGTGTGGAGCTAGGAGAGTAATATTGATGAGAGTGGCATAATATTGTAAGTAACTGCAAGTAATGATTGGTTTAGTTTTGATTACTCGTGTAGTCCGTCTCTTCTTGGATAGACATACTTGTGTAACATTTGCATATAACTCAATAGTACTCACATGTTGAAAATCAGGATGAGTTATATGTTTTTTTCATCTGTACCTTTTTATTGCATTCTGCGTAAATAGGTTTGGTACTGATGGTTTTTTGGATGTTTTGAATATGTCATGCAATGTTTATTATTTGATCTGCACTATTCTGTAATTTTTGTAATTTATTTCCTATTATATCTGTATAACAACTTCCGTGGCTTAATGCACGGTTTAGGTAACCCCATTAGAGTTACTTATCTTGTTTATTACCTTGTCTGATTTTATTTTATTCTGTCAGAAGTATTGCAAAAAAAAGTAACTGTTTACTGTAGACTGTGTATGCACCCACGCACATTTTTGACAGCATCATAGTTACTCTAATTATTATCAGCCGTGCTTTACACCTCGTAGTCTAGTTGCCACTGTATATATCAACACAAGAGCATTGTCACGCCATTAGGTAAACATTGCATAATGAGTACTTGCAGATAACGCCCGCGCTCTATTAGTTTATTACTGTTATTTCACTGCAATTGCAACTTCGCGCTGGTGCTTTCCTTGCTAGTAGCCCAGAGTTTCTAGTTTTTGTAATTGCTGTTGTATACACATCTCTTTAGCAACAGACAGCATTGACTCGTTGCCATGACTCTGATTAACATCAGCGTAAGATCACGTAACCACGTCACGCGTCTAACAAAAGCGTCTCCATGACAACGCTCGTACTTATTCACTAACAGCTCGCGGCCAGATTAAAACCGCGTCTTACTGTGTCTCTGCTTTCAACTCTACACTACGGGGTAGGTTAATCATTAATGTGTATCTATGCCCATTTTAGTGTGTAAGGCTAGCTAGTAAATACCATTTTGACACTTAGATTTCCTTTGTTCGACAGGCGGGATTCTTTGCGCTCTGTTGGTTTTTCCATGGAGTGTAAGCATACACGTACCTAGCTTACAGCAACGTTACTGGCAGCCCTAATGACTTCCATCTCCATCTTGCAATAGAATGAAGATAGCTTTAGCATGTTATGAGGTAAGCTTTCACAGTGTTATATCAGTTTCCTTTAAATAATATTAGGTACGTTTTAGATATCTTACCACTGCATCATCCTACCTGCTTTACAGATGGGATTGTTATAAGTGGATTTACATTGGAAAGAAGACCTCTAACAAACAGCACGTGCAACAAGATTAGTAACGCACGCGCCACAATAGTTTTTAATGCAGCAATATATACAAGCAGGTATGTGTTTCTTTACCATTACAATGTAGTAAGCATAAATTGGCATTCTTAAACGGGATGACTACTGTTTGTATGATGATGCAAGATGTTGGGTCGCATTAAAATGATTACACTAGAATGTTTCACAGATACACATCTGGGTACTCTCGGAATTCTCGAGATTGCATATAGAAACTATTAAGTTATTTCCGATATTTCTGAATTTTTGCAAAATTATGGCGTAACTCAAGGCTTGATATGCATTGAAATATTATGAGGATAATAGTAACATTATTATGATGAAATAGTGACAAGGACAGATATAAATGCAGATTTTGGTTTTATTTGAGATGGTCATTTGTGGCTAGCAATGAAATTGGTTTATGTAAATACTCGTTATGACTGTTTTTTCTTGTTTTCTCTGTGTATGTTTTTTCCTTGTACTACAGAAATTCGCCCTGATGAAGGACCAAGTATAGGTCCGAAATGCATTGGCACATCATTTCTGCTTCTTCTTAATAAATAAAGTAAAGAATCAATTTACTAAAAGTTTTGTTTTGGATACATTTTTTTCAAGAGCATTTGGTGCCTTCAGGCACAATTTTCTACAACGTATCTATCTACTTAATATGAATGAATTTAATTTCCTTCAGTAGTCTTTACTACAATTGGCGACCCAAGGTCTGATGGCAATTCTTTCCCATCAGACATTTAAGCAACTCTTCGGTACACCCAGTATAGTGTATACTGGTTCACTTGGTGACGCCATTAATCGCCTGTTCTAATTAACTAGTAGCCATACGAATGCAAAAAGAAACTCAGCGGTGCCCGCCCTAACCACTTTTTCTTAACCACGGTTGTCTCGCCCACATGGGAGCAACTAGGACGAGCGTCATCGATTCCCTGTTCATCTTGTTCACCACCTTACTGATGAGGAAAAGCGTATGCAAACATTCCTGACCAGTTCATCCACCTGGCGTTCCCCTGGGATCCTGGTTGTGGGAATCTGGACGCGAATCTTGGGCATTGTCTGTTTTCGCTTGTGGCGAATAGGTCTATGGTGGGGGAACCCCACTGAGAGAAGAGATCTTCTACGATTTCTCTGTGTAGACACCATTCGTACTCCTCTGGGAGGGGATCTCTGCTTAGTGCATCTGCTAGAGAATTGAGATCCCCTGGAACATGTTGCGATGACAGGAAGATGTTCCGTTTGAGTGCCCATGTCCACATTTTCTGGGCAAGTTTGGACAGATTTGGGGAACGAGTCCCTCCCTGCTTGTTTATGTAAAACATGGCTGTAGTGCTGTCCGTCCGGATCTGCACTGACAGATTCAGCAGGTAGGGTTCGAACGTTTGAAGCACACTGAATACTGCCAGAAGCTCTAGCAGGTTGATGTGATTCTTGGCCACTGAGTGAGATCAGAGCTCCTGAGCTGTGTGGTGGAGGAGGTGAGCTCCCCACCCTGTCAGGCATGCATCGGTTGGGACTACCGCCTGTATCTCAGGATCGTAAAAGGGTTTCCCCTTGGACAGATTTTCTCTTGTCCACCAGTGAAGGCTTTGTACCAGTGTTGGCGAAACGACCACTAGATCGTCCCACTGACCACTTGCCTGAGACCACTGTTTCGCCAACAATTCCTGCATGGGACGCAGGCGCGTGTGGGGGACCAAGTAAATACATGACGCCATCATGCCTAGCAAACGCATAGCTTTGCGTACCGTTATCTGACGACCGGCCTGATATTGAGGAATTTGCAGTAGTATATTCCAAATTCTCTCCTCTGATGGAAAGGTCAACCCCTCTTGTGTGTCTAGGATAGCTCCTCGGAACTGTTTGGAGGAGCTTGGCACCAGACTTGACTTTTTCTCGTTTATTGAGAAACCCAATTCGAAGAGGAGGTCGATTGTTTTTTGAATGTTGGTTCTGCAAATCGCTGGGGTTTCGCCCGTGATGAGCCAGTAGTCTAGGTAAGGGTACACAGGGATTGCCTCCCTGCGTAGGTGTGCTGCCGCCACCGCCAGTACCTTGGTGAATACCCTTGGAGCCGAGGCTATTCCGAAGGGCAGTACCTTGAACTGGTAGTGCTGATAGTCCACCTTGAAGCGCAAATACTTTCTGTGCGCTGGAAACATGGAAATATGAAAATAGGCATCTTTCATGTCGAATGTTGCCATGTAGTCCCCCTTTTTTTAGGAGGGGGATTACCTCTTGGAGAGTAGTCATGCAAAACTTTTGGGGCTTGACATATTTGTTTGCAGGCCGTAGGTCTAATACTGGGCGCATTGTTAAATCTTTCTTTGGTACAAGGAAGTAAGTTGAATAAATACCCTTGTTTACCTGGTGTCCCGGGACGAGTTCGATCGCGTCCTTTGCTAGCAGATTGACGATCTCCTCGAGGAGGATTCTTTGGTAGTCTAGAGAATGTGTTCTTTGTCGTGGAGGGTGGTTTTGGGGGCGCTCTAAGAGTTCTATGCAGTAGCCTGCGAACACTGTGGACAGCACCCATCTGTCTGATGTGATCCCTTCCCAAGCTTGGGTGAAGTTGGAAATGCGTCGTCCTACTGGGGATGCGTGAGAAGGGACCCTGAACGGAGCGTCATTGTTTTGGTGGAGGCGTGCTGCCGCCTCTACTGGGGCTGCCTCTACCTTTACCCCGTCCTCTCTTATTCCCTCTACTATAACCTTGGGTAGACTGTTGGTTATTGTTCCACTGCGTACCCTGGCCCTGGGAATAGTTTGACCCTCTTTGGGAATTTTCGAAAATTGCCATTACCCCTTTGATTAGGGGGTTTGGTGGTTAGTTGACCTAGGGACTTGAGTGTTTCATACTAGTCCTTGGCATTTTTCAGCGCATCCTCGACCGCCTTACTGAACAATAGATCTGGCTCCACCGGTTTTTCTAACAATGATGCTTGTGTCTCGGCCTTGAATCCAGACTGCCGTAACCAAACGTAAACGTATCTCTTGATAACAGTACCCTCTGCTATCAATCTACCGGCATTATCTGCGGCATCAAAGGTTGCCTTTAAAATGCAACCGGATACGGCTCTCCCTTCCGCTGAGACTCGTGCCAAATGGCTCTTTAGGGGCTCTGGGGCGGAATCTATGAGTGCCGCGACTTCCTCCCACTGGTGGCAGTTATAACTCGCCAGTAGGGTGGTGGAGTTGACGATTCTTGCTTGATAGGCGGAAGTGGAGGCAACCTTTCTGCCGAACCCATAGATTTTCTTGCTCTCCTTGTCGGGAGGAGCTCCTGATGATAAGGGTGTTCCTGCCCTCTTGCGGGTGTTTGTAACGACTAGGGAGTCCGGTTTCAGATGCCCTCTTACATACAGTGGGTCTGATTGGGCTGCCCTGATTAGCTTCTCAATCCTGGGATTGACTGCCCTGGTGAGATTGGGGTTTACCAATGAAGGGTCTATTCTTCTTTGGATGGACTTAAGGATAGGGATGGCCTGCGCAACAGGTCTCCTTTCTCCCACCAACTCTTCGGCAAAATCTCTTTCCTCTTGAGCACCCTGGGTGTCAATGTGGAAGTGGTTTGCTGCTCTAGATAGGACCCCATTTAGGAGGGGCTGGTTGTCGACGTCAGGTTTCCTTCCCCTATTCAGGTTATTTTCCCTTATTCAAGTTTCTTTCCCATTATTTCTCTTTTATTATCCTTTTTAGATTAGCCTTGTGTGGGTGGGAAGTTTTCTATTGTAGTTGGTTTGGCCTTAACTTCCTGATTCAGAATCCTGGTTCTGACCCAAGGCAAAATGGAGTTTCACAGTGACAGCTCCGATTGGTTAGAAAACACTGCTGAACTACAATGAACATTCTAAACTGTCACTCTTTGCCTTTCATCATCTAAACCCCAGCAGAGAGGACATGTGTAGTGGCTGCTCCTGCTTTAGACTTGGGCCTGGTGGATTTTATCCTTCAGGCGTTAGCAGTTGAGCGGCTATTTTCTTGGGGGTTTCAGGAAAAGTTATCAGCTGTCAGGAATGCGTTTTGAAGACAGGAAACACTGAAGATCTTTAAGAAATCGTTCTGGAGATAAGTGACTTTGTTTTAACTGCCGCTCTGTTTATCTTAAAGACATTTAAGTGAGAACTCGTAAAATGTACCTTTGAATTTATATTTTTGAACTTTTTAAGTGTGTTTCAAGATTTGCGCGAGGTTAATGTGTGAACGCTATTTGTAAAACGCGTACTACGTGTAATCTGAAACTAACCGTTGAACCTTTGCGCGTGCGAGAGAATTCAACTGTGCGTGTGTTTTCCAGCGCGTGTGCTTCCTAGCGCGAGAATCTGTTTGCCGCGTGAGAACTCTATAGCGCGTGTGTTTTCCAGCGCGTGTGCTTCTTAGCGCGAGAATCTGTAAACCGCGTGAGAACTCTATAGCGCGTGTGTTTCCTAGCGGGTGTGCTTCCAAGCGCGAGTATCTGTTTGCCGCGTGAGAACTCTATTGCGCGTGTGGTTACCAGCATGTGTGCTTTTTAACGCGTGTACTCGACCGCGTGTGAACTCTCTTGCGCGTGGGTTATAAGGCGCGTGTGAATAAGCGGGAAATCAGCGCGGGAGTTTATAAGCGCGTGTGTTATCTGCGCGTGTTTCCGTTTGCGCGTGTATTCTGCTTCACGTGTGTTTACAAGCGCGTGTGTTTTCTGCGCGTGGACTTTTCTTAAAGTGCATGTGTTCAACGTGCGAATCTTCAGTATTGAGATTATCTGCGTGTGTGTTTAGCACGTGTTTCTTCAAGAATTCACAAACTTTATAGAATTGTAAAAAGTTTGAAAACTAAAGAAAAGTTTGAAAGAAAAGAAAGAAAAAATTAAAGACTATTTAACTGGACAATTAGTGAATTTTGGAAAAAAGGCAAAGAGCAAAACTTTCCAGAAGTTGCTGTGAATTTCAAGAGTCTCAAGTAAGAGAGATTTTCAGCTTCTTTGCAAGCTTCTCTAAGAAATTTCAAGAGAAGAACCAGGTCTGATTCTTAATTATTAGTTAAGGATTTAAAGTCTTTCCCACTCAAAAGGTTAAGTAATAAAAGGATTTGTATCTGCTTTTCTTATATCCTCTGCAGGTTCACCTTTGGTTAGCCTTGACGCAGTCAGCCTGGTGTTGTTTTGTTATCCACTTCCCCCTTTCCCTTTGGGGTGTAGTTTGCAGAGCTGAATTGAAATCTAGTTCTGGGAATTACATCTCAGGGGGATTGTCGGGGGTTCAGCAGCTTCCGCGGACACAGGACCTCTCAGCCTGACAGACGACAGGGGAGTTGGTAACCGGTGGTTCTTTATCTACCGGGGAATCTACCCTGTATATTTCTAGGTCGTCCTCTTCCTCCTCTTGTTCCTCATCGTCCCCATAGTAGCCTGTCCCAGTCTGTTCTTCCAACATGCCCAAATCTGTATCCTCACAAAGGGAAGGATCTTCTTGTTCCTGAGAATAAGGGTGAATGAGGAAGGGATATGAAGACCGTGTTGTTTCGAACCGGGACTTTTTACCTGGGGGGATAGGATCCTTGGAGCCTGAGGGTGCTGACCCGTCAGGGTTATAAGTGAGAAAATGTTCGGGATTTTTAGAATAGAAATCTGCCAATGATGACATTCTTGACATGACTATGTCCTCACTGGACCACTCTCTTGAACTGGGAATGACTTTGCCTGGGGGAAGTTTCCCTGACTATAATAGAGGTGTGAGACCTGTCTGTCTGTCTGAGTGGAGTCATCCGTCCTTATGAGCTACAGATAGTCCTCTTTTTAGGGGCTGGGTGGGTGAAGACAGTTAGAAACAGCAAGGTCCCACAAACCAGCTTCCTATCCTTTTCACTAAGAGCGAGTGTTCACAGATACCAATGTGTCAGGTCATGATAACCCCCTACTCAAAAGAAGGCCAAATAACCATGTAGTTTATCAAAAAATATACATATTTTAATTTAATATTTTCAACAACATATTGTACTCAACAATATTGTACTAAAAACAATTATACAACACCACCATTTGGAATTCATTCCTCTGTTTATTTATAACTTGTCTATCTGGACTAGGAATTCATATATCAAAAACCCTTTCCGTGCCCCACTAGGGGGTCCTGTGTGTTAACCCTCAATAATATTATTTATGCCCTTCCAATTAGGAAGGTTTTTGATATATGAATAGGAAAATATGAATATGAAGGATAGGAAGCTGGTTTGTGGGACTTTGCTGTTTCTGTTTGAGTGGAGTGGAATGTTTCTGCGGTGTGGAAGTAGGCTGAGACTGCTTCCTCTGTTCCCCCCCCCCCTCCCCGTGGCTGGAAGAGTGTTTGCCCTGCTTCTTTGGGCCTTCGGAGCTTTTTGACGCCTGGCGTCGAGCTTCGGTAGTGGTGGTACTATCCTTCGACCGTGTAGGTTGGGATTCGGGAATGGGCGTTACTTGTACTGACGCCGACTCCTGGAGTGCGTTCTGGGGATAGAGGTCGCTTTCGTATTCCGACGATCGAACCTCGGTTACCTTGGGGAGCGAGGCACTTTTGGCAATAGTGGATGATTGCCTGGCGTCATGCGGCGATCTAGATCGCAAACGCCCAGAGGACGCCGATTCGGACCGTTGCCCATGTGCCTCTTTCCGAGAGCTCGACGTGCGCGTCGAGGCTCGGTGGGACTTCGTGTGTTTGGAAGTGCTGTGGGTTGCGCTTACGTCGAAGGGGTCTTACCCATAGCCGCCCTGCCGGACGACCTTCCGAGGTCGGGGACCTGCGCCTGGCTGTCTTTCGATGCTGTGTTGCCCTCGCCGTCCGAAAGTACAGCGTCGCTGCCGGCACCGTCCGCGGCCATCGCCTCTTGACTCCTGGCGTGGTGGGCCCAACGCTTGGTGGAACAGTCTTTTAGTGCTTTAGGTTTGAACCTACTACACGCTCTGCAATTTGCCTCGGGGTGATCTCTTGGCAAGCAGAGATTGCACATGGCCTGTCTGTCAACCCAAGGATACTTGCGGTTGCAGTTTGGGCAAAATTGGAAAGGGGTACCCTCCATACGCACCTTGAGGCAGCGGGCTGGTAAGTGTAGGAATATATATAAGAGAATATATAAGAGTGTAGAGTATGTCCACCCCCCACTCTCCCTACTTGTACGGCCGAGGCCAGAGGCCTTCCTAGGCCCACTTTGCATGAAACTCTCGACGGTCGCCTTCTTCTCCGGATCGGCATCGAGTGACGCCTTCCGAGATCAGGTAGTCCAGCATGGCTTCTCCGTGAGAGGTGCAGGAAAGGTCGCAAGCCTCTTCAGATGTCGTCCTCTGGCCTTCAGGCGGCTGAACAGCTACACAGGGAACTTGGCTCCTCTTCTGATCTGGTGAAATGGCTGCTTGACTCCTTTATCCTAAAATTCAGGGGAGTGATTAAACTCAGCCCTCCAACTGAAAGGATCTGCACCACTCATGAACACCAGCAGTGTTCCAATCGGGATCCAATCGGGATCCGCAGTGGGGCTGACGCAATCATGCACACCAGATCACTGTCACATGTTTGTGGATTGGAACCAGACAGCCCCAACCCACCTCCTGGATCCACACACAAATGGCATGCACTAGCCCACAAAAACTGCAGCTTTCCCGGGCAAATGCATGACCATGTTAAGGATTTACTGAGAACAAAATGGCCCAAAAACAAGCGAACCCACTCGTAGCATGGCCATCTTTGGACGCAAATGTGCATACAAAAAATATAACAAAAATTGTAAAAATATATCTGTTGCCACCAGCTTGTGTTTAGGCTCATTTAAAGGTAACCAAAAATCATCCCACAGTGAAAAGGCTAGGGTGATACAAATGTAACTATGTGCAATGTTAAAAAAGTTACCAAGTAAGGTAAAAAGTAAAAGACAAAAGACAAAAGTACAGTTTCCCATTACTGACAGTATGAAGGACTAGTCAGCTTCCCCTTGACAAAATTAGCAGAAAAGCCAAGGAAGTGAGATCAAAAACAAAAGTAACACATGTGGGGGTCCATAGAATATGGAGGGAAAATTGCCCAAAAGGGAAATCTTTCCTAACATAAGGTCTTGCACTTTCCCAGGAAAGCTGCTGCTTTTGCGGGCTAGAGCTGCCTTTGTGTCTGCTTTTACCCGGGAATAGATCGGACTGTCTGGTCCCATTCCACATCCATGGTGCCTGAAAGTCTAGGTGTGCAGCATGAGTGAAACGCACAGTAGTCCTTGATTGGAGAGCTGCTGGTTGTTTGAATGGTGCAGATCCTAACCATTGGTGGGCTTGGACCTACTTCCAGGCTGGATTTGGAAAAAGAAAAGGAATCTTGCAGCCATTTCTTCAGATCAGCTTTGGAGTCAATTATCCTATGTAGATGGAGCAGCCGAATGAAGATCCATAGATGACTCCCGAAGAGCCAAGCCTCCCCTTCCTGCATTTGGCCAGGTGAAGCCCTGCTAGACTACATGGTCCGTGAAAGCCCTCTGCAGCGCTCCAACCCTTGCACTTGTACGACCAACAGGTCTCGAAGCATGCCACATCCTAAGTGTCCTTGGACCACCCGGTGGACTGACCAGCTCTCAAAGTGGGCTACCTCAGCAGAATTGGCACCGTTCTGCGATTATTGCAGGAACTTCGGTGACAGCCAGATTGTGGTATAAGTCGTCTTCCGGCTGAATTTCAGCCTCCCAGTTTCAAGGATTCTGCTCTGGAAAGTCATCTTCAACCGCAACTGTAAAGACACCTGATGTCGCCAGTGTGTGGTAGCCGTCGTTGGAACTCACCTTCTCCAGTCTTGTGAAGTGTCCCGAAGAGGTCTGCATTGGTGCCTTCTGCATTTCTTCTTTGCAAAGGGTTGCACTCTGCTCCTGGGATCAGCCGGATCAATCCTTGCCCCTGCAGCTCTTGGGCACCTTTCTAATGGGTCCAACAGCGGGAAAACCTACCTCCAGTCAACATATCCCCTGAATCAGATTTTAACAGATGACTAGGTAAGTGGCACTGCATTCCCTCCCCCTGTACTCCTTAGAATAAATCTTAGATTACACTTTGGTTATTCCATTCCATCGGTATCTGATGGTAAGATCTAAACGCTTGTATCTAAAAGATAGGAATATCATTTTACTAACATGTAACATTGTTGAAATATCTTCTGGAACATTTTCACCACCACACGAATTCTTCCTATATCTGTCCCTCTCCTAAGGATAAGCATTGTGACTTTTGGGCACAAGGCTCCATAGATCATAGGGATTGCATTTATAAGTTGGGCCATAATTCTTGTGAACTGGTTTCATTTTACTGCTTCACTACTTGACTTCTTTAAATCATCCAAGTTATGCCTTCCTACAAACCTAAAGGTGACTGTATGTACGTTTTACAATTGAGTATTGTGTGATATCACTACCTGCTTGTTTCATTTCTTAGTGTGGCTTTGTGGGCCTATAATAGAGTATTTTTATACTTGGCGGTCTAAATGGACTTATTGGGTGCTTCACTGTGTACCCCCGGCCCCACTCACTTTCTCCTGAGACTAAGCCTTGACCACTCGCCATGCTTACCTTGATTGGGTTTGGCTAACCTCTCAGAGTTCCCCTATTCACTATGACTAGGGTGGCCTCCTATAATCTGTCCACTAGGCCAGATTCTAGATATCCATCTTAACAATGAGGAATTAGCATAGATTGTTAATTGAGAAAATACTGGGTAAAGCATTGAGTAGAGGGCTGCTGCGCACCAACAAACAAAATAGCATGGTAGACAACAAAAAACAGAACACTTGCAGGGCCTTGTGTGGAATGAAAGATTTGGGGTGCTGCCATTTCAGAAAATGGCAATCTGAAAACCAGAAAAATAAACTTACAGTCTTGAATAGATCCTGCGCAATCAGGATTTAGAAAAGCAATCATACAATAAAACAAAACTTGCTTTAAAAAAAATGGCGGGGTTTCTAGTCATTTGTTACTTTCATTTTGTGAGGAGACATTTGAAACAGCTGTCTTTTGTGAGAAAGATTTATCCCTTAAAGGGCAGATACGCATAATGATATTAAAGAGTATTTCAAACTTAATGTGAGTTTTGTGTCACAGTGTCAACAATTTGAGAAGGCTTTTCATGCCCGCATTATGGGTGTCTGAATGGCCAACAGATGCAAGGTCAAATGATGTCCTTGTCACATATTGCAATGCATTTTCTACAGCTTGTGTTGGAAAACCATACCAAGAGCATGAGGTTCAGGCCTTCCAGTAATTTACAGTTGCGGTTTTTTAGTCGGTGAGCTTCATCAATTATCACACAGCTCCACATAATCTTCTTCAGTTCTGGACAGTCAGCCAAAATCATCTCAAATGTTGTGATGATAACTTGAAACTTGAAGATCCCATCAATGGTATTGCCCTGTAAGTAAAGAGTTAGAACATCTTCATATGTTCACATTTAATGGTCACTAAAAGACACACCCTGAAATTTCTGCAGAAGACAACAGAACACTACTTCAATAACTGATGGAAGGCAAACTAGTTAGTGTCACAGATGGCCTTTAAGAATATACCCATTCCCAAAGACAGTCCAATAGTTTTTATTTTGATTTGTAGAAGTAAGCTCTCGAAGAGCCGTCACCCTGTAGTCGAGGCGCTTCTTAACCTGAGGCTAGGCACTAGAGATTGGTAACCCGTACTACCTAACACTTGCCTACCTTAAGATAATGGTCTAAAGACAAACACCGTATCTGTCAAATCTCTCGCAGGAAACAACATAGGTGTGTGGCATGCTGGAGGAAGGAGTCAGAGGCAAAGGGGTTGCATGGTATGAACACTTTAATTTAACAATAAGCAAAAAGGCCGAACTCTGCCTATTCTAAAGGGTATTCCCTACCTAAGGAAAACTCAGGTGATCGTCGTCAGGGTGGTTGTCCAAATGAAACATTCCTGTTCTCTGTCCAGAATTACCTAACTCTAGCCCTACCACTATATATTCAAACATAGAACACAAGGAGAATGATTCCCTTCTCCTGGTTCACTTGTGTTAGGACAGTTTTTAGTAAAACCATTCAACTCAGGCAGTACAAGATGGTTCTAGGTCAAAGGTTCGAATGAAAAGGATCGAATGACCAAAGGGTCGAATCAAAAGGACCGAAAACCAAAGGGTCGAATTATTATTATTTTTTTTTGGGGGGGTCCCCCCACAAACCTCCGTTTTTTTGTGCAAAAAACACTATTTACTATACGAAACCCAAAACAAAAAATATATTTAAAAAAAAATGCAACCCTTTGGTTTTCGGTGCTATTACCTCGACCCTTTTGGTGTCGAACCTTTGACCGGACACCGTACAAGACTCCACTCTTAGTATAAGGCTGTACCACCCGAGTTCAGGGTAGCGCAGACAGAGCAGCCAGGCTTATCTTAGGAGGGAGAGAGGGCAGTAGATACAGTACAAGTGAAATTGTAATACAAATGATCCAAAGAAACACTGAAGCACTATGTATTGTAAAAATAAAGGATTTATTTAAATACAGGTAGGCCCAGATAAATCTAGGGGTTAAGTAAGTACTAACACTAACCCATTATATGAAATCACAATATAAAACACAACATGTTACTTGAAAGCACACAGGCCCAAGTATAAACCTTATTTGGAACACCTAACAGTAGTTCTAGGGAAGTCAAACCTTGTTATACACATTTAGTATAGGTCAAGCCTATTCTTTGGGAGTAAAAGACCAATTATTATTTTTTTTTTTAAAAGAATTTTATTAGTTTTTCAATACAACCAACAATACAAACCAAACACGCAGTGCAATCCACAATTATTACATTAACATCAATTAGTTTTTGTTCACTGCCCCCCTGTTCCCACCCCCCTTCACGAGCCTGTTTGTCCTTCGCACTCAGTATCTGCTACACTCGGCAGGGCGTCATTTTCATCAGATTCCTCTGGATCTAACATTGTTCCAAATAGACCAGATATCAGTGCTTTCCATGCCATCAGGGTACCCACTTCTTCCTCCCAAGACATGCTACTTGCCTCCTGCCACACCATCGTTTCAGCCTCCGCCCATTTCTGTAATTCTTTCCACCACACTTCCACCCGAGGCTTATGACACTTTTCCCATCCCATAGCTATCCTTCGCTTTGCAAGCACGTACGTCAAGTCTTTCAGCTTCCCAACATGCTTCAATTTTCGTGGCCTAGGAAACCCTCCCAACAGGCAGGCCCAAGCCGTGTCTATGGCGAGCGTGACCCCTTTCTCTGCTAGCTTCTGTGCGACTTCCCTCCAGAAACACTCGATCACTGGGCATGCCCAAAACATGTGCGTCATATCAGCATTTTCCTCATTGCACTTAGGGCACGCCTGTCTCCCAGCATTCCTGAATTTAGATATTCTCAGCGGGGTCGTATACGCTCTATGCGTTACGTACAACTGTATTTGCTGCAATCTGGCATTCCTAGATATTTTCTTATGGTATCCCAGGGCCCGCTCCCACATCCCATCCTCCATTTGGGCTCCCACCTCTGTTTCCCAATCCAATCTCAAATGTGTCAATTCCTTTCCAACCTTAGTCATTACCATCTCATACAATCTAGAGATCTCATGCCCCCCTTCAGTTGTGTCAGATATCATCCCCATAATGGCATCCGGTTCCTCCGCCAACACCGTTTCAGGCCATGTTATCCGAATCTTCCGCACCAGCCTGTGGTACGTAACATACTGGCCCCAATGTAGTCCTTCCTCCTCTCCAAGTCCTTCAAACTCCCTGATGGTCCTCCCCTGCCATATATCTCCCAACGTCACCAGTCCCACCGCCTCCCAATAGGTTCTGATAATCACCCTCAGTTGCTCATCTCCTCCCGCCAAAGCAACCAGAGGTACCTGCGGGGAACACGGGAGCGAGTCCCCCATCATTATACATGCTCGTCGCCACATTTTCCACCCAAGCCTCATCATCCCCGGGCACTTCTTTATTTCTGACTCAGGCAACCAGATAATTTCTTTCAGGTAAAACGGGCACAGTCCTGCCCAAACAATCTAAGTTCAGGGGTCGCTTCATCGGAGAGCCATTTGGCCACAAACTGTAATTGACTCGCTATATAATAGGCCTCAAAATTAGGTAGCTTGACACCCCCTTTTTCATGAAAGTTCTGCAACTTCCAGAGCGCTACTCTATTCCGGGTACCATGCCACAGGAAGTCTCTACACATACCATTTAATTGAACAAAAAACCCCTTGGGAATCATATGTGGGATATTGCTAAAAAAAAAATGTAGGAGCCTAGGCAGAACCACCATCTTAAGCATCGCTCCCCTCCCCATCATCGCTAGAGGCAGTTTCTCCCAAAACCTCATACATTTGCAGATTTTCTCAATGGCCATCACGGTATTACACCTGTGTTCCTCCTCCGCCGTATGTCACATATCTATTCCAAGGTAGCGGAAAGAGCCCACCGTCCACGGCACCTGTAACACCGGCAACCTTTCTGCAGGAATTCCCTTGTAACTGCCTAGAGGGAAAATGCTAGATTTTTGGGGATTCACCGCTATGCCGGACAACCTCGCATACCTTTCCATCACCTCCAGAATATACTGAAGATTTTCTTCCGGGTATCTCAAGTATAATAACAAATCATCCGCATATAGGGATATCAGGTGCCGTTCTCCCCCAACCTCAATACCTATCGTGTCGTATTGCTGCCTCAGGTATAGTGCCAGGGGCTCCAGAGCCAGAATGTACAACATCGGGGACCAGGGGCACCCCTGTCTAGTGCCTCTGCTAAGTTGCCATCTCTCAGATACCACTGTTCCTGTTCGCACCCTGGCTAGTGGCGCACTATACGGCATCTCTGCCCACCTAATGTACCCTGGCCCCATTCCATACTCTCCCAAAGCCGCCAGCAGCCACGCCCATCTGACTGAGTCGAAAGCTTTTGCCGCGTCCAAAGACACGATTGCCATCTCTCCTTCATTGTCACAGCCCCATTCAATCACCCGATGGAGTCGCCTGTGGTTGTGCGTAATATTCCTGTCCGGGACATAGCCCGTTTGGTCCGGGTGTATTAATTTGCTACTTACTTTCCGCAGTCTATTCGCCAGGACCGCCGTTAATATCTTGCTGTCCTGGTTCAGCATCGACAACGGCCTGTACGAACCGCAGCTATGCCCAGGTTTATTAGGTTTAGGGAGCGGTATTATGATCGCTTCTCTGAGCAACTCCGGCAATCGTCCCACTTCAAACGCCTCATTGAGCATTTACAACATTGGGGGGAGCACTTCTGCCCCATATGCTTTATAAAATTCACTAGGTAATCCATCTGCTCTCGGGGTCTTACTAGTAGGTAGCTGCCTAACAACCTCCTCCAACTCCTCCAAAGTAATTGGTGCGTCTAGTTCTTCTCTTTCTTCTGCGCTTATCTTGGGAAATCCTATTTCTTGCAGAGTTTCCAGCATCTCATCCCGGCTGCCTCCTCCTCTATCCTCATATAGTTCTCTATAATAATCCGCAAATTCCCTGTTGACTCCCTCTTGGGTGTCTGCCTCCTCCCCATCTTCTCTGGTTATCGTCCTAATCGGGGGCCTAGGGGTTTCACTCTTATATAGCCACGCCAATAGACGGGCCGTTTTATCTACACCCGCATGTTGTCTCTCAAAGTACTTTTTGTAATTAAGGTTGCAGAGCCTTTCCCAGTATTCCGTGCACTGCTGCTGTAGTTTAAGCACCAGCTCGGCGTCTATGCTTTCACTTTTTAGTTCTCTTTCTAAGTCCCCTTCCACCCTCTGTAAATCAGCCAGGACCCCATCCTGCAGGTCTTTCGATTTAGCGATGGCCACACCCCGCATCACCACCTTAAAAGCCTCCCACAGTGTCCCCGCAGAGTCAACGCCGCCTGTGTTCACCTCAAAATAGCTAATGATCTCATCTCTTATATCCTCCCGAAAAACCGGATCTTTGAGCGCCTCCGCACGGAGGCGCCACGTCGGAATCCGTGCCCTAGGGCGGCTGTATTGCCACCCCAGAACCAGGGACGGGTGATCCGACAGGACCCTCGCTTTATATTCTATGTGAACGATCTCTATCATTACATCTGATGTGGCAAAGGCATAATCAAGTCTAGTGTGCAGCTGTTGTGGGGCCGAGTAATGTGAATATTGCCTCTCATTAGGATGCTTTGTTCTCCACACATCTACCAATCCAGTCGTCTAACAACGACTGCAATGCCCTAGCTGCTGGGGCAGGCCTGACCATCTTGTCATCCGACCTGTCTAATACGGGGTTTAGCACACAATTGAAATCCCCTCCCCAGATCACCGCGCTACCCACGCACAAGCTCATGTTGGTGCACATAGTCCGGAAATACTCCGCCGTATTTTGATTAGGGGCGTACGTGTTTACAATGCACACCTCTCTATTCTCCACCACCCCTCTCACAATGACCAAACGCCCCTCACTGTCCACCGTTTCCTGTATCAAGTGAAACGGGACGTGCGGCGCCACCCAGACCAGCACACCCCCCTAGCATAGGCCGAGTACGAAGACCCCACTACAATACCTTTCCATTTTCTCCCCACCAGCTCCAGTTTTTCCCGTGTCAAATGCGTCTCTTGTAACAATGCAATATCTATCTTCTGTCTTTTCAAATACAGCATGACCTTATTCCTTTTTAGGTAGCTATTGAGTCCCCTGACATTCCACGTCACCATTCTAAGATCCCCATGGCTCGTCAGTACTCATCTCTCTCCCTCTCAGCCAACCCCATCCGCCTGCGCAATACAGATACAATTCTAGGGCTGTTCCCTGTAGGCCCGTGTTTAAACTCAAACCCCCCAAAACTATATACACATCAAACTCTCTGCCTCCCTCCCCTCCACCCGCCCATCCCTTCCCCAACAACTCCCTCCCCAACTGTTGCCCAGCTCCATCCCTGGATCTCAGGCACCCCCACATCTAGCCCTGTCTGGTACGCTCAGAGCTCAGTAGGGTGAAGTCGCCCTAATGGCCACTTAACTATTAATACTAAATGGGGGTGTGAGGACTAGCCCTGAAAGGCTCCTTAATAAAGCAACAGTCACCGTGCACACAACGCATTATCTATCCTACTCCGGGCCCGTCTACGAACAGGCCACATCAATGACTATAATCAAGTCCCATAGTCTTAAGCCGCATCATCTCCCTGTGCTCCCATTACTCATTGCTTATCTCTTCCGCCTCTTTCTTCCGCCTGGATGTCAGGCTCCTGGGGGCAGCCCTGCGTATCAAGCCAACCCATGGCATCCTCCGGAGTGTCGAAAAATAAAGTTTTATTTTTATGAAAGACCTTCAATTTCGCCGGGTAAAGTAGCATGTATTTCTGACCCGCCTCCCTCAGACTCCTCTTAACAGCCCCGAAATTCATTCGGCTCCGCTGCACCATCAGGGTGTAGTCCGGGTAGGCTGTTGGGTTTGCCTCCCCTCGCTTGATTGTTCCACCTTTGCTAAAGTGTTCCAGAATCCTTTCCCAGTCCCGATAGTTGAGGATCTTGGCAATGACTGGCCTAGGTGGGTTGCCAGGCGGCGGCCTCCTTGTCAGAGCCCTGTGCGCTCGTTCCACTGCAAATCCTCGAGACAGAACTCCTCCGGTTACCTCCTGTAACAACATGGTTTCGACAAACTCCGTGGGGTTGTGGCCCTCTGTTCCTTCCGGTATACCCACAATGCGGATATTGTTCCTTCGGGCACGTCCTTCCGCTTCCTCCGCTCTACTCTCCAAGTTGCCCACTCTTTGCACCAGGGCATGCAGTTCCGACTTGTGTGAGGCGCAGTCCGCTGTGTTCGAACTCCCTTCTTTCTCCAGGCTCTCTGTGCGCTCCGACAGGGACCTCACATCCTCTCGGAGTAGATTCACCTCCTTGTGCACTTCACCGACCTTAAGGTCCAACACTGTTTTCAAGTCAGCCACAACTATTTCGAGTTTGGACTCCCAGGCTGCTTTCAAGTCCGCTTTCAAGTCCGCAATTGCAGCCAGCACCTCTTGATTAGGACCCTAGGAGCCAATGCTAACGGCGGGAAGCTTGTCTTTGCTCCTGGCGCTTTCCGGGCCCGTTGGTGTTCTGGCAAATTCGTTCAGCGTAGGTTGCTTCACTTTTTGTCTTAGAGGCTTATTAGACATGACGCAGCAGCCGTATGTTATGGGTCCTCCCACCTCTTATGCTCCACAATCAGGGGGAGAAGGGCGCACACTCCGTTCCAATGTCCAAGGCCTTACCCAGGCATGGGCGCCTCAGAACCCCAAAAGCTCTGCCAGCCTCCTCCGTGGCATGCCCTATCGGCCTTTGTACACACCAAGATGCAATGTCTCTTAAGTTTCCTCTCGTTGGAGGCGCGGACTCGCCTACTTTCACCCACTGTGTACATTACAGAGCATCCACCATAGCCTTTGATCTGATTGCCTCAGGAACACATCTCATGCAGTGCGTCCGCGCTATTGTTTGCGTAGTTCCAGAGGGGCGGCCCGGTGCTGTCTTCCGTGTTTGAGGGGGCCCCCACACCAGCGTCCCGAGCCTATTTCTCGTGTGCCGCAATGGATTGTGCTCTCCCATGTAATTACATCAATCCTATACTGGGTTACCTCGTAACACTTGTCCGGATCACCGACAAGTAACCGTAGTAATTGAAGACACCAGTCTCAGCCATCAGGCGCCATCTTCGGGTCTAGTCGCCTCAAGCTGCCTCTTGGGTTCACTAGTTTTGAAGCTTATTGCCCAGCCAGCAATCCACTTGAAGTCCGAGCAGGGAGGCGCACCCTTAGTCTCAATATCGCCCGCGCAACCCAGTTTATGCAGCATATAGTGGCCCGTCAGTCCGCCCTCCTTTCTTCGCTCCTGCCGGGTAGTGTCAGGGCACCTGAGGTGGTCACATGTGTCACCGAGGAAATTGTGCCCCTAGAAGTGCCCTTGTTGTGTTTCGGATTATCCTGGAACTATTTTATGTGCCCTCTAATTTCCATGCAGCTTTTTATTCACGCATTCTCCTGCTGCAGTAACAATGACCCCGCTCAAGCAATCTGCCTCCTACCTGGGGGGTTCGGCACCAGAGTCTGAATCAGCTGTTTGGGGCACCGATGCTGCAGCCCGTGTGTCTTACTGCAGCTGGGTTAGCGAGTCGTGGTTCTTGGCTGTTTATGGGCTCTCTGGTGGGTGCTTCAGGTCGGGTTCTGACTGCTCATTCACGCTCCTCGTACTGGACTCAGCACTGCACCCGTGTACCCCGCCGTACTGTCTCTGTAGTGCAGTTTATTATCCCCGCTAGTCTGAGCATCCCATCATGAATCCACCTTACAATAGGCACCCTTTAACACAGCGTATGGGCTGCACCACGGCTTCCAGCAGACCATAAATCCAATAAAGTGTTGCCGGCTCTCCCCTCCTGTCAAGCTTTATGTTCACACACAGCCACACTTCAATTGAGGACATGGGCACAGAAGCTACAGTGTATCATAGGTTGCGCCTGGTGTTAAGAGCGCCCGATACATTTGTAGCCCTCCGGGAAGACCCGTGTCGGTGTCAGGTCTCAGTGTCCCAGCATTCCTCCGCCCCTGCTGTTGCTAAAGACCGGAGCCTTCTGTCAATTACAAGGCTCACTCCCGTCAACCCTCGTTGCACACAATACAATGTATCACTGATCAGGCCCTGCTCGGTCTCCTCACGTCCCAGCTGCAGGCTGCTTCAATGCCAGCTCAAGCCCTGGAGCCACAGCCCACAGAGCCACTCTCTCACACTGGCTGCCCTCTTCCAGGGCCCCGAACAGGGTGTCGGATGCAGCGCCCCAGCTAGCGGCTGCCTCAGTGACAAGTCGGGTCCCAGAACCGCGGCTTTTGGAGCCGCTTCCTCATGTAGGCTGCACACCTCTGGGGCCCCGAACAGGGTGTCTGTCGGATGTACACAATGTCTTTAGCCCCCACGGCCAACACTTTATTCGCTCCGCGCACCTTTACTGCAATCGCGCATGGAGTCAAGTAGGTAGGCACCCGATCCAGCCACGTCTTTGTTCTCTTTGTCTGTCAGGCGGCGGCCATCTTTTTCTTCGTAGCAATCTCGCCCAAAATCTTCCGCAACCTTCGGCAATGTTCTTAATGCACAGGTCCGTGCCACAGAGTATCCACACGTGCTCCTAAGCTTCAGATGGCCGATCCTTGTAGTTATAGCAGATTTATTTCAGTCATTGAGCGGTTATCAGCCGGATCTTGTACGGATCTGCAGGAGCTCCAGTATGGACACTCCCTCCTACATGGCTTCCCAGCCACGCCCCCTAAAAGACCAATGGTTACTTTCAGATTACTTTTGGTAATACAAGGGCAGTAGGCCCTTCCAGTTGTACAGTGAGTCTTGGAATTGGAACAAATCACAAACAATCAACTGGACAATATACCTTTTTGGTGAATACTTAAACACTTATTCTAGGTGCAGTAGAAACCTATAACTACTTTTGTCATAACACACAGTTATACCAGGCGAGTAAAACCTAAGGATGTAATATACAATTACAGATGCATTGGAAATCAGGGAACCCCAGATTGAGGTAAGCGATAACTCTGGTAACTTGTTTTGGATGGCACACAGCTAAGCCTAGGTAAGTAAAACCCACTTACTTTAACTTCACAATGAAGGGGGAAGTAAAACCCAATGTCATACTTTACTGAATAGTTATTCTATGTAGGAAACAACCTAATGTAGATTTACCAAGGACAGACTAGCAGCAAGTCAGGGGAAGCAAGACCCAGTTGGGGGACACTCATACAGTTATCCTAACAGGACTAACCTGGTGATACCAACAGTTGGAGGACACTCTTACAATTACCCTACAGGAATAATCTGGTTAAACCAACATATTACTTTTGTAAAGAGGCACAACCTAATCACAGGAGAGTAAAACACCTTTACATCTACTTTCTTTTAGACTGGCAAAACAGTGGTTAAGGAAGAAAAGATTTTAACCATACTTTTAAGAATAGTGCATCAAACATTCAAGATCAGTAAGAACTTTTGTAACTGTTCACTCTTAGAATTACAGTTACCCACCAACTCTTTACAACTAAGTAAAACACTTGATTTCTTTTCTAGGCAGAAGTCCCAATCCCTTCAAAGTCTTTCCCTTATTCGTGGAGCATGAGTGTTCTCAGTGGCAGAAGGGGGGTCACTAGGACTAGTGACCAACAGGCAGTGTTAGAATAAGTTCTTTAGCATCAAAGGTCAGAGTTCCTTAGGAAAACTGGGCAAACAGGTGAGTACTTTACTTATAGGGTTAGAAGAGGGTTCAGGGGCTTCACAGAAGACACCCCAGCAGGATTCTAGCAGTGGGACTGAGTGCACTGGATGAGGGACCTCCCAATCACAGAAAACAACCCAGGACTACACAGAAATCCCAATAGGCTTAAGGTAAGTATATACCCAAGTCAACACAGTATCTCAGCAATGAAGAAGAGATTGCAGCAGGAGAACTTGAGGGACTGCAGCCAAATGCCTGGTCAGTGGAATCCTCGTCCTGGAGACTGAACACAAGACCTCAGAAGGGACTTTGCAGCAGGGATCGAAGGAGAAGGCTCTAGGCAAGATTTCTCTAGTGGCTGAATGCGGTCCTGCGGGTTTGGCGCCTTTTCAAGGAGCACAGAAGAAGACAGAAAATTGTGGTTTAATTCTCGTCGTTTAAAAGGTCCAGCACTCTTCTGAGGGGACTTTTTGGACTCGATTTGTGTCTCTGGAGATACACCAGGATGCCCACGAAGTTTCAGCGAGATTCCGAATTAGGAAGACTGTGCACCGCACAGTGGCTGAGGTCCCAGGGTATTGGGGTATTGCAAGAACACAAGGTCACAGCAAACCGTGGGATGGCTCAAAATGCAGGTCTTCTTGATTGAGTCTAGTGGGTCTCACCAGGCTCTGGGTTCGGGTCGTCGCTTTCGGAGACCCCAGGTCAATTGAAAGGAAGGGCTGCAGCAGGCTCTGGTTACACAGCAGGCTCTGGTTACACAGCAGGCTCTCTGGTCGCTGGAAATCATTCCCGCCGCTTTTCCTTCGTCATCCTCTTCGGTTTTCTGTTCCAGCCGTCGACATGACTTCAGCTTTCAGGTTTCCAGTATTTATCAGAAACTGGTTATAGGTCAAAGGATCAAATCAAATGGATCAAAAAAGTAATTCCATTAAACAATGAATTAGGCTTTATAGGAAGAAAGTGAGGAGTGTCACATTAACATACAGTGGTACTATCAGTGGTTTTTCTTCCAGATCCTAAGGATTTCAGGGACTCAAAGGTAAGATGGTTAAGGAGTTCCACCATGGAACCAAAGTCACCATACCCATGAGTGAAGTCCCTCCCTGTGAGATCCTCCTGCTTTCTACCACCGCTAGTAGGAATATCGGGTAGGGGCCTCACCTCCCTAGCCTCATAGGGAAGGGCTCACCGATGGGGAGAAGTGACGTGATACCACGGTTTGTCACAGGGGTCCCCACTCAAAAACCATTTCTGTTGCAACTCTGTGGTTGCGCCTCCAAGGCACTCGAGCCCCACTCTTTTCTGTCTGAACTCTGCTGTTCCTCACATCTGTCACTCTTCCTTTTCTCCTGAAACAACCCACCGCCTTCTCTGCTCTCTCTGCTTCTTCCACCTATCCATCTGTTACTTCCTCCTCCTCCTCCTCCTCCTCTTCCTCCCCGCTTTCCTCCTCTCCCACCTCAATGCTCCTCTTCCTCCTCTCACACCTCACCGCTCCTCATCACTTCTCTCCTAATCACTTCTCTCACCACTTCTCTCCCCATTCATAACCACTTCTCTCCCCGTTCATCACCACGCCCGCTCATCACCACGTCTCTGCCCTGCTCCTCATCACCACTTCTCTCCCGCTACTCACCACTTCTCTCCCCGCTACTCACCACTTCCTCTTCCCGCTACTCACCCCTTCCACTCCCAGCTCCTCACCACTACTAATCTTCTCACACTGCTACCCTTCCACCCACACCCTCTCCCTCAATCAGTTCCCCTTACACGGTCACCTTCTCACTCACAGCCTACTCTCCCCTACCAGTCCAATTGTGAAGCAGAGAGGTCGTCACTTCTCCCCAGGGGAAAGCCGCTTCTGATGAGGCATATGTGGTGAGGCAGCTACCCGATAATCCCCCAGGGGGAGGTCAGTAGGCAGGAGTATCTCATGGGAACATACCTCCCTTCTGGGGACAATGGAGACCATTTCGGGAGAACAGAATATACCCACCCTCCACCCACACCCTATACAGCTCCCTATTCCTTAAGCCCCAATCCAATACCTCACACTTTCATGGATCCTTATAGGTCTGAAAATGTAACATCTACTGAGACGAGCAAGAGTAGGGATCTCCTCATAAACACACACTTAAAAAGGTCTGGGACAAGGTGGCGGCGCGGAAGGAGGAAGAGCACGGTGAGAACTTGAATGAGCATTCTAGTGATCTTTACCCATTCATCATGCATACTATGTTGGCAAGCCCCCCCGTGTGGGAACTGAAGGCAGAGTGCTCAGTGCAGTTGATGCAAGCAACTGGAGACAGGGAAGCTGAAAAGAAGACAGCATCCCAAGCGGGTCAGACACCGGAAGACCTGTGGAGAAGCAGTAACCATACCTTGCATGGGAGGTGGACCATGTGTTCTAATGGGTACGCGTACAGCGGAAAGACAGACACTGGAGCCGCTGCAGTTCAGGAGAAGCCTGCAGAAGCAATGAGAGAAGCAAGCAGACCCCGAAGCAGATCGCAGCCCGCCAGATAAGTCCTGGAAGGTACGGAAATAAATGGGCTGGCTGGTGGGGGAACGAGAGGGTCTTGGTTACCGCATAATAACGCAAGAAACACCCATCCAGAGCTCAGTGTATGGGATGCAACCCCTGAGCTAGAGAAAAGTAGGGAGAGTTATAAGGAGAAGTGATTCCCTAATAGGGGCACATATCAGACACCCAACCATAAGGACACGTATCAAGAAAAGGCCATGAGTCTTCTTCCTCATGGCAGTACTTTGCAGGAGAGTATCCAAGTCTGTGAGATCAAAGAAACAGAAGTTTCTGGGACCAGCATCCAAAACAAAGGGAAATTACAAGTCATCTTCCTTGTGGCAGTACTTGGCAGGATAGCGAACCAAGTTGGCCAAACTCAAGAAGTGGGGAAAGCCTGGTCTGGGTCCCACAACAAAAGAAAGCAAGGGAGAAATCCGAGTCCTCTTTCCTCTCATCTCATGGCATCACTTGGCAATCCAGACAACCAAGTGGGCGATAGTGGGCAATCCGGGTCGAGGACCATACTAGTGCATGAAGTGTACTGCTGAGAAACATAAAAGTAAGAGATGCCAGGTGAAGGGAGTCATTAGGCCTGGTGGTATTGAACTGTGATACAAAAGTAAGGGGCCAGGGCAAGGGAGGCATACCCCCTAGTTTTGAGGAATTGTTAAATCAAGATACCAGGAGAACAGAGTCATTCCTCTGGTAACCAAAGTTGTAAAGAATTTCTGATACAGAGTGATAAGAGATAGGCAGTGTTTCCTGCCAAGGAGAAGTGCTTGAACTTTGCCTTTCTTTTGTGTTGGAGAAGGAACAGGTTACTTACCTGTAACTATTGCTCTACAGCATGGGTCTGGCAAGGATTCACATGCTCATGAATAATCCCTGTCGTCAAACTGGGAATCCTCAGTAAAAGAAAAACTGTTTCACTTTCAAAACTGTATTTCTCCCATTAACCAAGGAAAGGACTTAAATCATACAAAATATAAAGCTCCTGAAGAAGGGGAATCATCGATAACTCTATTGGTATGTAAATAATCATTTCTGGAGATAGAAGCAATGTATGATGATACTAGAATAAACTTGATAAGAAAATTCTTCTTAACTATGTGATAAAATGATTTATGTAAAGACATATGATCTGTATCTATATGAAATCAAATTTACAAAAAAAGTTAATCTTTTTTTACAACTTGTGTATCTAAAAGTATAATTTTAAGTGATCTGAGTAATATTTGAAGAAGTACAAAATTGTTGGTTGTTTTACAACATAGAAAGGGTGTGCAAGGGATGGGAGGGTGCCACAAAGGTGTGGATCACTGCTGTTGTTTCAGTATGAACAAGAAGAGTTGCAGAGGGGAAGGAGGGAGGGTTCGCATGAGAATCCATGCCAGACCCATGCAAGAGAACAATAGCTACAGTTAAGTTACTTGTTCCTTTTCCAACATGGGGTCTGGCATGGATTCACATGCTCATGAATAATGAATACACAGTAGTACAACATTACACAACCATGGGAGGTGGCAAGGCTCAACAGGAGCAATTCACTCTTACCTCTGGAACAGACTCACCTCAAGCAAAGAGGTTGAGTAGCACTGCTTGGCCGACTCTAGACTCCTCCCTGGAATTGTTGCCGACGCAGTAGAACTTCGTGAAGGTGTGCAGATCTCCAGCAGGGGTACATCAGCCAGGAATGCTGTTGTCGCAGGGACCGCTCTGGTGGAATGTGCTCTCGGACAGCCGGGCAGTGGTCGGTTTGCCAACCAATGCCGGTGCATGATGCAGCCGGAGAGCCACTTTGAGATGGAAGCCTTTGATAAAGCCGTCCCGTGGTTCGCAGGACCAAAGTTCACAAACAGCTGTGAAGTATTTCGAAAACTTGTGTGCCAGCCACATAGAACTTCAGGGCACGAGCAGCGTCCAGCGAGTGCAAGGCTCTCTCAGCCAGAGACAAAAGGTATCATCAAAGGTTTGTTGAGGTGGAATTTCGACAGAACCTTCGTCATGAAAGAGGGGTGCGTCCGCAGCACCACCCTCGATTTGTGGAAATTCACATATGGCTGTTTGCAGGACTGGGCCTGTATCTAACCCACCCTCCTGGCGGAGGTGATGGTCACAAGGAAAGCAGTTTTCTAGGAAAGGAACTTGAGAGGGGCCTGATGAATAGGCTCGAAGGGTGCACCCCATGAGCCTCGTCAGAACCACGTTGAGTTCCCACACCGGGGCAGTCGTCTTCACCGGTGGGAAAGTTCGAAAATGTCCTTTGAGGAATTACTTGACTAGTCAATGATACCAAGGTGAAGACCTTCTAGAGACCTGGTGTAGCGGGAGATGTACTTTGATTGAGGCGTGCGCCAGTCCAGCCTTGGCCAAGGATAGCAAATTCTGGAAGAATCTGCGGGCCGTGATGCTCAGAGGGGTGATCTTCTGTGACCGGCACCACGTAGCAAAATGCTTCCACTTGTGTCCGTACCACTTCAGAGTCGACGATGCCCTGCCTTGGCGAGGACCTCCCTGCTGTCCGCCGGCAACTGATATCCTCCAAACTCTAGGGCTGCAGGAGCCAACCCATCAGGTTGAGCAATGCTGGGTCGTAATGCAGTATTGCGCCTCCTTCTCTGATAAAACTATCCGGGACTGATGGTAGCTTGACCAGTGGTGATGCTGACAGGCTGAGAAGGTACGGGTACCAAATCTGCCTCAGCCACGCCAGGGCAATGAGTACCATCCTGCACTGACACTGAGTGTGTTCATGACTCGTAACAGGAGAGACAATGGAGGAAATGCTTACAGAAACCAACCTTCCCACGGGAAGGAGAACTTGTCTCCCAAGCTCCTCGGCTGAAAGAACCTGCCAGCAAACTTCTGGCCTTTGGAGTTTGCCATCGTCACAAACAGATCGATCTGGGGCCTGCCCCACTTGGCAAAGATGCAGTCCCCTTGGTCCTGCCGGTTCCCACACGTGGCACAAGTACAACTCCCTGCTGAGTCCGCAATGGTGTTCTTAACTCCCGCTAGGTGAAGGGGTCAAGGAACATTTTGTGTCCGAAGGCCCAGCGCTACAGTTCCTCCCGCTTCATTGGAGAGGCCCGTGGAGCAAGTGTCCCCTTGTTTCCTGATGTAGAACATTGTGGTGCTGTTGTCATTTTGACCTGCAGAGAGTTGGAGCCAGAGGACCGAAGGACTCTGGCCGGGACGGCAGTTCTGGCGAGAATGGGTTTTGGGCAGGCATTTATTGCATGGATTAAGCTACTTGTCTCCCCGGTGGCAAGGTTAAGAGTCAACGGGAGACCGCTCCCTTTCACTTCCAGATAGGAACTCAGCAGAGCTGCCCCCGCTCTCAGTTTATTTACACTGCTAATTGAACTTTTGGCGGCAGCCGTGAGGAGTGATGTAGTGTTTCCGGGTATAAGGGGTCTTGTGATGGGTCTGGGGTTCGCATTGCTCTTGACCGGTATGCAATTTTTTCCATGCTGTGGGAATAGTCCATGCCCACTTCCCAGTTGCCAATCGTTGGCATGTCTCTTGACCACCCCCCCCCCCCACTTGACTGCCAGGTCCCTTTTGACCACTATTGCTGCGACTATCAGTTTGCTGTCCCATCTTGTCCGTTCTACTTCCCCACTAGTGTGTATCAGTAGCATTTTGGGGTCTTTGGGGACCGGTATACCCAGGAACCCGTTCATCCTCCCCAAGAATCGGTCACAAAACTCAGAGACCCACTGGCATTCCCAGAGCAGGTGATCTACCGTTCCCCCCCCAACACCCCACACATTTGAGACATGTGTCCTCCTGTCCTCTTCGCTCTGCCCATCCTGTGAAGTCTGTACCTTGAGAGATATATTCTATGCAATATTTTGTATTGAACCAGTCTCATCCTCGAGGATATGTTCACCTCCCTCGCCGTCACCATGGCTTCAACCCACTCTTTGCTTTCCAAATTCCCATGGTCTCGTTCCCATTTATTTTTTATTAACGTTAGCGGGGGGGGGGGGGGTTAGGGGGGGGCTGAGAAGTTGTTTATGACCTGATACAGAGTTGATATCCCTTTCTTCTGGAGGACCTCAGTAAACAAATTCACTTCTAAAGGACTGTTCCGATAAGTCAAGATCACCCTCAAACTGGGCAGATAGGTGTATTCCTCTCCCTGGCCCAGGCCAAATCTATCTCGCATGTCCGGAAAGAGCAATAGAGCTTGGTTTCCAATCACATCCCCAACCCTGATGATCCCCGCCAGTGTCCACTGTGACTGGTTCCCAAGTTTCTGGATTTCCCCCAGATGTGGGTGTCACGATCCATGCCCCGGACCCCCTCAGGTATAACAGCCCCATGGCAGCAGTGGGGCTAAAGCCCTTCACACCGGCCCCAATGGCATTAAAACTCCATCAGAAACATACATGGAGTCAGGCTCATTATCAGGAATAAAGCAATACCAGTTTTGGACCTTAATCCAACATGGAGGCCTATTACACAGCTCAGTTCTTTAGAACCAAGCCATGCGGCCTAGTGTTTTGGGTGTGGCTGGGCCTGGAACTACTTGGCCTGGAACTACTTTACCTAGGCTATTTAAAACACACCCAAACAGCAGAACACGCTTCGCGTTATTCTGCACTCCAGCAGCGTAACGCTCACCGTGTCCAGCTCCTGCTCATCTGCTTCTCCGGTGGCCAGATCCTGAAGGCCTAGATCCGGATTCCGTTAATAACCTGGAAGAACAATAACAGCATTAGCGAGCAAGAACACTTACCTGTGAAGTAACTGGCCTTGAATCCATCCTGCGCTTCGCTTACCTCTCCCATCTCTGGAGTTCGCCGCAACCTGCAAAGGTAAAGAAACAAGGACAGCATTAATAACAATTCTTAGTCCTGGCAGCACCCTGCGCTTCTCTTACCTCGCCCATCTCCAGGTTTCACCGCAACCTGCAAAGGAGAAGGAGCAAGGTCAGCATTAACAAAGCACTTACCTGGGCAAGCAGCGCTTCGATCGCTCATCACTCCGGAACATCACTACAACCTGTACAAAGAAGAGAAGAGAACACAGGTTAGCAATTAACACCAATAAACAATGATGCGCGCATCAAAAACTCACCGTGGTCTTCGCCATCGGCACGGCAACTCCGAGATCGCAACCATCCTGTGAAAACAAAAAGACATTGTTAGGGAACAACGTAGTGGAGCAAGACGCCGAGAAGACAGAGAAAACGGAGGGAAAGAAAGAGACAGAATAAAGACGGAAAAGACATTATAACTCACCTGGAAGACAGCAAGCAGAGTCGGAGTCACAGCCAGTCTGGACTCAACATAAGGGCACACGGACCAGTGAAGCAATTAGGTCCACAGAACGCCCGCACCAACCACGCGCCCCTGCACAGAAATGCAGGACAGAGAGTTCAACGCACAAAAACCGAAGGTGAGCAATAACCCCAAGGGAGGGGATTTGGACCAGAGGGGGGTGGGAGTCCACCCATCACAGAACCAGTATCTTAACCCTCCATTCTCCTGTTATAGGCGCTACCCAAGGCCTGGCACATAACCAAGCAGAGAGTGGTCCAGAATAGCACTTAGACCTCCATCCAGTATCGTGTGGCGCCCCTGTGGATACCACGTGAGCGTAACAGTGGGTTATTCCATAGCTGCTGTGCTCTAGTGGTTCCCTTTCCAACCCATTGCTTTCATAGCCTCTTCCCTTATGTGTATCAATCTCTGCCCCGCTGGAAGTGGCTTCAATCGATTGCTCCTGCAGAGCACCTGGAGCAGGTCCACACCATACATTAGAAAAACTTGTGTACAGGCATGTTATAAATGCCATATTATTTCATTAAGTCAAATTCAAGCTTCATATGGGACAGTTCCTCCCGCCAAATAGCCAATAATTTGCCACTATTAAGTGGCCAGGCCAATAGTATTCCCTTATGTCTGGGAGAACCACCACACCCTCCCATACTGATCTTGTCAGGACGGTCAGTGCTATGCGTGGGCTCTTGTTTCCCCCATACCACCCCTCTTATTAAGGAATTAATAACATTAAACTGGATATTGGTGATACGCACAAGTGTGTTTTTGTAATACATACAGCAACTACCTTTTTTAATTAAGTTTGACTGTTCCTATACTTTTATTTTAAAAAGAAAATCGCTCCGGAATGGTTTCGTTTTCAAATAAAAGTGTAGCAAGAAGTTGAAACTTGCACTTTAGTGCACTGCACTGAGCCTTCCCTTAAACAGCAGGCACATTTGTTTAGGGGTTTGTATTGCATGTAGGAGGGGGTATGGCGATGGGATTTGTGAGGAGCAGGAAGAGGTGAGCAGGAACATAGTTCCACTACTTCTTTTCGTACACTTAGACCACTGTCTACCAGTATAAGCAAATTTGGCATGGCATAGGGGCGAGACAGTATGAACCGGAACTTCTGCAGGATTCGCCATTACTGAGGAAGGCAGCAGTGGATAAACTGGAGGGGGGGCAGGTATCCACATCTTATAGATGGTTAACAAGGGTCACGTTGAAGCCTCCAACGAAGCTAAGAACAGCATGGGAAAATAACCTATGCGAATTGGATGATGGGGACTGAGAGTGCATTGGGCGCCATGAAAGGACTGGCAATAGACTCAAAGTTTAGGATTTGACATTTTAAAATGTTTCATAAAGTGTACTACAATCCCCAGAGGTTATACACAATGGGCAGAAGGGACAACCCTTCCTGCCCCAAATGTAAGATGGAAACTGGTACATATTTCCACCTGTGTGGGCATTTCCGAAGATTAATGGTTTGTGGAATCAGGCGATCGAATTTCTAAACACAATGGTGGAGGAGGAGTTGGAAATGGACCTGAAACTGGGTATTTTGGTGATTTGGGCAGACTCCTCGCTTACGAGACACAAAAGGGACTGGCATTGGTGAAGAAGGGCATCACGGTAAAATGGAGGTGAGAAAGGTTCGTGTTCGCAGATGTGGGAGGATTGAATGTACAGGTACATGGAATTAAAAAAGCTGGTAAATAGAATAGCGGGTATCTGCAAATACATGATAAAATATGGAGAAAGTGGATGCAAAGGGGACAGGAAGGGTAAATTAGGAAGGACACATGGAGGCGCATCAATCAAATCGCACTACACGGAATAGGGAGAAGTCGGATGTCAAGGTGGGGCAGGGGAATCAACTGAAGGAGGGCGTACAGATGGGGGGCAGGAGATGTTGGTTTGTTTTTGGGGGAGTGGGAGGAAGGACAGGAGAGTGGGGGGCAGCGGGTTGTGGGACCCAGGGGCGGAGGAGACGAAATGACAAGTTTCAGGGACAGGATGGTTATGCTGCCTGTTGGGGAATATGTCAAAATGTGTGCATTGGATATGTTTCTGTATTTGTTATAAAACATGCCAATAAAGAATATTCTCAAAAATATAAAAAAGGTTTTTAAAAAGGTCAAAAGTTGGATAAAGTTCAGGTAAGCAATCTCACTCAATCCGAGTCTCTAGGATAGGCGTAGGAAGGGATCTTTGACCAGGCTTCCACCAACCAAAGTCAGGAAAGTGTGATTTAGGGACAGGGTTTTACACCCATGTAACACTACAGAGCACAGTAGGGGGGGGCAGAAACAGGTATGTTAACTTACCCTTCTTACTCAGATTTCTCAAGAGACCATTGCTAAAGTCCTGGAATCCATTAGGGACATAATCTTCTGGGCTTGGTCTGGTCAGGAAGGCCCTTTTCGGATCATGATTTAGTTTCGATCAGGCGGGGTGCTTAGGAATTGGTTCCAGGCACCTTCCAGCAGGACACCCAAATGAAAAAAAGCTAAAGACTGCCTCAGGACACCTCCAGGGAGCGATGAAGATGAGTAGCAACAGAGGCCACCACAATCAGGCTCAGCACTAGTTTCTGTCAATGCAAGAAGGTTGAAAATGCAAGAGCAGGCATCTTGTTACACAAGTTGAAGATCCTCCAAATCCCAGGGATGCAGTCGGACCGGCGAGGGCTGCAGCGACATAGCCCAGGAGAGAGTTGGCCAGTCAAGTGGTTGGTACAAGCACACTTTCAATGCACGGATACTCAAGCAGGGTTCGAGACTGGTTGTCCACACTTGTTCAGGGGTCGAGGCACCGACAAGGGTCTTCTTGGGATTAGGCAGATGGACTCAGTCAAAATGACCGTATCCAATTGACTTACACCACCAAATTACCTAAAATAGATACTACTAAATGTCCTACTGACTAAATGGTCGTAGGACATTTTGTAGTATCTATTTGGTGGAGTAGGCCATTTGGTAAAAAAATATAAAGGCTGCGGCGGTGTCCCCCGCAAAACCCTGCTCACTATACTATAGAGTATAGTGAGCGGGGTGTTGCTGGGGACCCCCCGCCGCTGACCAGACTGATTTTTTAAAAAATAAATAAATTTTAAAAAGGACATGGCCACGCCAGTTCCTGATCACGGAAGCATCGCAGGTACACAGCGAGTCGGAAGAAAAGGTAAGGGGGGGGGGGGTGGGTGAATGGGTTAGAGGGGGTTAGGGTTTCTATAGATTTGGGGTTGTTTTAGAGTGGATGGCCATATGGGAAATGTACAAACATTTTGTATTACGTACATTTCTCATGCGGTCATTTCCGTCGCAAACTTCAGTCGCAGTAAAACAACCCCAAATCAGGCAGACTAGCAGGGATTCCAGGGATTCACCGGGACAGCAGTCGAGTCAATGCTGCTCAGCTGCAGGAAACGTCCATGGGTTGTCAGTGGAATGCTCTTCTTCGAAGGCATCTTGGGTCCAACAATATCAGTCGAATGGCTACAGGAGCTCTCCTTTACCTAATATTTGGGCTGGGAGCTTGACCAAGCCCGTTAATGGTAAGGATCAGCATCATTCAAACTGATAGCCATTGGCTACAACATATGCCGAGCAACAGACATTCTAGCACCGGGGTGTGTACTAGGACCAGACAGTCCCAGATCACACATACGGAATCACACACAAAATGCCCCTTTACATGCAAAAGCAGTAGCTTTTCTTGGGAAAAGGCATTCCATAGATGGCATTTCCTGACCTGGGAAGGCAGGAAGGCGGCCACGGACAAGATGGGCAATAGACAATTTAAAATCTTGTGGCAAGGCCATCTTTGGGCCCTAGCCACCCTTAGTAGCCATTTGCTTTAAATGCAAAGATGCACAAGCAAAATTACAAAAACACTGCAAAAAGCTATCCGCTGCCACCAGCTCATTCTAGGCACGTTGTATCCTTATATCTTTTTTTATTGGTTACTTTGACAAAGTGTCCTACCGCACTTCACTTTAAGGTGATGTGTGCAATTGTAAAACAACACAAAATTCACAAAGAGAGACAGTATCTCAGTACGGATATTCTAATAGAATTCCCATAAGAATGAGCAAAAGGGCAAGGGAAGTAACGCATAAGGCTTTACTAGCACCTTCAATTTTTTGGGAATGTATATTTCCATCTGGTCTTTCAGGACATACATCATAAAAGGAGACCACACGTTGTCAAATTTGCTGCGTGTTATGAGAGATGCCAATTTCACCAAACAAATTATTCCACAATCTATAAAACCACTGCAGATCAGAGAGACACCGTTGTGCTATACATGTCCTTCCCTGTAGGTGTCTACTTCCTTCAGGTGGTGGGCCCCGCAGAATAAAGGCCAGCTCCTCCAGGATTGGTGAAGCCAGTATCCTGCTAATTTTAGATTTCACCTGCGGCCAAAAAGCTCTAAGGTTTGGGCACTGCCACCATATGTGTAATAGCTGTGTGCGGTACAAATCAACTTAACATACGGTTCCCCTCAAACCAGTCCCTCCAGCACAAAGATGAGATCTATGGATACACAGTATGTAGCTTTGGGGTGTGCAGAAGTGTATATGGTAATTCTTGGTTATGGACACTTTTTGGAATTTAAACTGTTCCCCCCGCTAAATGCCTTGTCCCACTATTCTTCCAAAAAACATCTACCCAATTCACCCTATCCCTTACATCAAGGTTTTATAAATGGCCGCAACCAGCCCCTTGGATACACTAAAATAATGCAAAGAGACTCAGAGGGTGTCAGTTTTCTTACCCCCTCTTCTCACATCGGAATTTCAATGCTCAATGCTTCAGCTGATAGTATGTAAAACCTGTCAGCCTCCTGGAGCTCAAATTCCTAGGAACATGTGGCAAAATATTTGATATGCCTGCCCTCCCACCCATACAAGTCTCCTAACCAATTTGCTCCCCGCACTAATGCACCTGTCGAAACCTCTGTACTCCAGAAATGACAGAAAAGCTGTATTTCTAAAATGTTGCATTAACGAAGAACGCCAAGCGGATAACTACAACCAACTTCTTTTTACCCACTATGATTTTGGTGCGACCTTAGTGATTGGACTCATCTCAATGGTCCCTGGTTTATTTCCCTTGAATAACCATGGCTGTGTCCATATGTACTCCCTTGTCAATGCCTGCTACATTGCTACCCAATGTTTTTCTGAATCCAATTTTCCCTATTCGGCCATGGGTCTCAGTTGTGTTGCTTGGAAATATTCATAACATGAGAGCAGCACCCCACCCCACCCCTCTTTTGCTTCGGTAGAAACGGAACCCACTTCGTGATTCTTGGCTTCGTCCCATTCCAGATGAATCTCATAATACCAGATTGCGTCATCGTGATGGTGGAATATGGCACCTGGATGGGGAAAGTCTGGAAGAGGTACAATAACCTTGGTAGTATATTCATTTTCACTATTGCAACTTTTCCTAGCCATCACGTGTAGAGTTCCCTCCATCTACTCAAACCTTTCTCTATCTGTTCCAAAAATGCGTTACTCTATCTGTCCCACGACTCCTGTCCTGTCCCATTTCACATGATGTAATAGTTCAAAGAATTCCGTTACCATTCAGCGTTATTCGTATATGCATGTTTGTAGTACTGAGGTAAATCCCATCTGCTGCAAAACAATAATAGATTAACGCATATATATACAATTTGCAAATGAATCCAGTCTCAATTCTTTATGGAAAAGTTTGATATGTATGCAACATGAAAATGCCCTCATGCTTTTTATAATCACTAAGACAATAGACTAATTGTTATTTTTAAATGTTTCTTTCCCCATTCACTACATATTTTTCTCCAACTCCTCATTTTCCTTCCTGAGCCCCCCCCCCCCTCCCCCCCTGCCCTAATCTCGGTCTCTCCATTGTCAACTTCTGGTCCCATTGGGGATTCTCATGTTTTTTTAACTATTGTTTCTACTTTTATTCTATGTTGTATTTTAACATGATCATATGATGAAAATATCATGGTTTATTATATTTGCCTGTCATGTTCTGGATTTTTGCCCCATTGGGGGGTTGTCTTTATCATTTATTTATTTTTATTTTACATTCATATTCCGACATTCCCAATTTTACTATATTGTTTATATTTTTATTTCACAATATGGCATGAATGTTTTCTTTGTTCTTACTCATTCGTTCACTTATTGGAGATTATAGATATGCCCTGATTTCAAAAAGGCATAGTCAATGCCGAAACACGTGTAATCATAAAGGGCCAATAAACAAAACTATTTTGAGCATGAACACATGTGATTTTGGAACTTTGTTCATACACAATTGTGGCGCAGCAAGAAGGTGTGTGGAAAATACACATTGCCTTACAGAGTGGGGGATCTCTTAGTCTCCGTCTTTCATACACCAATGCAACACCTACAAATATAAATTAAAATACTGGTCGCAGGGGTTTCACAGTGATATCACAAAAAGCTCCTCAAGCCAATGTTTTACCCTTGAAACTGGCTAATTTCTTGAGGAATTGTCTGTGGGAACGGGTTAAATCTGTGACCATTAATAAGATATTGGCAGCAAAGAAGCATATCTTATGCTGAGTGTTGGCCCACTGGACCCCTCTTTATCCCAATTCTCCCTAATCGTTAGTACAAATGGCTACACGATTAAAGCAAATAGCAAGGGTGATCGTGGGCACCCTTGTGTGGTGACCCCAGTTTATCCGAAAGAACATTGTAGTTTGCCAAGACCATGCTCCTAAATTGTGGCCCAAACCCTATTCAATAAAGCACCATAAACATTAATGACCAGCTCACTTGGTAGAATGTTTTTTCTGCACCCAGTGAGAGAAACTGGGCAGAGCTTCCAAGTTAGAGTTTGGATGTTTCATCAAGTAGTACCCTTTGAATATTGTCAAAGGCCTTTCTATTTTTAATTAACTCAAGACTGATCGAGGGAGATCAGATTTGAAAGAACTGCTTCCAGCCTAGACGCCAGAACAATTTTTCCATCCAACTTGATGAGGGCAATTGGGAGATGAGAGGAACTCATCTGGGGCTCTTTGGCTTCCATGGGAAACAGTGCCGGCTCCATTCAGAGAAGACCAGCTCCATTGGGAATCAGTGATGTGAACCAGCTCCGTTGAGGGCGAGATTGCAGCACTTGTGTGTAATTAAATAAATTTGGCTAGGTATGGCCTTAAGATTGGGTAGCAAAAATTGCTTAATTGCTTTTGCACTTTGGGTTGAATAGGCTTATTTGGAAGTAATGGTGTTTGTATACTAAAGCTACATAGATTCGCTATTAACCCAATTAAAACATTTGCCTCAGATATAGGTTTAGTTAACATAGAATATCTTTTATGTTGATTAACCAGTGACCAGGAAGCTTTTGCCTTCCTTTTAGCCATAGTAGGAGGTTTTAGACCGGTTTAAACAAATAAAATAAAAATGAGAAAATGCACCACAAACAGTTAAAAAGACCCCATTAGACAATGATAATTAAAACAATTAAAAACTAATAAAACTACTGGACACAATTTCAAAATACATTTAAGTTTACAAAATGATGTAGTCTGTGGCCTTCACATGCTCAACACCACTACTTCAGAGTGACGGTTTCCTTAATGTCCATATCATTTTAAAATGCTAATTATGAAACAGCCTTCAAATCATAGGTCCTCAGTTGAACTGGTTGCCACTAAGATTAGTTGAGATGAAAATCCTGGACAATGGGAAAATAAAAGTCACACAATAGTGGCGCTACTTTTTAAACTTTACCAACTACAAGTTCTCCTTCGCTTTACATTTCCAATTGGCGCTGTTACCATTAAGATAGCCACAGACAAATGGGAATATGGAAATGTATAAAAAAAACTAGCCTCTAAGCCACAAGGCACCTGGTTGAACTGATCAAACTAGAAAGAGAAACTGGTAGAAAACAGGTAAGAAATAGTCTACCAAAAACCACTAGAGGCCGAGTAATAATAAAGGATTTGGGCTGGAATACTGTAGCTGAAATTTTCAAGGGAGAAAAGACCGAAAGTTATTTCTCCAAAAATAACTTTTGGTCCTCTCTCCCCTGAACATTTCAGACTTTGCCTTTGCCCCTATTCACCTGTGGGCGGCACACCACCTTGTGTGCCGCCGTCTCCAACATCCCTCTGAGACGCTGGTTCCCTTCACTTACGTGCCTGGGAACGGGCACGGCAGAGTCCTTTCCTTTTGTTTTTACATAATGGGTGTCCCCTATGCAGGGGACACCAACGCAACCGCAAATCCAAAAATGCCGAACATGAAGAGCAGGGGATACCCCCGCAACCCCTGCTCCTCATGTTCGTTATTTTCTCATTCGTACAAATGGTGCAGGCCTTTTTCGGTCTTTTGTGCCGTTTGTACGAATGGATAAATTCCCTTTGGACATTTTACATAATAAAGAGGCACACCTGCACCTCCACCACAGCCTCCTTCAGGATCCTGGTACTCAAGGTTACAATACCAGGACCTGAAGGAACACTAATTTACACGCACAGGTGTGACCAGGTTTAACCAATGGTCTATTCACGCAAAAATAAGGCACACATGAGAGCACAAGAGGGGCACAGGTTCAAACAAAAGGACATTAGAAGAGTGATCAGATCACAGGCTCACACAGCCCCAGACTCCGAGCTTAGGTGCGAAAGGTGGTGAAATAATCAGAATACTCCGGAAAACTCAGGGCAATGCAATGCTCTGCTCACCTATGTAACAGCCCAATTTAGAAGCAGCCTCTGGAACACTGGCCACCCTGGTTCAGTCCTGCAGAGAATGACCTCCAATGCAAGATAGAAATCACAAATCCAGCACACAAAAAACTGGGTCGGAGCGGTTCTTAATGCCAAGCGTATTTCTCTGCAATCATCGTACAGAGAAAGGAACCTACTAATGTCCCACCGTCTGCACAGCGGTACCACTTGACTCTTGAAGGCAAAGCATCCGCTTCCAACACTCTCACTATGCAGAAATGTTAACAATAACAAATGTTCGGAAATAACATCAAACAGCATCTTAGCTTCCGTAATAGTGTTGCACTCCTCATTCTACAGCACAGTCCTCCAAAAGCCAGTCTCTAGACCTTTCTCCATCCCACTATAAATGAACTGCTGCATGGTTGAATATCAATATAATCACAAAAGCAGCACCCTGCAGTCCCTGTACCAACCCCCGAGATGCAAAGATATGGTCAATGAGTGAGTAGAAGCTGTGCAAACAGGAGTAAAAGGTGTAATATCTTTCAAGCAGATGGAGTTATCTCAACACATTGGTCAGTCCCAGCTTAATGAGTCTAGACTTCATCTTCTTAGACAGAGCATTGTGTTTTGGAGCCCTTAATCCCCCTGACCTCTCAATTTTTGGGTCACCTACCAGAACTTTTTTCGCTGACCACTATCCACCCCCCCACCCCTTTCCAAACTCCTCCAAATCCTGAAGGACCCCATCAAGAAAAACCTACTACCCTTGATTGAGAACAAACTGGCACTATCGTATACATTTGCTTTTCTATTATTCCTTTCACAAAGATGAAATGCCCCCTGTCTCCTCAATATCAACAGTGAACGGTAGAGAACAATGTATCATTTTGGCATTCCTGCCTTTTTGGTTTCCAAGTTTGCATGGCCTATTCTCTGCTAACCAAACAACCAATATCATGCCTTTTCTTGTAAACATACTATTTCGAGCATGTGCGTCTGCAACACCTGCTCTTTTATTACGGGACGCCATAACATTCCATGCCCACCATCAAACCACTTACCAATATAAATTTGCATTGTCCTTTAAGTTTCCACGTTGTCTCCTATTTCTTTAAGTCTCTCCCTTTCCAATTGCGTAATCAAACATTTCTAATCTATCCACTCCACGTAATCCCCCCCTGACCTGAACGCATAAATCCTGAAAATCTCTTCCAATATGGCCTCATGTCCACTTAGCAATGGATAAAATATTGAGCCCCAGATCCCTCACTCCAACCCCATAGTCCACCCAATCCCTTTTGTGTATTAAGCTCCCCGATCAGGTGGCTTGAACAATTACCTTCCTCAATGTCCCCAATACATGAATACACTGGCAGACCAGTGTGCTATGCCAACCTCTCTTTCAGTCCCTATTAGCTGTTTGACACGCCATCTCCTCGATAACCCACTGCGAGCGGCCAGACTTGTCCTTCTGTCCTCCACTTTCCATTTACTGCCCACCAATCTGTCTCATCTATGGCCTTGCACACTCTACTGAGAATATTGGCCCTCGCACATTCTGTAGGCCAAGGATTGTCATTCTTTGCTCCACTGAGGAGATAATGCTTTCTTCATTGTCCACCCTCACTTGCAGTTTCATAGGGAACAACCATCGGTATTTGAGTGTTCTCCTATTCTAGCCCGGAATGCTCCTACATAACCTGGGAAATCTATATAAATAAAAATGTAAATGTTTGTTCAAAATCTTAAATCTCCGAAAGTTCTGCACCGATTGCTTTGAAATTTTGACACAACGTTGCATTCGAATATGCACATGTTTTTATATACCTACCATACATAGATATCACACCTGTGACAGGTAAAAACATGCCTTTTCTGAAAAACAGCGCCATCTGTTGGACGTAAAAGCAACACACGCTATACTAAATATTTTACGATTCCATTTCAATGTTTCCGATTTAGAATGGCTCAAATACGTGCCGAGGAAGCAGCAGAGCGACATGCAACCAGACTTCAGGATACACGGTTGCAAGCACGGCAATCACGTTCTGCAGCTTCAAATCTGCTTCGAGTGGCTAAGAGAAGTTAACGAGAAACAGCGGATCAGCGTCAAACAACTCTGTTCTCAACAATCCCGCGATTACAATCGCCTTGCATTCCGTTACAACCCAGCTGGTGATTATAGTTTGAGCCGGCATGTTCTCATAGGCACTATGACTGAAGTGTGTCCTTATTGCAAGGCTCTGATATTTAACGTAGAAACGAAAGAAATGTGTTGCGCCGCCGGGAAAATTAAACTGCCTCAACTTGGAGAACTGCCCGAGCCATTAAAAACTTTGCTTGCCGGATATACAGCTGTATCAAAGCATTTCCTATCTAACATCAGGAAATACAACTCATGCTTCCAAATGACGTCGTTTGGCGCAGGAATTGTAACAGCTCAATTCATGCCAACTTTCGTTTGCAATCACCATCAACAAAGCTCAAGGCCAATCTTTAAAATTGTGCGGTTTAGATCTAGACACGGATTGCTTCTCACATGGACAATTATATGTTGCGTGTTCTGCAGTCGGCAAACCAGACAATTTCTATATCTGCACAGACAATGGAACAACAAACCATTGTATACCCATAAGCATTGTGAAAGTAAACATATTAGAAATATGTGCTTTCTCTTTTCCAGTTAAACAGACTGAGCCACAGCAACGCGTGGCCGGGGACAGCTAGTACCAAATATCAAAGTTTCAATTTCTTCAAAGCACATTTTCCCCAATGTTCTGGCCGATGCTAAATTGTATCCTTATAATCATGGACCTTTACCAAAGTATCGTGTGGTCAGGCCCCCGATTCCTTGCTCAGTTTTCCTACATGAGGTGCCTCAATTCCTTCTGCCTTGCCTGAGTCTGGTCTGACGAGGAGAGAAAACAGGTTGGCATGCTCCCCATAATTTCTACTTTAAGTTCCCTGCTTAAAGTCTTTAATCCTTATGTTGTCCCTCCTTGACCCGTTCTCCAGGTCCTAGCACTTTTGGTCCCATCCTGACATTTACCCATCAAGTTAATTTAGGTGCAGTGGGACCTCCAACATGTCCGCGTCAGTACACCATCCAGATAATTCAACCACACGCCGTGGTGATCAATCTCTTTTTTGTTTTCCGTTATTGCTGCCAATAGATGCACCTTAACACTGGATACTTCTGCCTTTGCTGTTTGACATCTCATTCTTGACTCTGCAAAGTGCTGCATCCAGTTCCTTCTTGGTTAGGGGCATGTTACCCAGATTGAGGTCTCCTCCATTTTCCCCTTCCAGCAAAGTGAACTTTAAGCAAGATTGCCTCAACCTCCAACCCTCTTGCAGAGCTCCCACAACCTCTGGCGCTTGCACGTCACTGCTTGTTGCTTTTTTCAGGCCCATTTATTTGTCTGCAGCCCCAGTGCAAGGTCAACAAGGAACCCTTTACCTTGGATTATTCCCTTATTGTTCCCAAAACTGACTTTTCCACACGTTGGAAACTCTAGCCTCAGTTTGTACCCATCTCTAGGTCGATGTATGCTTTGTACTGGGTCTGGAGCGTCGTTCCAATTTCCTTCTCAAGTTCAGTCTCTGCCGTACACCCTGTTGCAGACTCCAGCTGGCTGTCACGCTCACCTGATTCCCACAGAGGCGCAGGTCTGGCTTCGAGTGCTGATGCTTCTTCAATGGTGAAGCGCAGGACTCTGAAGATGGACTCACTGGCTCGCAGGAATATTCCCCTGTGCGTGAAAAGGGAGTATTACCTACTGATGGAATAATGCTCAAGCCTCCCACTCCCAACCCTCCACTATACCCTTCCTCGATTCCCCGTGAAGTCTCACCTTGGGGTCAGGAAGGATGAGCTCTCCATCCTGCTTCTGATGCAGGGGCGCATTGAAACCCAGCTACTTCACTGGATTGAGGTTTGATGGGAGTTCAAATAAGCTTGACTATTCAGGTAAGGCGCTGTAAGAGTTGTGTAGCAAGTTCAAAAGTTCAAGCTTAATTATAATGTTCATTGTCTTATTGCAGCAAGCGCTAACGCTTATGTCCTTTTCCCCTTAGGGGCCGGGGTTCGGAATGCCGGAGATATGGCGCCGACCCGAAGTGAAACGTGCAGTTCCAGTAAATGACAGGTAAGTTCTGGATGAGCATTCGGGTAATGTCTTTGCATTCGCTCATTCAATGGGCCTCATTAGGACCCAGGCGGTAAGGGGTTTACGGCGGCGTAAACAGCGCCGACCCTTACCGCCTGATTCCGAGGTCCCTTAGCGCCATGGAGTTTTTAACACCTGCTTTTAGCAGGTGTTAAAATCCATGGCGCTAAGCGACCTTGTTGTTAATTACGCCACCGTAATTTACGGTGGCGTAATTAACGCCCTCCCCACTCCCATTATGCCCAATGGGGCAAAAATGGGAATGGGGAAGGGTAAATGGGTTAATGGGGACTTACCGCCCCACTCAACTCGGAATGGGGCGGTAAGTCCGCCAACCACCATGGCGTAAATGTAGTTTACGCCATGGTGGTAAAGGTACGACCCAGGTGGTAACTTACTGCCTGGGTCGTAATGAGGCCCAATGTCTGTCTTTTTTCCCCATAGGGGCCGGGGTCCGGAATGCCAGGAAGCGGCAGGACCCGAAATGAAATGGGAATTACCCAACAGGTAAGTCTTAGAAGGAAACTGAGCTTTTCCTATTCCCTTCCTTCTCTCACCTTGTGTTCTTGTCTATTTCTCTCTAGGCTCTGGGAAGTGGCTGCGGATCTGGATGATCGCTGCTGAAGATGGAGGTGCCCAGGAAAGGTGAGTGAAATGCAGCGCTGCAGCGATCGAAGCGAAATGCTTTTAAAATGATGTATTCCCTTTCAGGATTGTCGGTGTGATGTCTCAGTGATGCTGCTTTAGCAGGTAAGGTCGTCTTTCTCTCCAATTCTCTCTTAGCAGGTGACCCAGGATGCTGACAGGTGTGGCTGAAGTCCAGAAGCAGGAGCTGACACGGTGAGCGTCCAGCTGCGAGGAGCAGAACAACGCGAAGCGTGAGTTGCTGATCGGGTGTGGTTTAAATAGCTTTGGAAGAAGTTCCAGGTATGTATCCTTCCACCGATCAGGTATGTATCCTTCCCCAACCACACCCAGGGAAAGTAGTCCCACAGGTAAAGTAGTTCCATTCAGGCCTCAAGAGGGCCTGGATGTAGCAGCATGGTCTGCATCAGGTAAGTGCACATTAAAACACTTGAACACATGTCTAGCTTTATGAGCCTGGCGCCTAAGGCGCCAGGACAGGGGTCCAACATGAGCCTGGCGCCTAAGGCGCCAGGACTGTGTCCAAAGGGCCCCAGCTTGGGCCCGCTGGCACTTCCCTGGGGGAAATGATGCCTGCCTCTGGGGTTGCTGGGTCGGACCTGGCTCCTTGGAGGTAGGCATCATGACACTGGCTGCCAGCTTCCTACCCTCCAACGCTGCCCCTTGCTGTTACCTGCTACATCATCCAGGCCCGTGTTTCTCAACCTGCAGAATCACTGCTGCAAACCCATCTATTGGCTTAGGAACCCTGTTTTGATCAGCTTTGCTGGCTGCTCTCACTTGAATGGAAGCAATGGACAGTCACCATGACTTTCAGTCTGCTATATCACTGGCCTAGGACCTCCATACTATGCGCTCCTTCAGAGACTGTAGCATCACCACACTCTCCTAAACCCCCCACCGCGACTCAGGTACACAGCGTTGGGGCCACTCTCTAGAGTATTGGTCGAGAGGCCACAGGATGCCGGCATCTGAGTGTGTGCTTGTTCAGAAAGATTTATCTTTTAGCAACATTCCCTCCATAGTTTTTCTATGGAACCCCAATCTTTTTGCTCTGTTTTTTAACCAGTTCTGACATTTTGAAGCAAAGCAAGGCCTGCAGCTTAACTTCCTTGCCATTTGCACATTTAATAAGGGGAAACTGATGTGTTCATCAGACTATCAGTAGTGGAAACCTAGGTTTCCCTTTTTGCCTTTTGTGACTTTTTAACATTGCACCCAACATCTTACAATACAGTGCAATGAAAATACTTTTGTATTGCCCTAGCTTTTTACACTTGGGATTTCTGGTTACTTTTATATGTGCCTAAAGACAAGCTGGTGGCAGCAGATCCATTTTTACCATGTCTGCATTCTTTTTAGTGTGCACATTCGCATTTACCGCATATGGGTACAAAAAGTGTCCAGTGCCCTAAAATGGACTTTCCACATGATGTCCCCCTTGTTATTTGGCCATATCTTATCTTGGCCTTCTTTCTGCTTTGCTAGGTCAGGAAATCCCATATAAGGTTGTGCACTTGCCAGGGAAAGCGGCTGCTTTCGTGGGCTAGTGATGACTTTTTGTGTATGTGGCCCCAGGAAGGAGGTAGGATTGTCTGGTCCCTTTCCACTTTCATGGTGTCAGAGAGAGTGGGTGTGGTGCATGAGTGAAACCACTAATTGCCTCCCAATTGGGAATTACTGGATGTTTGAATGGTGCAGATCCTTACCATTGGTGGGCTTGGACATTCGAGATCCGAAGCAGACCATTGAAGAGGCCTGGCATCCCGTCCTGTGTCTGGCCCGGTGGAGCCCCGATGGACTACCCGTTCTCCGGCGAAGCCCTGTGGACTACCAGATCTCCGAAGACCCGGAGGGACCAATTAGTTCCGAGGCCCTCTTGAGGATCCAGCTGAGCGGAGCCTTCGGCAGTGTGCCTGGTGAACTGACCAGTTCTCTAGTGGCCATTCCACAGATGTGCCCTGAACTTTGGTAGTCGCCAGCGTGCGGCACAAGTCGCCTTCACACCGGATTTCAGCGTCCCAGCATCAAGGGATCCTGTCCTACAGGAGATTCTGTGGCACGACTAGAAGGACGCCTGTCGTCACCTCTGTGCGGAGAACGTCACTGGAACTCACCTTTGCCCATCCTGTGAAGTGTTCTGAAGAGGCCTGGATCAGTGAATCTTGCATATCTTCAACGCCAGGGGTTGCATCTTGATGCTGTACCTGACCGGAAGAATCCTTGCACTCGCAGCTCCTGGGCATCTCACTTGAACCAATGGTAGGAAATCCAACTTCCAGCGACCCCGAGCAAACCCACAAAGTCATCTGGGAAAATTAGAGCGGGGGGAATGACTAAATGCAGTACATCTGTTCCACCCTTTCCTCGATAGGATAACATTGGAAATAGGTCCTTTTGTCTCCTAACCTTCCATTCCACTGCCTTTTGGTCGCTGAACCTGGGTAGTAACTCCTGAAATACAAAAGACTATTTACTTACCTTAGTAAAATTGTTGAAGAATATTTTATTTCATCACCAACACAAGTAAATTATAACTTACCTGCAAAGATTAATTCTGGCGAGAAGCATTGTAGCTCCTGTAACATTTGGGCACAAGGCCCCATTCTTCTTAAGGATTGGACTGCTTAAGTTAGGCAATTCAATTGTGAACTGCTTCCATCATTTACTGCATTACTTTACATACCTCTGTGTTGAATAAGTTATTTGAATGCATTTTATTAATCTATGGTGAATACATATATGTAATAAGTATTGTGCGAAAATATGAACTTTTAGTTTAATTTTTCAGTGTGCGAAGGCCTAGAATAAATAACTATTTGTATTCTTATCTGTCTCAACTGAATTATTGTGTTGACTCATTAAGGGCCTCTAACCCCACTCACTCTCCTGAAAATAGTCTTGACTGCTGTTCATGGTTAACTTGATTAGGTTTTGGCTGACCTCTCAGAGTTCCCGGTTCACTATAACTAGGGTGGCCTCCTAAAATCTGTCAACCAGGCCAGACTCTAGAAATCCATTTTAACAGTGCTTTGACCCACCCCCGCACACTCCTCCCCCCCCCAACCCTCACCAACATTGTGGCTGTGCTCAATCCTCCCCCTGACCTCCAGTCTCCCCACCGCACAAGGTGTGTCCTGACCGGCCCAGTTCAAGCACCGGCTGCCACCTTCTTGCGCACACTGCCTCTTCCTTGGTCTTTATGCAGAGGGTGTCTCCACTTTGGCCAGCAAGTGAGGGCACACTAGTAGAGTCTGAGGCGGGGGCGCCAGTAATCCTTGTGTCCTTTCAGACCAGTTTCTTGGACACACCCAAAATAAATATTTAAAATCATTTGTTTTGTGAAATCAAAAATGAAAACATGTTGACTAAAATTCTGTTCATGCACTCTTAATTGTAATAACAATAAATATTGGTGTATTTACAAACTTTTGGGTTTTTTAATTTTTATTTTTACTGAACAGTTAACCAATTGCCTTAACATTTCGGACATGGGCAACACACATGCTGCTAATACTATGCACTGTAGAAGAATACAAGTTGGTCACCGGTTTGAATTAAACCGCACACTTCAATGTTATGCGATTTTAAAAAACAAGAGCATCTACTCCAATCTGATCAAGCCAAAGAGGATACAACCAACTCACAATAAAAAAAGCACTTCTCTTGGGAAGATCCTGCAGATTACATAAAATCCTGATGAAGACCATTCATCAAGATAACCAATGCTGTAGCCCAATTAACAATGCACTTAAGAGGGTTCTTTTAACAATATCATATTCATATTTATATTCCCAACCAATAATCAGTTTATGTCACTTGGATTTTGGTGACTGGAGTCAAGACGTTCCCTATTTAAGAAGATATTTAGTTGAACCACTTCCCCGTCACGGACATCTGCACACATCAGTGCCAGGGCACTTTCTTTCAGAAATGGGGCTATCAGACCTTTTAAACACCATTCTCAGCCTTTTTCAGGTGTTTTTCCTCGAACACATGGATACATCTTTAGTTGGAGTGACGTTATAGGGATGGTTTAACAAAACAAAAGCTCTGATACTTAGCAAGTGTTGGAAGCTAAGCTACCTTAACGTTGTGCAGCACATGAGGAAAAACATATGGCATCAACCCATCCAGTCACTCAAAGTATTCAATGGGCCTGGCCACAGGTCAGTTTATCCCCACACCGGCTCCAAGGTATAGTGCATCCTACATGATGTGCTGCATGAAGATATCTATGTGCTTATAGGCTGGGCAACACTGGGGCTCACAGTTAAAGTGCTGTAGCTTCCAACGCATGCAGAATTTCACCTTTTTGTGGGCGTTCAACCATCACCTTAATGTCACTGTAACCAAACTTTTTCTGGTGAATTTCAAAGGTTTTGGTATTTGTTGAACTGTTAACTTCACTCTCTCTTAACTAAGGTTTTCTTAACTTAATGTTAAGGGTTTTGTTAGGCTACGTATCGCCGCACCTGAAGTACAAAACTTCATTCTTTTCAAATGTTTCTAAGGTACGTACTCTGGGATTTCTTTAACTTACAAGACCGTGGCCCATTTTGTGATAATTTGTTACTGGGACAAACATTCATGTGAAATTTGGTATGTTTTAGCAGACATTTTAAAATAAGGTTGCTCTACCTCTCACCCATCCCTTTGTTCTAGCAAGATCTTCCTGCAAGACAATCTTAAGAGAATGTATTTGCTTTTTTTTGGTTATCGCCAGCATCTCTCTTGAAAGAAAACACCTTTGTCAAGAAGAAGAAATACAAAATAAAATCACATACAAAAAGGCATACAATGTAATATGTCTGCTGAGAAACATCACATCAAGTAATATAATCATCTTGGTACAGATGGGTCATTATTTCATAAGTGTATTTGGGAAAATAGTCCAGCCTATAAAACATTACATTAATTAATGTTAAGATGGATGTCTAGACTTTGGTCTGGTGGACAGATTTTAGGAGGCCACCTTAGAGGTTAGCCAAGCCCAATTAAGGCAAGCATGACGAGTAGTGAAGGCTGTTCTCAGGAGAGTGTAAGCGGGGTCAGGGGTCCACAATGAGTTAACACAGAAAAGTACACAATAGTTCAATTAAGACAGATAAGTACGAAAATACTGCAATTTATTATAGGCACAAAACAAACACTAGGAAATGAAATTAGAAGGTGCTAATATCACACAACACTCACATATCCAACCTATATACAGTAACCATCAGATTCTTAGAAATGCATGAAATAGCTTGGACAACAAAAAGAAGGTAATTAGTGATGCAGTAGAATGAAACCAATTCACAAGTATTATACCCTAACTTTATATGTCCAATCCCTATGACGTATGGGGCCTTGCGTCCAAAAGTCATAAAACTTCTTAGGAAAAGGGGCTGATGTAGGAAGAGTTCTTGTGGTGGTGAAGTGTTCCAAAAGATATTCAACAAAGTTACAGGTAGATAAAATTATATTCCCATCTTTCATATACAAGCGTTTAGATCTGACGATCAAAAAGCAATGGAATAGCCAAGTGTATTCTATGGCTTATTCTAAGGAGAACAGGCAGCGGTGAATGAATAGCAATTACCTACCCCTCACCACCCGCCCCTTGACTCAGAATCTCCCAGATAACCACTGTGGGCTGAACTCATGCCACACACCCAGACTTTCAGGTACCACGGATGTGGAGTGGGACCACACAATTCCATCTCTTCCAGGGCTAATGGCATTACTAGCACACAAAAGCAGCAGCTTTTCCAGGCAAGTGGCAAGTGCATGACATGATATGGGATCTTCTGAGCTAAGAAGGCCAGACAATATTGCCAACAAACAAGCGAAAATCTTGTGGCATGGCCATTTTAGGGCACTAGCCACTGTGAGGGGTCGAAGAATGAGGACAACACAAGGTTGGCATTTTGGTTGCTACAGACCTTCATTGAAAGTAAGTGGGTTGGGGACACTCCTACCTTGCCCTAAAGGTAAGAGGGGTTTTCCCTTGCTCAACCAAAACTAATAGTGTTTCTGTCAGGATGTCAAATCAAAAAGGTTGTATGTGATTTTAACACTGACATGATATCTAATTACATATATAATAAAACATTTAAAACTTTTAAAAAAAAAACTACATACCTTTTACATCGCACATATTATCTACATGCAGTTTGTTTCTGTAGTCTGCGACTGCCATCTAGAGGACCTTTTAATAATTAGAATCGTGGTTTTTAAATGTCTTTTCACTGTTTCCATATTACATTCTACCTACTAGAATAGTGAGGATGCTCATTTCTTTATGGGTGTGGGTCCCAGACTTGCACTGATAAACCTGGTTCACTATCCTGCCAAGTCTTTTCTTAAAAGCAATTTGTACAAATGTCTGTTACTGCAGTTCTCCCCCAGTCTTCCTAAGCCAACCACTGTGCCAGGGGAAATGGCTTCCTTCTTTCCACTGCTTCCACTACTGTTTCTGCTTCTTCCACTGCTTTCTAGGGGCCTCAGCATCTACCCACCCATCCTCGTACGTTGTTTTCTGGTCCGCAGTGGTCTCAGGTCTTCCTGGACGCCTGCATTCTGCAGTAGGGTTCCCCAGTTTTTTTGTCCTTCGAAAGGTGCCCACTGTTCACTGTCCGTCTTCCTCCGATCAGCTGCGCTCCTTCACCCCACATGTACCAACCTTCGGGGAGGCCAGGAGTGTCTCCGTCTTTGCTCTAAGAGTAGTCTCCACCAGACCATCTCGGCAGCGGCTCTATCCCTTCTCGGCTCCCCGGTCTAACTCTATGCTTCTCCCTGGCCGGCCGAGTCTCTGGTTTCTCCAAAGGTAGTAAGACTCTAAACCAATACTTTGCAGGAGGATTCTCCTGGGCTTCCTCCAGTCTTTGGTCCTTCACCAGTGTGCAAAGGTTCCCCCTTTCTTTGGCAGAGTCTGGTTCACAGTCCCATCTCCTGCAGCACACCTTTCCTGCACCTACAGGGAGGAATAGACACTTCCTGGTTGTTAGGAGTGCTCTTCCTGCCTCTCCTCCTCTCAGTACTTGTTTCAAGTCTAGACGCTCATGTTGGTTCTGCGTGGCATTCTCTTACTCTGTATCTTCCACGCCCCAGTAGGGATAATTGTGCAGTGTCCAGAAATACAGGAGGTGGATGATTAGTATGAAGTATGAATATACCAATTAACTCTTGGAATATTAGTCATGGAGGGGGCTTCTCCCAAAGAAGGGGTGGTATCTGATGATTCGTCACACCACGTTTTTTTTAGCCATACATGGTAAACACAAATGTGCACACTAGAAATAACGTACAAATTGTAGCAAGGTAATTGTTACCCCCAGCCTGTCTTTAGACAGACATAAAAGTAAACTAAAATCCCAAGAGTAAAAGACTAGGGTGATGCAAAGTATCCTTACTGCACTTCATTGTAAGATGCTGTGTTCACTGTTAAAACGTTACCAAAAAGTGCCCACGGATCCCAGGCTATTGCTGTTACATGTCAGGGGGGAGTATGAGGAAAACACAGGAAAGGAGAGCTTTATCCACATCACTGCAATGTTGGTTAAAAGAGAAACACCAATCCTGGGGACATGGAAGATGGGCATGGAACACTTTTGCAGTCGGTTGAAGATAAATTACAGGAGTCGGGGAGCAGTCAAGGAATATCAGACGATATGTGGAAAATGGGAAGAGTCTAGGGAATGAGATTGCATGCCAGTCACACTGAGACCTCCATGTTTGTTTGATTTATTATTTATAATGCGCAACATACCTTAAGGTAACAGGGCGCAGCAGTTACATGTATATGCAAAGCTTAGTTACAACAGCGTCAATATTTAACATACAGGTATTAAATACAAGGGTATATACAGATGGAGCATATTTACAGGTGGATGGTACAAGAGAAAAAATACAAATGATACATACAGCTTGCTTACATCAGCAATATATACAGGTATAGGTGATAGTGGGGTGAGTGTGTACAAGTATACACTTGGGTGGAGGGGTAGTTGTGGCTCCTCACAGTGAATCCTGGCTGCTTGCTTCATTTAATGATCATTTGCTTTCAGCCAGAGGATAGTATTGGTCCTGAAATTTTGGTAGGGAAGGTCAGTTCTCAATGTGGGAGGTAGGGAGTTCCACAGTTTGGCTGCTTTCACCGGGAAGCTGTTGCCACCGATTGTGGAACTATTGAAGTTAAGGATAGAGAGGCATTCTTTATAAGCTGTTCTGGAAGGTCTCAGGGAGATCTGTCTGTGGAATCTGTCGACCAGGTAAATGGGTGCAGCGTTGTTAAGGGATTTGTAGGAGAGTGACAACTTTTTTAGGTGGATTTTGACATTAGTTGGGAGCCAGTTATTCTGTCGGCTACTCTCAGATGTGGTCTCTTCTAGAGAGATGCCTAATGCCGCTCTAAGGGCATTATTTTGTAAAGTTTGGATTTTTCTAATAGTGGCTTTGGTTGACCCTAGATAGAGGGCGTTACAATAGTCCAGGCAAGACAAGATGAGGGCTCTAGCCAGGGTGGTGCAACTAGTGTCAGAGAGAAATGGCTTAGCTGTGTGGATAAGTTTACACGTGTAGGCCGTGGAGGACGCTAGAGAATTAACCTGTTTGGCAAATGAGATGTTTGAGTCAAGGTAAAAGCTTAGCGTTTTTACCTCGTGTCCTACTTTGATGCTATTAGCATCAATTATAAATGAGGACTAATCAGGTCCTAGTTTTTTAGGCTAGTGGTGGTGCCCAGGATGATGAGTTTGGTTTTGTCATCATTCGGGCATAGTCCGTGCGTGGCCATCCATGCCTGGATGATGATGTACACTCTATTCACCAAGGCCAAATCCATTTCATAATCCCCAGAAAGGGGGAGGAGGATCTGGGTATCAACTGCATAATTAGTGTAGGTTATACCGAGATGATCCAGATCATCGAAAAGGGGCATGGTAAAAATGTTGTACAATGTAGGCGAGGCACAAGAACCCTGGGGCACGCCGCAGGTGATTGGTATTGGGTTGGCCGCTGCTGTAGGCGAAAAAACCCTCATGGTTCTACCATTTAGGAAGGATCTAATCCAGGTAATTGCTTTATCGGAAAAGTCTGCAGCTGTGTTGAGGTGGTTGCATAGAATAGTATGATCGACCAAGTCGAATGCAGCCGAGGGGTCTAAGAGGACTAGTAGGGCAGCTTTGCCGTTGTCTCCAAGCTCGTCAACTTGGGTCTTAAGGTCGATGAGTGCTGTCTCCGTTCCGTGTTGAGGACGGAATCCTGATTGTCTAGCTCCTAGTAGGTGGTGTACTTCTAGATGTTTTTGATTTGTACATAAGCAACCTTATCCAGAGTTTTTAGGAGGAAAAGTACTGTCGTTATTGGCCTGTAGTTGGTCCCAGGATTGTTTAAGATTGGTAGGGATGGTGCCTGTGGAAAAGGACACGTTGATAAGCTTCGTAATGAAGGGAGAGAGGTCACGGGCTGCATCCTTAATAAGGTGTGCGGGGCAGAGATCGCCCTGACAGATGGTTTCAGGGACAAGATGATTCTTTCCACTTCAAGAGTAGAAAGTTTGGTAAAGTTGAATCAGGTGGATTCATTAGCAGTAATACTCAGTTATTTTAGATGGGGGAGCGTCGTTTAAGGAAGCTCTTTTACTGGATATTTTATTGGCTAGTGCGTTCTGGATCTCTGAGCACCATTTTTTATCTTTAATGCATGCGTCAGGTGGTGCTATGGGATCTCTATTTCTTTGAGGATGGAGAATAATTCCTTCATATTGGATTTGGCTTGGGATATGCGCGTGTCGAAGGAGATTCGTTTTGCTAGACATATTTCTTTTTAATAGAGGGATGAGAGTTTAGTGAGTGAGTTTGTTGGCTGCGGAGGGTAGTTTTTTCCAGGCAGCCTCGCAGTTTCTTTTTTGTTGCCTTAGGTTTTTTAGGAAAGGCATAAACCATTTATTCAGATGAGTTTGAAAAGGTTACCCTTAAAAGTTATGTTGATGCGTCCATTCATTTGAATTTCATTAAAGAAATAAAGAAAGAAATCACACGCCTTATGTGTTTGGTTCACACAGTGTTAATTTTTATAGATATTCGATGCCCTTTAGCGATGACACGTGTTTCAACGTGTAAAACGTTTTTTTCAAATCGGGGCCAGTAGTTTTTGTTGCATCTAATATCCTTTACAGCATTCTCATCCGGTCATGGGTTAATCCCCGTTTTCCTCCGTCCTCCGCAAACGATGCCTTTCTGTCCTGGTGCAAGTGTGTCCTTTTATTCAGATGAGTTTTAGGCTTACTTGGCCTAAGTTTGAGGGGGGCAATCAGGTCCAAGGAGGTGGTCATAATTGTATTATATTCTTCGACCAGGATCTCAGGATCCATGTTGTCTGGGAGCGTGTTGAGGGTAGGGAGTAAGGCTGGGATAAGCCTATCCACAGTAATACTCTTTATTTCTGGTTAGCATGGGTGGAGCCCTGATGGCTGGTGAGGGTTATGGTCTATTGGTAGAGAGCATGAATGACACAAGGTGGTCAGTCCAAGCTAGTGGCGAGATAGAGAGGATATTGGCTTGACAGTTGTAGTCTGCCACCAAGTCAAGTATCCTACCTTTATTGTGGGTAGGTGCGTAACTTCTTTGGGGGAGCCTATTTCTGAAAGGGTGTTGTTTGTAGTAAGGGTGGGCTGATCTGATGGGTCATTAAAATCCATGTTGAGGTCCCCAAGCACAAGTACTTGTGTAGAGCTTTTGAGGTTACTGGACAAAATGGTGTTAATGTCATCCTCAAATGTTCCGGGAGGCGGTAGATCAGGTGGATATTAAGAGTTTGGGCATTGGTGAGTGGAACTTGAACAGATAGCAGTTCACATGAGAGGACATCAATAGGAGTGGCTAATCTCAGAGAGGCTACATTTGTAGATGATTGCAATACCACCTCCTCTGGAGTTTAGTCTGTCTTGTCTATATGGAATAGCCTTCCGGGACTGCTGGCATGAGCATGGGGCCTGCTGCAGGGTGTAGCCAGGTTTCGGTGATGGCGAGGAAATCTAAGTCTTCTCTTAGGATCAAGTCAGCAATTTCTGTATCATGTGCTACAAGAGATCTGGAGTTAATTAGAGCTCCCTTGATCTGAGGATTCAAAGTGGTTGTCGAATGGTGGACTTGTGACGTTTTAGGTTTGCTATGCTTGGCTAGATTATTTGTAGACATAGGGTCAGAGTTGTGAGCTAGGTTCAAGTTTATGTTTGAATGGCAAGACCGAGTTGACATAGTCCTTAGTCCTGTTGTGGTAGGAAGAGAGCTGGTGGTAGGCTCATACATTTTGGCTAATCTAGCTCTAAGACGTAGGTTCCTAGCTGTAGTTGGGCAAGGATTATTTGGTAGTGGGGATTTAGTGTTATTCATGTCCAAGAGTAATCTAGTAGTTGTATTATGTAGTGTAGTAACATAGTGTAGAGCGTAATGCTTTGTATGATGGCTAGGATGTAGTCAGTCTGGCTGGAGGCTAGAGGGAGCATGCTAGAATATGGTGACGGAACACTTTCTAAGGAGTTACTGATGGTAGGTGGCTACAGTTAAGGTGTCGATGTAGTGCATAAGCAGATTGTGCTAGCGATAGTTAAAGTCAGACCACCATGCGAGGGCTTGGACTGGCAGTCAGTTGTAGGCTCAGTGAGGCAAATAATGGCTGTGGTAGGCAACAATCAGTGGGAAGGCACTAGCCACGCTTCTTCAAAGCAAACTTGGCAAAGTAAGCAATCAATCAATACGTAGGTAAGCAATCAATACAGGCATAAGCCACCACAGGTCAAGCTAGGGCAGGCCAATATTGAGAGGCGCTGCCCTTGTTCTAAAACAGGTTCACAAGCAACCAATCAAGCAAATCTATACGGGCACAGGCAGTTGCATAGCCAGTTAGGGCAGGCGAACAGAGCGGCGCTGGCCTCGTTCAAATCAGGTTTCCCAAGAAAGGTAAGGCAAGCAGTCAATACAGGGCACAGACAGTTGCCGAGCCAGTTAGGGCAGGCAACCATAGAGAAGCGCTGACCTCGTTCTAGATGTGCAAGGAAATAGGGAAGCAGTCAATACAGGTACAAGCCACCACAGATCAAGTTAGGCAAGCAAATATTAAGAGGCGCTGGCCTCATTCTAAAACAGGTTCACAAGCAATCAATCAAGCAGATCAATACGGGCACAGGCAGTTGCATAGCCAGTTAGGGCAGGCAGACATTGAGGGGCACTAGCACAGTCATTACGGAGTATAATGTGAGGCAAACAGATTACCAATAGGATGCGCTGGTCAAGATTACAGGACAAGTTACAGCATTGACAAAGTCCAATTGTTCATCCGCGGGGCACTCACGGTATACGATGGTATTTGACAAGTTCTAGCGCCGCGGTTGGAGGAGCAATGGATCGGGCGATGGCTGGGACCTGGTCGCAGGCTCCATGCTGCAGAGGTCTTGCTCGCGGCAATGGTGGTAATGGTACGGCGACGGTTTCCAGGGGGCTCGAGTGGCGTAATGATTGGTTCGGGACGCGAGCATCGATCAGCTGATTGTGTGGGGGAGGCTGCAAGGAGCCTGATGTCGGGATAGGGATGCCGGTACAAGAAGGTGGGAGGCGGGCAGGCAGTGCGGGAAGGTGCTCGGACTGGGCCGTAGTAGTTTGCGGGATAGTGGGATAAGGGCAGGTGTATCAATAAGGAAAGTAACAGCCAAGGGGGCGCTGGGGATCTCACCTTTGTTACGCCGAGGCTGTAACGCAGATGTGAACGGAGCACTCAAGCACGTTCAAGCTCGGTCAGGCTCAGTCAGGTGGAGCCTTTTTCGGTTGCCTTCGTCGGGGGGCAGTTTATGCCTGCCGGTGCTTCCCAATAGGCTATCAGGCCAAGGGCAGCCAATCAGAGGACAGTGGGACTTCAGAGGGGTTTGAATCCAGCCACAGATGCAGCGGTGACCATCTTGGAACGGAAAAAACCTTGTGTTTTTGCAAAATCGAATCAAGGTAAAGTGCACTTCGTTTCCTTGCCCAGGGAGCACAAGGGGCTAGGAGTGGGCAGAGAAGCAGCACAATTCAGCAGACTTTTTTAGCACATGGAAGTTACGATGTTCGGATTGGTGCTAAAGCAGTGGAAAAAGCAATGGTGAAGCCTCCTGGCTTACCTGAAGGGCAACCAGAGTTTGGGGCTGCATGAGGCTGCTCCAGCAGCTGGAGGGAAGAGGGAGCTCCTGCTCCAACCTCTGTAGGCAGAATGGACATCAGACACAGTGACTTTTCCCCAGGCTTCCATGGACTGGGGAAAAGGAATCTGGACTGTGGGAAAGGGTACAACAGTGTATTGGGTTATAGGCAGAGATACAACATGGGGAGTTTCTGTGTATGGTAAAATGCTATGTGATATTGTTATTACTTTATCAAAAATAAACAAGTTCATAAAAAAGGTAAAAATACAAAATGGAAACAGTTTCCCCAGTACTGATATTCTGAAGGACTGATCCATTTCCCCATAACGAAATGAGCAAAAAGCTAGAGGAGTGAAGCTGAAGGCTTCACTTCCCTGTAGAAAAATCAGGACAGCTTCAAAAACAAAAACATTTTGGGGCTCCAAAGAATATTGTGATGAATCCTAAGGGTCCCTCACTAAAACCGTGCCTAAAGTCCCCTCCCAGGTGGCCTGGGAAAGGCAGAGGCTTCCCGATGCTGACCCTGAGGGGGGGCGCGAAGGTGGGTGAACTGTGCGAGGATCTCCTGGGAGCAGACGTGTGAGGAGATCCCGTGGTATGAGACATGGTATTTAAGGGAAGAACTGTACCTTTAAAAAGTGGCAAAACATGCAATGGACTATAGGCGGCATGATGTATCTCAACCACATATTAAGCCTCTGGACGTGGGCAAAGCTGGTGTAAAATCTTTAAAAATCCCAAGGAAGGAAAAACAATTTGAGATCTCTAAAGATTAAAAAAACTACTCCCAAAGGTACAGTTAAATGTAATCTTTAAATGTTGGCTTAAACAGCCTGCCGTCATCTTTACAAATGGATTCTTGTGATTTATCCTTAAATGCCTTTAAGGGAAATAAGGCTACCTTTAAAACTAAGAAAACCTTATTTTGTTGATTTGTACTACAAGTCCCATAATCCCAGGACGAGGAAGAGGGCGCAAGAGCAATGTTGCCGTAGTAGTAAGCTTACTATGCCTAATCACCTACCTCTGAGGAAGGCACAGAGTCTTAAAAGGCCCCCTATCATCTGCAGGCCATTAGATGCATATGGAGATGGAGAGGGAGCTGTGGCTGGAGTGCGTGTAAGCAGCAGTGGTAGCAGAGGGCAGAGAGCACAAGTGTTGGCAATCCAGCCAGAAGTGGGAGAACAGAAGGGAAGCCAGGCCCCTTGTTGAAGCAGATTTCAACTGCCTGTCCCGAGAGGTTCCTGTTTTCCCCGAACTCTCAAGTGCAGATGTTGCACAGCGGAAGGCATTAAAGAAGATTGCTTTTTCTCATGTGAACCTAATTGCAGAGACTGCGCAGCAGGAAATGCGCAGACGACTGTGGCTAAAAGGTGTTGTGAAGCCGAGTGTCTCGGGAGCGAGAGGAGCTCCTTAATCGCGTTGCCAGACTGTAGATACCTTCAACGAGGAAGGGTGTGGGTCCAAAAGGAAGCCAGAAGCCATAGAAGCCCTGCAGCTCGTGAAGGAATACAGAAGCTGGTGAGTGTTACTGAGAGTTCTGGTCCCTTGCGCAAACCATTGCAGGACACAGTATCCACATAGAATCACTTGCATATGAGTAAAGCGATGTGAAGCGGATTGCTAATGGTCAAACAATGAAGAACTTGAAAAGTAGCACTCACGCATAAGCAGACATTTTTTTACTCACGTAAGAGAAACGCTGTGAAACCTCCTAATTAACTATTAACCTTGCCGAAAGCATATGAAGGAATGCTCACGTGTGCTTGAAACCGATTCTGAGATGAATGGTAATCAATTACAAAGCAGTGGAAAATAATAAAGTTAAGTGACTGATCATTGACATTGCCGGCTATAGAGAGCATGCATTGCCTAAGCCAAGAGGGAAACAAGCGTTACTCCGGCCAGGAGCGAAAACAAGCCTTTCCCAAAGCCAAAATGTGGTGAAGGCATTCTCATAATACCAAAAGACTACCAGTATTGCTCTAGAAAAGAGAGTGCAAGCATTGACTATAGCCAAAAGAGACTAACAACAAGGTTTATGAGTAAACTACCTTGGTTGGCAGGATGCAAAGAGGCAAAGGCAAGGTTGGGGAAAGGGAAGTTGGTTGATTGTGAATGTTCTTTCATAACTGAGACAACTTACATTGCCAAAGCCAATAGGAGGAATAATTACTTCCTACTGGCATTTTTGGGGTTGTTGCAGACAAACTCGAATGGCAAAGAGGCTGCACTTCTGGGATATGAAAAGGTCAGAAGACGAGTGCCTTGCTTACTTGAATGTGTTAAAGTACATTCAAGTAAATCTTGTCTGGTATACAATATTATTCAAAGTCACAAAGATACAAAGTACTGAAGCTGTGGTGATGCTTTTGGTTGTCAGTGGATGTGAAACTTCAGAAGCACAGTTGAATGAGGAACACTATGGGGCAGGTGAGTGGACCTGCATGGTGAGACCTTGAAGAAGTTGACCCGATATGGGAATGGTTCAGGTGGAAGCAGAAGTGCAGTGAAGTCATCCTGACAAAGATATAAACTGAGATTCCAAGTCCTACTCAGAAAGGATGCATAAGCGTTAACCACAAGTTGTGTCCATTTGAGTTTAGCAAAGAACTGTTTGTTTGACATTTATTAACTGTGGCAAAAGATCTCAGCCTGAAAGAACGCGGGTGCTCTTTGATGAAGTGGGAATGCATTGTTCAAAGGAGGAGTTTTTCCGTTTGAACTTTTGTTAACAGAGCCTCCGACACACTGAAGGCTCCAAGAACTGAAATGAGTATTTGTAAACCCACATTTCCTTGTTTCTTTTTGTTGAACATAGGAACTGAATTTGATTTGAAACTTTGGGTAGGGGAATTCAAACGAGAAAGACTGAATATATTAGAAATGCCGTTGTTGAGGTTTATTGTTAATTGCCATATATTTCTTTGTGTATTTTATGTTTAAGTGTGAGGGTAAGATATCCAATGTTAGAGTGTTTTCCTTTAGTTTTGATAGGCAGGGAAATCCTTGTCAGAGTCACTATCCCTTAGTGAGGCGTTTGAATAAACTTATTTAATAAAATGGCAACATTTGAGAAATCATCCAAAAGTTGTCAGCCTCACATTTCTAACCCCTCACAATATGGAGGGAACATTTCTAGAAGAAACATCTTTACTAATGATGAACAAGGAAAGAATTCCACATACATGTAAAACAACCCCACAAACATATTTCTTCTTTTACCAAAACCAGCAAAATCGACAATATTACACAGAAAACATACATCATGTGACTAATAAAAGGGACTTCACCTTATTTTAATGTATACATTAAATGAGCAACAAAACAGCATTTTTCCATACAGCTGAAATAAGACATCAGTGAGAAAAGTTGGGAGTTGCAAATTCATTAAAGTTCAGCCAGACCTGCAGGTTGGATAACTTAGTTTACTACCTATTCGACATAAGACTATGCACTCAACCCATAGTAACGGGTGACAACAAATGTAAATGCGATACCTGTAAAATGGTGCATGACACTGCAAACACGCTTTATGGTTGGCACACTGCTGCCACCCAGAAGGCAGCTATGCACAGTGAAACTTATTTGACATTTACTGCAAAGTAAATGCTAAATAAAAGTTTCAAACATCCCTTGCAAATAGTACTCACTCTTCATAAAATCTAATCGACTAAGCAAGTGGCTGAAAAAACTTTGCGAGCCGTGGCCAAGTGTCTGTAAAATGCAAAGGGTTAGCTGCATGAATGGACACAAAAAGATATGATAAAAAGGCTCTGAAAACAGTTTAGCCTACTGTCTCTTGCAGGTGTGTTAGCCAGAAACCTGTGCAGTTCCCTTAGGGACCACTGCAAAAAGTTTAAGACCACAGGAGTTAGCAGTACACCCAATTGGTAGCAGTCTGCACCACCCAGCTTTACCTGGTAGCTGTGGCTGAGCAGTCAGACTTCTCTCAAGAAGAGTTAGGCACTACACAGAGCATAAACAATAGGGCAGGTAAATACAGTAGAACAAGCAAACACTGACCAGAGCTTTGGTGTAAAAGATATATAATTATTTATTTAAAAACACATCTATAAAAACACACTGGCACTAATATCAAGCAATTTCAAAACACAGTTACTAAAGTATATACACTCCCTTAAAAGAATATTAGACAAGTCTTAAGTAAAGCACCATTTATTTTCAGACAGCGGTGAGCGCTGTCCGCAGATGGCACTCTAATAATTCGGTTAAAAGGGAGAGAAAGGCAGAGCATAAATTGAAACAGATCCCAACACTTTCAAAAGAACACAGCAACAGAGGAAGGCAGAATAAAACCATGAAGTTAGAGTTCAGAAAGCCGGATCCACTTTAAGAGGATCAGAACGGAATGTGTCCAAGGTCGCACGGTTGAAAAGTGCACAAAAGTCTCGAAAAGGTTCAGAAAGAAGTTTGACCAAAAGAAAGGGACCAGTTAGATGGTGAAGAGACCAGCCCAGTCTAGAAGGTTAAGGATTTACTGTCACCTTGTAGCAATCTATAGAAAGGGAGGCCAGGCGGACACAGTACCTTGAATGGGGAGAACACTCTAGCGGGGCAGTTGTTCCTGGCAGCGGTTGCAAGTCGGTGCTTCGTCCGGCAGAAGAGAAGATCTCGTCAGGGAGGGAAACAGAAGGTCATTGTACTGCCAGGGAAGAAACCAGCCGGAGTTTCTCGATTCAAAGGAGCGGTCCTTTTATTCGCGGTTCAGTGGTAAGTGGCTATCCGGTTGCCGGGGTGCTTGGCACGGGCAATTCGACCACTAGACGTCCTGGTAGGCGAAAAGGAAAGCAAACTGGTTGTCCCCACCAGCTCAAGGGGAAGAGACTCTCCGGCAAGAAGATCTCCTCTGTCATCGGGAAGTGGTGAGACGGTTCAGTAGGGCTCCACCGGTGGTGTCGTCGTTGCAGGTCGGCTCAGCTTCTCCCTCTTCGGATTTTCAGGTCCTGTGGCGACTTCTGAAGTTCCAGTCCCAAAAGCCCTGCTTTTATGCATGAAACTCCCATTCATTCAGCCTAGCTGTCAATCAAACATGCTAAGTGGTGAGCCACTTGGGCCAATCACACAAGAGTGGGACTTGAGTTGCCAAGGCAACTCAGTCCAGGGTGCCTAAACTCCCTCCCACACCCCCTGTGGTACCCAGACAGTGGCACCACTTTTGGAGGCTTCTGTGGAGAAGCCCGCCAAAAAGCGGAACAAAGGGCTCGACTTGGGTTGGAGTCACAGAAGAGAATACAAACGCCATTTTAGAATCGAGTTCTGGCAAAAAATAACAACCGGTGAATTAATATTAAATAAATAACCCGGCGGTATGTTCGATGCTATAGGAATTAAATAATTAAAGTTGGAAGCCTCGAACAATGGGAAAATCCCATAGAGATATATTCGCGGTCGAATATAAAAAGTAGTATCCACTGCCACCAGCCAAAACTCGATCGGGGGGACGGAGACGTGCCCCCCTCGAATAACAGACCCCGGGGCAATCGAATTGCCCCGACCAGTACGTCCACAATATGATGGTTTGTACTGGTTACTGTTCATAATTTGGGACTAGTAAAGCCAATGGTGACTTTACATGCCCTGGGAGACAGTAGGCAGTCCCAGGGTATGAGTCTATGGTGGGCTGTCACTATGCCACCCCTGTGTCACTGCACTGAGGGTGCAGTGTAACACACATAGTAAAAACACGAGACCCTATGGAGTAAAGGACCCCATAGCCCATAAAACACATTAACAGTCAAAGGAACACCATAAATCATGTCCAAGAGTGGGAGAAAAAGAGTCTCACTCTTGGCAGGAGAAAAAAACAAACTCCAGAAATCCAGCAAAGCTGCTGGGGGACTCACTGGGTTAGGAAATTCAGCCTAAACAGAGAATTCTCCCTAACAAGGTGCGAATATATAATGAAATCATAATTATAAAGCACACTGGGCTCTCGGAACTCACTACAGTGTATGGTAGTGCAGTAGATCTGTAGATGTAGCAACCGGATGGAACTATGATCACTACTTTGTGTAAACACCTAGTTAGCTTTGTGTATTCATTATGTAAGAGGAAATAAAGTAGGAGACTACGCAGAGTGGATGGTGTAGCAAGCAGAGAACTGGGAAAAACTAGGTGCAATATTGTAGTTTGTGGTCATCTCACTTTCAGGGTAGCTGGTATATAGAATAGAAAGTATGGGTTGAGCACCAATTGCACAGATGTATGCAACCAGCAAGTTACAGAACTAGGTTTGCCGTCAAAAGCATTTGATCATGTACATTTTCCAAAGTGTTCACTTGTCAATATGATGCATTTTCTTCAGCCAAATTCAATATGAGATTTAGATACACTAACCTAATATTTACTGTAATGAATGGAGACAATGCCATGTTTTACAGTGTCAATACTCTAATTATGCATTATATAACAACTTAACATTTTTAGGAATGGAATTGCAGGACCGTACATAATATAATATACAGTTAACACATACTGGTCTTTGCCAGACAGGATATAGTTAGCTTAATAAAAGTCTCACTAAAACTATCATCCTGATTACTTCTGGTTTGCAATTATTTGAAAAAGAAAAATGCAATTTTTGCCTAGCACTCCCACACAGGACTTTGGCACTGAGGAGATGATTACTGCTGTACTTTCTCTTATTAGCAACTGACGCAAACAGAGAAAAAGGTGAAGAGAGCACGGAGGGCAAGGGAGGAATGCAGAGGTAGCCGTGCTTTCATTGAACATGGCAACTTAAATAGCAAGCTTTGCTACACAAGTGTCAATTTAATTAGCAAACCTACACAATTGCATAGCAAATTGCTATGCGACCTGCTTATTTTATGCCTTGCAATGTAAACCAATATTGTATCAATACAGTAACCAAAGGTCAACCCTTTCCACTATAAGTTGGACAAACCACATCCATGCAGAATTGTCAAATGTTCCACACAAAACATGCAAAAAAGTGAAGCGATGAACAGGTCACTCATGCAATCGAGGGTGTTTTTTTCTCCCCTTGCCTGTTTTGCTCATTCTTATGGGGAAATTGACTAGTTCTCAAGACTGTCAGTACTGAGAAACGTTCTCTGTCTTTTGGAATTCATGTAGGTTTACAATTGCACACGTCACCTTACAGTGAAGTCCAGTGAAGATACTTTGTATCTTTATACCTTTTTTACCTGATGGCTTTTCCGTTACTTTGACAATGTGCCTAAGACAAGCTGGTGGCAGCTGTGTAATTTTTACTGTTTGGATATTTTTCTCGTGCACTTTTGCATTTACTGTGAAAGGCTCTTAAAGGTGTCTAGCACCCTAAAATGGCTTTGCAAAGAGATTTGCTTGTTCTTTGGCCTTTTTCCTGCCTTATCGCCTTAGAGCGCCAGGGGACCACTTTGGTGGTGATAGTCCGCGGTACAAATGTCTTTTAACATTAACATTATCAAGGTAGAATCTGCTATATATGTTAGCCCCTTTCCTGTGGAAAACTGCTGCTTTTGCAGGTAAGTGGGCTTTGTGTTTGTGAGCCAGAGGCGGGGGGCTGGGACCGTCTGGTCCCAGTCCACATGCTCTGGCTCAAAAAAGTCTGTTGCTGGACATGAGATGACCAGTAGTGGTCCACGTTTGGACAACCCTGGGCGGCTTGAATGTTGCAGAACCTTATAATTGGTGGGCTTGGGCTAGCTTCCAGTCTGAATCTTGGATAAAAGCAGAGTTCATGTAGCTATTTGACAGATCTTCGTTGGAAACAAGACTTCTACAAAGAAGAGCAACTCACTGAAGACCCAAGAATGATTCCTGCAGGTGACTAGCATTGACTCCAGTCATTCACTCAGGGAAGTCCTGCTCCTCTCCCAAATCTCAAAAGACTCTTGTTGGTGCTTCGACCGGTGACAACACCCAGTCTTGACTTGTGCTCGAGGATCTGTGCTTTGGAAGCTTTTGGAAGTGTCTGCATAATCGTTCCGAGTTGAGCCTTGCAATTTCTCAGACCTTCAGCTTATTCTACAAGTCGCTAGTCCTCACAATTTCATCTATGTCACTTCAAGGGAATGTATGCTGGGGTTGCTTCTGTGTTTGCCACTGGATGATCGCCTAACCTTGGTGATCTTCGTTGGAACAATCCTTTTTGAATTTGTGCGGTGTCCTGACAGGTCTACACTGCAGGAGGCTGCTTCTTTTCTTCATTTGGGGTTTTCTTTTAGAAGCTGACTGGAATCGTTTGCTGTGCAACGCTACCAACTCCTAACATGAAAAGTGACCTCTGCACCTGCGACCCTATGGCCTTCCTCAAGCAAACTAAGCGCAGAAGATTGTGTCACCAATGGATTCTGGAAGACCTGCAGTGGTATCTAAGAATCGGAGTCAGGGAGGTAAGTTAATATACCTGTTTCTGCGTCCCCCACCATCCTCCACAGGGCAACATTGGATGTGAATCCATCTGCCCAAACTCCCTCTGGCTTGGCCTCTGGTTGTCAAACCCAGGCTAAGGATCCTTTCTTAGGTCTCTCCTAGTGACGGGTACTTAATTGATTTTGGTAAAATAATTCTCTAACTTTTAAAAACTCGTACTAACCACCACCAGCCCACAGCATCATTTTAACTTAGACTCACCTGAAGACGGCCCTGTATTAACTTAGGTTTGGACTAAGTGAGGGAAGCTGTTCTTGTGTTGGTGCTTCCCATTTCCTTCTTGCAGCCGACTACTCATCTGCATTGCACTGGCAACTAATTCATATGGAATAAGTTACTTACCTGTAACTCCGGTTCTCCAGAATTTTGTGCTCTTGGATAGTCATTTTGGGTCATACTGCCCACAGCCAATAGGAACATCTCCCTTAACTCCTCCCCTGTTGGCCATCTTCAGATTTGGCAAGCGCACTAGAATGGCAGTAAGAGACAAAAGATGAGCCATGCAGGGTAGGTTGGAGGGTCAAATGTGAATCTATTAAAGATACCGAGGCTGGAGAACCGGAGTACAAGGTGAGTAACGTATTCTTTCTCCAGCATTGGATCCTTCATAGATTCACACACTGTAAATAGATTACAAAGCAGTTTTAAAAAACAATACATATGGGCGTAGGCAAGCTCCCTGTACAACTTACCACTGGAGACTTACTAACCTCATGCAAAAAGGTTCCTCATAACAGACTGGCCAACTCTAGATTCTTCTGCCGAATTTCTGTTGACACAGTAGAACGTGGTGAATGTATGCAATGATCTCCAGGTAGATGCACGGCAGATCCCAGTGAGGAAGGCAGTGGTAGCAGCCACTGCTCTGGTGTAATGAGCCAGGGCCTGCCCAGAAGGGGTATGCCGGCCTGTTGATGGCAGAAGGAAATGCAGGTCACAATCCACCTCGAAATGGAAGACTTCGACAAAACCTTTCCCAGTCGAGTGGGGCCAAAAGACACAAATAAATGGTCCATGAGACGGAATGGCTTAGTACGTGCCATACAGCGTATATGTAATGCTCACTCAGCTGGAGACATTGGGGTGCCAAAAAAAAACTGGCAAAACTACTGGTTGATTCAAACGGAAGGAGGACGGCACTTTAGGCATAAACATTAGGTTAGTACGAAGTATAGCCTTCTCCTTGTGAAATGTCAAATTTCACCCATCGGCATGGCGTATGTTATGGCCACCAAGAAGGCGGTCTTCCAGGAAAGATTCTTGATGGATGCCTTGTGCAGAGGCTCAATAGGCGGTTTCATGAGCTTTGAGAGCAGCACATTCAGTTCCCACGCTGGAGCTGGGCGAAGGACGGGTAGAAAAACCTCAACAGCCCACATAAGAATTCCTTCACTAGTCGGTGCGACCACGGGAGTGGTACGCCTGCAGAAGCGTTGCATCTATAAATTGAAGCTAAGTGCACCTTGCTAGAAGAATGTGTCAAGCCTAACCGAGCCAAGGATAAATTATGCCGCACAGCATGCAGCCGCAACTGCTGGCTCCTGCACCACACACCTGGAAGCGTTTCCACTTACACTTCTAACACATCAAAATTGACAGAGCTTTCGCCTAGGCCAGGACTTCTTGGCAGTCTTGTGGAAGGGACAAGGATCCAAAATCTAACAACACAGGAGCCAGACAGTCAGATTGAGCGAGGCCAGGTTGTGGTGTAGTACAGCCCCACTTGGTTCCTGGACAGGAGATCCTGGTGTTGCGTCAACTTGAGAGAAGCAGCTGACGAGAGGGCAATGAGATCGGAGTACGAAAACAGACTCGGCCATGCAGAGGCCACTAATATCAGTTTGCACCGATATAGTGTGAACGACCCACGGCATCAGCAGGACTGGAGGAAATGCATACAGGAACTTTGCTCCGATGGAAATGCAAAGGCATCCCCCAGGCTCTCTGGGTAGGCGAAGCGGCTGGCGAAACTCTTGCACCGGGTGTTGTCATAGGTGACTAAGAGGTCGATCTCCGGCATGCCCCGGGTCTGGAACAACACTGAAGTTGATCCTCGTGCAGCTCCCACTCATGGCACGAGTGCCATTCCGTGCTGAGGGAGTTTGCTAGGGTATTCTGAGTCCCTGGTAGATGGAGGGGAATTAGGAACATTTGGTGCTACAATGCCCAGTGCCAGAGGGGCCTGGGCTTCCTTGGATAACTGTGGGGACCTGGTTCCCCCTTGCTTGCGGACATAAAACATTGATGTGGTATTGTCGGTGTAGACTCCTACCACCTTCCTTGCTAGTAGGGGGTGGAAAGATTTCAGGTCCCAGAAAATTGCCTCCAACACCAGCAGGTTGATGTGCAGGCCCTTCACCTCTTAGGACCAGAGGCCTCTTGTGTTTTGGTCCCGACAGTGGCCGTCCTAACCCTCCAGTGAGGTATCTGTCGTGACGGTACCCCGATGGTCTGGCAGCCTGAATGGGGCACCCTTCACCAGATGTTCCTTCACTGACCACCAGCGAAGGCTCTATCTGAAGGCTTGCGTCAGAGCGATGCGATCGTCTCAGGTCCCAGACGCCTGTATCCATCAGGTGTCAAGGAATTCCTGCACCGGCTGCATGCGCAGCCTGCAGTGAGTGATCAGAGGAATGCACAATGACATCATCCCCAGCAATGACTTAACTACTGATTGGGGTCATCTGGCACTGCTCAGGCAATGTACCTTTGCTAGAAGTGCCACCACACTCTCGTCTGAAGAAGTGGCAGTGCAGGTTTGAGTATTAAGCTTCGGTCCTAGGTAGAGCACCTCTCTTGATGGCACTGGGCGTGACTTTGGGAAGTTTGAAAATCCGAGCTGTTGTAGACACTGAATGGAGGACACCGTGCTGTGTTCCGGCAGTGGGTAGGAGGAAGCTCTCACCAGCCGATCGTCGAAGGCTATATGTTGATTCCCCTCTGCCGCATGTGAGCCACTACTGGGGCAAGGCATTTGGTATACTCCCATGAAGCTGAACAAAGGCCGAAGTGTAGGGCTTTGAATTGGTAGTGCATTCCTGAAACTATGAACCGTAGGTAGCGCCGGTGTGAGCAGCAAATAGGGATGTGAAAATAAGCGTCATTGAGATTGAGGGAAGCCAAGAAGTCTCCTTCCTGCAGCTGGGACAGGACAAGCTGCAGCGTCACCATACGGAACTTTTGTACCTTAGGAATTTGTTGAGCAACCTTAGATCTGATATTGGCCTCCAACTCCCTGAATGTGCAGTGCTGTTTTTCTTACCAGGAAGTAGCAGGAGTAGACTTCAGTAGCCAATTTGTCCTTAGGCACCTTCTCCCCCGCCACTTAGTAATGCTCGCCTTCTTGTAGCAGAAGGTGCTGCAACTTCTCCGGCTTGTGTGGGGGTCAAACGTCCGGTGTAAAGTGTCTGAATTCCAGCAAGTGGCCCTTCTGGAGAAGGGATAGCATCGACTCTTCAGATGCAAGGTTTCTGGGCCCTGGGCTGGTCATGGTCGTTTGCTGGACTGGCAGGAGCCACAGCGGTGCCGAGAACCTCTGTAGAACTGGGACTTCTTCCTGTATTGCTTCCATGAGGAGTATAGTGACTTGTGCAAGGAAGACAGCAGTACGTGGAAAAATTGTCCTGTGAATTTCTACTGTAACATCCTTTTCTAGAGCAAATGGACTGGCCCCTTTGCTGCAGCTTGCCTAGGGAGCGAGCGGTCTCCATGTCTGTCTTGATGGAGAGTAAGGCCTCGTCAACCTTTTTTTCTTGAACAAGTCTACGACGTGGAAAGTCAAGTCTACAACTCTTGATTGGCAATCCGGCTGAAAATCTGTGGCCTTGAGCCACCCTTGTCTGTGAAAGACCGCCCCATTACCAAGCAGGCAAAATCCAGTGTCGACGATATACACTGATATTGTGATGGCATGGTCTGAAGCCAATTCACCCTCTTGGTAAATGTCCATTGCCTCCTGTTTCTTGTCATCAGGCAGAAACTCTAGGATGGGGCCCACCATAACGCGTGATCATATCTTACGAGAATGGCCATTGCATTAGCAGCCCTGATAGTCACGACTGCGGTGGTGATTATGATTTTCTTGCACAAGGCATCTAGGCGTCTTCCCTCCTTGCCTGGAGGAACGGAGAAGAAAGATGACTGGTTGGCTGACCTCTTCCTGGCAGGAGCGGAAACAACCAAATCCGGCTTCGGCTGAGTGCGAAGGCAGGCGGGGCACTGTCTGGGGCCCTGTGTTTTTGTCAAAACTGTCCTTCATTACCGGAGCCGTTGCAGGATGTGCCAAGGTGACAAGGCCATCCTCCCAGAAATCCTCCAAAAGCAGAATGAACATGACTGACTTCCTCCGCTGTTCCCTCCTGTTGGTACAAGGCACTGTCCTTGTGCTTCTCCTCCAGGGTGAGGCCGAACATATTGGCTGCTCTGTCCATGAGCGTATGGAGAGCCCCCACTTCATCTGGTGGAGAGTACCTTTTTTTTTTTTTTTTTTTTTATTTTTTTTTTATTATTTGTTTTAGCTGGTAAACCAACTTTTCAAATATTTACACTCATTATCATTTTTGTAGTTACATTACCATACTTACAACGTTAAAAGAAAGTCAATCATTCTTTGTATCTCATTACAAATCATTACAAGGCAGCATAAAACAGCATAAGGTATAATGTTGTGACTACCAGATTGCCTTTTACTTCACATAGATACAAGCAGTCTTCGTGTCAGGAAATATTTGATTAAGAAATTGCACAATTGCAAGCTGTATTGTTAATCTTGGGTTAGAAAATAAGAGATTCCATAACTGTCTGTGACTAGTACCACTCTGGACCAACAATTTATTTCCAAAGCATTTTGCTCTTATGTTATATAGGGCGGGGCATTCAGTTATAAGATGTTGCAATGTTTCGCATTGTCCTTTGTCATTACAGTGCCGACAGAAATTCTGATCCTTTGATATTACTCTCCTTCTGTATAAAATCTCATTAGTTTCATATTGATTTAGTCTGAATCTTAGATATTTCTGACGGCATGTAGGTGATGGATATTTTAGTAGATACTCTGATATTACCCCATACCTTTTAACACCAAATGCTTCGAGGTTAAAATCCTTAAGTTTTGAGCAGATTGTCATGTTGAATATCCAGTCTGCTTGGTGAATTTTGTTTTTGGCACGATCAGGATTTGTCAATAGAAGCTCGATCGTTACTGAAGCATCAGAAATCGCATTTAGCGTATGATTTCTCCACTTCAACGACATACCAATTTTGGTGGTTAATAAATTTTGGGCCAATACATGTAGAAGGCTGCGTTTCCCCATACCATCCAACATTTTTCGGAGAAGAGCGCATTGCTTCCATAATACATGGGTATATAGGGAGATCAAACCCAATTCATGTCGCAATATGGCCAAAGGTGTTCCTGGCGAAAGTGTTAAAACTTTTTTCCAATATCTAGCTTCTATGCTATCCCAAAATTTACGATTTTGTGGGACCAGGGCCTCAACACCATATAGCAGAATTGGAATTGCTTTGGCCTTATAAAATTGCACAACATGTTTCACTGTGAATTTCCCATATCTTCTGAGAATGATTTTCGATTGTGAAATCAAGGAGTTTAACTTCACCCTAGTTTCAGTTGTCGTGGTACTTAGGGTTTTTTTGTGTTCAATATAAACTCCAAGATATTTATATTTGACGACTTTGGTTAATACACAGTTTTGAAGGGACCACTCAAGGTGATATTTTTTTGTGAAGTTGTTCTTGCACACTAATATTTGGGATTTAGCTGTGTTGATCACAAGGTTGTTTGATGTTGCATATGTGCCTAGTTGATTTAACATGTTTTGTAAGCCTATAGGTGTACAGGATAATAGTACCAGATCATCTGCGTATAGTAGGTAGGGAACCCTTTGAGAGCCTATACGAGGCGCATCTGTTACACAGTTCATTAGAACAGGGCCTATATCCAGAATATAGAAGTTGAATAGGAAAGAGGCAAGAGCACAGCCCTGCTTCACTCCTCTGTGGGTCTGGATGGCAGGTGTTAGTCTTCCTCCCATGTTTAATTTAACTCGCATAGATGTAGAGGTGTGTAGTAATGCCACTAGATTTGTGAGAGACATTGGACACCGATGTTGTCTGAGTTTGGTTATTAACATGTTTCTGTCAATGTAGTCGAAGGCAGATTTGAAATCAATGAACCCCAGATATAAGGGAAGTCCACCATCTGCTTGCTCCGATTGAATCATCGAAAGTGCCAGAATGTTCGGTATTGTGCCCATGCCTTTGACAAAGCCTGACTGTAATAAGTCTCTTAGGCTGTTTTGATCTACCCACTCATTAAGCTCTTTTAGTATTATTCTACAAAATATTTTCGCCGGAGCGTCCAATAAAGAGATTGGGCGATAACTCGTTGGTAACTGGCGGTCGCCTTTTTTATAGATCGGAACTGTGACGGCTTCCGTCCAAGTTTTGGGTAATTTCTGATGCTTGTTTATTGTGGCGAATATCTTGTAGAGAATTGAGCTCCAAACTTCAGGATGTTTTTTCATTAGGGCATTTGAAATCCCATCAGGGCCTGCTGCACGCGAGTTGCTAGAGGTCATAATTAGATGTTTAATTTCCTTCTGATCAATGTTCAACCAAAACCTCATCACTTCTTGTTCAGTTGGGGTCGAGATCGTGTTTATAGGTAAGGCATATAGAGATTGGAAATAATCTACCCATTGATGTGCCTCAACTACTGTGGATTGCAGATCTAACTGTTGGGTATTAGTGGTTTGATTTAATATTGCCCACATTTTTGAGATGTTTTTATCAGCCAGAGTCGACAACATAATGACTCCATCTTTTTGATAAAGGTTTGCTCGATGTTCTTTGACCCAGTTGTTATAGCTCAAACGTGCTTTTTTCGTTAGATCCAGTCTAATGTCGAGAGGAAGCTTTGCTAAACTTCTTACCTCGGCACGATAAGCCCTTTTCCTAGTGAGTATAGAGCTGTCAAAAACATGGATATGGCTCGCTCTTTTGGAATGACCCGCCTTCTGTTGGCTAAATAGTTGCATCGTGTTGCTATATGTCAATCCTATGTCTGAGGTTTGCCAATTAATGGAGTTAGTTGAATCGTGTAAGATTTGATTGAAGTGCCATAAGGCGTTCTCTGACCATCAGAGTCGATTCTTACCACCATTTACCACAATGCAGCCGCCACCTATTGGCTCTGGTTTACTAACCATAGTTTTGGCCCTGGCCTGCCAACTAGCACACAACATATTATGGTCACTTAGCGCAGACGAGGACACACTAAAGGAGCACATTGCTGACCATAGGGCACAGTTTACATATATATAATCAATTGTAGATGTAGAGTTTCCTCTCTTCCAAGTTGGTGCAGGGGGCATGTCAGTGTTAAATGCACCATTCAGCATTTGCAGATTTCTGTGAGTAACCATTGTGTTCCATTGTGACAGTTTCTCACTCTTATGTGTCCCATTTGCTGCCAAGCAGTTCATATTCAAATCCCCTGCTAAGATGAAGTACAGAATCTTATCATCCGCAGATACAATGTCAAATATCAAATTCAGGTCCCTAAAGAAACACTCCGTAGTAATAGCTACTGGATTCCAATATATGTTCAGAATTGCATAGGTGTCATCGTTGATCACCGCCCTTATAAGGAGCATATGAGTATTCGGCATAGCCCATATCTGTGACATTGTTCCTGGATCATCCTTTACCGCCACCAGCAGGCCCGCAGTGGGTCTGCCTATAATGGGCTTCCTAGCTGGGTTCAAGTGTGTTTGATATCCTGACCAGAGTATGGGACTTAGTAACCAGGTTTCTTGCAGCAAAATTATGTCGAATTTGCTTAGGCCACTCTCATTGTTATTCAGCAAATGTTTGAATCCTCGCGAGTTCCAGCTCACCAGAGTAAGGGGGGATAACTTTGTCAGATTAGATAGCTAATTTGAGTTGCTGATACAATTACATACACACATATTCCTGTCATTTGACAATTGATTTGAATCTTGGCCATTTGCAACGTCAGTTTTTACCCTTGGCTTAAGTTCTGCAATGTTTGACGCATTAGGTTCTGATGTGTCCTCCATTTCTGTATCGAGCTGAAAGCCTAGGTCGAATAATGAGTTCTTCGCCTGCCATACCAGATTACGAATTGCTCTGGATTGAAACCACACTCGAACTGCATTTAAGTTCTGATTTGAGATAAATTCCACCAAGGTTAAATCAGCTGAGTTTATGTCTTCGAGCAGCGGTATGTCTGAGAAGATTGCTAGTATTGCTCTTCTATTCAGGTCATATTGCGTACATGGTGCTGGTCTGCATTTCACAATCATAGAACACGGTGCCACTCGAGGAGTGACTTTTCCCATTCCCAACATATCCTGTGTTTTGACAGTTTTTGTAGGGATCACATTATTCGTTTTCTCTTTTGTGTTCACAACCAAGTCCCCTAGTGCATTTTTGATCAGCGTTAATACATCTTTTGAAAAGTCTATAGGTAAGCCCAGTGATGGATGGGAAGTTAAGTCAGAATCGGGTGTAGGAGTTGGGATCCTTAAAGTGTTTGCATTTAAGTTTGTGGCGCTGGTCACTGATATTTCTGCTCCTTGGATCATTGGGACAGACCCTCCAATTTCAATTCCCTTCTGTGCTTGGTTCCCAATTTCCACGATTTTATCAACAACATTGTGTGATTTGTGGTGGTTAGTTAATGAAGTTGGGTTTGTGAGTGGAGGAATGGGGAGACCTTGCATGTAAGCATCTACTGCTTTCCTGATTTCAGATCTGTGGACCTTTGCATCCTCCCCACTATTCCATCTTGCTTCCATGGTGTCATTTGTATTTCTCGTTCTCACTGTCGGCTCTGCCTCCAAACGCTGTAAGCTCTGTGTCTCCCTATGTGAGATTACTTTTACCAGAGCGTCCAATGGTGAGTATGGCTGGGCTCCGGCTCGCGAGCTCGCATCTGCACTATTATTTGGTTCACAGTCACTCGGTACAGTAAGAATCTGTCGGGCACTATTTTTCTTTTTCTTCAAGAAGATTGGCGCAATCTTCACGCTAGACTTTTTCACCACCACATTTTCACCAGCATTCAGTGACACATTTGCTCTCACCTTTTGTTTGCCTTTCAAAAATATGGGGGCCAAAGGAATTGACTTCTTTGGTTTAGATGGTGCATGAGCTATAGCTGGTTTATCCGGCGGGTTTTCTGTTTGGGATCCCTTCGTAAGCATATTGCGTTCAACCATGTCTTTAGTGGTGTTCGATAGTTCTTTGTCATGAGCAGATTGAGGAGGATTTGTCTGGTTATATTTGCTCTGTGAATCCCCCCCCCTTAATGGACAGATGGAGGGTGTTAGATCGCCAAACTTCTTCTCCTCCTCTGTGGGTGCCAAATGATTGTTTCCAATTCTCTTAACAAAAAGGTTAGTGACCGATTTGTTTTGTTTTGCCTTACTCTGGTTCTTTGTCTTTTTTTGTGAGTTGTCTCTTTTCCGTTGTGCGGATTTTTCTTTGTTTCTTTTGGTCCTTCTTGCTGCCCTCTTCCTCAATTTCTTTCTATCTTGATGTGAACTTGCAGGTGCAACTTCTTCTGTTGCAACCTCTTGAGAGTCCAGCTGACTGGCGATATTGGTTTTTAAGGGGTTTTCCATTGAGACTACTTGAAAAAGGTCCTCATTCATATTTGCCAGTCTCATAAATTCTTCCAATGTGGACGCTGAAAGAGATGATTCGCCATCATTTGTGGGGTCTGCCTCCATAGACTCTGTTCCCACGTGTCCCTGTAAGTTTCGATTATACATTTGGAGTTGGTTTAGTAGTTCCTGTATTAAGGATCTATCGGCCTCTTTGGATTTATGAATATCTGCAATGGACCTGTGTATTGCAGAGATATCCAGACCTTGTTTGGTGAATTCCAGTTGTATCAGTTGTAACTTCGGCAAAACACATGAATTAACGGCATTACAGCAACCTGCTATGGAACCATCCAAAGTGGCTACCTCTTTCGTTAATTCCATCATGGACCCAGATTGAATTTGAACTTCGGATTTCAGGAGCTCAAAAACAGAGACCAAAGAATTCAGCACGTAGCTGAGAGCAGTTAATGTGTTGATATTCGACTCCGTCTTCTCAGCTACAGTTTCTTCCTGAATTGCATTTGGGCTGAATACAGCAGGTGTTTCAGCCAGTTGGAGAACCTGCGCTGGGCTTTCAAGTATTTGGATGTCTTCAGTGCTTGAGAGATTTAGAGTGCTCAGTCTTGGAGCATTCATGTCCAGAGCAGAGTGGCAATTGTCATAAGCATCCTGCTGGCAGGCATCCTCTGAGGGGGTTGATAATATATCATTTAGTTCATGAGTGGCTTTCTTAGGCATTATTTCAGAGGCCCCAAAATGGTCTTTTATTTTTTTGTGAATTTTGTTTGTTGTTATCGTGTATTCTAGCCCTTTTTTCCACTTATCAGTTAGGGAGGGTTCAGAATCCAAGGTCTCTACACATCTGGCAGGCGTAGAGGCAAGGGAGAAGCATGGATTTACATGCACAAGCGCTTGGGTTCGTGTTTGCGATTCCCCAACCTCGGTCATTTTGTCCGTACTGTTTTCATCAATAGGGCATTTAGCTCCACTTTCCATTTGAGATTTCCTCAATTCCGGATCCTCCCATTCTAGGGGTCCCGTCTCATCCTGCGATGGAGTGCTCCTTAATTTCATGAGGCGGTTTCACAAATAGAGAGCAGAAATGAGGTTAGATACCAGAATTTTAAAGGTCCGCCAGCAGGGGGAAATGTAAGGCACAGAGCAGCTGCGTCTTTTGCGTGTGTTAGAACAAAGCCCACGCGTGGACGCAGAGCACAGTGAAACTGTGAGAGCACACTTCTGCGGCTGCAAAGTTTCGAGGCGCCGCTCTACTCCACCCCCGCTTTGTCAGTTAAGGATCAAGCCGCAATGGAGCCGATCGGCTCAGTTGTTAGAGGGCCCAGCAGACGCCGAGTGGCGCTCCTCCCACTGCCTACACGGAGAGTAATCGCAATACTCCAGCCGGCGGCTCAAAGGCTTCAAAGCCCGCAGTCGCCGCTCAGCCCCTCTCTTGCGTCCCGCGCTGAGATGGAATGGAGGTTGTACTCGAACGGGAATAAATCCCGTAACCGTTCTACAAGGTATCTCTAACTCTTCACACACGCCGGCTCTTTCAGATGTTTTAAACGTGTAAAGGAAACACCGACACGTTTCAATTACTCAAGCAATTACAGTGGACACTCGCTGGGTTTAAAAGACGGACAATGGCAAAATCCACCAGTTCCACTGCACTAATTCGTAGATATCGCGAAAGTGTCAATAGGGCAGTCCTAGTTCAAGGCAATGCAAATATTACCTGGTAGTTTTGGGTGGGTGGATAGTCCAACGGAATTCCCCGCCTTGCCTCCGCCGACTGCACAGACTGCAGTGACTGCTTCCACTTACACACCACTTCGCTCCGCTTCGCGGTCCTGGGAGTTTTTAACTCCTGCACAGCCAGTAGTGGTAGACAGAGAGGTAGGACTCCAACCAAGTTGCTACACAGATTTCCAAACGAAAAAGCTGGAGACTGCAGTGACTGCTTCCACTTACACACCACTGGAGAGTACCTAATTGGGACCTCATCAGCTACCCAATCGGCCGGGACGAGATCTTCGAACTCGTCAGTGTCAGACATGTGCCTTGATGCCACATCGTCCAGGTGGTCTGGAACTGTGTCCGTTTTAGTCTCTGACAGTTGCCGGGGTCTTGCCTGGTGTGTTCAGCCCTCTTAGGGGGTTGTGGACTGTCACCCTCCCTGGATGGACCAGGGACATCTGCAGGAGGCTGTTGTGGCAGAACCAGGGTTGGTGCCGGAAGCCGGTGTTGCAATGTAGCCACCAGCATAGTCAGGATGGATGAAAATGTCCAATGGCACGTCCATCGGTGGAGGCAGTAGCAGAGCTGGCTGCACCAAAGGCAAATTGTTCCGTGCAGGGGTTGGATGCAAGGTTGGCAATACTGCTAGCCTTATGAGGCTTGCCTTATCACATGGCGAACTAGACTACTTCCTAGGAGGTGGTGTCCTGAGGTGCGGGGACGAGGGAGATGACATGACATGTTCTGCATCCCGTTCTTCCAAATATTCAGAGGAAGAGGCGCTAGGCTCCACTATGATGTCCCCTCTGCAAGCACCCTCACTCCTGAGTTCTGGGTATAAAAGTCGAGGGAGCGCAGCCAGCACGGACACTGTTGGTGGGGGTGGCAGAAATGGTTGGCACAGACGATGGCGCAGGGTCGTGACCATGCAAGAAGATACCGTTTTTGCCATTGACGGGGGTACCACAGTTGAACTTTTTGTTGACAGGCTAGCCCGCTTGCTCGACATCGTCATCAATGGTTTCATCGACGGGGCAGTAGAGGACGGTGTAGATGGCTTTGGCGTGGGTGATCTGGAGGAAGACTTGGGGGGTTGATGAGGGCTTACTCGCGCCGAAGACGACGTTGACAGTGTAGATTTGACCGTCGACGAAGAGTGGACACCAGAAGTGGATTTGTTTGACGGGGTTGCTACAGTCGGACGGAGAGAAAAGCCTGTTGCTGCTCTTTTCCTTAGAAGCCCCCCTGTGCACAGACCTTAGGTGATGACTGGTCCTTGTGCGACGATCCCAGCTCATCAGAAGCTTTCCTGCATCTGTTCCTGGGCTTGGCGTGGACTTTGTTAGGGACAATCCTCAATTCTGTGTTAATTCCCTTCTACCTTAGAGACCCCCAGCTATTTTGAGTGACACCTTTTTCAGACTGTCTGGTATTTTTCTTTGATTTGAACCCTGTTTCCTTTGGTTTTGGAGTCTGACAAACTCCATAGGCATCATATGTTTGTATTGTGACACACAGCACCCTCAGTGCAGTGTCACAGAGAAATCCTTTGGATTTCTGCAAAGGTTTAAATACCTTCTCTTGGATAAACTACTGTTTTGCAAGAGTAGTAAAGTGAAACTGAATTTATTTACCATTTCTCTTTGTAGACCCAGCAAACACTACCTTACAATAGGGTACTGGAGGGGTTACTTAGTATTCCCGTCGTCTACCTTCTCAAATAACAATTTTATGTTACCCTTTCTACAATTAATGGCTAGTGGCAGTGGTTTACTTTTTCCTACCATTGTGCGTTATTACTGCAGACTGCATTCGCAGCTGCAGTATTGCACCACGGGCGTCCATTTTGTCAAAATGGCCTCGTCTTTTTTCGCCATTTGTTGTTGGAAAGGCCCTGCTTGACATTTACTCTGCGCGCCAAACCAGGTTTGGCCCGTTTGTTCATTTTGTCTTTGGCGGGATTCACTGGTGAAGCCCGCCTCTGGCTCCAGCTTGTCTGGCAGGGCAGGAAGCAAGGGAGGTGCCCGAAACTCTGTGTGCTTAGTCTCCTTGTTTACAGGAATGCACACAAAGGTGATTGGCTGGCTAGCTGTCCTTGTAAGACAGCCACCCTGCTTTGTGAGTGACAGCTAGGCTGCGAAGGAATGGGAGAGACTTGCATAAAAGGTGAGGTATTTCGCAAGAAAGGCAGAGTCAACCACTGGACGAAGGAACCAAAGTAGTAACTGGAGGAGAAGCTTGCTGAACCCTCCTGGATCGTTGGTTTTCCCGGTGAAGCCCTGCTGCAGTGCTGAAGCTCAGAATCTCTAATCGACTAGAGAAGCCCGGAAAGGATGACTTCTCCTCTTGGGTTGGTGGCACCAATCAGCCCCAAGACGAACTTGACAGGAACCCCTCTCTCGGCTGGATGAACTTCTTCACTGTGGCAGGAACCAAGTGCCATGGGACAGGAACACCAAAATAGAAAACATAGCCTTTAAACCGGACTCCAGCTCCAGGAAGATCCCCCAGAATTTCTCAAAGCAGGACTAACCAAGCCTGAGCCAGCTCAACTGAGTGCTGGACCCTAGAAGCAAGGAAAGTCCACAAGGTGTCCAAGAAACGCAGTGGTGCTATTTGCAAATAATAGCTGAAACGGCAAAGTGCCGCTGATCTGAATTGTGCCCATTGCTGCCGCAGACCTTCAAACCATAGTGCAGGAGTCCACAGACGGCCTCCCTCTTGTCCCCACGACGGAGGGCCAGGAACAAGGTACTGTAAACTAGTGGTACTTACCTCTTGTGTGTAGCTTGCTTGCTCTCACTGGAGACTTGCATTTGCTACCCTTTGCAGAGTTGCTTGCAGCATTGCCCTTCACAAGCCTCCAAGCTTGTGGCCCAACAGTGATTCTTTTTACAACCAAAACTCTCTTTAACATTGTGCAAGACTTGTGCCCTAACTTCAAGAAGTGCCTCAGCTCCCCTAGACTTTGTTCAATTGACACTGGCTGTCCTGGCTCCCTGCAGACTCTAACCTTTGACTTTGTGTTTTAATTACCTCACTTGTATAGCTGGGAAAGGGTTAACCTACATTGATTGGCGGAGACTAAAGTGCTTACCTGTTTGAGAAACGTGTTAATCATTATTTCCTTCCCTAACCTTTTCGCTATACCTTCAGGAAGTATCTCTGTGCCATGCCAAAAGGGCATCAACTTACTTAACTGAAGGAGTGTATTTCTGAAGTGTATTTAAGTGCTGCATATTGCTCCCTTCTAAAAAAAATTAAAAAAAAGGCTTATTTTAAAACGGACTTAAATTAATAATTATTTTAATCAGGAAACATTGAGTATAAGTGTTATTTGAATACATGTGCAAAGGTTTCATTCACACTGCACACAAATCTAGAGAGCCCATGCATAAATTGCATATATTTATATGATGGTAGGTCAGCCTGACACGTGTTTCGAGCTATAGGCTCTTCTTCTCAGGCTTGAGAAATCGTGGTATCAATTCATGTCACAATTGTCAATTGACTGAAGCCTCACTGTTTATGCAATCCTTAACTATATATATCGCAGTTGCGTAATTTCAATAGCTTGTTTGTGGTAGTTACCACCCTTTTGGCGTGCGGTCCATTCAGAATGTGCGCAGTGTGAATGAAACTTTTGCACTTGTATTCTTCAACTGTGGTGAGCTTGGCAGGCGACCCACCCTTTACATTCACCCGAAGCTGAATCTACATTTAATTAGCAAGTACAAGCGGTGAGTTTTTCCTATTTCTTTCTCTGCCACATCTCTTCAGTTTTTTATTTGAATACGTGTCACTGGGAATCTCTATGTTACAACCCTACAGCTCACATTTACTCCTCTTAAGTTAAGCCTGGCTACTCAGTCACTCTACCAACTTGTGTAGTACAGGCTTATACCAAAGGTTGGGTTACCTATTGCCAAGAGGACAAGGCTGGTGTAGTCACTCGCAGGGTTACTACATACAATCTTGCCTAATAGACTTCATGCAACGTAGACCTCTTACTGGAGGAAGTTCGCTGGGCCGTCCTGCCTGCCGTAAAGAGGCATGGCTCTGTACAGAAGCATAGTCAGAGGCCACGCCAGCATCCTCGAGCCACGCGGCAAGACGCCGGTGATGATCATGCAGCGATTTGTTGGAGAAGTACTGGCAAATCTTGCTGTCCTGTATAACTTGATGTGGTTGAAGACAGTCGTGGTGGTCTTTGATGCCCACAGCGGGCACAAGCCTTCAACCAGCCTTTCCTCGTGGACTCTGCCATGAGGTAGGCCCACACTGTGCAGACGATGAAAGTTGAAGTTTACCATTGGTAGGAAAGCTCTACGGGCTCGACAGCAACGCCGTCTGCGCCAGTTGAGTAGTCAGAATAATTTTTCGTCTAAACCTGTCTTTAAAATCGATTTTTAAAGATTATCCGTAGAAAGAAAAAATGAGGACTCGCTACACGAATGTGCGATAACTGAGGGCTGACAGGGGAGGAGTTAAGGGAGATGTTCCTATTGGCTGATGGCAGTATGACCCAAAATGACTACTAGAGCACAAAAGTGACTAGAAGTTTCAGTTTAAACTGCTCTAGGTTACGGAGGATTCCAAGCCTGATGGGGAATATTCACAGCATGTGTATCTATGAAAGATCCAATGCTGGAGAGGCAATTGTAATTCTTAGATGAATGTTGTTAGGAAAGATTTCTTTTTTTGCAACTTTTCCTCCATAGTTCCCATGGACCTGGATTCTTTTTGCTCTGTTTTTTTAACCTGTTCTGGCTTGCCTTTTGCTTATTGTTATAGGGAAACTGATCAGTTGATCAACTACCAGTATTGGGAAACCAGGTTTCCCTTTTTGAATTAATGTACTTTAACATTGCACACAGCACAATAAAGTGCAGTGAAATGGTGGCATATTTGAATCATCATAGCTTTTTCCACTTGGAATTTTTGGATACTTTTATATGTGCCTATAACACAAGCTGGTGGTAGCACATACATTTTTACCAGTTTTGCATTATTTTTTGTGTGCACATTCGTTTACCGCATATGGCTACTAAAAAGGTGGCTATTGCCCTAAAACGGCCCTTGTCAAGAGTTTTATGTTTGCATCCTTGGCCATATTGTTTGGACTTCTTCCTGCCTTGACATATCAGGAAATCCCTTTGCCCAGGAAAGATGTTGCTTAATCAGGTTTGTGTGTGTCTGTGTGTCCCAGGGAGGGGGTGGAACCATCCAGTCCCACTCCACATCCATGGGGCCAGAATGTCTAGGTGTGGGGCAAATGTGAAACCAGTAGTTGTCAGTGATTGGCAACTACTGTTTGAATGGTGCAATTACTTACCATTGGTGAGCGTGGACTTGCTTCCTGCTCAGACATTATAATAAGAGGAGAATTTCTGAGCCATTTCCTTAGATCATTGCTGGAGCCTGCTGAAGATCGAAAACAAATTGTGGAGTTTCAGCATCCCTTCCTGTGTCCTACCCCAGTGTTAGGCAAGATTGTATGCAGTACCCTATGGTAGACTGCAGTAACCTTGTCCTCTTGGCGACACTTAACCCAACCTTTGGTATAAGCATGTACTACACAAGTTGATAGAGGGACTGAGCAGCCAGGCTTATCTCAAGAGGGGTCAATGTGAGCTGTAGGGTTGTAACAGACTATCACAGTGAGAAGAATCCAAATAACACTTATACTCAAGGTTTCTTGATTAAACAATTATGTATTTATTTAACAGTCAGTTTGAATAAGCCTTCTTTAGAAGGGAGCAAACATGTAACAAAAATATACTTCAATAAATACACACTCTAAATTTCAATACATTTTTTTTTTTAAAAAATGTATTGGTTTTTACAAACCTTTAAAATACATACAACATATACAGACACATATTAACATATATCATATCAAGTTACAGACGCCAGTGAATAATCCGTTTCTATGACTTCTACATCAAGCATCATCTTAAACTAATTCACCAAATATCACTATTTACAAGAAATCTTCCTTCTGTTGGTATCAAACATGCTTCAATTATTTCCAACAACCGTGTTAAAGGAAGTATTAACTTTAAATCAGTTCCCTGAAACATCAACTTCCACCACTTGTCTGCACTCAGGGAAGGATAATTTAGGCTCCAGGGACCCAATTTCAATTGATTTCAATAAATCAGTAGATACCCATTGGGGATGGCACACAGACACTTCATGCACCATGAGGTGACTTAAATAACTAGGACACTGTAGACATTGATATATATTACTGGTACATTTAGAATAATACTGAGTTTGGTGTCAAAAGGAAAAAGGTTAGAGGAAAAAACAATGGTTAACAAGTTTCTCAAACAGGTAAGCACTTTTGAACACCCCAATGCAATGTAGATGAACCCTTTCCCAGCTACACAAGTAAAGAAAGTGTGACTTTTTGGAGGGACAGATCAAAACCCAAAGTCAGAGGTTATAAGAGTCTATCAGGGAGCCAGGACAGCCCATGACAATTGAGCAAAGTCTAAGAGAGCAGAGGTTCTTCTTGAAGGAAAGTAAAAAGTCTTCCACAATCTTAGAGAGTTTTTGTTGAAAAAGAAATCACTGTTGGGCCACAAGCTGAGAGGCTTGTGATGGGCAAAGCTGCAAGCAACTCTGCAAGAGGTAAAGGCAAGTCTCAAGTGAGAGCTATCAAGTTACACAGCAAGAGGAAAGTACCCCGTAGTTTACAGTACCTTAGGTCTGAAGAAATTGGTTCCAGCTGGCTTCTGTTCCTATTGTAGTATGGCAGATCCTGTTGTTCCTGGGCCTCAGTCGTGAGGACAAGAGGGCGGACGTCTGGGGACTCCTGCACTACAATTTGAATGTCGGCAGCAATGGGCAAACTTAAGATCAGCGGCACTTCACGGTTTCAGCTTGTTGCGAATAGCACCACCGCGGTTCTAGGATACCTTGTGGGCTTTCCTTGCTTCTGGGGTCCAGCACTCTGTTGAGGTGGTCCAGGCTTGGTTAGTTCTGCTTCAAGGGAGTCTGGAGGTTCCTCCTGGAGCTCGGGTCCAAGTTAAAAACGATGCACTCGATTATAGTGTTCCTCTCCCTGGCACTCTGCTCCCGCAACAGCAATTGGAAGTACAACAAGCGATGAGAGGATTTACAGATGAGTTTGTTTGGGTTTGATTGGTCCCACCAACCCAAGGGGAGAAGAAGTCCTTTGCAGGGCTTCTCTAGTAGAGGTGAATTTGGCACTTCAGCATTGCAACAGGGCTTCACCGGTCCATGAGTTGCAGCAAACGTCTCTTCCAAGTTCTTCGGATTCCTTTGTCCAGTGGTCGACTCTGCCTGCTCTCTAAAAGACCATGCCTTTTATGCAGGTTTCTCCCATTCATTCGTAGCCTAGCTGTCACTCACACAGCAGGGTGGCTGTCCTCCAAGGACAGCCAGTCAATCACCTTTGGCTGCATTCCTGTAACCAAGTAGAGTAAGCACAGGGAGTTGCGAGAACTTCCCTCGCTTCCTGCCCTGCCAGACACGCTGGAGCCAGAGGCGGGCTTCACCAGTGAATCCCGCCAAAGACAAAATTAACAAAGGGACCAAACCTGGTTTGGCGCGCAGAGTAAATCTGAAGGACCTTTCAAACAAGAAATGCAACAAACAAAACAAAAAAACAAAAGAAGACCGGGCCATTTTGACAAAATGGACACCCATGGGTCCTTTACTGCAGCTGCAATTGCAGCCCGCGGTAGAAACACTCAATGGTAGTAAAAAGTAAACCACTGCCACCAGCCATTAATTGTAGAAAGGGTAACATAAAAAGGTTACATGAGAAACTAGACAAAGGGGATACTAAGTAATCCCTCCAGCACCCTATTGTAAGATAGGTCCCACGGCAGGTGCGAATTACGAACCGGAGGGTAGAGGCGTGTCAAACCAGCAAAATGCCTCTTCACCACTGGGGTAGTCAGGGAATAAGAACTGTCTGTAGAAAGACAAGCGGAAACCGCCGAGAGCTAAGTCTTGCATGACAGAACATGAACCCCTGACTCTGCTAGGGAGGATACGAAGGACAGCACCTTGTCAATCGTGGACACCCTTGGATCCAACTTCTTCTCCAAACACCAATGACAGAACCTGAGCCATTTACTCCTGTATTGGGATCTGGTCGAGGGTCTCCTGGCTGCCTGGATAATACGCATGTTATCCGTAGACAAATTCAGATGCTCTAAAGACTTGAACTCAGGCACCATGCCGCCAAGCTGAGCGATTGAGGGAAGGGGTGCCACAGCTTCTGTTCCCCTTGGTGAAGATCGGGAGTTACTGGTAACCTGATCGGCGGATACACCGACAGATGTTGAAGCTCTAAGAACCAAAACCTGGCCGGCCACCACGGGGCTATGAGCAAAAGGGAACAGTTCACCGAATTCTGAAGCTTCTTGTTTACCGCCGTCGCGAAAAGGTCCACCTCCGGTGTGCCTCAACGCGAGAAAATCCATGAGAGGACCTCTGCCTTCAACTCCCACTCGTAGCTGTGACATTCAGCCGGCCCGGGATGTGTACTGCAAGCAGCCAGACACCATGAAGCACGGCCCACTCCCATATCTGGATAGACAGGTCCACAAGGGGGGGGGGTGTCTTCGTTCCCCCTTGTTTGTTGATGTAATACATTGACACCACATTGTCCGGGCGTATGCAGACCACCTTGTTGGCAATGAACGGTCTGAACGCCTTGAACGCCAGAAAGATCGCCAGAAGCTCCAAATGATTTATGTGCAGGAGCTTGTCCTGAAGCGACCAGAGTTCCGAGACCTGAAGAAGATCTAACGTTGCACCCCAGCCCAGAAGGGAGGAGTCCGTTGTGATCGTCAACATGGGGGCCGGGTCCTGAAACCCCGTGCCCACCAACAGGTTGCTGAGAGATGACCACCAGTCCAGGTCCACTCTCATGGAATCTGGAATCATTATCCGCTTGGAATCCGGGTCCAAGAGCCATCTGGGTCCGTCTCATCTTGAGACGAGCAAGAGGAAGAGCCAGCACGCACAAGGCCATGAGGCCCAGAAGCCTCTGGAACCACAAGGCGGACATGCTCTCCGACTGCACAAACATCTGACACGTGGCTAACAGATCCGCCATTCTGTCCCCAGTCAGGTACACTCTGCAGTCGATCGTGTTCCAGCGAAAACCCAGGAAAATCAGGTCCTGCGAGACCGCCATGGAAGATTTCCGCCAGTTCACTGACAGCCCAAGATGGAACAGGAGCTGAAGGAGAGACTGGAGACTGCCCGCTGCTGCTAGCGGACAAGGGCTGCGTAAGAGCCAGTCATCCAAATACGTATACACATGGATACCCTGGAGACAAATATAGGCCGCCATCACAGACATCATCTTCGTAAAGACACGCGGCGCCCAGCTGAGGCCAAAGGAAGCACTCGAAACTGGAAGTGCTCCTCTCCCAAAGAGAAGCGGAGATATCTCCTGTGTGGGTTCCAAATCCGGATATGCATGTACGCGTCCTGAAGTTTTCCACAACGCTGAGCCAGTCGCCCGTCTGCAAGGAGGAGCGTATCTGGCTGGGCGTAATCATCTTGAATTTCTCTTGGGGTAGGAAAAGATTGAACTGGGAAAGGTCTAGGATGGTGCACAGGCCAGCCTGGTTGGGTTTGGGCACCGTAAAAAGCCGGGAGTAGAAGCCCTCCCCTCGCTCCCCGAGGGGAACGGGTTCCACAGCTCTGAGGTCCAGAAGTTTCTGAACCTCGGCTTTGAGGGAGGGCGAGACCGATAGCTGAAAAGGAGGGTTGCGGGGTGGGGTATGGGGTAGAGGTAAGCGGAAGCCCGCTCGAGCGACTCACAAGACCCATCGGTCTTCTGTGATGGTCTGCCACGCCTCCCAATGAGACGCAAAGAGTCCTCCCACCGGGGTCTTGTGCGAGTGCGGAAAACCCTCATTTAGTAGCTTTATCAGTGGTGGTGCCACCTGAACCGGAGGAAGAGGCTGAAGAGCGGGAGAAAAACCGCGTCCATTGTTGCCTACGGCGGTTATTCCCCGCAGGGGTATCCACTCTGAGATTTGCGGTCGAGGAAGCCCCTAAAGCCAGAGGAGGGTCGACTTTTTGACAACGGTCTCTGGGTTTTGAAAGGAGCCTTAACCAGCTCTCTGCGTGCTATCCTTCGTCTTGGTGAGCTCTACATTTGTTGTAGAATGAAAGAGCTCCTTACCATCGAACGGAAGGTCCAACAGCTTGTCCTGCACTTCTTTTGAAAATTTAGTGGCATGCAGCCACGCCTGCCGTGAGGTATCAACCCCCAGCATAAGGCCCCAAGCCGAGGTGTCTACGTGATGAGCCGCAGCCTCCTGTAGATCCTGGGCCAAGACCCTGGCGTCGGATAGGCCACCCTTGAAGTCTTCCAACATTTCGACCGGGATGTGCTCCTCAAACTCCAACAGACCTTTCCACATCTGCATGTTAGCTCCTGCTAATATCAACTCAGCATTGGCCTGTCTGAGCTGCAAGGCCGCGTTGGCAAATATGTTCCTCCCTAGGGAGTCAAGGAGCTTGTCCTCCTTACCCAGGACGTGAGTAGCCGTCGTGGAAGAGGATGCTGCAGGTCTGGATTGCAAAGTGGCCGCAGCCACCACGGTGGAGGAGGGAGGCGGACAAGACGACAGGGCCACCTCTTCCGAAGAATGTAGCCTGTACCTTGCGTCAATCTTCTTATTGACAAAAAGTCCAGAGTGTGGCTTTTCCCAGACTCTTCGGACCTCGGCCAGAACATCCTTCTGCAGGAACAGGCCGGTACGCTCCAAGGGAGACTGGGTGAACGCCCCAGAAAGCACGCTCACGTGCGGAGCGGGTGCCTCGGGCACCGGAACATCTAAGAAACTCATGTCCAGTACCCAGTCATGAAAAGCTCTGATAGAGCGGGGAAGGTCCTCGTTGTCCTGATCGCCTTGAGGGTCATCTGACAGGTCAGGATCCTGCTGAGCCGTGTCAGGCACTGCCTTGTCCACTGGGGACAATGGATGCAAAAGCGGAAGAGCCGGGGGAGGCACCACGGGCAAGGGAGGCCCCGGCGGAACCATCGGAGGAACAGGTGGAGCCGAAGGCATAGGTGGACATATCTCCCTGAAAAGCCCTTTGAAATATTCCCTCATGGGGTCGGTGCGCATAAGCGCTTGAAATTTACCGAAAAAGGCATCCTCCGGAGACTGTTTCGGAACCTAAGGAGGCCTCTCATAAGGTGGACAAATCCAAGGACGTAGCGAGGAAGGGTGCCACACCGGCCCATCCACCGACGTATCCACATAAATCAAAGGTGCCACCCCCGCGGGCAACGAAACATTGTGCGGAAGAGGCATCCGGGCGTTCCAATCATAAACTGGCCGGTAAGGATGCGCACAAGGGACCTTAGGTTCACCTAAGGGACCAAGCCCTACACCAGAGGCCGATGGCGTAGTTGTAGGGGTAGCACCTAAAATGACACCATTTTGTCCTCATCTGAGGGGAACTGCAGCACGTGAGGTAGTGAGGCAGGGGTCCCCGTCGAAGGATCAGGGGTCTTAATCTTAGCCTTAACATAAGGAACCTTGGCAGAGCCGGTACTATGAGGCCTGGAATGTTTTTGTGACATACCAACCGCCAACTGAGCCTTCGAAGGAAGGACCTCAGCACTGCCGGTAAAAGAAGAACTTTGCTTCTTTGCCCCCTCAACAAGTCTAGTGTCACCACAAGAGCGGGAACGGTGAGCAACAGCTTTCACCGACAAAGCCATGACTGGCCTCTCAGAACTGTTGGTAGCTTTAGCCTCTGAACGAGGGACCTCAGACCCAGGCCCGGTAAAAGCCTCATCTGCGCAGGCCTCGAACATCCGTTCGGTAACAACAAGCCCAGCCAAGGCCTTGGGGCGAACCCCGGTCCTATCTTTGAGGGAAGCCGACAGAGAGGCCTCAGAGCGAGCTCCGGTACCCTACGACTCAGTACAACTGGGTCTACAGATGGCCCCCACAGGAAGGGGCATTGAAGGGTACACCGGTATTCACAGGCCTCTTACGGAGACCCTCAGAGAAAACTCGGGTAGAATTGTTAGGCCCAAAGGGCACCTCAGGGCGAACCCCGGTGACAGAGCGATCAACGCCCCTCCCGGCCCGAGAGGAACCCGGAAAGGTATCCCCCGGCCGGGGTGCTCTGAAAAGTAAAGAACTTACCGGGTGTTTCTTCTTCTCGTCGATGAACGCCTGAAAATGTGAAGGAGGAGTATGTCGGAACACCTCCTCCCACCGCTCTAACCGACATTAAAGTGCCCGGACCGAAAGGGAGTCACAGTAAAAATAGGAGTCCCAACGGTGATCCAGACCCTAATACTCTAAACAAAGAGGATGGGGATCCACATTCGCAAAGCGACAATGACAGTATGAACAATCAGGAAAGTCTAGCTTGAACAACAGACAGACCAGTAAACGAACGCTAGAGAGAGCCAGAGAGGAAAAAGGGAAGAAAAACTTCCAAGGATGCAAGCGCATCCGGCCCCAATCGAGCGGAGAAAAGGACTGATGGGCGATGCGTGGGGCGGAGCCAAGATGGGCGGGGTTACGGCCATGTGCCAGGCCCCACGCAAGAAAGAGGAAGGACACATTTTTGGAAAAAATGTGGATGCTTTTTACAAAGTGCTCCGGTCCCGTCGCACAGGACGAAGAGATGTCCCATAAGTATGGAGGAAAGGGGATGGGACATAGGAGTATTAGGGGTGTCAGTAAGAAAGTACCTGAATTTGATCAGTCTTGTCTGGGCAGTAAGCATCTTTACTTTACGTTTCAAACATGCTTCCGTAGGGGCATCACTATTACTTGCATTAATAGGTATCCCCAAGTATGGCATTTCTGTTTCTTGGATTCGATCGCCATTTATGTACCAACCCTTAGGATTTAAAATTCTTTTGTTTTGTATTCCCCAAAATCAGGACTGCAGATTTGGCAGAGTTTACTCTCAGGTCATTCGAGGGTAAAAAAAAACACCAGAGCGTCCAATTGGCGCTGAATCCCAATCAGAGTTTCATCGAGGAGGATAACATCATCCGCATACAGCAGTCTGTGGACTGGAGTTCCGGAGATAGCTGGTGGAAGACATCTAATGCCCTCAAATGCATCGCCCATGTCGGAGATATACAATTTAAAGATGGCTGGGGCCAGATGACACCCTTGCTTGAGGCCCACTCCTGTTTTTATGGGGCATGTCATGTCCCCCCTTTGATTTAACATACCTGAATACTGGTGTCGGAGTGTAGAGCTTCATTTGCCTCACAAAGGTCGGCAGGCCATCCCCAATGCCTTAATTTGAACCAGAGCTTTTCTCTGTTAACTGAATGAAAGGCTTGGGATAGGTCCACTGACGCCAGGCATAGATTCTTGCTGTTCTTCTTTGCAGTTCTCAATTTCAGGTAGTTGATTAAGAATAGATTCAACAATGTTTCGATACCTTTCTCAAAATCAGTTTGCCAGCGATCTCGATGTTTAGATTTCTAACTCCAGTCAACAAGATAGTCCAAGATCAAGGCTGCAAACAACTTACCAATAACATCCAAGAGGGTGATAGGTCTGTAGTTTGTTGGAACTGACCTATCGCCCTTCTTGAAGAATGGCACAGTAATTGACTTTGACCATGAGGCCGGAATTACACGTCTTGCTTTAATCAATGAGAATAGATCATATAGGAAGGTCACCCATTCCTCAGGGTTCTTTTTTAGTGTCAAATTCGTAAAGGCCATCTGCTCCTGCGGCTCTTGAACGAGTACAGGTTTTAATTAGTGTAACAATGTCCTCCCTCTCAGTCTCAAATGTCCAAGAATTCTCTGTGACTTTCGCTTCTTGGTCCGTCGTCCTTGAGAAAACAGAGGAGAAATGGTCCATCCAATCCTTTGCTCAAATTGGATTCGTTATAAAAGGCTCTGCTGTGGACCATCCAGTGAATTAAAAATTTGCCAGATCTCCCTTGAATTTTTGGAAGCAATGAGTTTCAGCATATGTTCTGCATTTGATTGCACCAGCGAGTGTCCATGTTATTTCATCCAATTGTTATGAGCTGTTTTGATCCTCTTAACAGCTTCATAGGATATCAATAAGGGACTTATTTTGTGAGCTCTTATTAAGCACTTTAGGTTCCTTTTTCGTTCATCCACTTTATGATCAAATTTGTGTCGGTGGCTGAATATTTTGTTCCTCCCTGGGCCCAAGTTCTCACGATAAAAAGCCAGGAACTTTGTGCAGTCTGTATCATCCAGCCTCCCAGTGTTCCTTAGTTTTCTTGTTAGATCCAATACATTGTTACGGGATAGCCTCAATCTATTTCTTCCAGGATGGAGTTCCAAGGCCGTGAGGCCTTTGGCAGACTTAAAATAAATAAATAAATAAATCTACTTCCGTAACAGGAGTTGTCTGTGCACCCAGAGAGAGGCACAGCTTCAATATATTATGGTCGGTTTGTAGGGTTTCAATGACCGTTATGGTCATTACGCTGGAGTGGAAGTTGTCGGAAGCAAAGAAATAATCCAATATAAAGGACTCTTTCCCTCTCCTCCAAGTTGGATTTGGTGGTATGTCCCCTACTATAGCATCATTTAATAAAGAAATGTTCCTCAATTGAAGTTCTTTCCTTAACAGTCGTCGTGTCTCTGAATCTAGTAGATTGCTAGTTTGGTGATCTATTAGAGTGTTGGATTTATCAAAGCAATGAATATTACGGTCACTGCATAAAATAATGTTCAAGTTGGAATTTGTAATCGGTGCAGTCTCCACCTCCTCCAACAACTGATCGACGAAACAATTTGCTGCCGGATCCTTGATATTGCAATATAAATTACAGAGTAGGATCTTCCTTGTAATATCCCCCTCGCAAACCTGGTATTCCAGCAAAAGGATCTGAATCAAAGGTGAAACTTTCTTTACCCATCTGACTCTTAGCCCACAGCTCTGACTACAGTCAAAAGGCCAAGCCATAGGTCTACCCTTTGGCCCTTTAATTGCTGGGTTAAGGAAGGAGACAAAGCCTTCAAGAATGGGCTGGGACCGCAGCCATGTCTCCTGAACACAAAATGTCAAAGTCATCAAATCGAATACTCCCTTCTCCCAGCAGGTGTTTGAACCCACGTGTGTTCCACATTCCCAGTAGAACATAAGGCGCGGTATTGATGTTTCCCAACTTTTCACATTATGATCTCTGCCCAAGAGTACTGGCCAACCAGTCCCAGTTTTCCTCGATCTTGTGGGCCCGAGACCTCTTGGTCGCACAGGGGGTTTTAATAAGTGATTTTGAGTTATTTATCACTATTCCGAATTTGTCATTGTTTTTTGTCATCCCTTCAACCTTTGTTTTCGTTTATTCTCTGGGACCATTTTCCCTCAGGTTTACTGCTTGCAGGTTTTGCGCCTGTCGTGTACTTGTTGCTGTTGATTTTACACATCTTTGAAGGCGAATGAGCATAGGAATTATCCTCGTCATTTCTTCCTAGATTTGAGCTAGTGACTGCAGTTATTGCAAAGCCCATTGTTTTCAGAATGTCTGTTTTGTACCAGCACTTTTTTTAACTACCATTGTAGCAAGAAACACTATCACCCTGTCGTTTCTCAAATCACCAAAGAAGTCTTCCAAAAGTAGATCCTCTGTATTGATCCCAGCAAGTGAAGAAATACTGTGAAAGAGCCTTAAAATGTTAGCCCTATTGAGAATGAGATTGACTTTAATGCACAGAATTCTACTCAATTACAGGGTCTTTTGCCCACTTGTTAAAGGGTCTCTTCCCATGTTTAGCAGTTTCCAGGTTACAGCCCACCGAGTCATGATGGTTCTTAGACCATTTTGGCTGTTTGCCTATGGCCCTAAGGTTTTCTTCGAGTGTCCTGAAGCGTGTCTCAACACATGGGGAGCGGTCATCTCGGGGAGATCTGTTCCTGTGCACTCTTGATACTACCTTTGATTTACAATTGGAGGTTAACATTTCTTGGCAAAGTCAAAATCTGTTGTTCCTCAAGATCCGATGAGCTCGATGTGTCGCCATCAAAACCGTCGAAATTGATGGCCTCCAGCAAGATGCTCTGGGAGGAAACCCAGGCATCATTTGCTTTCAAGGCCATTAAGCGATCTTCCAGGGAGGAATCTATCTCCAAGACCTCATCCCAATCTGCTGAAAGACAGAGGTTCATCAAGTCCTCCAAATTACTATTAGAGACCGAAGTTCTCGGAGTGTCCTTGAGCATTGTTTCATTTACTGCTTCTGGGGTCTTTTTTTCCTCATACAGATCTTCATAAGAGTCCACACTTATGTGGGAGTCATCATTGTGCTTCCTAGATAGTCCAGAAGCTAGCTTCTTGTCTTGATAGTTGACCTGCTTGCGTGCCAAATCCCTAAAGTTCTTTATTGCTGAAGGTTGACATTGTTGTATTCTCTTCCCAGATTTAGTAGCAACATTCACTTGTTTGTTTGGTTTGTTTGTTATTATTGGGGTTGCTCCAAGGGCAGATCTTGCCTATGGTGCCATTTTCCGTCTCACCACCATTCTCAAAGATGTCATAAGTTTTTGAAAAGGATGCCATAGGTTGCCTGATGTCACCAGTCGGTACAGAGGGCACCCGATTTGTTCGTGACAATCCCAGCACATCGGCCCCAATAATTGCCTCTCCTTGTCACAACTCCCCCCCTGTCCTCCCAGGGGGAGCGTGGCTCGAGGTGCCAGGTATCTGGTTATCTTGTACCCCTACAATGTTCCACAACCCCCTTGGGGGCATTGTTGCATCGGAGTGGACTCCCTCATGAGCACTTCTTTTGTTTGATTTTAGAACTTCCTTTTCCCCTACAGGGCAGGATGTGTCCTTGTCAACCATGTCATCTACTAATGTAATGTTTGTTGAAGCCAATAGAGGATTTATGGATCCCAGAATGGTTTCACTCGATCCAAAATTTTCTCTAATGTTACAAAGGTCTGTGCCCAGAATGAGACAGCATTGGATATTATTTGACAAGGATAGTGTTAATTCTTTATCTTTGATCAAAGATCCAAAATGGACTTTAAAAATGTAGTGATATGTTCTTCTTGTTTGTTTTTGTTATCACTGAGTGCTGAAATAAACCCTTCGACCAAAAACATTTTTGTATGTAGCATTGCAATCAGAGTAGATTGATCTTTTAATTGGTCAGCTATAGACTCATACAACTTCATAAATGGAGTCAAGGTAACGGAAAATGCGGCAATCATGTTGGCGTCCAACGTTGCGCTTAAAGACAACTTTTCCTCCACCTGGACCGCTACCAAGTCCAGTAGTAGATCAGATATTGGCTCGTTAATCCTCAATTTTGCCTCCAACTGTGTGGAGAATTTCAGACGTTTACGGGGGCAACCTACCAGAGCCACCCATGGGGATTGCGAGTCCCTTTGCCGTAGTTCCTCAATTGTAGGTGAAGTGTGTGTTCTAACACTGGGCTAATCAGCTGCAGTTTCCCAGTCAATAGCTCCAGTTTTTTCATGGCAATTTGGGCTTTATTCCACTTGGTCAATATCTAATTTCTTGCTAGAAGCAGTTGCCAGATCCTTCACCCCCACACCCACCGAAGCAAGTGTTCCTGCCGTTTTCTTTGCACAATTTTGCACCACATGTTGAAAAATCGATGTTTGTCTAGAGCCTCCAGGCGTGTTTTCTATTTGGTTCAGCAGAACCCCACTTCCTCGTGAGCTATATTGCCCAGGGTTAGATTGCAAGGTCATTGGATCATTTAAGGAATTGCCACTATACATGAGGCGTGGGTTCAGATGATGGGAGCCGAAACTCAAGCCACTAGGTTTCCCTGCGGGGTGATTTCTGACCCTGTTAGGATTTTACTATGTAGACCACCGTGGCCGTAACCACTCCAGATGTCCTAGTCGGAGTTGCTGATGGTGAATGTTCATCTCCTGTCAAAGGTGTAGCAACAATGACTGCCTCACTAGATTGAGCATTACTTAAAATGCTTGCGTTGCTTTAATTTAGAGGTGGTGTACAGCAGTCTTGAGTTTCCTTAACCTCTGATGCAATTTCTACAATTTCAGAATCTTTGTGTAGAAACAAGTCTTTGTCTAGGTCTTTATGTACCTCAGTCTCTGTGTTTGAGTTGGAGTTTTTAGGGCTTGAGGTTCCTGACTGTAATCCACATCCTTCTCATTTTCCAAGACATTCAGTGCATGTTCAGTTTTCTGACTTATTTTAACATGTACGTCAATTGGACAATTCACAATGTCCTTTAAATTTAAAATCACTCCTAGAGTCCTCCCCGGAGGTTTTTTCCTGGGTGGGAGACGCCATGTTCGTGCTTCCCAATGCAGGGAAGCCCTCAATAGTGCAGACACGGCAAAAGACACACTATGAGAGCCTGTGCTGCAAAACAGATGTTTTTCAAGAAATGTAATTAGCGTCACTGGTACATTGGTCACAATGACAATTACCAAGTTCGTGATGCCTCCACGCAATCCTCTGTCGCCGGACACAATTGATTCTCCAGTAACTTCAGGGCAGCCTGCTGCTTGCCTGCAGACTGCACTGGAACACTTGGCCACCACTTTGCTACCGCTTCGCTCTCCCACTGTTTTTTAGGCGAGTGGTGGTCACGACGATGCACAGCGAACAGTGCTCCAGCACAATGCTTTTGCAGCTCACCAGAACGTCTCCAAGGGAATCAGCAGGCACAACAAAGATTCCTGGGACTGCAGCTGCACTGTAACACTTGGCCACCACTTTGCTTAAAAAGTCCAAGAGTCCAGCAAAAGTGCTGGGGGTCTCTAAGGGAGAAAGGAATAAGACAATTTCTGAGAATTCTCCCTAACACTGCTTCAGAATATTTGTGTAACCTTTCTTTATTCCCAAACCCTTTTCTTTGACACCAAACTCAGTATTGCTCTAATTGTACCAGTGATATATTAATGTCCACAATGTCCTAGTTATTTAAGTCACCTGAGGGTGTAGGAAGTGTCTGTGTGCCATCCCAAATGGGTACTGGCTGATTTAGAGAAACTAAGAGTGTGTATTTTGGAGTGTATTGGTGTGTTACTTATATATTGCCCCTTCTGAAGAAGGCTTATTGAACTGTTAAATTAATAATTGTTTAATTAAGAAACATTGAGTCTAAGAGTTTATTTGAATACTTGTCAGTGTAGACCTCTGTGTAAGAACACTACAGCTCACATTGACTCCTCTTGAGATAAGCCTGGCTGCTCAGCCACACGACCAACCTGTGTAGTACAGACTTATACCAAAGGTTGGGTTCCTATTGCGAGGAGGTCAAGGTTGCTGTAGTCTACCAAAGGGTACTGCACACAATCTTGCCTAACACTCATTCTTATGGGGGACGGACTAGTCCCTAAGACTGACCAGCATCAACTCCAGTGCAGTGCCAGTGAAGCTCTGCTCCTCTGCTTGATCAAGGAGACCCTAATCAGTGCTTCTTCTGGAAGCTGCCTGGAACCGATTTCCAAATCCTGCACTGAAAAGTAACCTCTGCACCCACAATCCCTAGGCCTTCCTCAACCAGACCATGCAAAGAAGATTCTATCTGCAACAGATTCCGGAACAGGAGAAATCGGAGTCTGGAGAGAAGTGAAACTACCCGTTTCTGTCCTCCCCTGTACATTACAGTGTAACATGGGCGTAAAGTCCTGTCCCTAACTCAATCTTTCCCGACAGGTGAGGCCTGGTCAAGGACCCCCGTCCTTGGACTATCCCAAGACTGTGAATGAGGGAATTCACTTAACTTGAACTCTTTTACTCTTATCATAACCACTGGCATCGCCAATCTCTTCATAAATCTACCTGTGTAGTATCTACTTGGGAACTGGAGACATTTGGGCACAAGTTCCCAAACCATTTTAAAGTTGGACTTTTCAAAAGCCGGGGACGCTGCTCTATGATTATCCTAAAGTGGTCTTTCTATTTCTAATGCAATTGAGTGCTTAGCTGTGTTTCCCTGGTCTTTATATCAAATTCTAATCTAGAACTCCTACCAATGAATGCATTTATCGGTTTTAGAAGTGTTGGACATATTCGACTTAAGGTTTTACTTCATTAGTGTGCGTTTTAAAGGCCTAACAAACTATTGTATATGTTTATACTTGCCTGTCTAACTAGAATTATTGCAGTGGTTCTGTGTTGACTCATTGTAGCATTAGACCACTCCGATATGTTAACTGAAAATAAGCCTTGCTGCTCTGCTACCTTACCTTCATTGGATTTGGCTTAACTCATTGTCTTCCCTCTTCACTGTAATGGGGGAGGCTCCGAAACCCTACAACCAGGACTCATTTTGGAAAATCATTTTAGCACTTGTCGGCAGCCAAGCTGAATGGGTGCCAATGCAAACAAGAATCAGCACTATTAAAAGAAACAGCAGACTTGAAACAGAAACAAAAGATGGGGGTCCTGTAAAATGCTACACAACTTCAATAGGGCTCAAACAAGGGAGTATAGAAATATTTTTGGGATACGATAGAGATGTTTGAGGAAGAGGACAAACCAACCATTTGGATGGAGTTCAAAATGAAACGTACCAACATACCTATGCTCTCAAACATATCAAGAAGACTGAAAAAACTTTAGAAAAAGATGACCACAACATTAACTCCGTATGTACAATTGTACATGGACCTATATAGTGTACTATTGCTGTAGAAGAGTTAGGCAGAACACTGTTTTCAGGATATAAACTTACCTACTGTTTCACAGGAAGATTAGAGTAATAAGGTCATGATTGAGGAAGTGTAAACTGCAATTACATTCCTGGTCAAGGGGCAGGCAAGTGGTCCAGATGTATTTTTCTAGACCTATTTAAACGATTGAACCAAGAATTGGCCAGTAAGCTCATACACACTTTAAATGACATACTCACACATGTGGAACTGCCATCATCCTTTAACCGAGCAAGGGTACGACTTTTCATTAGAAATGCAAAGACCCATACTCTTGTGCGGTCTATAGACTTATATCGGCGATACATTCTGATGCAAACAAGACTGGACAGAGTGATTCTGAATTGGTTCACAGGATTCAAACAGGATATTTTCCAGACAAAGGCTGATATGTTGAGATGGGATATATTACTATTTTCTTTAACTGGAAGAAATGATGCCCTAAAACAAAATGTAATTGGAAACATTTCTATTCATTGCAGATGCTTCCTATAGATATTCCATTAACATGCACACCATTTAGGTAATTATTTATTGTTCTTGACCTATTAAGACTGTCTTATGAACCAAAACCTGCACCATATCTCTATAACACTCCTACAAGCAGGGTGCATCATCAGCACTCCATCTCTGAGAACTTGTATGCTTGCCATTATAGCAGCTTTAAAAAAGAAAAACATTATTTGTGCCCATATAATCAGGAAAACCTATAACCAACACTGATCCAGCACTGGGCAAGAAAGAGTACAGAACAAATTGATGAATTAGAGTTGAATCTGAGCCAGTGTCACAGTAGAATACACCAACTCCCAAATTCAATTGAAGGGTTATTTATTTTTTTAAATCATAAAAGGGGCTAATGGCTGTCCCTGTTTCTCTAACTTAGGAGTGTGCAGTCCCCACCCTAAACAGAGCGTCCCTCGACCTGAGGCTGATACTAGTGAGCAAAAACATTATCTAAAAGCGATCTGTCTCATGATTGGCTAAATTGCACTGTCCTTACTACTTCTGGTCTGTTGGTCCACCTCCTTTGACCTCACCCCAACAACCCACACCTTCCCGTTTCAGGTGCCCACTTAACCTCGGCTTCCTTCTTGCATTGGTGTCTAGATAGACTACTACTGGGAACAAACTGAACAACATTTATCAAGGACCCTGGTTGGGTAGTGCATATCACTCGCTCATGGCACATACCAGTATTCATGCACTTCTACGCCTTTCCCGGATACTCTTTCTTTCTAGTTACTTTGCTCCCTTCCCTCATCTCACACTTCCCCCCCCCCCCCCCATTTCTTCTCTAGCGGTCCCCACAATGGCATCTTTCTCCCTCCTACTGCTCTCCACACATGGACGCTATTCCTCTTCCGCCTCAACGCCATAACCCCTCCTCCCGCCTTGACGTCGCTACCCCTCCCCCGCCTCCACATTCACTACCACTCCTTCCCACAGTCTCCTGAGTCACCTTCCATTCAGTCACTCTCACACCGTACTCTCTTCTTACCAATTTCATTCACACACCTTACATGCACATATACTGCAGTACAATTTTATCTCCCTAGACAATACAACACCTTTGTTATAAGCCGCCTCCAAGCTCCTCTACACGTCCGTTCTTCTGATGATTTCTTGGTCCAGCACCAACTCCTTTGACCTCATCCGAACAATTCACACCTTCCCATTTGCCTTTTTTTAACCTCACCCCACTTCTTGCATTGGCTCTTCCCTTTCGGCTCCTCAGGCCAATTAATGCCCACCATCCCCTCCGAGGAGGCTGAAATAGTCCCCATAACCTTTTGGTAGGGTCTGGTCACTGAGCATGTCACAGACAGACATGCGTCTTCTCTGAACACCACTTGGCAAGAGCATGACATATAGTACATAGAAACTATACAGTTTCTAAAAACAAAAATCAGTTTTAAAAAATAAACCACTTCCTTAAAACATAGTAGTACAATCAGGAAAAGTTAAAAAAAAAACAATAAGGATTAAGAGTAAAACAACTTTACCTGTAGATCTCTGTAGTGCATCTCATACTGGTGAATCATCTGCCTACTAATCTGGCTTCCATGATAGACCACTGCATTCATCTGTGTCCAAGTTCTGAACTCTCGTTCCCAGTTTGTGATGGTAGAGAGGGGGGCAATAATAAGGAAGGGACCGCGGATTCCCATCAGAAAGATTTCGGTCAGGAATGTGATAGACTGGATTGTTTTACCAAGTCCCATTTCATCAGCCAGGATGCAATTCTTTCTGTGGAGGAATATTTCATAATTTAAAAGTAAACGGCAACAATATATATACAACTGTCATCTTGGAAAAGTCAACACGGTCTATTCAACGCTGCTCAATAGTAACCCTAGTTTGGATTCAATAGAAAGCTCTCGTAAAATCTACATTGTGCACATACAGATTGTATTGTTTGTGCGTTCATGCTACAAAGCATATTGGCAAAAGTGCACCATTTAATGAGCCAGGCTCATGCCAAGCAAAGCTTTAAATACATTCACTTCAAACACTAATGCACAGAACCAGAAATGTCCTTTGTCTACCTCAACGAGAATGCTGCACGAAACCATAGCAGCAGGAATAGACCACTACAAGGGGTCTTAATCTAATCCCCAGCTATTTCTTTCTGTTCTGCAATAACTTCACACATTTTGATTAATTTTCATATGTACACTAATCATATTCCGTCACGCAATTTCTCTGAAAGCATGCTCTGTACTCCCCATCCTCTGCAAACTCATTAGTCATTTTGCTCTTTATTTGGCATAATTTTACATTTTTTAAATTTTTTGTTAAACTACAGTTGCTTAAAAAAAACAACCACAAACAATTTACTGAATGTTAAAGCAATGGGTCACTAGAAATACACATTACTAATTGCTACAAGTGATGAACAAGTTACTTACCAACTGGTAACGTTCTTTCGACTGGATGTTCCTCCAACGTATTCCCCATCTTTCACATGTAATGTCCACAGCTGTGCACTTCGGAAACGTTTACAGCAGAGGGCATCCTGCGTCGATGACGTCCAGTTGATGTCCCTCGAAGGCCTCCGTCGAGGGCGACGTCACCGGATGTTATAAATAGGACGCACGGCGCCCGCAGCCTCAGTTTAAGTTTTTTCCCTCAGAACGTGTGGCACCAGTTCCATGCCTGCTTGACTGCTCATAGCCTTGCGGAAACATAAGCTGCAATCGCATAGTAAATTCTCCAGAGGGGCAGGCTGGGAGGGCGATGTGCAATACGTTGGAGGGACATTCAGTCCAAAGAACGCTACCAGTTGGTAAGTAACTTGTTCTTCGAATGGATTGTGTCCTCCAACATATTCCACATCTTTGACAGACTCTCAAAGCAGTATCAGTAGATGGAGGAGGGAAAAGAATTTAGAGTACCCAATCAGATTGCGGAATAAAGAACCGCCTTCCAAAAGGCCATATCCTGACCATGGATTGTATCCAGGAAGTATTGCGTCAACAAAGGTGTAGATTGAAGCCCATGTGGCGGCATCACAGATATTCCTAATAGGAACCCCCCGGTGGAGGGCTGTGGGCGTAGGCACTCCCCTAGTAGAATGAGCTCGCAACCCTTCAGGAGGGTCCTTACCCGCCAATCGGTAACACTCCCTAATGGTGAGGATAATCCACCTGGACAAGGTCTGTTTGGTAACAGCCTGGCCCAATTGGTGTCCAGCATATCCCACAAAGAGTTGATCGTCCACTCTGACCCCGGACATCCTAAAAATGTAAAAGCTCAGAGCTCTCCTAGGATCAAACCGATGGAGTCGCTCCGCTTCCTTACCAGGAGGAGGAGGGTAGAAAGATAGAACAACAACCTTTTGACTCAAATGATATTCAGATACTACCTTAGGTAGCAAGGAGGGACGTACCTGCAGCTCAAACCTGCCCTTGTGAAACACAGTAAAGGGTGTCTTAGAGGAAAAGGCCTGCAATTCAATTCACTCTGCGAGCGGAAGTAACTGCAACCAAGAACACAGTCTTGAAGGATAGTAATCTCAAAGGACATGAGTGCAAAGGTTCAAAAGGAGCACCCATGAGAAATTTCAAAACCATTTTCAAGTCCCAAACTGGCACCTGGAAAGGTGACGGCAGGAATACATTAGTCAATCCTTTAAGAAACTGAGAAATCAAAAGAATCTCAAAGTAAGAACATTCTTCAGACGAGCGCTTAAAGATACAGCGCCGTCAGGTAACCCTTAATGGTACCCACTTGAAGGCCCCTGTGGGTCAAAGAAAGTAAGAAAGACTAAGCCATAGGAATGGAGCACTGAAAAGGATCAACATTGTGATCTCTGCACCAGTTGCAGAACTTACGCCAACAGCAACAGTACAGGGATTTTGTTGCTGGCCGCCTGTTCGAAAGCAACACCTCCATCATGTCATCCGGGAAGTCCTAATCCTTATACCTCAACCTTTCAGATACCAAGCATGAAGGTTGAGAGTCTTGACCTCTCGATGGAGAACCTGACCCTCCTCTCCCCCCCGGGTACCACGCTCTCCTGGCCCAATCCGGATCAATGAAGATCATGTGGGAACCGAAACTCCACAACACGTGAGGAATGACGGGGACTGGAGGAAACGTGTACAGCTGTGGGAATGACAAATCCACCACAAACGCGTCTCCTAAGGCTCCTCTTGGAGTAAATTCCCTTGAGCAGAATCTCTCGCACTTCCGGTTGACACTGGTGGCAAAGAGATCCACTTGAGGGGTTCCCCAAAGGGCGAAGATCTCCTGAAGGACTTCCTGAGCCAACTCCCAGTCGTGAGAGAGTGTGCTCTGCCTGATCAGAGCATCCACAGCTGCATTTTCGTCTCCGGCCTGATGAACTGCTGAGATCGAAATCTCGTGCTGGATAGCCGAGAACCAGAGCTGCATTGCCTCTCTGCACAACGGGAGTGAACCTACCCCCCCTTTTTTGTTGAGGTAATGCATGGCCACTGTGTTGTCCGTCATGATTAGGACACTCTTCCCCCCGTACAGAGGACAGAAAAGCCTTCAGGGCCAGCCTGATGTGGAGTCTGGACTCCAACGGAGACCAACGACCGCTGACGGTCAGGTCGTTGCATGAGCGCTCCATCCTGTGAGGGAAGCATCCGTCACTACAGTCACCTCCGGCCACGGTTGCCAAAACGGTTCCCCCCTCATCAGGTTCCCTTCGTTGGCCCACCATAGAAGATCCTGGGAGGCAGAGTGTGGAATCTGAATGGGATCCAACATCTTGCCGCAAAACTGTGACCACTGCATCTTGAAGACCCATTGCAGGGACCTCATCCGCAGCCTGGCCTCTGGCACCAGAAGAATGCAGGATGCCATGAGGCCGAGCAACCTTAAGAATTCGAAAGCCGGGACACTCTGGGCATGTTGAAACTTGTCCACCATCTGCACAATGTGATGAGCCCTCACCTTGGGAGGCGAGCACTTGCCCAAGGACGTGTCCAACACAGCCCCGATGTACTGGAGCTGTTGGGAAGGTGTCAGATGCGACTTCTTGAAATTCAGGGAGAAGCCCAGCCTGTGGAGGGTGCGACAGGTGAGACCGAGGTGATCCAACGCTTGCTCGGGAGAGCGCGCCCGGGTAAGCCAGTCATCCAGGTAGGGGTAGACGCGAATCCCCCCTCGCCCAAGGTACGCTGCCACCACCACCGTTAGCTTGGTGAAGACCATCAGGGCGGAGGTCAATCCGAATGGCAGGACCTGAAACTGAAAGTGCGAGTCGTCAGCCGCAAACCTCAGGTACTTTCTGTGCTTGGGATGAATCGGCACATGAAAGTAAGCATCCTGTAGGTCCAGAGACACCAACCAATCCTGAAGTTGAAGGGCCTGGAGGACTTGAGAAAGAGTAATCATCTTGAACTTGTCCTTCCTGAGAAGTTTGTTCAACCAACGCAAGTCCATGATGGGTCTCAATCCCCTGTCTTTCTTCGGGATCAAAAAATAAGGGGAATACCAACTCTTGTTCCTCTCCGCTACAGGCACCAGTCCTATAGCGCCTTTCTCCAGCCGGGTTAGGAATTCCTGCGCAAGGAGCGGAAGCCTCAAACCGAGTTTCCCCGGTGGATTGTTGTGAGGCCGCTGAAGGAAGGGAAGGCAGTAGCCATGGGCCATGGTATCCAGAACCCATGCATCTGAAGTAATGGCTCGCCATTCTTCGAGATTCTGCGACAGTCTGCCCCTAACCGGCGAACCATGGGAGATGGCCTCATGACTGCAAGCGGCTGCGGCATTTCCTGAAGGCAAAGAGGCAGCTGCCTGAGCAGCTTTTGCACCACGATTTCCCCGGCCACCACAGGTACTTTTTAGCTGTCCCCTTTGACTGGCGGCCCCTCTCGTTCTACCAAAGGGGAGCAGTAACGAAAAGAACCTCCCCTCCATTGCTGTCCCCTAGGATGAAAAGGCGGAGGTTGATGCACAGCTGTGCTTAAAGATTTAGCTGCAGCTTTCGAGGTCTGCAAGGGCATATTGAGAAAACTGGCCTGCACATCCGGAGCAAAACCAGACTTCCGCAACCACGCAAATCTGCGTATATCGTTGCACGCAGCCATGATTCGGCTAAAACTGTCAGCTGTATCCAAACCTGACTGAAGGGATTTGCACATGGCATCCTTGCCGTCTAGCACAAGAGCAAGGAACCTATCCCGTTCTTCCCCCTCGGGAATATGATCAGCTGCTAAAGAAACAGTTCCACAGAGTGTGTGAAAACCTTGCCAAAGCACAAGTCGATTTGGCCGATTTAAAGGCCATGCTCCCAGCAGAAAATACCTTCCGGGTCTAACCGTCAAAGGGCTTGTCGTCCCTATCCGGAGGGATAGTACGGTGCGCCGCCTGCCTCGAGGTGGCCGTAGCTGCCTGAACCACCAAACTCTCGGAAGTGGGGTGAGTAGATTAATAGCTGGGGTCGCTAACGGAAGGGCAGTATTTCCTCGTCAAAGATTTATTAACAGCCGGAAGAAATTCTGGGGACTGCCAAGCAGCTGCCACCCTTTTCTGCAAGGTGAGATGAAATGGTAAAACTGGGTCAGTGGACGGACCATGATCCAAGATGTCCGTTAGATCATCTTACACAAAGTCTTCAGGAGGACTGGACCAGCCCAAATACTCCAAGACTCTAGCCATGAGCCTCCGGTATGAAGACTCTGCATGAGCCCCAGGCTCAGGCCTACCAAATTCCACTTCTGGAAAAGTGTCCAACCCACTGGCACATGGAGGGTCTGCCTCAACTCCTCCAACGGACTGTCTCTAGAAAACTTCGGAGCTTCAAGTACACCAGGGTCCTCAAATTCAGACCTTTCTTCCTCTTCATATATGTCAGCCAGAGGAAGTTGAAACCCAGGCCTGGTGACAGAAGACGGCCTAGAGTCCAAAACTGGCCTCACAGACTTTGCCGTAGCCTTCCTAGGAGGATCCACCACATCGGGGTACTCCAAAGGCAAATTTTGAGAACAAATCCCTGAAGGCGCCGGTAGCACCGAAGGGTTCGACGCTGAGAGCGTCCACAACCTCAACGTCGTGAGCGCCGAAGACTTCGGGGTAGACGTAGACACTGGTGCCGACAGCACTGTGGGCTAATAAGATGGCAAAACATCGACGTCCGAGCCGGATGGACACAGCACCGACCGAGTTGACGCGGGCATAGAGCCCATAGTAGGTTGCAGCGGTCTTGCTGGGGACGACGACAGAGACCTAGAAGCACATCTCTTTCGACTCTCCGAAGCCTTGTCTGACCTTGAAGGTTCCCTATGCGAGTCACGTCGCGGCCCTGAGCCCGAAGGCATGCGAACCACGGTACGAGACCGATCCTGGCTGGCTTTGTTAGAAGGTGCGACCGGACCAGTGCTCTGCGATTGAAATATCGCTAACATTTGCTCCTTAAAAGCAGCCCATTCCTCCGGAGTCGAGGACTTCGTCCAGCATGGCACTTTCCTCGCTGCTCCCTCCTCCGAGGACGACGGAGAAGGCGACCGGTGACGGCGTTTCCGTGAATGCCGCAATGAAGAAGAATGGTGGGAACCACACAGGGACCGAGAACCCCGGGCCTCCGCCCGACATGGAGGGTCGCCCCTTGAGTCATCGGTGGACACCCCTTTGGACTTGGATTTTCGGGACTTACTGGACTTAGAACCCCTATCTACCTGGAGCTTCCCCCTCTGCTCCTTCAAGGCCTTGGTAGGCAGCGACTGGCATTTCGAGTAGTTGTCGGTGTCGTGCGACTCGCCCAGGCACCACAAACAAATGCGATACGGGTCAGTGATTGACATTTTCGACTTGCAGTCCCGGCAGCTCTTGAAGCCAGACCGCGGAATCGGAGGGGTCAAAGAAAAAGACATCAACGATGATAACACATAAGGCGCGCGATTTTCACAAAGCAACACGTTCATGGAATAAACGGAACTAAGGCTGCGTCGCCGTGCGTCCTATTTATAGCATCCAGTGATGTCGCCCTCGACGGAGGCCTTTGAGGAACATCGACCAGATGTCGACGACGCAGGACGCCCTCTGCTGAAAAAGTTTCCGAAGTGCACAGCTGTGGACATTACATGTCAAAGATGTGGAATACGTTGGAGGACACAATCCATTTGAAATGATAGTATTGAGAAGTATACCTAAACTAATGCAGACACCGGTTTGTAGAAGATGGTTTAAGACTGTGCCCATAACATCTTTAATAATTCACTGGCAACAGGAGATGTACCACTAAGCTTCAAAACAGCATACATCAAACTACTCCTCAAAGACCCGCTCTGGAAATACAGAAGACCTAACCAACTACCGACCAATATCAAACATCCCGTACCAATCAAAACTCCTAGAAAGCTACGTATACAAACCAATCTTGGAACATGTAGAAAGCAATCAGATACTAGAATAGGCACAAGTCTGTTTCAGACCCACCAGTGGAACAGAAACCGTACTAATATCCTTCTAGGATGACCCAAAACATAATGCAGACTCCAACATCACCTCAGCATCAATACATTGGACCCATCTGCAGCCTTCGGCACAGTCCACCAACCCTATCAAAAGACTTCAGGAAACAAGAATCATCAACATTGTTTTACTATGATTAAATCCTTTTTAACAGAAAGAATGGAAACAACCTGGCTAACCCCATAAAACCATGCGCAACCACCAGCAGAGTTCCACAAGGCTCATCACTCTCACACCTACTCTTTAACCACATCAAAAGACATTGGCTCACCTGCTACAACTATGCAGATGACACACAAATCAACACTGCTTGATAACAAGTCCAAAACCTTATCAATTGCAGCGCAGAAATAAACTAATGGATGAGCACCAACATTCTTAAGCTCAAACGGGACAAAACACAAATCATGATCACAGCCAACAACCCATCGATCCAACATCACATTCCATGGCCTACCGAAATGGGAAATCGACCAGAACCTTCCACAGTAGTCAAAAGCCTCAATATATGAATGGACAACGACACTCAAACCACAAGTACGTGCAGGAGTAAAGAAGTGCTTTTTTCATCTATCCGCAATCAAGCAGATACTACCATTCCTCACCTTCCAACACAACACTAGCCCCCATCTCCCTTTGTCATTTTAAGACACGACTGCGCCAACAGCATCTATATTGGAATGCCAGACTACCTCACCAATAAAACTACAGCAAATTTAGAACACAGCAGCAAAACTACTCCTCACACTCACTAAGAGAGAACACATCACACCAACACTGACAATCCTGCAATGGCTACCAGTCGAAAACAAAACTTTCTTCAAAATGCTCTGGCTAACTCACAGAGCAATCCACAGCCAAGCAGCAGAATTCATACAGGAAAAAATCTCCATTTATAAACCAAACTGAACATTGAGGTCCAACAATGAAATTCGCCTCTAACCAAAGCAATACGAAAAGTTGAAATTTGATAGATCAGCATTCTCCTGCATCTCAGCAAAACTTTGGAACTCACTCCCCAAGGAAAAACGAACAGACTATCACCTAAAATTCAGAACATTACTATAAACATGGCTCTAACTTACCAAACTAAAAAAAGAGATGTCACTGAAGAGAACAGAACCACAACACAAGGAGAAACACAAAACAGAAACTGAATGAACCAAAATTGGGCTGCCCGAAGGAATGAAAGCATATTAAGGCAAACCACCATAAAAAGATATGAACCCAGACAAACCAACATAACCCACGCAGAGATGTGCACTGACCACTGCCGTCATTAACCCTACTGAAAATGTTCTAGTCTCCTACAAACTCGCCCTCATCCACCAAAAAAAAACACGCATACCTCTACCAGAGCACAAAAATGAAGTAGTCACAAACTACACACACACTCCAACACCCAACTCAACCAAACAGTACAGGAAATGAAAAAACAGACACGCAAACAACCCATACACACCAACACACAACCAAACCCACACCAATTTACATGACTGCACACTATATAAGATTAATAAAGCTTGTGAACCAGAACGCCCCTACTTAAAGTGGACAGACTACATTTCCAGTCCTTTGAACATTCAGGGTTTTGAGACCTGATAACTTGAGAAGCAAAATTAGGATTTGAATACATTACAGGTCAGTTGATAATTAACCCAAACAGGATTGGGAATTAAACCTTGGATTAGCAACATGTCTGAGAAAATAGCGCAGAGAAGTTATGAATAGGAGATTGTCAGAATTTCACAAGAATTGCCTTGACAAAGACTCTGTCTTTGTAGGTCGAAACATGTGCTGGCAGGGCAGCTATCACCCTTATGCCAATTATGTATGACATAAAAACTATAAAAAGAAACTATACTGACCACTGTTTAATGAGTCTTGTATGAACCTACACAAGTAAATGTAATCTAGAGCACTAATGCACTATCTTCCAAGTACTAAAAGCAAACCCAACACAGTGACTGGTTTCTCCGAATTGAAGCTACCAACAGCACAACAAAGCTCTCTTGCGCTCTCCCTCTTAATCCCACAAACTAACCATTGTGACACAGGCATGGTATCAAGAGACACAGACTCAAAAATAACAGTTTCAAAAACCTTTATTTAATAAAGATGTGGGGTTGGTGTAATACCTAACTGGCCCCAACTCCAAGGGAGTTGTTCCCTCAACTGATGTTTCTAAGGGCCGCCGATGTCTGAAAGTCCAAAACCAAAATCTGTCTGTCTAAACCTATGCTTGCCCTCACTCTGACAAAATGTGTCTTCTTAAAGAAGAATAGTGGTTCAAGAAAAAGGAAATGTAAACCACAGCTGGTTTGATATGATATATTTTATTTATATCGTACCCATACACAAGTGTTTCAGAGCGCGGCAAGGGAGGGGTACAAGCGATCTTACTAGACCCAGTGACATTGAGTACGCACAAGTGCAGGGGAGAGGGAAAGGGGAAAGTGCAAAGGGGTGGGGAGTGGAAAGTGCTGAATAAGTGATCAAAAACAACAACAGATAGTGCGGCTAGCAGGTGGCAAGTGCAAGAATCAAGCACAGACAACAGGTGTCTGATAAGTGCAGTTAAGGGGATTCTAGGGTTGCAGATACAGACCAAAGTGCAGAGGTTGCCAGGAGGCAGTGCTGGTATGCAGCTGGGTGGGCACGGAACTGGGCCCGTAATTCAGAGGGTAGTCAGGCGCCCAGTGCAAAACAAGCAGATTAGCAAGGGAGAGGAAAAGAGAAGGCAGAAGCAAAGAGGAAGGTCTTGAGGTGGCGGAACCGGAGATGGCTCTCCTCAAGTTTCAAAGAGGCAGGGAGGCTGTTCCAGAGGGAGGCCCAAGCTGAAGAAAGATCTACCACCAACTTGGCAGATTTAGAAAAAGGCTGTTGCAGTAGTCAAGCCTAGATTGAACCAGAGCTCTAAAGACAGTGAGCTTCTGGGGGAAGTAGAGGAAAGGACGAATACCCCTGAGCAGGTGCAGTTGGTAGTTTGATTTTTTTTGAGACATCAGAGATGTGGGGGGGGGAAGGAAAGCATGAAGTCGAAGATGACACTGAGGTTCTTAGCCTCACAAGTGGGAGTAGGAAGAGGGCCAAGGGAGGCCAGCCAGAGAGCGACAGGAAAGGAGGGTGCAGGAGTGCCAATGAGCACGATCTCTGTCTTACTGGCATTAAGACAGAGGTTATTGGCGGAACACCACTCCTGGATTGCAGACAGCCAGAGATGAGAGAAGGAAAAGAGGTGGCAGAGGGGAGCCTGAAAAAGAGCCAAGTGTCATCAGCATAGCACTGAAAGTTGGAGCAGAGAGCTGCAATGCGGTGAGCGAGGGGTGACGGGTATTGGTTGAAAAGCCAGGGAGAGAGGTTAGACCCCTGTGGAACACCACAAGTTGAGAGTGAGATAGAGGAGAGGAAAGACCCAAGTTTGACCTGGAAGGGTCGACTATATAGGAAAAAGGTCAGCCAGGCCAGCACCTGATCAGTGATACCCAGGTCATGACGGTGGCGGTTGAGCAGGATGGCATGGTTGACCATGTCAAAGGCAGAAGAGAGATCAAGTAGGATGAGGATAGAGGGGACATTAGAATCCAGGTTGTAGAGCAGGTCTTCACGGATGTTCAAGAGAGCAGTTTCCATGCTGCTGGCTGCTCTGAAGCCAGACTGATGGTCATGGAGATAGCCAACAGAATGAGTGTGGAGGTTAAGCTGGGAGTTGGCCAACTTTTCCAGGAGTTTGCCCAGGAAAGGGGTGATCAAGATCGGGCAATAGTTAGCGGGGCAGGAGGGGTCGGCCGTGGGTTTCTTGAGAAGAGGGTGCAAAAGACAGTGCTTTAGAGGGGAGGGGAAGGCTTCAGCGGCAAAGGAGTGATTGCAGAAGTCAGCCAGGGCAGGAGCAAGGGTGTCAATATGGTCCTTGATGGTTTTGGACAAACGGGAAGGACCTGTTTGGATGAGACTTTCATAAATCAGACATGTCTAGAAATCGTGTTGGGGGAGAACAGAGGAAAGAAAGAGAAAGAAGGAAGGAGGAGGGGCAGCTAAGGGAGGTGCAGGGGTAACGGAGAGAGAAGCAGGAGGAGGAGAGTACAGGATGTCCTGTTTTTTTTTAGATGAAATGAGAAGCCAGACTGTGCAGAGGGCCTGGGAGGGGACAGGAGAAGTAGAGACTGCAGCAGGATTGGCCAGCTCCTAGAAGATTTTAAAGAGTTCTTCCGAGTTGTTAGATGCCGAAGAGACGCAGGCTTGGATGTGGGCTCTCTTCTGAGTGCAGACAGAGAGACGATAATGCCTTTGGAGCAGGCAGTAGTCCAGTTTGTCAGAGGATGTACAGGATGCCCACCATTTCCTCTCGGCAACCCTACACTTGCGTTTAAGGGTGACTAGGTCAGAGTCGTACCAAGAGTTGCACTTGGCTTTGGGCTTCAAGCAGATCCTCATGACATGGGCAAGAACAGAGGGTCTCAGAGATAGAGTGGAGCTTAGAAAGAAAGAACAGTATCAGGATGCGAGTCAGCCAGAGGTGGAGGGGGGTGGAAAGAAAGTGGCAGCGAAAGCCTCGACTGACACACGCTTCATGGGCCGGATGACTGAAAAAGGTAGCTGGCAGTGCTGGAGCTGGCTTGGCTTTTGGGGTAAAGGAGAGGTGGGAGGAAAGAAGAAAGTGATCGCTCCAGGAGAGAGGCGTGGTAAGAGGGTTAGAGAGGGAGGGGGTGGAGGGGGTCAGAGGAGATGAGAACATCCAGAGTGTGCCCTGCAGAATGAGTCGGGCCAGAGGTAAGAAAAGAAATTATTGAAGCGATTGTGAACGAGTCCAGAGTGAGGACAGGAAGCATCCAGATGGATGTTGAGGTAACAGAGGAGGAGGAGTTGAGTGGTCGAGGCCAGGAGGGAGAAGGAGAGGCCCGCCCACTCAGAGGAAGGAGGTGATCTGACCAGGTGGTCGGTAGATAGTGGCCACTGTGAGAGAGTGGACAGGAGAGAGAGAGAGAAATCCTACAGACCAGACATTCAAAGGAGGTGTAGGCCTGCATAAAAATGGTAGAGGTAGGAATCCATCAGGGAAAATCAAGGCTACACCCGCACTGGTGCAGTTGTCTCTGAGCGCAGAGAGGATCTTGTAGCCATCAGGGAGGAGAGTGTCAAAGATTGTGACAAAGCTGGTTGTGAACCATGTCCAAGTGAGACCAAGGACATCAAGGTCATGTTCTTTAAGGAGGCGCCAGATGTCAGAGCAGTGCCACAGCTGAGCAAGAGTTAAGAGTGGCGAGGCGGAGAAGGTTGTCATTCTTGAAAGACTTCCGGGCAGGGGTATAAATTAGAGGTACTCCCTGCAGAGGTTATTGTATTTTGTATTAATTAACTTTTATATAGCGCTTTACACCAAAGTGCTTTACATAAAACAACAAGAATACATTAGAAGAGGTAAAATTCAATTCATGAGTCAAATAAACAGGAACAGCATGGAGAACAATTTAACAAGGTCAATAGGTAGAAACCGAGGAAGAGAGAAGCAGGGGAGGGAGAAGAGAAGGGCTGTCAGGAGGGAGGTTGAAGGTGGGATTTTAAGGAGGAACGGAAGGAAGAGTATGAGGAGATAGAACGGATATGGAGAGGTAAAGAGTTCCAGTGAAGTGGGGCGAGGAGCTGAAAGGAACGGAAGCGAGAGGAGGCACAAGGAGAGGGTGGGACAGAGAGTAGGAAGAGGAGGGAGGAAAGGTAGGGAGGGGCAAGATTATGAAGAGATTTAATGACAAGAGAAGAGGCAGACGGTGGGTGCAAGGAAGCTGAAGATGGGAGAGAAGGCATTGCGGGAGCTGAAAGGAAATTGATAAGGCATGGGAAGCGTCTATCAAAGAGGAGGAGGTTGGCCTGAGGGCCTTTGTCCAAGACAGTGCCATTCAGGTAAACGTCAATGATAACCTTAGAGGAGTGGAAGGAGGCAAGTAGGGCCTCCCACCGGGTGCCACCATTAATGGGAGGAGGAGTAAGGCGAGAGCACAGAGATCATATGAAGAGTCCATAGGTCTGGCAAAGGAACGACAGAGTATGTCGGGTAGAGTCTGTCTGGAGGGTGTGCTGGTGTTTGTATCAGCGATAGGGAGGCCTGGGTTGGAGACAAGGATATCCTTTTTGAACTTCTTCCTACCAGACCTAGTGAGAAGGTGAGGGTAGTCGATAGAGAAGCATTTGGAAAAGATGGGAGAGACAGAGAGCACCATAACTTAAGTGGAGGGAGAGGGAGGTGGGAGGGAAATAGGGAAGAAGGAGGGGTGGGAATGGAGACAAAAAAAGAGGGTGGGGAGTGCGGCAGAGGACAAAAGAGCTAGGGTTGGAAAGCACAGCAGGTAAAGCACTGTGGTCACTGGGAACATCACAATTCGAAACAATGTGGCAAGACAAATGAAAGCAGTGGTCAGGTTAATACATTAAGCAGGGCAGGCTAAATTTGGTTTTCAACTAAGGCAGGCTACCACATGAAAACAACGGCAGACAGACTAAATCTGATTTTTCAGCAGGGTAGGCTACAAGTTGACTTTCGGCAAGGCAGACGAAAACAATGAGTGCATGGTCAATTAAAGTTTAGTTGAAGGTCCAGAATGAGAAGGAGTGAGAGGCTGAACAGTTCAGGTGTGTCGGTAAGGATTGATGAGGATATTTACAGCTTGTAGAGAAGTGTTAGGTGGGCCGTTTCTTACCGTGTGACCCGGTAACAAGGGATCTTCCTTCTCATTCATGTGAGGCTGGGGAGGTGTAGAAGAGGGCACCCAGGCCCGGCAAGGCAACAGACAGGTGAACAGACAGGGCCTTAGATAGACCAGTTTTAGAGTGCCACTGCCCAATAGGCACACGAAGAAGCAGGAAGGGAGAAACGTTTGCCAGGCTTCACATCAAGGCAAATGAAACGGCCATCTTGAAAACTGACACAAGGATGGCAGTCAGACAAGGAAAAGCAGCCTCACAGTATGCAAGGCACAGGAAGGATGAAGGTCCCCAGAAGAAGAATGTAGAACAGCGTGACGAAAACATGCATCATTTAAACATACTTTTTAGCAAAATTCAAAGCACTTTTATTTTGTCACTTATCGTGTTAAAAAGAAGGAACGCGATGTGGCGCCAATTACAACAGGCTCCAAGATCCTCCTACCTCTCTGCAGGGTGGTTGGTGGCAGGCGCGGACTCCAAGTATGTTACCAGCCTTTCCTGGGGGCGAAGACATCCTCGTGCTGCACATGGTGCAAGTAGGCAGGCAGTAGGTAGTCTTACCAATAGGTGTAGTTCTGCCAATGCAACAAACCTCAATTGAAAAGGGGAGACTTTGAAACCTTCCAAGCAAGGATCGTGCAGCAAATCAACAAAGTTCACAATGGGTCTGAGGTTCTTGGGGTCCCTTCCCCAAGTCTAGACCTCTCTTTACAAAGCTCAACAATGTCTCTTGCACAATTCTTGCAAGGCCTACTAGGGTTCCCTTCCCTAAACCTAGGTCCTTTTGGTGTATAAACAACGTTCTCCTGGTCAGGATACACCTTTCACTGTACGGTTCTTACATGAGGGTAGTATCAGATACTTTCAAAAATGCTGGGCTCTTTTATCCTCACAGATGCGACCACTCTGACCTCTAACCTCTCTCCTTATTCTCTGTACCTTTCTTCTGGCACCTTTTCCGTTCTGTGCCTCTTTCACTCAGTTCCTTTCCACTTCACCATGCCTCCTGCATGCCTTCTTTTCTATTGTGCACACTTGCACCCTCTTTACATCTTGCTGTGCTTCTTGCACACTCTTTTCTTCATCGTGCCCCTGGCAGCCTCTGTTTCTTTGGTTGTGCACCCTTTCACCACCTTTTCATTTTGTCGGGCAGCTCGCACTTTCCTTTTTCAACCTTTGGGTCGCTCGTACCCTCTTTTCACTTTTACTTTTCCAGTCGGTCAGGTCACTTTTCTTTTTAGGGTCACTTGCACCCTCTTTTTCTCTTACATTCCTTAAAGTTCACTTTCCTCTTCTCTCTCTTTACTTCAGCACTGCTCACGCATCTTTCGGCAAGCTTTCTTTCTTGCTTTTGGCTTTCTTTACCTTCGTGCCGCTTGTAAATCTCTTCTGTCTTCACTCCCCGCTCCAGCCACCCACACACTCCCGAGTTTCTCTCTTCACTGTCACAAAATGCACAAGGTAGTGCAGCGCTGGCAAGCGGTCTCCTTGGGATACACTGGGACGAAGTCAGGGTCTAACCACCTGCCCCCAGACATCCTTGGGACAGCACACGCCCCAAGGAAATGAGCACCTTTCTGGACTCAGTAGGTCGCAGTCTGCCTCACTCAGGTGCTCGGGAGACAGCCCCTCAAACACAACAGGCCAGCGTCTCGGCACCCTGCTCCCCGCTGGACTCTCCAGGCTTCCCATTCTGCCTCTTCCCGCACTTGGCTCCGGCAGTCGGCATCTCCAGCTTGCTCATTGCTTCTGTCAAAACCACACCTTTTATACTGGTGTAGAGACAATTGGAACAAAGTGCCTGATCTTGCCTAACTCGATTAGTCGGACAACCTAGTGGTAGGATGTAGTAGGCCCGTCTTGCATCCCAATGCTTTTCCTATGGGTAATCCTCATTGTTCTTAGTTGTATCTTCCTCTTCTCAGTGTTTGTTGGAAATGGGGAGGGGGAGATGGGGTGTGAGTGGAAATACCCCATGAAGGCTTGGGGAGAGTGGGTTGGGGTATAATTGGGAAAGGGGGAATACCACGTCTTGCCCTTGGGTATTCTCCTCCCAACCCCCTGTGACCCCCTCCACTCAGGTGATCCTCCCTCGCTTGTCCACCCCCAGGGTCAGGATCCAAAAGCAATGGCCATTCCCTAGCCATCAGAATGGAAGATACCGGGGGAGTAGGTGGGAGTATACCCGTGGGTTTCTCACACCATCCGAAGCCCTTCCTTTTCACAACCACCAGAGCGACTGGAGACCAAGAAAATGGCAGCGGTGTGCAGTATAAATCACAGTAACATAACTTAATCCAGGTTGGTTCTGCAAAATCCTATATTAGAGTTGTTGAGGTGGATTTCCAAAATGAACCCTACGGGTGGATTTTGGGAGGCCACTATTACAGTGAACAGGTAGACACTGGGATTTTAACCAGACCCAATCAAGTTAGGGTAGTAGAGCAGCAAGGCTTAGTCTCAGGAGGTCTGTGAGAGTAATCACACCTACGAGTCCACACAGAATACCACCAATAATTTAAATTAAACAGGGAAGTACAAACATATAAAGTCATTTATTAGGCATTTAAAATACACACTAAGCAAGTAAAAGCTTCTAGTCAAATATTGTCACACCAACACTATAAAACAGATATATACATTCATCTTGGGATATATAAGAATGCATTTGATTCATTAACAAATTTAATACAGGTAAGTATTTAGATGCAAAAGAATAAAAAAATACACTTTAGAAAAACTACAGAAGAGCTCCCACTAGAACTTAATGAGTCCAATCCCAAGTTGGTTTGGGGACTTTTGCCGTAAAGTCATCAGTTCCAAAGCTGCACTTCAGGTAGGTTTATTGGCGATGGCAGTGGTTACAATTTAAAAAGAGTCAAAAAGTTAGATAAAGTTCAGGTAACTAAACTCACACAATCCCAATCACTAGGATAGGCCTAGCAAGGGATTCTTGACCAGGAGTCCACCCATTAAAGGCAAGAAAGAGTGGATTTTGCACTAATGTTACACCCATGTGATCCTATGGATCATAGGAGGGAGGAGGGTGGACAAAAACATGTGTTAACTAACTCCCTCTGTCTTAGATTTCTCCAGGGACCCATGCTGCAGTTCCAGAATTCGCTTTGCAAGAATAAGGATGTGGGAGTTAACAGGCAGATTGTGAACAAAGAGAGAAGGGAGCAGATTATCAGGCAGATGAGGGAGTATCATATCCTGCATGGCATCCCAAAGGTGGTCTAAATGTCCACCTGGCGAGGTGGCAGGTTTTTACGACAGAATAGTGCTTGCCCAAAGCAAGGATCTAGAGAGAGTTGGTTCTCTGCACTTACTACAAGAGAAGCTACTTGCCCTGAGCACCTGAAATGCTTAATAATGGACAGCAATATTGTGGGTCGACCTCTGGAGTGCCTGGAAGCAATGCTTATTATCCTTCTGTGTATTACAAACATTATATGTTATCAAATCTTTCCAATACAGGTTCATCACTAAATCAACAAGTATTTGTACATTTATATTAATAAATTGTCATGATGCCCGCTCCCGGGGAGCCGGTTCAAGCCCGGTGTCCCCGAAAGCGGACATCCAGTCCCCAAGGAAGGACCCAGCAACCCCATATAGGGGCCCTTTGGACAGTAACCTGGCGCCTATGGCGCCAGGCTCATAAAAGACATCAGTCCTGGCGCCACAGGCGCCAGGCTCATTATGGGAATGCTTGGGTGCACTTACCTGATGCAGACCATGCTGCAGGATCCCGGCCTCCTTGAGGCCTGAAAGGAACTACTTTACCTGTGGGAATAATTTACCATCCGGGCGTGGTCAGGGAAGGATGCATACCTGGAACTTCTTCAAAGGCTATTTAAACCCCACCCGAACAGCCACACGTGCTTCGCGTTGTTCTGCATCTAGCAGCTGGACGCTCACCGTGTCTGCTCCTGCATCCCGACTTCTGCCACGCCTGCCAGCATCCTGGATCACCTGCAAAGGAAGAGAAGAAGAGAACAGAAGAAGGAAAAGTCCTTATCTGCTAAATCCGCATCCCGGAGACATCTCGCCGACAAGCCTGAAAAGGAAGACTTTAATTTAAAAGATCATCGCGTCGATCGCTGCAGCGCCGCATTCCACTCACCTTTTCAGGGCGCCTCCATGTTCAGCAGCGATCATCCGGATTCGCAGTCACGCCCCAGCGCCTAGGGAGAAAAACACCAGAACAAAAGGTGAGAGAGAAGGGAATAAGGAAAGCTAAATCTCCATGTTAAGACTTACCTGTTGATTCATTCCCTCTTCATTTCGGGTCCGCGCCGCATCCTGGCATTTCCGGACCCCGGCCCCTAAGGGGAAAAAGAGACATCAGCGTTAATGAGCGAATGAAAAGACATTACCAAAAAACGCTCATTAAAGACTTACCTGATTTCGACAAGGATTTCACCTCTCATCTTCGGTCGGTGCCTGTTCCCCGGCATTCCGTACCCCGGCCCCTATGGGGAAAAAGACACTAGCATTAGTACATTAATGCATGGACACAAGGGGAACCTCTTATCAAAAAACTTACCTGGAAGCCAAGCAAGTTTGGTTCTCACCAATCCGAAAATCCAGTGAAGTAACTGGATACCAACGTGCCCCTGCATCAGAAGCAGGATGGAGAGCTCGTCCTTCCAGACCCTAAGGTGAGACGCTACGAGAAATCACAGAAGGGTTTCAAGGAGGGTGAGAGGGGAAAGTGGGAGGCCGAATGCATTACCCCGCAGACAGTTAATCCCCTATTTTCGCCTACAGAAGGATACTTCTGCGAGCCAGACAAGCCAGATTTGGGGGCCCGGTCCAGTCCTTCTTCCGAACTCTGCGCATCACCTTAGAAGAGGTCACAGCAGCGCGAACCAGGCCAGCGCCTCCGTGGGAGTCAGGTGAGCGTAACATAAATACAAACGGTGGTCAGTGATAATGTCGAATGCAATAATGTTGACAGTCAAAATGTCGAAAAAAAAATGTCGAAAAAAATAATCTAGAAAAGCAATGTCGAATTTTTTTCTACATTTTTTCAAATTTTTAGAAAAAATAAATAAATATATATAATTAAAATGTGTTGAATATGAGGGGTGAGAGGGGGGTGAGAGGGGGGTGGCAGGGGGGTGTTTGGTCAGGGGGGTTGGGGGGAACCCCCCTAGTAAATGATATTTTCCTTGTTTATTTATTTATTGAATAAATAAATAAATATATAATTAAAATTTGCTGAGTATGAGGGGTGAGAGGGACTGTTCTTGTTTATGTATTTATTGATAGTGCTAAATGACTTTTTTTCGACATTTTTTTTTCTAAAAATTGACTTGTCATAAGTATAGGTTTTCGACATTGTTTGACATTTTTTTTCTCAACATTTTTGTAAGTCGACATTTTTTTTCGAAATTATCACTATAAACCAAATACAAACACATTATGAATGTTCTCTCTCACTCTTGCTTAGCATTATTTGTACTTGTTCTGTTGTAGAAATGATATATGAGAGTTAAATATAATAGTCAAACAACATACAGTACCCAGTTTTAGCACTAAAGTAGTTTAGTGGCTACCCAGCATCCTACTATTCTATTAATTTCTACAACCTCAAAAGCTACCTACTACCAATAAACAAGGTGTGTACACAAACTGTGGTACAGCAAAACTTAAAATCGCAATTGTGGTGCTCTAAGGATTTGCAAGCCAGTGGACAGGTAAGGTTATATTTAGCAACCCCAGTATATCCCATTAGAAGGAAAGGGTGAAGAACTGTCAAAGGTGCATGGCTTCAGTTAACCAAGAAGAACATCTAAGCAATCCAAAGCCATGGGCACACACATTACAAGTAAAGCATGTTAGACACCACTGCAAGGATTCCTCCACCCTACCTGTTGTGGTTTGATGGATCCACTGATCCTGGCCAAAGTAGTACAAGGGGCAGACCAGGCAATCTTTGGACACTCTACCAAAACTCAGTCACATGATAAACTCAGTGCTTCACCATCACAATATTGAAAGGCATGCATAACAAAAATACATCAGGGCGCCTCTTATTGGTGAAACCATGGAAAACAAAAATATATGTTGCAAAAAATGGGTAAAAATGGCTCATTTCTGCCACCAAAATATTGGAACAAACACTTTGAATTTGGAAAATTGAGAAAGTGCCAAATTTTAGTCCCATGAGCGGTTTGTTTCTTTGTTAGCAAAGCAGTTCAGCTGTGTTATTTAATTTGGCCTCCAAATGATTGAAGCATGCATTAAAAATTAGCGCTCATAGAATAGAACTAGTCCTGACCTATCCATTACATTTGCTGCTTGCTCTCTTCTTACCCAGGCAGTCAAGACTTGTGGGATCAGCTATGTTCTCCAAGCTTTGCTCCCATCTGGACATGAAATGACGTCGCACCATTGGCTTCTGAAATGTGGGACCCTTGCTGCCTGGTGCAGTTGGTTTATAAAGGACATCCCTTTCTGCTAATTTGATCCAACTCCGTTTCCCTGTAAGCAAATACTAGCCTGACAAATTTGTGTTGCCCATTGATGAACCAGCAACGTTCTCCCTATTTGTTTCCATTGAAATAAAACAATATTACCTGGTCAGCTGCACACTTGTAATATGGCGCTCCGCACAGAAAAATAGGCATGCTTGTCTACCAACCAGGAAACAACACCAATTCTGCCCATTTAGAGGCTGCCCTTGACACAGAGAACAGAACAGCAGCTTTGCCCACTGACAAAAGAAATGTCATTGCATCAGCCAATTTAAAAAAAAGTGTGCACCAGTTTGGTTTTAACTCCCATTCACTAACATGAAAGTCCCCCTTATATTTATATATACCAAACATATCGACACTTCAGGTGCAGCATTATCAACTGGCTTAAATCGAATGATCTCTCTTTAGTTTGAGTTTTGTAGAAGGCCACCAACCTCTCTTCATTGACTTCTCCCTCACTCCAACAAACCCTGTCCTTCATCTGTAGATATCACTGTATTTTAGTCCTTTGCGAATATCGCCTTTTTCTAGTTGTGTACTTTACCACCTATGCTATGCTCTGTAATATAACTGTATGCTCCTTATGCAATAGGTATGTAACATGTAAACGTCGGAAATTCTTATGCCACATTATATAACTTTGTAAGCTTAAAATATCCTTGTCTCCACACCCTTATACCTCCGGGTCTGGCGCGCGCTATCAATAAAGAAAGAAACAAACATAAGCAACTTCAGATTAGGGCAGGATTTAAGATGGATTTCCAAAATCAAATCTGGGGTGGAATTTTGGGAGGGCACCCTATTATGGTGAATAGGAGACACATTTTAGTAAAACACTATCAAGCTAAGGTAGCAGAGCTGCAAGGCTAAAGGCCCGATACATGGAATAAATTAGTGTGGAAAAAGGGGCGCTTGCGTGCAAAACGCGCGCAAGCGCCCGTTTACCGATTCATGTAACATATTGCGCGTGGCTTACCCGAGACTTGCACGGAATCCACGCGGGCCCAACATGTCACAGCAACACCACGAACGCCTTGCGCCAGACGCCCAGCGAAGGCGCATACCGTCTAGCAAAGTCACCTAAAAAGTGGGCGGAACACGTGGAATGGGGAACAAAAAGCGTAAATGTGGGCGTTACGTGGGAAGTACCACAGTAAAATACTTGCGAGGCCCACACGCACGCTAACACATATTCATGGAATCTAACAGGACTCTCCGGCGCATGAAAAAAGACACGCAAATCCGAAAACACGTCCGCCACGTGAAAGCTGGCGTAACCGCCACCGCGCACAAAAACAATACATATAAAGCATGTGCAAAAGCAAACGCACATATACCGTTACAATGAATATACCATTTTTCGCAGCCGTGATCGTGGGACACCGCAGGAGGAGGATAGCCAAGGCATGTATTTCTTTACCCAGGACCAGCCTTTTTGGGATGCCTGATGACCAGGTCTAAGGCAGGTATAGGATTCCACCTCATATCATCCTAGACCTGGTAAGGGAGCGGGAAGATGACCTCGCATCAATCACCCTGTGCTCCCAAGCAATGAGCCCCTTGGAAAAATGTACTGCATTTTTTGTCCACTGGGTGATTTCAGCACACTACTGTCGTAGTTGGGGGCGTTTCACAGGCCACGCAGTCACGCTGCCTACACCAGGTGTTGGCAATCATGACTGCATGCCCCTCAGTCCGCAGGCACATATACATGCCCAGAACACACGCAGAAAGGCATGCCGTGGTCCAGGACTTTTAGGGGCTGGCGCACTTCCCCAAAGTGCTTGGTGCCATCAATTGCACCCATGTGGCCCTACGTCCACCTAGGGCCACAGAGCACATCTATCGCAATCACAAGCACTGGCATTTCACCACTGTGCAGGTTGTATGTCATGCCAAGGGAAACATCACTTCTGTATATGCCAACTATCCAGGGTCCATCCATGATAGTTTCGTATTCAGAATGTCACCCCTACACCAGGCCCTGGAAGCTGGGAGGCATGGCAAAACATGGCTCATTGGTGAGTACTAATGGCCCTGCAAATGCATGCACATCTACCACAAACAAAACCACAGCACTGACAACCCATCTCACCTCCACAGGGGACAGTGCCTACCCTCCAAGCACCTACAGGACGACGCCAATACGGAACCCCTCCACACCATCCCAGGTAAGATACAACACAGCCCATATTGCAACTAGGGCCATAGTGGAGCGCACATTCGGAGTGCTCAAGTCACATTTCCGCTCACTTGACCACTCTGGTGGCAAGCTACTATACGCACCACCAGTAGTGTGCAAAATCATTGTGGCAGCATATGTCCTGCACAACTTTGGAACACGGCAAGGCGTACCGGTGGACATGGTGCCGCCACATCCCCAACCACATGCCCGGTGACTGCGCATGGGAGGGGAAGGGCACATGGCGAGGCTGCCCGTACCCAGCTTGTGGCACCTAAATTCCAACTCCTGCGGAGTGCACACATCCCTGGCACATTCCAGGTGACAATCGATGATGACAAAGGTACAATCATCTGTCCCAACCTTACCACCCTGATAATGTTGCCTTGGAACTGCTATATTGTGTGCATCCCTTAGTACTAAAATCAACAAAATCTGGTGTGAACAAAAAGAACTCATGGAAGATGGGAGTATTCCACTAACACCACGCCAAAGTACAAGTCTAAATACTGGTATGTCACCTAAATCCTCCCACACCTCATGTCACCTGTCTCACACACCATTCCATGGCATGCAATTTCCAAACTGAGAAACAAATGGCCCAACCGGAACATCAATTGGCCAGTACAACATACCAAACACACAGCACCCATGAGTGAGCCCATCTGACCATGACCATACATAATCGCACCAGTGCCTCAATGTGTTGTGACTTACACATGGCACCCTTGTATACTTGTGTGGCACTGCTAACCAAAGGAGGCATGGAATCGCTTACAGGTGGAAGTCCAACACAAATGGAGATAGCCAAGCCAATACATGAAGAAGGAACATGATGTCAGGACCACCGGGTTTCCCCTCACAAAATCTACTAAAATGTCTTGGCTAACTGCATATAGATCCTGGGCTCAGGGAAGGTAGGACCATGGCTATGTAGTTTTGACACTTCCTTATCCTTCAAACATGGCCCCCGGTGAAATTCCTGGTATGGGGGCTGTGCAGTCTAGTTGTTGTCACGCCTTCAGTATTTAAGCCCCTCCCCCTTAGCGTTCCGCGCTTCGCGTCTGTTTTGTTTTCAAAGGACGCTTACCGCGGATCCTGTCAAGATTCTCCTCAGAACCCCGTTCTTTCTTCATGGTTCATAGTTCCTGGTTCCGTGCTTCCGTTATTCATAGCATTCCTTACCTTGCCCCTTGCTCTACTTGCCTTTGGTGTTCGTTACACGTTTGGGGCGAATCTTTCTAATTGAATTAAGTTAGCGGCAACGCTTAGCTGTGCTCGCGCTTTCCGCCAGTATTGTTTCTGGTATATTTATTGTGGTGGATAGTGCGCATAGCGCCTTGATCAGTGCCAGTCAGGTGTCGAGTGTCGGGGCTCCGGCACTCAAAACGTGTGTGAGGAGTCTGTCACTGGTGACACGCAGACTCTTGCCTCAGGTTTTCCTGTTGCTATGTCTTCTCTGTGAAATACCTTTAACTTGTGACACTTCATTGAACACGCAATAGTTAAATAATTCTCTCTGTTCATTTAGTCATTGTTTATATTTGGACAACGTCATTAGGAAATTCTGTGGCATTCCATATTGAACCCCTGTTACAGTCCTCCTCAGGTTTATTGTCATTCGTGCACATCACCTCAGGGTCCTGTTTCAATCCAGTCCAAGGGTTTAGGAGTCACTCCAGTGTGATAGGTGGTTATTATACAGTGGCTATTTGGTTCCTTCCTGTGCCTTATTGCCTTCCCTCCAATCACCCTTCTACAGTAAGATCCTAATTGCCACCCCTTCCATCTTCAGGACAAGCGCCCCTGCGCAGAAGCAGGATGGATAGCCCACAATATACCAATCAAAGGTAAGAGTAGAGAGATTGAAGGGGAAGATAGATAGGGAGATTAGTTAGTGCAAGTTACCTTGGGAAAGTTACATTTATCTACGTTCTTGTGTTTCCTATTAGATTCCTAGTCTATTGGAGCTTAAGATTTCGGGAAATAAAAACTAAGGGTTAGAACAACGCACTCAGAGAAGAAAGTTACATTATAAAGAGTGGTGTACCCGCAGAGTCAGGTAAGCGTTACACATGAACAAAGTATGGTTCTCAATGTGCAAACAAAAAGGGACAAACAATCGTGAATCCCACTAGGGGTGTATACACATGTCGGACTGGAGACTGCCCAAAGATATAATTGAAGCCCCGTTGCCAATGTGTAAGTCACTTTCAAACGCTGCACTCCTTGCAAGCCCATGGAAAGGGGAAGCAGGAGTGGCATATGTGTCTTGACCCTAAGGCACAAACAAGGAAGGTACCAAGACGAGACAAGCCTGCATAGGTCCAGCTGGAATCTACAGTGGATGCCCTTGGCTGCCACACAAAGCAACACACTGTCACATAAATTCACAATAGACATAAAAACAAAATTGACCATGGGGGACTTTGGGGGGGGGGGGGTTGCAGGGTGCACGTCAACACCCACATGTGTGGATATTGAGAGAAATAAAAAACCCTCCATGGGTTAATAGGTTGCATGGCTATCATGGATCCAGAGACCTGTCACCACCCTCTGGTGTTGCATCATAATGTGGTAGTGGCAAGGGAGGTTCACCACATATAGCCCTGGTCTGGTCCTCTATGGCAGTGGCCATGCTGGAATGAGATGCTTGCATCTGCAACATAATGGTTCTGAGGTCTCCATGCAAAACCTCACAGGATACACACAGTTCCTCCATGATGGCACTGACTGGTCTCCCCCACACCTTCTGATGTTTGGGAAGCAACAGCACCCACAGTCGATGCACTCACCTGTGACATCATAGAGGCAGCCATAGTTCCTCTTTTCGCCCTCCTCTCTCCTCACTCCTCACTCCTCCTTCCTCCCTCCTCCCTCCTCCCTCCTCCCTCCTCCTTCCTCATAGCATAGCCCACACACATAGGAATCACAATGTCGGCATGCAACATATCAACCTGCCATGTCACAAACGCACACACGTACGCACTGTCAATGCAAGTGACGGCCAGCATGATGGACATGGACATGTGTGAAGGGCAAAAAACCACATGTAGTGCATGCTCATTGCACCTGCTCCACCCATGAGCACCCGACTGGCATAGTACATTCACCAACATCCATGACGCAAACACAGATGCCACGTAACATAGCCATGCCTGGACTGCTAAACTGCATGAGACGGAACTTGCTTACTACTGTCCCAGAGCCATGTAGAATGGATGTGACATGACATGAGACTCACTAACTCAATACACGCAAGTCTCACAAGGTGCTAAGATGCAAGGCTGCTTGAATACAGTGAAGCCGGACACCCATTCCATGAGACCATGTCACATTGACATCACGCCAGTGAAGAAGCAGAGTGAAGGTGATCCCTGTGGTTGTCAGTGGGAGTGGTCAGTGCAGTACATGTGAACGTCCCACAAAAGAAACACAACATGATCATTCAGGAAAAGTGCAGACATCAGGTGACAATTGCTGGAAGAGGGTAGTAGGGGTACAGTAAACAGCCACCAAGTGTGGTGGAAGGCGGGGAGGCAGTGCACGGGTTCAACTGGTGGCTCAGAGGACCGTGACTGAGATCGGAGTGTGGGCAGGTGACTAGTGCATTCTCTCAGTCATCCGGGACTCCAGCAGGGTAGAGGAGGAGAGAAAGCACAACACATAAGGAAGCATCAGAAGTGCCTCCTGACACAGAGAAGGTTCACCTCAACTACCATTGAGGCACTTAGGCTGTACCAGAGGGAGGCCACAGCCAAAGATAAACATTAACCCCAAACTAATAGATATGCGAGAAGTAAATGACCCTGAGTGAGTATGAAAGGGATGATCAAAGCTCATGAGAAGTAAGCGAATGTGAAAGATGGAGCAGCAGGAACTGCGCCCCCAGGACCCATAAGGCCCTATGGACAATGCACAGGGATTGTAAATGAACAGTCGTACCCAATGTGTGCCACTGCCATCATCACAGTCCCAGGGAGAAACAATACATGCATCCAAGACAAAAGGACAATTCACATAGTCCTGGTCTGGATGATTCGCAGAGGGTAGAGAGTAGAAGCACAGAAATCTTGGCATAGGTTATTGCAGTACCCCACCACAGGTATGACCACTGCACTGGAAACAGTGGACTGATGGGGGAAGGTGAGGAAGTGAAGATTACCCCTGAGGAGGTTCAGCTGGCAGGGCGACCTCTCAGAGGCAACAGAGATGTGCACAGAGTGGAGTGGCATATGGTCACAGGCTACCCACCATCACTGGTTAGAGCTGGAAGAGGACCAAGATAGGCCGGCCAGAGTGACATGGAATGAGTGAGCAGGTGTGCAGATGGGTTTTGTCACGGTGTGCAGCACATCGTGCATATGCAGGCTGCAGGATAAGCACGTGTCAGTCTACCAAGACATGGTTCACCCATGGCAGTCATATAAATGCATGCTGAACTGGCAGACAATCAATACACTTCATCCTAGCAACAGACATGTCCTAGACGCACAGGCATCACCACTCACCAGACATCCCCTCATAAATTGGCAGGTCTCCCACGCCTTGGATCAGCTCCACATCAATGAGCTCACTGATGAGTTCTTCCTGTGGAGCGAGTTCTTCGTTCTCTTGTGCTGACCCACGTCCAGTCACCAGAGAAGAGGCGTAGTTGGCATGCAGCTTATCTTTGGCTCGGCACCGGAGGTCTTTCCAACGCTTCACTGCCTCAGAAGCTGCGCGCCTCTCAATGCCCAACGTGCACATACGATTGGCGACACTGCCAGTGTGCCATACGCTAGGCAGGCACATGTGTGCTCCCTCCCCGCACAAGCATGTCATGTTAGTGTTCCTGCACGTAGTCCAAGAGGATCTGGAGTTCCTCATCACTAAAGGAAGAGGAGTTCCTCGACGTGCGGGTCTCCTGTCTGTGCCTCGGGCCAGAGCCTGTTTGCCTACTGCACGATTTCCCTTCTTGAAAAGTTGTGCAGACCTTGAGTGGCTGGGACCTCTTAGGTTGGTAGGGGCTGGAGCACTGGTGGACTGGGCTGAGGCATCAGGCACTGATGCTGTGACTGTAGATAGCCTTGCAGGCATCTGTACCTGGGTGTTGGTGGATGGACCTTTGTCCACAGGGCCTTGGAGAGACAGACATCTGCTCCTGCGTCTCGGTGGCCCTGGGCCGTGACCACTACAGGCCTGGCTGGGGGACCCTGAGCCTGGGTGGGGGGTGGTGCAGCTGACCCTGCAGCTACCTGACCCTGGCTGGTCTGGCCAGCAGATGATATTGCTGATACTGGACCCTGGTTGCTGGGGACATCCGCATCAGCTGCATCACCCTGACTCCGTTGGGTGGGGGGCATGTCTCTCCCTGCATGGACCTGGGCACCTCAGCCCCCTCGGGCACCCCCACCAGCTCAGCCCCCTCGGCCACCTTTGCCTCCCTTCCCACTTGTTGACCTCCCAGTCATGGCACTGATGTATTAGTGCAATGGCAGCTACCAATTGGCCTGGGCAATGTGAGTGAGGGTGCAGGGTACGTGATGTCAAATGTACCAAGGTGCTCCAGCAAGGCTCGATGTAACCCCTGGGGAAAATTAAATGGGCCACGCAATGCACCGGCACCCCAAAAATAATAAAAGTGTAAGTGACCCTCGTGTAAAATAAAAACGCTACGCAGTATGCTGTGGCACCCAGCAACACAAAAAATGCATACGCGAGAAACACGTAGGGTACTATGACCTCGAAAATGGAGGTACGCGACACATGGGCAACCGCAGTATGACGAATGCATACGCAACGCACCACTAGCCTCTTAAAATAAAAATAAAAAACATGCGCATGTGCGCGGAGGCAACTCCCCCGCCAAATGAAGTACACACTGTCAAGGTAGTGAACAATTTGCATGGGACCCCAAAATACTTCGAAGTCCACGTGTCCGTCCGCCACGAAATGCACGTACATTGCAATGTTGTCCTACGCACACCTTTAACTTGATACTGAACGCCCAACGCTCGGTGCGTGTCGCGTAACTTACGTGCTTAGGGCCTTTCCTCTGATTCCACGCTAACGCGCTGTTTCCGCATGTGCGGAGTCACTCGGTTTCCGGCTAGCCACGCAAGTAACACAGAAGACCCACACTCCTGCCAACCAGCCAATTTACCTGCCTCCAACTGCGCGAGCTGCCTCCTACGAGCCATCTGCTGCTGCCTGTCCACTGTGTGCCTGCTGCCCACGTGCCCTGCATTTTGGTGCCTGCTCTACAGCCACTGCCAGTGCTCCTGTCGTCGTGACCACCTCTGCTGATCCAGAAGACTTCTGATGTGCCATACCACCGCATCACAGCCCAGCCCCAGGACCACCTTGGCCACTCGCACCTGCCTCAGGGGGTTGCCATGTCTGACCCAGCACCATCGGAGGCAAGTGGCAACCCCCCCCCTGGCAGTGAGGCAGAGGGCTGTCAGCTTCTCAGCCAGGGAAGTCGACATCCTGGTGGAGCAAATCCCTGGGCATTTTGATGCCCTCTTCAACCCACCAACGCAAGTTGCAATGAAGAACGGAGGAAGATCTGGGTGGACATCGTGGGTGCCATCAACGCAGAGGGGGTGGCACCCCGCGACTACCATGTCCACAAGCGCTGGAAAGACTTCAAGTCCAGGACCCACAACAAGGCCCAGCGCTTACTCAATGCTGGTGAGGATCAAGGGGTGTGCCGGGTCCGGTTGACCCCCGACAACATGCAGGTCCTGGAGCGCTTCTACCGAGCACTGCACGCCCAGGTCTTGGATTTGGTGCTCCGCCATGAGTCGAATGATAAGTGTCCATGTGTTCTTGTCCAGCATAGCACATGTGCATGTTGACGTGTGGTTGGAGTGTGCACCTTGCCCTTATGTCTGGCATGGCTCCTGTACACATGTCTGTGCAAGTACCAAACTATCCTGCATGTGAGTCAATTCAAGCATGTGCAACATCAATGGTGTCTGTGTTGCAATGCGTGATGCGTGTCAGCATGTAACGACATGCACATGTTTCTATCCCTGTGTCTGGACTTGGTCATGCAAGAGGTGTGACACATGGGTGCTTTTGGCAACATCAGGGACATTCATGGTGTACATGTGTCTGAGATGTAAAGTGAGTGTGTGACTGGCCAACACTCTGGGATGTATGTAACTTGCGCTTTTGATTGTGTGATTGTCTTATGCTGCCAATTTGACCGAGTGCACTCTGACGTGATAGCTCCATGGCCTGCTTCATGACTGGCAGGTGGTGTGTCTGAATGAGATGTGTATGTCCGATAATGCGTGTGAGCTGAATGCACAATTTTTAGGTGCTGCCAGTGCCTTGTCCAAGGATGTGAATGTCTGTTGTGAATGACAGACACAATTGTGCATGTCTGTGAATAGCACTTCCCCGTGTGTAGTGGACGGTCATTATGGTTGTGACCTTTGACAGTGCCACTGATCTACATTTGCATTGTGACAAACACACACATGTTCAGTACCCTGATGTTTGTGTTCTAGGTTTCCCTATCCATAGCGACGATGGAAGAAGAGGGCAGAGAAGGCACTGTGGAACACGGCAGCAGGGACGTCTCCACCAGGCATAGACGCAAGGCCCGGTCATCCTCCCAGGTACGGTCAACTTCCGGGAGCGAGGAGACTGGTTGGTGCCACGTCCGGGACAGCGGCCGCAGCTGCTAGGGGAGGCCCAAGAGGGCGAAGTTGGTAGTTGGTTCCTCAGCAGTGGGAGGGACAGGTGAGCCCGCACAGGGGCAATCCGATGCGGAAGACGGTGGAGAGGCATCCAGGTTGGCGGAGGTGGAGCAGGAGAAGGCTGCAGCAGCCCAGCCCATGGGGCCTGGCGGGGATGATGACGTGTGTGTGTGACTGGTGCAGTCCAGACTCAGGGGTAGGAGGCAGTGCAGGTCACCATGGAGGAGCCTGTGACTACTCCTGCCCCTGGTACTACGACTGCACCAGTATGCATCTGCGGGCATGGCCCAGGCCAGACCCATCCGCAGGTGGTGGATGTTTCCACCCAAACGGAAACAGCAATACCTGCGGATGTCGCCATTCGGTACCGGGTGGAACCGGTGCTAGCCGGTCTCTTGAGGCGGACAGACACCATTCATGATGATGTGCAGGCTTCCAATATGGGGCTTGCACGTCATCCCGAGGAGGTAGGCGTCTCGTGAACTAGCTAGCACATTTCCTGGTATCGACATGGGTGCGTGCTCTACTCACTTCTACGACACCCCTCCTCCTCTTCCTCCTCTGTGCGCCAGTCGTCCTCCCTGCCGTCTTCCGGCCCAGTTACCACCAGGGCCCCCTGTGTACCTGTCCCAACCGTGGTGGGCAGTCTGGTGGAAATCACATCCCTGCCAGAGTCGGGAGTCGAAGTTGGATCAGCTGAGGTGGTCAACACGCAAATCCAGCCGGCGACAGGAGGTGTGGCTATGGAGGGAGGGCAGGCACCAAGTAGCAGGGCACATGTACGACAGCCCCGGGGGGGTCATCATTCCGGAGGCTGTCCTTGAGGCGCAGGCACCGGGCTATTCAGCAGCAGCAGGCTCCAAGTAGGAGGCAACAGGACTCGGGGCTTCCAATGGAAGTGTGGCAGGTATCGGCCATCAGGCAGGAGGCAAACGTGGACCTTAACCAAAAGGATGTCTTCCATGTTGGAGCATTTGGGGCAGCAGATCGGGGCAGAGCGGCAGCAGGCACGGGAGGCACGACTCTCCATAGCCAGGGCGAAGAATATACTGCATCGGGCAGAAAGGCGGGCCGAGTTTATTGAGAAGTCTTGCAGGGAGTTTGAGAGGAGCATGTTGGAGTGCCTGCAAGCCCTCGAGGGGAGAGGACAGGCCCGCCTAGGGGAAGTAGACGCAGTGTTCAATGATGCCCTGGCTGAGATTTTGAGGGGGATCTGGTGAGTCGAAGGACAAGCCGCTGCCATTGAATATAGTTCTTTATGTGCAAGTTTCATTTTTGTTTCCTTTGGAGTTTTTAGACTGTGCTCCACTTTTTGTATATAGTTATTTATTTTTTAGATTTTGAATGGATATTTTATCATGCGTTGTTGTAGGTTTGGGACATTGGACCTCTGATATTTGTAAATAGTTCGCTTTTTTTCTTCTCCATTTGTGTTCACCATGACGGAATGGTTTTCTTTTCATTTGTGTTTTCATTTGGATATTCATTTAAGGATATGGACCTAATTTTTCAGTTGGATTTTTGCTTCACATACACTTTTTTTATGTTTGAACATTCTTCTATTTATTTATTCCTTTGATGCAAATGTTATCTCTTTTATGACTAACAGTATGGGTTCAATACTGCTTTTTAATATAGATTTTATTTTTTCATACTCAAATTGGTGTTTGATCTCTATGGTTTTTTGCAAGTGTCACTCTTCCTGACTCCGTTATGGGTCCCTGATGATGAACAAAGTTGTTCATGTGTGCACACTGGCGCACAGGCATGCACCATCTGTACACTGTTTATGTATGCCAACATACACCTACGAACAGTTTTCAACTCCTGTCTGCAGTTAGGCTTGATTTGACACTGGGTGTTTGTCGTCGTTTTGGGTGTTTTTCTTGAGATGTGCTTCACATGTGCAGGACTGCCACCTGCGCAACCAAATTTAATCAATCCACACTTCCCAGGCATGGACAGTGTCTCAATGTCAGCTGGCCTCACAAGTTCCTTGTTTCTATCTTCACCCGGTTCCCCATCCCGTGAGTCTTTGGCCTTTGCACACTTGTGCACATGTGCATTCAGTATGACATGTAATTTTATTGTATGTTATGTCCTTCACACATGCGAGGTTCACTTGTGTGTTTATGCGGGTGATCCGTTTAGGTGATGTGTGCTCATTGAGGCTCATGACAAAATACGCCAGGACAATGTCTCTTTATGTGACACAAATCAATGGTGCTTTTCATTCTAGCATGTGTGGGTATTTGTGGATGTGGTATTTTGACTTCACTTTGTCACATGACTTGCAGGGCCTATCTTTGCCATACACTTTTGGGATGTGTATGTTGGGATGTGGACGTAGTCAGCAATTGCTTTGGATCAGCTGTGACACTGCAGCTTGTGCTACAGGTGTATGGTTTTTTTAGTTGGTTGTTGTGCGTTTTGTGTGCGTGGGGTTAAGGGTGGTGTCACTACACTGCATGCAAGACCCTGAGCACGCCATCCATGCAGTGAACGTGCGTCACTGTGTCATCATCTGGCTTGCAGGTGGTGTCCAGTATGGGGGGCCTGCCTGCAGGTTGCCGTGACGGAGGGGGTGGGGGTGTCCCATGACACAGGGCCTGTGTTAAGGAGAATTCTCATAAATGTACAATTTCCCTTCACCTTAGAGACCCCCAGCAACTTTGCTGGATTTGAGTACTTGATTTCTTTTACCTGGAGAGAGTGTGAGCATGTTTTCCCACTCTCGTGCATTTTGAATGTGTTTTCTCTTGTGTTCTTTGATTATGGAGTTTTAGACAACTCCATAGGCATCATCTTTTCATGTGTGTCACACAGCACCTTTGGTGCAGTGACACAGGGGAAGCCTTTTAGGCTGTCCCAAGGTTTAAATACCTCCTCTGGGATAAACTACTGTTTCCCAGAGAAAGTAATGTGAAATTGACTTTACTAGTTTTTTCAAATTCCTAGACCCAGCCCACCCCATCTTACAATAGAGTGCTTGAGGGGTTACTTAGTAGCCCCATGTCTAGAAACTCATGTAGCAGTCAAATTATACCCTTTCCTCTCTAAATGGCAGTGGTTTTAGAACGAACTATCATGATTTTTCCCGACAGCGAACACCGGTAGCGTTAAATTGCGGGAGCCATGTTTTTCAAGATGGAGTCTGAGCCCCCTTTGTTTAAACAGGTCCCATCCAGAGGCACGGAAACTGCTCTCCTGAACACCAGTAAAGAATTGCTTGCATCTCTTGACTCCAACTCACCTGCTGCTCTCATTCTGTTCGATTGCTCCTCTGCTTTCGATACAACCACTCAATTCTGAAAGTGGCTCCATGATACCCTGCGTATCTCGGAACAGGCACTAGACTGGGTGACTTTCCTCACGGACCATCCCTCCCAGGTTTATGCTGTGTTCTTTCTCCTCCCCCACTTCTATCTCCACTTGTGGCGTTCCCCTAGGCTCTATCCTCTCGCCCTGGTTTTTTAACATCTATCTCACACCACATAGTCACCTTTTCGAAGGGATTGTGTCCTCCGACGTATTCCTTATCTTGATAGATTACTTCCAGCTTGCTGGCCTCGGAAAATGTTTTCAGTAGAGGGCGCTGCGCGTCGGTCGACGTCCCTGGAGTTGGTGTACCTCGACAGCCTCCGTATCTGCGCCAACGTCATTGTGCGTATAGACACGCGCATCGTCCGTTGCTCAGTTCCGTTTTTCCGCACTTCCTGGGCCTCGGAATCGTGTTGCTCAGTTCGTTCTTCAAGTTGATTCTACTTATTCCTCGAAGATATCATACTTTATTCGATGGCTTCCTCATCCGAACCTTCAAACCCACGGTCCGGCTTCAAAAAGTGTCGTGATTGTGGAAAGAAAATATCATTGACGGATCCTCACAGGATCTGTTTGTGGTGCCTGGGATCGGAGCACCATTGTTCAGAATGCGAGGACTGCATGTCCGTGACGTCGAAAGCCTTAAAGGAGCGTAAGGGGAAGCTCGAAAGAGGTAAGACTCTTAAAACTTCTACTCCTTCGAAAGTTTCCTCGGCAGAGTCAAGACATTCGTCTCCTCATCGTCAAAGGAAACATTCCCGTTCAAGGTCTCAAGGCAGTTCCCATCAGTTTTCGAGATCCAAACACTCGAAAAAGAGGCATCGTAGATCACCCTCTTCTTCGTCTTCTCCTGTTTCCCCGGAAAGGGTCACTTGCCCCATGAAACACAGCTCTCCAGCTAAGTGGGAGGAATTCTGTAAAATGATGCTTAGCGTCTTCGAGAAAGCGGCCTCGACCCCCTCGAAGACAGCTAAAGGTGATACCCTGAGTGAAAGACCCAAAAAATTGAGACGCCGCAAGTCGTTGCACCCGGCGAAAGAAACTGCCCGAGAGCGTCATAGACCCTCGAGCGAAGGCAGCAAGACCGCGTCATCGATGCCGTTGTCGAAGGGCCCATCAACACACATCGGTCGAATCGACGCCGTCTTCGACGCCGATGCCGATAAAGGACAAACCTACTGCTGTCACTACTTCTTAGTCAGTAGACGTACTGAGGGCTTCGACCATGACCTCGAAAATGTCGTCGATAACCTCGACGACTCAGTAGGATTCCGATCCTCTCGAGTTCTTCGAGGTCTCTTCATACCTTTTAGACGTCTTTTTTTTCGGTTTCTTCTAAGCCTTTGACTTCTGCGCCGACAACTTAGACGTTTTCTCAACCGGTTACTACTCTAGAAATGGGTTTTAAGCCATTGCCAAGGTCAGATTATTTCAGAGCCTTGTCCACTATTTATGAGGAAGGGGAGGATTCTGATCATGAAAGACCTTTTGGGTTGCAGAGGACTACAACACCTGTACCAGAGGAATTTATCTCTGAAGAGAATAGGTTGAAGGACCTTCAAGAATCCTTGCATGATGCAAGTGGTTTAGATACTTCCCCAGAAGTAGAATTTGCTAAACCAGACCCAGGGGAACATGCTGAGACCCCTTACAGAATTTTAATGGCCAGAATAATAGAATTCATGGGTTGGTCTACACCTTCACCTTCTTTTCAACAAGATGATCTTACAGACATTTTAATTAAAAGCTCACAGGAAGATCCTGTGGTTCCCTTTCATACTGCATTGCAGAGGAAAATACCGGCCAACTGGGAAACTCCTGAGGTTATCCCAGCAGTTAGCAAAAGACTATCGGCCAAATATAGGGTATCTGCTTCTGACCCTGAATATTTGTCTAAACATCCAACTCCAGAGAGTCTGGTTGTACAAGCAGCAACTTCATCGAACAGTAGACTGCATACCCTACTGTTCCACAAGACAGGGATGATAAGAGATTTGACGCTATGTCAAAAAAGGACTTTTCTGCGTGTAGCATGGTGCTTAAATCCATTAATGCTATTTGTATGCTCGCAAGATTCAGCCATACACTTTGGGAGTGTGCTTCATCAGCGGGTGACTGTCTCCCGGAAGGAGAAAAAAGGGAAGCTTTTCTGAACTTCATTAAAGATGGTAAAGATGCAATGTGCGAATCCCTTCAAACTGGCATCGATTCTGCTGATAGTATCAGCAGGGCCATGGCGGCAAGTACTACAATCCGCAGATTTGCGTGGTTGCGAAAGTCTGGTTTTGCTCCAGATGTACAGGCCAGACTTTTGAATATGCCCTTTGACAGCTCTTCTTTATTTGGTAAGAAGGCTGATGACAGCCTAGAGAAGTTACAAACATCTAAGGCAGCAGCAAAAACCCTTGGAGCTGCAATCCGTCAAACTCCCTATCGCCCCTATGGAACCTCTTGGAGAGGTAGGTCCTTTTGTTTTTATTCCGCATTCGGAAAAGGCAGAGGACAGCCGGCTCAAAGAGGCCAAAAACAATTCACCCGAGGTGGACAAGTTAAAAGTACAAAAGCTGCAGCAGCAGCAGGTGCCTCTTTACCCTCGGCATCTGCGTCAGCCGCCTCTAAACCGCTCTGAGGACACGCCTCACAAGACACCAGTAGCGAGCAGGTTAACTTAACATCTGACGGAATGGCAGGCTATTATGTCAGATGCTTGGGCATTGGAGACAGTTGCCCAAGGTTACTGCCTGCCTTTTCTATGCACCCCTCAGAGTCATCCACCGGGGAACAACTCTTTGAAGTTTCCAGATCCGCTCCTTTTGCAGGAGATTCTAGACCTGCTAGAGAAAGGTGCCATAGAACCGGTACCTGTAGTGGAGGGGAGCAAGGGTTGGTACTCCCCCTACTTTCTAATACCGAAGGACGGAGAGCTGAGACCTATCTTGGACTTACGAGAATTGAACAAGTTCCTCAGGAAGGACAAGTTCAAGATGGTAACTCTCTCAGATCCTTCAGGCCCTCCAGCTTCAGGACTGGCTGGTATCTCTGGACCTTCAGGATGCTTATTTCCATGTGCCAATCCATCTCAAACACAGGAAATACCCGAGGTTCGCAATTGGCAACTCTCATTATCAATTTTGAGTTCTGCCATTTGGGCTGACCCCCGCCCGAGGGTCTTCACCAAGCTAATGTCGGTAGTGGCTGCAAGTCTAAGGAGGGAAGGGATTCACGTCTACCCCTAACTAGACGATTGGTTGATCAGAGCTGCATCTTCGGAACAAGCTCAGATCCAACTTGATTATGTCTGCCACTTGCTTCACAAACTGGGCTTCTCCCTCAATTTAAAGAAGTCACAGATGATACCATCACAGAGACTCCAGTTCATCGGAGCGGTCCTGGACACTTCCCTGGGGAAAGCCTCGCCACCAGAGGTGAGGGCGCAAGATATTCTGCAGATGGTCACCAAGTTTCAAAATGCCCAACGTCTCCCAGCCTTCGACTTTTTGAGGTTGCTAGGCCTCATGGCATCCTGCATCTTCCTTGTGCCAGAGGCTCGCCTGAGAATGATCTCTCCAGTGAGCACTAAGAACTCAGTGGTCGCAATTCTCAGGAAGAATGGCAGATCTCCTTCAGGTTCCGGACAAAGTGGCTCGAGACCTTCAGTGGTGGGCCTGTCGGGAGATCATTTTGAAAGTAGAACTGTTTTGGCAACCATGGCCGGAGATAACAGTAGTCACGGATGCCTCACTCACGGGGTGGGGAGACCATGCCAACGACTTGACCATCAGCGGTCGTTGGTCTCCATCGGAGTCCAGACTACATATCAACCTGTTGGAGCGGAGAGCTATCAGACTAGCGCTGAAGGCTTTTCTGCCATCTGTACAAGGGAAAAAAGTCCTAATAATGACGGACAGCACAGTGGCCATGCACTACCTCAACAAAAGAGGAGGTGTAGGATCACTGTCGCTGTGCAGAGAGGCGATGCAGCTCTGGTTTTGGGCAATTCAAGAAGGAATCTCTCTATCGGCAGTTCACTTAGCCAGAGAGAAGAACTTGACAGCGGACGCTCTGAGCAGGCAGAGCACAGTCTCTCACAAGTGGGAGATAGCTCAGGAAGTCCTTCAAGAGATCTTCGCCCTTTGGGGAACCCCTCAAATAGATCTGTTCACCACCAGTATCAACAGGAAGTGCAATCAGTTTTGTTCAAGGGAATTTCCCTTGAGAGGAGCTCTAGGAGACACGTTCGTGGTGGACTGGGAGTTTCCACTTCTTAACGCGTTTCCTCCAGTCCCTGTCATTCCTCAGATGATCAGGAGGTTGAGAAGATTTCGGAAGACTATGATCCTAAGTGCCCCAGACTGGGCCAGGAGAACGTGGTACCCGGACCTTCTGGACATGTCCATCTGCCCTCCGATTCGTCTTCCACACAGGGAGGATCTTCTCTCGCAGAAGGGAGGTAAGGTTCTCCATCCAGACATCAGAACCCTCAACCTTCACGCTTGGTTTCTGAAAGGTTGAGATACAAGGATTGGGACTTCCCAGATGACGTCATGGAGGTGTTGCTTTCGACTAGAAGACCAGCAACAAAGACTTTATACCGCTGCCGTTGGAACAAGTTTTGCAGCTGGTGTAGAGAAAAGAATATAGAACCCTTTTCATGCGGTACACCAATGGTGTTATCTTTTCTACTCTATTTGGCAAATTCAGGTCTTCAAGTTGGTACGATCAAGGGCTACCTTGCAGCACTATCGATCATCAAGCGCACTGCGGAGGAGCCATCATATTTCAAATTACTCCTAGTAATACAATTTCTGAAGGGGTTAACTAATGTCTATCCCCCGAGACCATTCCAAGTCCCCTTATGGGACTTAAATTTAGTCTCAAATTTCCTGATGGGTACTCCATTTGAACCACTCCACTCTTGTTCGTTAAGATTTCTCACCCTTAAAACTGTCTTATTAGTGGCTTTGACATCTGCCAGGAGGGTGAGCCATTTACAAGCTCTATCTTGTAAACCCCCTCATACAATTTTTCACAAAGACAAAGTTGTCTTACAAGTGAAGCCTAATTTCCTCCCAAAGGTAGACTCTGAATTCCACATCACTCAGAAAATAACCTTACCTTCATTCTATCCTCCTCCCCATCCTGGGAAAGAGGAAGAGAGGCTACATAGGCTGGATCCAAGGCGAGCCTTGAGTTTTTATATCAGCAGACTTGCTAGGATTAGGCAAGCAGACCAACTGTTCATAGGTTACACAGGGCACAAATTAGGATTGCCAATCACAAAACAGACCATTTCCAGATGGATTATTTTAGCCAATCTAGAATGCTACAAATTGGCAGGGAAAGAGCCCCCTCAAAATCTTAGGGCTCATTCAACCAGGGGTATTGCAGCCTCTTCGGCCCTCCAAAGAGGGGTACCGATTCGAGACATATGTGCGGCTGCCACATGGTTGTCCGCTCATACCTTTTAAAAATTCTACAATCTAGATTCCTCCTCTAGCCAAGAGACTAGATTTGGCAAAGCTGTGTTACACTCTGTTCATTCTTAAAGGGGAATATGGCAATTTTACTCCCACCTCCGTTTACACACCACTGCTATGGGAGTCTATCAAGATACGGAATACGTCGGAGCACACAATCCCTTCGAAGAACAAGTTACTTCTTACCTTGTAACGTTCTTTCGATGGGATGTTACTCCGACGTTTTCCTTATCGCCACTCCCATCCATCCCCTCAGTAAAATTTCCCTTGTGGTTGCAGCTTATTGTTGCAGCTTACGCTCCTTCAAGGTCAATAACCAATTCATGCACAGCTACTGTTAAGCTTCAAAACGGAACTGAGCAACGGACGCTGCCTGAGTCTATTGTGTCACAACTGAGTAACGGACGCTGCGCGAGTCTATTTATACGCACGATGACGTTGGCGCCGATACGGAGGCTGTCGAGGGACACCAACTCGAGTGATGTCGACGTGCAGCGCCCTCTACTGACATTTTTTTCCGAGGCCAGCAAGCTGGAAGTAATCTATCAAGATAAGGAATACGTCTGAGGAACATCCCATTGAAAGAACGTTACAAGGTAAGAAGTAACTTGTTCATCTCCACTTTCTCCCCACACTTCGTGTTATGCAGATGACACCCAACACTTTTTCAAACTTCCATCTGATCCTCTTTCCACTTCTTCCACCATTCGTGACTGCTTGTCTGCTGTCCAGTCTTGGTGCACCTCTAATGATCTCCGTCTCATTACCAGCAAGACAGAGATCCTTCCTATTGGGAGTTCTGTTCTTTCATCCCTCCCTTCACTCTGACCACCCTCTATGGGCTCTGTGCCACTCCCCTTCATCTGAAGCTAGAAACCCTGGTGTCCTCTTCGACTGCTCTCTCCTTCCTTCCTCACATCCTGGACATTGCCAAGAAGGCCCATTTCCAACTCCACCTCCTCAGAGGTACCCTGCCTTTCCTCACTTTGTCCCAGAAACTCAATGTTTCTAGAGCTCTGGTACTCTCTATGCTGGACTATTGCAACAGCCTCTTCCTTGATCTACCCTCTTCCTCTCTCCGTCCCCTCCAGCTAATACAGAATAGGGCTGCAAGACTTATCCTTGGCCTCAAGCCCAGGGATTGCATCTCTCCAGCCCTAAAATCTCTCCACTGGCTCCAGGTTGCTGCAAGGAATAAATCCAAATCCCTCTGCATCATCCAAAAGGCTGTCTAGGGCCTAGGACCACACTATTCAACAACTTGCTCTCAAATACTCTCCTTCCATATCCCTCCGATCTTCCGGCTCCAACTGTATCCGTACAGCCCCCCTACCAGCCCTTGACACCTGATGCCCGCACTTACCCATGCACTTGCCGGCCGTTTACTTATTATCATCTTTCCCCCCATGTACTGCACTGTCCCAGTCCCCTTCCCATGCACTTAAGCGATCTGAATTACACCTGGCCTAGTAGGATTGTCCGTCCTCCCCTTGTTCCCCTCCCTTGCCTCGTCGCGCCGTGAAACACTGGTGTATAGGCGCGTTATAAATGCCATATATCATATCAGAACTCTCTGCTTGTCAAGGGCTTGTCTAAGCAGTCCTCGGCTGGCTCCCCCTCCTCTGGAACAGCCCCCCCCCTTCTTCTCAGTCTTCAGCCGGACCGCCTCAAATTCAGCAAGCTCCTCAAGACTTTACTCTTCTCCTCCTCCTTCCCCCTTGTTAGGGAGAATTCTCAAACATTTGCTAATTCCCTCTACCCTTGAGCCCCCCAGCAACTTTGCTGGATTTTGAGGACTTTAACCTGGAGTGAGAGAGACCCTTTTTCCCCCACTCGCTCATGTATTTTATGTGATTTTATAAATTGTTTCTTTTTGGTTATGGCATCTAACCAACTCCATAGGCACCATCTTTTACAATTGTGTCACAAGAGAGGGTGCTAGAGGGCCATCCAAGATGGCGGCTTCCTAGAGAGCTCCGTGTAGCTCCTAATAAATCCTGTAACATATTCGCTTCTGTGGTGCCCCATTTCATCTGCTACTGCCGCCGGGAGGCTGCATGAGACACTGCCGCACAAATTGAGCCCATTATTTCAACAGGTGGCCGCAATTCTGCACATCAGCGATCCGGCTAACAAGGGCCCGCCCGCGCAGCCTTGAGGCCTTCGCTAAAGGCACAGCAAACACCTGGAGAAGGAGTGGCCTGCCGTGGATCAGACCAGCATTGAGGGAGAGCGGCTGGAGAACGCCAGGCACGGCCCACCGGGAGCTCTGGGCCTCTTCGGCGAGGCGGTGGAACGTGTGCGGCCCCGGCGCCTGGGGAGGCGTGAGAGCTCATGGTGTTGCAGCGGCCCATGGCGGGGAGGCGCGCCGCTTCACCCAGGCGAGGCCCGGATGAAATTAAGGTAGGAGCGTTCCGCTACGGGGCTCGCTCGCTCAGTCAGCGGGCTCTCCAGTCACCCCGGCCTTCCCGTGTGACATACACACCATTAACAAGCGAGAGGGCGCATGCCACCTCAGCCAACTGTGACCCGCTCCCCGGGGTAAACCCAGCCGCGTATGAAACCTCCATAAAGCACCGTGGAGACGCTGGGTGCAACTCGCAGACTTGCAGGCAATTAAGAGACACGCTTTTCAAATGTCCCCAAACAACGCGCACAGTTAACTGCGTATTACAGGCCACGCAGCCCCTCTCCAGCCTTCTAGACAGAGGAGGTGTGGGTGGGCAACAAGATCATGTCGCACAGCCCCCAATAGCAAGCTGATCCCCTGCATAGACCGCAGCGGTTGATCTCAACCCCAGACAACAACCTCAAATATCAAGATCAACGCGGCTATACCCGGACATTCTCTTTACAAGAAGGAACCACTGTGCAACAAGCCAAGAGAAATCAGAGAGTAACATTGCCAGTCAGACCGAACCCTCATGAGGCTGGAGGTGGACCCCATCTCTGCTTGAAAACTGAAAGCTACAATTGTGTCCAAAGCACCTTCAGGGCACTAACACAGGGAAGCCTTTCAGATTTCCCAAGGTTTAAATACCTTCTCTGGGATCAACTACTGTTTTCCAGAACAGTGGAGTGAAATCAACTTCACTTAGCCCTGTAGAATTCTAGACCCAGAGCAAGCTATCTTACAATAGAGTGCTGGAGGGGTTACTTAGTATCCCCCATGTCGAGTTACTCATGTAACAGTTAAATGTTACCCTTTCCTCTCAGAATGGCTGGTGACAGTGGTTTTACAATGAACGGCCATGATTTACCCCGACCGCGAACTGTTCGCAGCTCTGGTAATGTTAAATCGCGGGAGCCATGTTTTTCAAGATGGCGCTCGAGCCTCCTTTGTTAAAACGGTTCCGGTCTTTTTCTCGCAATTTCTTTGTGGAAAGGTCCTTCTACACGCCAAACCAGGTTTGGTCTTTGCTCATTCGCCTTCGGCGGGTTTCAGGAGTGAAACCCGCCTCTGGCTTCAGAGTGTCTGGGGTAGGCAGGAAGAGACGGAGGTGCCCGAAACTCCGTTCTTAGTCTCCTAGGAGGCCCAAATGCACTCTGTGGTGATTGACTGGCTGCCTGTCCGGGAAGGGAAGCCACCCTGCTGGGTGAGTGGCAGCTAGGCTGGAATGAATGGGAGAGAACTGAATAAAAGGCGAGTCTCTTGGCTTGGAAGGCAGATACGACCACTGGACGAAGGAACCGAAGAAGAGCTTGAAGACGGCTGCTGCAACTCCTGGACCGTTGGTTTGCCCGGTGAAGCATGGATGCAGGTCTGAATCGCCAAGTTCACATCGACAGAGAAGCCCTGCAAGGACGACTTCTCCCTTTGAGTTGGTAGGACCAATCAACTCCCAAGTAAGCCACCTGGACACCCATCTCGGAGCCAGTTGCATTTACTCAGAGTGCTCCAGGAAACTGTAGAGCCAGGGAGAGGGACACCAGATTGTGTGCCTTGCTAGTTAACTGGCCAAAAGCTTTTGGAAGATCCTCCGGACTACCACGAAGCAGGACTGACCAAGCCTGACCCCCGCGTCCCCTCAGTTGAGTGCGGAACCTTAGAAGTGAGGAAAGTCCACCTTGACAGCCAGGAACTGCGCTTATTGCTATTTGCTGTACCGCAAGGAGCTGAAACGCGAAACAGCCACTGAAAGTAAAGTTTGCTGGTTGCCAGTTTTGACGGTGCCAGTACAGTGCAGGAGTCCCCCGACGTCCTCCCTCTTGTCCCCACGACGTAGGCCAGGAACAGTGAGATCTGTAGAGCTGTACAGGAACAGAAGTCTTCAGGTGCATCTTTTTCTTCTTTACAAAGGTACTGTAAAAATAGCCTAAGAGAACTTACCTCTTACTGTGGAAGTGCTTGTGACTTCTGCAATTCACAAGTCTAATCAGCTTGTGGCCCTACATTTGATTCTTTTTGTTCTCAAAGACTGCTAAGAACTTGCGCAAAGACTTTTCCATTTACTTACCGGAAGTGCTGCATGCTATACAAAGACTTTGGCCTATTGACTTTGGCTTAGCATATTGAATTGAATGACTCTTCTAAGAGCTATCTAAAAGTATTTGCCCTGCTTCTGACTATTTGTATTTCTTGCGTTCTAATAATCTTTACCTTTTACTTACCTTTCAAAGAGTATTCTGTATGCCAACAGTAAGGTATTAATGTCCCCAGCACCCTTGTTACTGAAGTCACCTGTGGGTGTAGGTTGTGTCTGTGGGCCATCCCAAAAGGGCCTTGTCTGATCCAGGAACTCAGTATTGAAGTATATTTTTGTGTTACTATTCTATTGCTCCCTTCTGAAGAAGGCTTTATAACTGACTGATTAATTATTAATTGTTTATGCAAGAAACCTTGAGTGTAAGAGTTTATTTGAATACCTCCAACTGAATCTTTGTGCAACTCCATTACTGCTCACATTTCCCCTTTTGAGATAAGCCTGGCTGCTCAACACGCTACCAAAACTGTGTAGTACAAGCTTATACCAAAGGTTGGATTGCCTATACCTGTAGTCGTAGTGTTCCCAGAGGGTAATGCATTCAAACTTTGCCTAACACCCCTCACACTCCTGTGCTAACCCCCAGATATATATATATATATATATATATATATATATATATATATATATATATATATATATATATATATATATATATATATATATATATATATATATATATATATATATATATATATATATATATATATATATATATATATATATATATATATATATATATATATATATATATATATATATATCTCCCCCCTCTCTCTCTCCTCTATCCTGTTCATGACCAATTCTTCAGTGCTGGGATGGCACAACAGGAAGTGGAACATCCCGGGTGCCTGGAATGATGAGCAGTGGGCGGGTATCCTGCCAGCTCGAGTAACAGCTGCGGGGCGCGGAGACGGTAGTAACATCAGAGGGACTCCAATGCATACATCGAGGGCCAGTGAGCCGGACACCGTGAGGCAGGGACTCTGCAGCACGCACACACCGGGATGCTGCTGGCGGCGTCTCGCCGCGTTCCTTGTCGCATCGGAGCCGCATTATGTGCCCGACTGGGTAAGAAGAGGCAATGATGATGCAGCGGCACATAAAGCTTGAGGCAAGGGATAGTCTCCTCAAACCGTGATTCCCACAGACATGCGGGTGACCAGCAACTTGATCGGCTACCTGGCTTTGCGCGCCATCCAGCAGCAGGCATTTCTCAAACGTAGGACACCTACAGCGGAACTTGGAATTAAGGTCCTGGAGCAGGACGAGAGTGGCCCCGACGCAGGACTTGGTTCCTGACGCGCCAGCCCACAGTGGGCATGTTCACAATAAAGGGCTGCCTAGTGGAGGTACAGGACACCCAGCCGTGAGGCATAGGCAGTAGGTGTCCAGGTGCACAACCTGACACCCAGCACGCCAGTCAGGCGAAGGTATCAGACGAGTTCTGTGGGAGGACGTGGAGAGCCCCAGATCGACGTGCAGGGAGTAAACAAACTGCAACACTACCTGGCCCCCAGCACACCAGTCAGCAAAAGGGGTACTGAGGTAAGGGGTACCCTCACAGGGGTGCAGAGTGCCCGGAAACAATACAGTTCCAGATTTATTTTTATTTATTTTTTGGTAGCAAAAATTAATTTACACCTTTACAAAATTTTGTCGAATAAAAGTAACACCTTTCATATCGGAGTCAAAATATTCATTATATAAAACACAGTATAAGACACAGTATAAAACCAAGTTGTACATCACCACCTATGATAAAACAAATCTTAAAATTAACATCAATTCATCGTACACTTAATTAGAATACAATTTGAAGCAAATTTCAATTTTAAAGGAATTTCAATGTCTGTCACTGCTTCGATGAATTCATTAATTTGACTAACTCGTCAATTCAGAAGAGAGTTCACATGTGTTCGCAATTATTGCTAAATACCAATCGATTACAGAAATGCTAAAATAAAATACAAACCAAGGCTCGTCCATAAGGAGCAGATGTTACATCGCCTTTTATAATACCACACTCCGTAATACTACTTGTTTTATGTTCGGTGACATATATGCTATTTGGGTGCCTACATGACATATATATCCTTCAAGATATGCAAAGTATCGTTTAAAAGCAAGAGGTCATCTTCAATCATGTTCACGAGTCTCACAGTTGCTAACATAATTGGATTAGACTGGCCCCACATACAGCGCAACCAGACCATGTTACGCTCAAAAGGAGAGTTGGAAACCAAAAAGGATCCCAAACAGAGGAGCCTTTGTCGCTCAAAATGAGTACAATACATAAACAAGTTTTCAAGAGTTTGACTCCTCAGTTGTGAAACAAAACCTGCAATGCTCCCACTTTCCAAGCTCTCTGTAACCTGACCAGTTCCTAATACGAGATCCCGTATGAATGAGATCCAGGCGGAATCTCATATGTCCTTCTGGCGTTCTTATCAGGAAAACACAATACATAGGGCAAGCGAGGAGAAATGGCATGTCTAAATTTGGCCTAAGTGCAAAATGATGAATAGCCTGTAATCAAATCAGAGTTACGGGTCCATGCATTCCTAAAGAACCTTATTTTGGCTTTCCCCGGAGAATCTATTAGGTCCTGCTGCGACATGTTCAAATTTCTCAAAATTGAAGACATGCGTAACTTAAATTCAACAATAGATGCCGGATGTTCTTCTTGAAGCATTGACCTAAAGTCCTCAGAGAATTGACTGGAGGCAAAATCATTTTGCTAAATGAATTAACCATACGCCAGTCATATTTGTCTGCCAAGGGATATAAGCCCAGTTCATGTAGGAGGATTGCATTGGGCAAATAACCAGGGAGCCCCAAGACCCTTTTCCAGATTTTGCCCTGCAGAAGATTTAATACTGGACCCAAATTCAACAAATAGGCATCCAGAGTGTACAGTAGGATGGACTCTAATTTCATGGTATATAAGTGTAGCAAGGGCATGAGGGAGTATCTACAATACCTAGAGAAGATGATTCTCATCTGGGCAGACAGATGGTTGAGCTTAGTGTCCAACACTGTGCGCCACTTGCCGAGGGACATGCCGTTTGATATGTGGTAACCCAGATAAATAATTTCATCCCTAATCATAATAGGTTGTAAATTTACAACATACTTGAATCTCAAATGTTTCTTCTTCGTCGTAATGGCTATGATGTGGGATTTAGCCGAGTTGATTGTCAGATTGTTACAAACACAGTACTCTTGAAAAGGGTTTAATTTATTTTGTAACCCAAAGGGTACCTACCTTATCAAACAGAATGACATCACCGGCAAATGCCAACCAGTGCAAACGCAACTTGCCCAGAGTTACTGGAAAGGTGTTACTTCCCTCCCATATTTTCTCAATGTCGGCCAAGTATAAGTTGAAAAGCACAGCGGCCAGGTTACAGCCCTGCTTTACACCAATACCTGTCGGGATGCTGTCAGATAACAGGCCCTCTGAGTTAATGCAAACCATATATGAAATGTTTTGATGGAGTTCCGCTATTATCGCTACCAGCTTAGAAGGGATGCCATAAGACAGCATCTTCTGCCAAAGGCGGTTGCGCAAGACGCTGTCAAATGCAGCCGATGAGTCTAATGATGCCATATAAAATCGTACCATTAGCCCTGTTGCGCGATGCTGACAGTAAATGGGCAAGAATCGATGCATTAAGCTGCGTACTCATGGCCCTACGAAAACTCACCTGTGCTTTGGAAAGAATACCAGCAGCACTAACATAGGACTCCAATTCACACAAGACAAGGCGTGCAAAATTATTTGCTGCAGTGTCTATTAGGGTAATTGTTTGAAGTTTACAGGGTCATTTAAAGCGCCCTTTTTGTGAATGGGAATTACTATTGCCATAAGCCAAGAAGCAGGTATTTTGCCAGTTTGGTATGTGAGCTGATAGCGAGTCAGCAGGTATCTAGCCCAAAAATGGGGGTCATCCTTTAATACACAAGGTGGCAGCCCATCGGGCCCTGCTGCTTTTGAGAACCTCAATTGTGCAATTGCCCAGATTATATCTTTGAGTTCCCAAGAGCAAACAGACGGAAGCTTCAACTGCAAGTTGACCTACTCCAGCCTTCTATGATGTACCAACAGGTCGTATTTTTGTAAAAAAAATTCTGCCATTCAGGGCCAGAAAATAGTCGCCACCATACGCTTATCCACCTTGCCTGTGGGATTTCTTAAAATGGACCACAGATCCCTGGTGTTTCTCTTGCACAGATGTTCAATCATCTGTTGATTAGCAAGGTTGTAAGCAGCATGACGCAACATCTTCAACTTTGACTTAAAGCGAGCCACAATTAAGTTTTTTCTCTTTTGTAATCCGCTGAGCTAATAGGGAGTTGTCTTGCCTTTCGAAGCTCGCTGGGTTTTTTTGAGTTTTTAAAGTAGCGACCTCTGCCAGATGTATATGTGCAGCTTTTGGTGAGTTATTACCAAGGTGTTCCTTAGATAAACTCACAAGGTGCCTATGGATCATCCTCAGGTTCAGTTCATTGATTTTCTCCACGTTACCCGCAGATAATTGGTCGTCGTGTGACACCAACAGGTCCCTATTAACAAGGAACACCATTTTCCGGCAAGTGCTAGGATGCCATCTGACGGACAGGGCATGCTTGTCACTTTCCACCATTACAGCGAACTCCATGATTTCATATGGGTCAACCCCAATGTGTAAACTTGTGTGCAGCATTCGGTGGTCGCTCAAACCCACATTCAGGACAAAAATGGGGTCGAGCAGTCCAGAACATGCCACTGATGCAAGCACATAATCAATGAGACACGAAGAGTTCCCGCGTTGCCAGAGATCTTAATACTGTTTATCGCAAGTGTAATCGGGTAGATACCCCAGGTTTCAAAAAAGGTGGCCCATCGTTTTCCTCTCCTAAGGGCCTGCTGTGCATATAGATGAGAATGATAGGTCGGCGGAATGTTGCCCACTAACTCCAAGCACGAGTTCAGATCACCGCCAATTAAAATTTCGTGTTTGGGGCAAAGCAGCGATGCGTTACCTAAGATTCGGTTTAGTTCCACTAAAACTGAGTCCAAAGAAGCAGCGGTTGGATTCCAGTAGATAGACAGCAAGAGCAGTGCATGGAACTTACAATCGATGGTAGTCATTTCCACCAATATGCATGTATCAGATTTGTCCAGTAAACGTGACACCACCTTCAGACTATTTTTAATATGAATGCCAATGCCACCAGATGGAGGTCCTGACTGAAATCGTCGTGCCGGGACACTGAATGCTGTGTAGCCGTCTAACACGAGGTCGTCTAGCGCCATCGTTTCCTGCAACAATAAAATATCAGGTCTATGATGTTTCTCGACCCGTTCATGCCATGCCTTGAGATTACTCACGCCTCAGCAATTCCAATATGCAACGGCAATCCCTGACAGTTATCATTCCGAAGTTGCCGTTTTCATGGATACCGCCACTTTAATCAAGGCCTCCAACCATGATAAACCACTTAACACCTGCGTCAGCGAGGCCAGTTGTTGCGTTACTTCTTTGGCATGGGACTCGAGAGGGGCCGATGCCGGACCTCCATGTCGTTCTATGGGTACAGGCGTAACAAAGTCCAGAAATGACCATGCACTCTCCAAGTCCGCAAACATACAAGGGGAAAGACCCAGTAATTCAAAATCATCTGTAAAGTCCAGAATCAATTTAGTTATCTGTGATCGACTCTGCACAGCACTCTATGATTGTTGTGGGTTGCTTGTTTTACCCAGTCTAAGTCCTTGGGTGCCAGATTTCTTAATGAAGGAATCTGGAAAAATGAATTTATCAAAAAGGACATTTATGTCCGGGTTGCTGACCCTTCCAAGTATTTGTTTCATATCCTTGGGGGTCTCCGAAAGGGACAACATATCGTGGAGGGTCTCCCCTGAGAGGACCTTCCCTGGTGATTCATCCTCACAGGGGTCATTCCTCGCCAGAGCCGAAAATGGCCGCACATCCAATGCCCTTGGTTCATTCTCCTCATGCACTACTATACCCGAGGACCCAGCTTCCTGTGCCACCGGATCATTGGACTGACCCTCACGGTTGACTAGCGAGGGCAAAGTCACATTGCCCTTATTTGGAGAGTTTGCACAGTCTGCTTCTACATGCGGCCGAACAGCCACTTTTTTACTTTCAATGCTTGGGAAAAAGCAGTGAAGTTGAAGTTGTGACTTGGCAGATGGTGTCCAGGGGGGTTTAAGAGTCGACACCTGCACGTTGCCACTTTTCAGTGCTTTAATCTGAAGATGTTTTTTGCTTTCCTCATTCAAGTCTAGGAGATCTAGAGCAAGATCGTCAAAACTTGCCCCCGTTTTGCTACTCACTTTTGGCATGGATTCCAAGGGAACCCGGGGACAGCTCGCCAGGGTACCTTTTTTGTCACTTTCTTTTGAGTGGATTTTGCAAGGTTTAAGCGTTTTTGGGCTCTCAGGAACGACTTCTTCGCCTTACGAGAAATTAAGTGCCTTCCCTCTTGCTCTGCGTTACCCACATCTGGCTCACACACCAACGGGGGAACTCTGATGCTGAAAATGCATTAGAGGGACAGGGCCTCCGTATCCTTGTCCTTTACTGCCTTTTTATGGCGTGTTCTGTCATATTTTCCGTGCAGGAGTTAATGTGGGACTCCTGGCGGTGCAGCTCTCTCTTTTGGTTTGGTGAACAGACCCATGGGATACCCTTACGGCACCCATGGGTGGGGGTACAACCCTGTGCCCCTAGTGTATGTTTTTGGGCACCTGTGGGTGGCCCACAGAGCAGGGTATGGGCTGGTGGCATCTCCATGCTTACTTTGACAGGTGCGCCGAGTATCCTCCATTTTGGGATCCCCAGGCCCTGCCATTGGAATCAGTTGATTCCTGATGGAAAACAAGATGGCCCCTGTGGCCTCTTGCTTTCTATTACCTGTTACCTTGTTTTCCCAAAGTCCTGGGAAGCCCTGACTCTGTCCCTTCCCCCTGACTGGCTGTTGGGTGGAAGTTCCATATATGGTGGTGTTGTGAAGTCTAGTCCAGACTAACGGGAGCCTTCCCAGTGACTATGTTGTGGGTACGTCCTGTGGGTGGGACCTGGGTGAATGGAGTGTGTGACCAATTTGCACTTCTTGTTGTGGCTGTCTGGTGTCTGGTATGAGAGACAAGACTGAGACAGCCCTGCCCGAAACTGGCCTGAATGCAGTGTGTAGTGTTGAATGGCTGAGTACTTGTCCCAATCCACATTCCTTGTTGTGAGTGTCTGAGAGGGAGGAGGATGGCCTGAATGCACTGTGTGCCTGATTGGCTGACTGACTGCATGAATGTCCTTCTGTATGATTGGCTGCTGAGAGTGACCCAGCAGTGTGGATGAGAGACAAGATAGTATATCTGGGGACCTCTCACCACTGGAAATTGTTCAGAAGCTGTGTCTACACTTTAAGAGTAACTGGAACTGCTGATCCTCGACACCCAGCTGGAAGAAGACGACGACTCGCTGTTGCATTTGCTTCGACCTGATCTGAAAGCTGCCAAACTCGTCAAGGACTGATCCGAGAGAGGACCTGGTAAGGCGCCCTCTTCCTGTGCTCCGAGGGACCATCGAGCACCGCTAACCTTCGCCGAAGTTCCCTGGAAGTCAAACCCTCGAAAGGCTGCGGACACGGGACCGCTGAGGAGAACGAAGCAAAGCACCCAGACTTGGCCGCTGTCGAAGTCTATTGCCGTCGACCAGGGTTCGCAGGTTTGTGTAACCGCTGGAGGCCCGTCGAAGTTGTGTTGCCCAGCCGTGGGGACCACTTGACGCCGTGCCGCCGACGACCGGAGCCGCCTCTCCCTTTGCCTAAGAATATTTGAATCCAAGGACTCCCTTGTCTGCAACGTCGACCGCTTTGTCCCGCCGGAGAAAGTCGAGGACGACCAACGCGCCGAGGAGAATCCGCCAGTGGGTTTCCCGCCAACTGAAGGCCACAAAGACTTCGACGACTCGACGCCCTCGTTGGGCCACCATTCTTCTGAAACTCTTTGCGGTCCTGAACAATCCATCGCCGAGGTGCCCCGCACACCTCATCCTCGCAGGACGTCGCTGACGAGCACCGCCTGGATCGATATTGGGGTCTCGGCACCCTTGAACTTCTCATCGCCGCCGTTGACGCCAAGTTCACCATCTTCGACGCCTCTCGACGATCCGTGGCTCCTGCTTTAAAGGGAGTCACTCAAGAAGGATCCTTCAACGTGTCTTCGAAGAACTCTACTCCACCAGGTACATTGGGGGGGGGTAAAAGGAAATAAGACTAGTGAACAATATATGGACTGGGCTTGTGCTATATATCTTTATTCTAAAGGTTGCCCAGGTGGGGGGATCTCCACACAGAACTGTACCTAGTGGTAGGGGCCAGTATTCTGCCTACCGTGTCAACCATCTTGTTTTCCTTCCTATCTCTATTGCTGACTTCCGCGTTATTGATCTGTGTGACATTTTAACCGTACAGTTGATGCACTTTAATGAGATTCGATAACATTGAAGGTACCACTTTAGAATTGTATATATTTATCATTATTGATTTCAGAGTACAAAGTGTGTTATTGTGATCGTGTACATACCTTTGAATATTAATTATATAAAGACGGTTTTCAGTAATACAGTGTGTGGACATTCCTTTGTGGGGGTTCGGGGACTACACTGTACTTAAGAACCAGCCTGCATCACCTCCTGAGAAGCTAGGTCTTGATTGCTCGTCCATTGCTACCGTAATAGAGAATCTTGGCTGGGGTCTTCTGTGCCTCACCTCTACCATATAGAGAGCAGAAGTACAGAGACCCCCATCCAGTCTTCACAGGAACAAGGGACTCTGAGGTGGCCTGAGAGTCAATAATATCCGTCAGTGCAGAGGGACTGTCTGGCATTTGATCAACCCTACTAGCGAGCTCCATTCCTCCACATGAGGGCTCTGTGGATGCAGAAGGTTGAGATTTCGTGACCATATTAAAAAGTAGTTGTTCTACCTGGAACAGACGATCATGCTGGAGTTTGGCTACTTCCAGGAGGTCGATAGCCTCTGTATCACGGTGCTCTAGGCCAACCCTATTTTCTCCTTGCAACACTTGCGAGTACAATCTTTGCGGCAAATAGGCGTTGGAAGGCCCATAATCCGTTTGAGTTCCTTGAGACCGTAAGGCACAAGCAGGAGGAGCTGGTGTGGCGACCGCTGTTGCCATCATTTTCTTCGAATTGGGCAAAGTAGAATGCCTTTGATTGCTCCTCCGCCAATATAAAACCTTCCAATCTGGCCATTTTTTCTTTCATAAAGGCTAGGGAGCCCTGCATTTCCCTTAAAGAGCAATGAGTTAGCTCATGGCCCTTATCAAGAAGGTTGAGTATTCACGAAATCACTGGGAAATTAAAAGGGTCATTTGGAAAAGAGCCAGAGGGTGAATCCTCTGGCGTTGATGATGACCGTGCGTCCCCTTTGTGGGCAACAAGGCCAACATTGTCCCTCCCCAGTGTAAAGGCATCCAATCCGTGAGGCAGAAAAGCCCCAGTTGTGTGTGCATAGCTATCATGGGGGTTCTTATAGTCTGAGGACGTTCCCCCTCCCATTCCCCTGGATGGAGTACCTGGTAGGTCCCTTCCAGGTTCGCTGAGATTTTTACAGCTTAATTCATCGGGGAGATGGAAGTGTACTTGTTTGCGAAAAGGAAACGCCCTAGAGGCAGGTGAAGAAGGGCCGCGAGAAAGCTGCACACGTTTGCCCAGTTCGCTCATGATCCTCAGTGCGAGCATAAATGTATCTGAGACATGGGCAAAACCTTCATGTGATTGCATTGGGGTACAGTTGATATCATGTACATGAGAAGCCTCACAGACCATCTCCCCATCATTTTCGTTAGCTTCTTGGATGGAAAATGTGGGAGGATTCAATTCCGATGGGGCCACTTTTGTCAGTGCCTCTGTACCAGGAGCCAGCCCCTCCACTTGGGGAGAGTCAGATACCCCTTCTTGGTCTGGTATAGCAGACACCACATCGGACAATATTGACATTGATAATACTGATTTTTTGTTGGAAGGTAACAATGGTAGGGTGCTATTAAGCAATTTGTTCCCAACGTGCTTCCCGGGAACTTTGGCCGGGATACCCGACTTGTTGCCCCTTCTCAGAGCGCGGCTCATGATCTACTTTTAGTCTACCGGTGGGGTCAATGGAATATTCACCACTAAAAGCTTATCACCCACCCACCAGGGGTAACGGACATACACACTGACAGGAATGGTGGTGATCGTCTCCCCCCAGGTCAGGTTACCACAAACGTATATACAGCATTCCACCACCACCCGCCCCAGTTCTTCCCACTCCCAAATTACAGGCTGAACTGGATTAAAGGAGCTTCAACTCGGTAGAGCCTTACCTCAGCAAGCAACAGGTACAGTAATATTTCAAAACTCAAGACCCCCCAGTTTTCATTTCTTACGTTTGTCAGTGGGGCAGCTGAAAACAGACGCTTGTAGAATGCAATTTCACACAGCCATAAAGCACGTTCTCCCAAAAGGGTGTGGGTCGTTAGATGATGATTTAGACTAATATTCCCAAGTTCAGGGGGAAAAGGGACAGCAAGGGTCACAGTGACCACCTATGAGCCACGTGCAAACCCAATGTACTGCCATTCGAGCCCCTCAGTCATACGCGGATGGCCGTCACTTGTCAGGTTCAAAGCCCTAAAGCCCACAGTCACCTGACCAAAAGGAACACTTAGTGACACCAAGTAGCAATTCAGGGGCAGGACCAGGGGCTGGCCTATGCTTTAAAGCACTCAAAACCTAATAGAACGGCCCTGATTATGGTGTCGAGGCGGAGCATTTGGGAGTAAATGGCACACAAAAATAAAGGAACAAAGGCCCAGTACACACACTGCCTCTTTAGGGATGGTCTCTACTAGGTGCGCTTGTACCTCACACCGAGAGTTCAAAGGCACATGGCCTGCAGTCACCCTCTAGTTGAAAGAGAGACAAATACCCAAGGCGATAGTAGTCTTACCACACAACCTCAGTACGCCTACTTGTGGTAAGGTGTCAACGCGGTGCAAAAAAGGGTTTAAAGGCCTAGTGCCCGCAGTCACCCATTGTGGAGGATCTCCAAATTAACTTTGATTCAGCACACAGGGGCTCAAAGACACTACACCAGCAGTCGCCCACTGTGAGAGAGATAAACAAAACTTTCAATCGTATAATCTCAAACACATGAGTTCAAAAAAACACCAACTTTAACAGCCAGACACGGTACCTGTCTACCCCAATGCACCCTCCGAGCTGTAATCTCCTTGGGCACCGGTCCATCAAGGTGCGTCAGTGCGATTCCAATACAAATTCCATAGGGCACAACTCAACGTCCCAGCCAAGGCACGCAATGCACGCGTGCCAGCTGTGCGAGGCGGGAAAGGCACTTCCAATAGGTAACTAAGCAAGTCCCAACTTAGACATTTGTCATATCACCAGTCCATGAGGCTGTCTCACATGGGGGCACCAAGAAGGTGCGACTGATCAAGTTATTGAAATCCCATTAGTCCTGAAGCAGAAAGAGCAATTGGGTGCCACAATCGTAGTAATCAAATGTATGTTTGTAAGAGCACCAAATATAAAGTTCCAGGTTTAGTCCAACCCTGGCTCCCCTCAGCCACCCCTTGCGGCGAAATCAACACCATACATGCCAACATTGTCGACCACCTGGGAGGGAGATTTTGAAACAGGAAGCAGGAGACAGGAATTTCCCCATAGGATTGCATTGGGGATTTAATTATTTTAGGCGGGAGAAAGTTAAAAATATCAATATATTTCATCATTTTGGCCTGCAGACCCCCCCTTCCCACCGCATCCCGCATCCCTCCCCGAGCGTGTCCCTGCTCCCTCCCGCCTCCCAACCCGCCCACCGCCCGTGATTGGTGACTGGGCTTCCGGGCCCAGGGTCTAGCGACCCGCGCTGCAGGCGCTCACTGCCTTTCACCAACCAAAGCCCGCCTCTCCTCCTCTCCCAGCACCGTTCTCATTGGTCCCTCCAGCCTTTATCACCGGTCCCCCCCAAGGCAGCCCTCTGCCCGGCAACCACCAGCGGCTAAGGGCCACTCCAACAGAGGCGACTCCAGGAAGTGTCAGCAGGTGTCCGCAGGGGAAGCGAAGCCAGTGGCCAGCCGTCAACCAGCAACTACAAGGACCAGTAAGGTAGGGGGGTTTGGAGAGGTACAGCTTTACACTAGATACCTAACCTCGTTGCCCCAAACTGCATTTGATGGAAGGGCCGCCGTGCCCAAATTGCATGGTCTGTTCTCCAAACTGCATTGATAGGCCTCTCTCCCACTATACAGGTGTCTCTCAAACTTAGCAGATAGAAGGGCCGCCGTGCCCAAATTGCATTGTCTGTTCTCCAAACTGCCTTGATAGAAGGGCCGCCGTGCCCAAATTGCATGGTCTGTTCTCCAAACTGCATTGATAGGCCTCTCTCCCACTATACAGGTGTCTCTCAAACTTAGCAGATAGAAGGGCCGCCGTGCCCAAATTGCATTGTCTGTTCTCCAAACTGCATTAATAGAAGGGCCGCCGTGCCCAAATTGCATTGTCTGTTCTCCAAACTGCATTGATAGAAGGGCCGCCGTGCCCAAATTGCATTGTCTGTTCTCCAAACTGCACTGATAGGCTTTTCTCCCACTATACAGGTGTCTCAAACTTAGCAGGGCCGCCGTGCCCAAACTGCATTGTCTGTTCTCCAGACTGCTTTGACAGGCCGCTCTCCCACTATACAGGTGTCTCAAACCTAGCAGGGCCGCCGTGCCCAAATTGCATTGTCTGTTCTCCAAACTGCATTGATAGGCCTCTATCCCACTATAAAGGTGTCTCTCAAACTTAGCAGATAGAAGGCCGCCGTGCCCAAATTGCATTGTCTGTTCTCCAAGCTGCATTGATGGGCCTCTCTCCCACTATACAGGTGTCTCTCAAACTTAGCAGATAGAAGGGCCGCCATGCCCAAATTGCATTGTCTGTTCTCCAAACTGCATTGATAGAAGGGCCGCCGTGCCCAAATTGCATTGTCTGTTCTCCAAACTGCACTGATAGGCTTTTCTCCCACTATACAGGTGTCTCAAACTTAGCAGGGCCGCCGTGCCCAAATTGCATTGTCTGTTCTCCAGACTGCTTTGACAGGCCTCTCTCCCACTATACAGGTGTCTCAAACCTAGCAGGGCCGCCGTGTCCAAATTGCATTGACGCTAAGGGTTGACAGAGACTAAAGAGAGCCACTGTTAGAACCCAACTATATAACTATATAGCCCTTAACTCCACAACAACTAGACTAAAACAACTCGGAATCGTACAATGCCGCGCAAACGACCCACCCAGAGGGAAAGAAGAGAAGAAAGAACAAACACCCCGAAACTTCAACTAAGAACCGCAACAACAGAACACACCCCCACAGACAGGTTCAAAGATCGGACCAACACTGAAAGAAGAGACAAATCCCTTTACCTAACTCCATACCTCGCTGAGACCTACTCACCAGATCCAACCAACGCAACGCCAAAACCAGCTACACTGAACAACCTACCAACATCACGAAGAAGGACAAACTCCACCAGATACAACAAGCACACAACTGAAGCAATAACACCATACATCACCAAAGCAAGAAGAACCCCCCACCCACAACCATGTCCCCTGGAAGACGAACCAGATGAAAACAAAAACCCTAGACTAAACCTAGAAGAACTACTCGAGAACGCCTACAACCTGAAACTTGCTCCTGAACAAGATCAGAAAACGACCCTAACAAAAAAAGACAAACCAAGCTACACCTCTAAACTCCACTGCAACCTAATAAATGCAAGATCCATGTCAAAACACTCTGCAGAGATCTTCGACCTACTCGACGACAACGGCATCGACATCCTCTTCATCACAGAAACTTGGCTGGACGACAACTACAAAATCACACTGCAAAGCTGCCTTCCAGCAAACATTAAATGCCTTCAAATAAACAGGAAAAACAAAAAAGGAGGAGGCATCGCAATAGCATTTAAAGAGCAGCTGAAAATAAGAACAGACGAACCACTCAACATCCCCAACTGCGAGTCCATGGTCATACACCTAACAGCTAGCCCAAAAACCAACATCACATTCATCCTGGTGTACAGACCCCCAACTTATGATGCATCCTTCGTCGACAACTTCATATAAGCCATAACCAACATAGCCATCAACCACGAACACCTAATCATACTGGGGGACTTCAACATCTGGTTCGAAGACAGTCATGCCAACTCCCAAAACTCACTGATTGAACAACTCGCCACCATGAAACTACGACAACTAGTAAAAGGGGCAACTCACTCGGCAGGACACACCTTGGACGCAATATTCGCAGAGGAAAAACTCATCACCATGGCACCGCCGATACAAATACTGTGGAGTGACTATCTCATCATCCCATTCGTAATCACTCTGCCTACTCAAGTCTACATCCAACCTCCCACACTCACAGCCACCACAAAAAGAAACTGGAAAGACGTCAAAAAAGGCAACCTATTCGAACAACTGGAGTTAACCAAGCCCTCAACAACAGAACTAGACCTAGCTGACCTAGACGGGAAAGCTGAGATACTACACAAATGGATTGCAGATACAATTGACAAGATGGCCCCAGAAAAACCATTCACACCATCAAAAAAGAGAGCAATGGCAAAATGGTTTACCCCGCTACTAAGCACCATGAGAAAAAAAAAAAAGATGGAAATGGAATTGAGGAAACATTACAATACAGACAAAAAAACAATGTTCCAGAAGCACATTCGCGCATACAAGAAGGAAATTCAAAAAGGCAAAGAGAAGGCATTATGATGACAGAATCACAAATGCCACCAACACACAAAAAGAAATGTTCCGTATCATTAAAGAAATGAGAAACCCACCAGGCTGTGACAACACCCCAACCCCCTCGGAGAAACTATGCAACAACCTTGCAGACCACTTCAAAAAGAAAATCAATGACATCCGACAAACCATCCAACAGAGACCAACCAGCAGCGACTTACAACCAAACGAACCTAAATCAGAACCGCAGCACAAACTCAATAACTACCCTGAAATATCAGCAGAGGCATTCGCAATGCTGATAAAACACAGCAAGAAAGCGGGCTCACCGATGGATCCTTGCCCCACAGACATCTACAAATCAATCCTCGAACAAGGAACACCAGCAGAATACTTCAGAAACCTTCTAAATCTATCACTGGCAACAGGAACAGTACCAAGGATCTTCAAATCAGCTTACATCAAACCACTTCTGAAAAACACAAGCGGGGACGTAGATGACCTCTCCAACTACAGACCAATCTCCAACATCCCCTACCCGGCCAAACTCCTCGAAACCTACGTATACAAACTAACCCAAGAATACGTTGAAGAACACCACCTGCTAGACCAAGCTCAAGTCGGCTTCAGACCCACAAGAGGTACAGAAACAGCACTACTATCTATCTGGGATGTCCTAAAAACAAACGCAGACTCCAACACAACATCTGCCCTTATCCTGCTCGACCTCTCCGCAGCCTTCGACACAGTTAGCCATGACAGCCTAACCAAAAGACTAGAAGACATAGGCATAACAGACACAGCGCTACGCTGGACTATATCATTCCTAGCAGACAGAACTGAAACCGTCTGGATCAAACCCTTCAAATCCACCCCACGTGTCAACGACTGTGGAGTACCGCAAGGATCCTCACTATCACCACTGTACTTCAACATCTACCAAACCCCAGTAATCAGAATCTTCAAGAAACACAACATCAAATGCTACAACTACGCAGACGACACTCAAATCATCTACAAGATCGAAGACACCCAAGCCGATCATTCAAACTTTTTTTTTTTTTAAATGTATTTTATTTTATTTTATAACGACCACACAGTGCAACAGAACATAAATAGAACACATCAAGCCACAACAAAGGCCAAACAACAGATATGAAAAAGAAAGGAAAGAAAAAACAGAACAGAATTAACTTAACAATCCCCTTCCCTCCCCCCTATGAGCCTGTAGGGTGTCCACCATCATTGTCCGTTCCGTGTGGTGGGGTTCTGTCGCTCTCAGATCCAGCCGAGGTCGACCCCGTACTAAACAGTTCAGCCAATAGCACCTTCCATGCCGTGAGGGAGCTCACCTCTTCCTCCCCTCCCGCCCTGCTGGCCTCCCACCATGCTGTCGTCTCGGCGGCAGCCCATTTCTGGAGGTCACGCCACCATACCTCCACCCGTGGCCTCTGACAATTCTTCCATCCCATGGCTATTCTGCGTTTGGCAAGTACATAAGCCAAATCTTTAAGCTTCTCCACGTGCCGAAGCTTGCGCGCCCTGGGGTACCCTCCAAGCAAACAGGCCCAGGTCGAATCTATCTTAAGTACAATGCCCCTCCCTGCCAGCTTCTGCGCCACTTCACTCCAGTAGGTTGCAATCACAGGGCAGGCCCAGAACATGTGAATCATATCAGCGTTCTCTGTGTTACACTTGGGACACGCCTGGCGCCCAGCGTCTCGAAATCTGGAAATTCTCAGGGGGGTCATGTATGCCCTATGCGTGATATATAGTTGTATCTGTTTAAACCTGGCATTCCTCGATACTTTTTTGTGGTACCCCAGGGCGCGCTCCCACTGCCCATCCGCCATCGAGGCCCCCATCTCTGCTTCCCATTCCAACCTCAGGTACCCCAAATCCTTCCCAACCTTTGCCATCAGCATCTCATACAGCCTGGAGACCTCATGCCCGCCCTCGGATGCGTCATACATAATCTCCAGCGTCGCATCCGGCTCGTCAGCCAATACGGTCTCGGGCCAAGTGCTCCGGACCTCCCTGACCACTCTGTGGAACGTCATGTATTGCCCCGCATGCAGCCCCGCCCCCGCCTCTAGATCTGCGAACTCCGCCAAGGCCCCATCCTGCCAAATGTCACCCAAAGTGACCAGCCCCACTGACTCCCAGTATGTTCGCAGGATGGCCCTAAGCTGTCCGTCTTCCCTTGCCAAGGCCACCAGCGGCAGCTGCGGCATGCACGGCAGGGGATCCCCCATCATCCGGCAGGCTCTTCGCCACATGTTCCTGCCCAACGCTAGCATCTTAGGACGCCCCCTCATCCATGTGCTGGATACCCAAATAATCTCTCGCAGGTAGAAGGGGGAGCAGTCCTTTCCCAACAGTCTATGTTCCGGGGTTTCGTCGTCCGAAAGCCACTTGGCCACGTACTGCAGCTGCGCTGCCACGTAGTAGGCCTCAAAGTTCGGCAGCCTCACGCCGCCTTTCTCATAAGCCTTCTGCAATTTCCACAATGCGACCCTGTTACGCGTGCCCTGCCATAAGAAATCTCTGCATACCCTATGTAGTCTAGCAAAAAACCCCTTGGGTATCATGTATGGAATGTTATTGAAATAATGCAGCAGCCTAGGTAGCACGACCATCTTAAGCATAGCACCCCGGCCCATCATCGCTAAGGGTAGTTTCTCCCAAAACCTCATGCACTTCTCGATCCTCCCCACTGCCAATTCAGTATTGTGCCTGTGTTCCTCCCCGGTCGTGTGGTATACGTCTATGCCCAGGTACCGAAAGGTGCTTGTCGCCCATGGGATTCGCAATACTGGCAACCTCTCCGCCGGTATCCCCACATAGCCGCCCAGCGGGAACAGAGTGGATTTCCGAGGGTTGACCGCTATACCAGAAAGCCAAGCAAACCTCTCCATCACCTCCAAGACATATTGCAAGTTCTCTTCAGGGTATTGGAGGTACAACAGCATATCGTCGGCATACAGGGATATCAGATGGCTCTCCCCCCCCACCTCTATGCCCACCGGGTCATACTGTTGCCGGAGGTAAATTGCCAAGGGCTCAAGGGCCAGGATGTACAACATTGGGGACCAAGGACATCCCTGCCTGGTGCCTCTACCTAACTGCCACCTATCCGACACTACTGCCCCCGTACGAACTCTGGCTAGAGGCGCGCTATATAATAATTCGGCCCACCTCCTGTACCCTGGCCCCATTCCGAAGTGATCCAGTGCCGCCAACAACCACGGCCAACGAACAGAGTCGAACGCCTTGACCGCATCCAGCGCCACTATCGCCATTTCGCCGTCTTTGCTACATCCCCATTCGACCACTCTGTGTAGGCGTCTATGGTTGTGGGTAATGTTCCTGTCCGGGACATAGCCCGTCTGGTCAGGGTGAATCAGCTTGCCTATCACTCTCCTCATTCTAGCCGCCAAGACAGCTGTTAGGATCTTGCTGTCCTGGTTCAGCATCGACAAGGGTCGATAGGAGCCGCAACCGTGTCCCGGTGTATTGTGCTTGGGGAGTGGCACTATGACCGCTTCCCTGAGTGATTCTGGTAGCTGTCCCAGCTCAAACGCCTCATTAAACATGTCCAGCATGGGTGGGAGTACCTCCTCCCCATACGCCTTATAAAACTCGCTGGGGAACCCGTCCGCCCCCGGGGCCTTGCAAGTGGGCAGCTGTCGCACTATCTCTCTGAGCTCTTCCAGAGTGATCGGAGCATCCATCTCCTCTCGCTCTTCATCGCTGATTCTGGGCAGGCCTATATCCCCGAGTACTTCATCTATCTCCTCTCGGCTCCCCCCTTCCCGATCTTCATACAATGTTTGGTAGTATTCTGCGAATGCCCCATTTACCCCTTCTTGCGTATCGATCTCCGCACCCCCTTCGGTGATGACCGATCGGATCGGAGCCCTAGGGGTTTCGCTCTTATATAGCCAAGCGAGGAGCCTGCCTGTCTTGTCCCCACCCGCATGCAACCTCTCAATGTACTTCGTATAATTCAGGTTACAAAGTCTGTCCCAATGCCCAGAGCACCGCTGCTGCAGCTCAGTAACTACTTCCATATCAGTCCCACCCTTCTCCAATTCTTTTTCCAGCTCGATCTCGGCCTCTCGCAGGTCGGTCAGGATTCCGCCCATTAATCCCTTGGACTTCGCGATAGCAACTCCCCTCATCACCACCTTAAAAGCCTCCCACAAAGTACCAGCCGATTTGACACTCCCTGTGTTCGACTCAAAGTACGCGACTATCTCCTCCCTCATGTCCTCCTTGAATACCGGATCCCGTAGCGCTTCCGCCCGAAGGCGCCATGTTGGAATCCGTGCACGTGGGGGGCGCAGCCGCCAATGCATGATTAGGGGCGAGTGGTCCGAGAGGACCCTCGCCCTGTAGTCAATCTGTTCACACTCCATAAGAATGTCTGGAGTGGCAAAAAAGTAGTCGAGCCTCGTATGCAGTTGGTGCGGAGCCGAATAGTGCGAATACTGCCTCCCACCCGGGTGTCTCGCTCTCCACACGTCTACCAGGCCTAGATCCGCTAGCAGCGACTGCAACACCTTGGCCGCTGGGCTGGGCCTAACCATTTTGTCATCCGACCTGTCCTCCCTGGGGTTAAGCACACAATTAAAGTCTCCACCCCAGATTACTGGGCTCCCCATCCCTTCACCGAGTCTCGCGCACAGTGTCTTAAAGTAAGTCGCTGTGTCCTGGTTGGGCGCATAAGTGTTTATGATACAGACAACTCTACCTTCCACAATCCCCCGAACCATGGCCAGCCGCCCGTCCGACTCCACAACCTCCCCCAAGAGCTTGAACGGGACATGTGGTGCAACCCAAACCAGCACACCCCTGGCATACGCAGAGAATGTGGATCCAACCACTGTCCCCCTCCATTTTCTCCGCACCATTTCAAGTTTATCCCGTGTCAAATGCGTCGCCTGTAACAAGGCCACGTCTATCCTCTGCCTCTTCAAATACAACATGACCTTATTACGCTTCAGGTAGCTATTCAACCCTCTTACATTCCATGTCAATACCTTAAGGTCTCCCATGATTTATCCGTAGCTCCCACTTCCCCCTCTGGTCTGATCGCCTCCCCCCACATCCCTTCTCAGTTTCTTCCCCAGGCTCACATAACAACTAACACCCCCCACCCCCCTAACCCAACCAACTGCCCAGCTCCATCCCTGGATCTCAGGCATCCCCGTGTTCGGTTCTCTTCGGAAGCCCGTGTAGAGAACCCGACAGGGTGTCACACCCCACACAGTGACTAACCTAACCACACACTGGGGTACGAATAAAACGGCCCTCGGATGCCCCCTACACATTTATATCCGCGCTCGCGGACCATGTTCAAAACAGTTAAAAAGTGCATCCCCATCACAAAGTGGCAAAGACTATATTCCAGTCCAAATGTTCAAAGTCCGCCGGGCCCACTGTTTCACTTAACTCTCCCTGCTCCGTCCGCCATCTGCTCATCAGGCTCCTGAGGGCAGTTCTGCGCATCGAGCCATTCCATGGCCTCCTCAGGGGTGTCGAAAAACAGCGTCTTAGCCTTGAAGAAGACCTTAAGTTTGGCTGGGTAGAGTAACATATACTTGAAACCGGCCGTCCGCAGGCGCCTTTTGACCGCCCCAAAGTTCATCCGACTGCGCTGCACTTGTAGAGTGTAGTCGGGGTAAGCAGTGATGGTTGCCTCCCCTCGCCGTATGGTGCCCCCTTTACGAAAATGTTCCAGAATCTTCTCCCGATCTTTGTAGTTGAGGATCTTGGCGATCACGGGCCTGGGAGGATTACCCGGCGGTGGCCTTCTGATCAGGGCCCTATGTGCCCTCTCCACTGCAAATCCCTGCGTTAGGGCACCTCCGGTGATCTCCTGCAGCAGCAAAGTCTCAATAAAATCTGTGGGATTCTGGCCCTCAGCTCCCTCCGGTAGGCCCACAATCCGGATGTTGTTTCTGCGGGCCCGACCTTCTGCCTCTTCAGCCCTGCTTTCCAAGTTGCCTACCCTCTGCACCAGGGCATGGATCTCTCGTTTGTGCGCGGTGCATTCCGCCACAGTCGGGCCCATCCCCTTCTCCAGGGTCTCTGTGCGCTCGGCCAGGGTTCGCACATCTTGCCTCAGGAGGTTCACGTCCTCCTGTACCGCCCCGACCTGAAGTTCCATCGCAGTTTTCAGTTCGGCCACCGCAAGTTGGAGTTTGGTCTCCCATGTCGCCTTCAGATCTGCGATCGCTGCCAGGACCTCCTGGTTCGTTCCTCCTGCGGCCATCTCCTTGGGCTGGGCCTTCTCTTTGCTCCTGGTCCCCTCGGTGCCAGGCGATGTCTTGGCAAATTCGTCGAGCGTGGGCTGTTTATTCTTCGCCCTCAGGAGCTTGCTCGACATATCTTCGATCAGGAGCGTCCCTTCGATCTCGCTTAGGCCCCAGGCCTGGGGGCACTATGTCCCCCCGTCGCCACACAGTTTCGGCTACCTCCAGTCAGGCTTGCTCTCGCTGGATCGCGCTGAACGTGAACTGAGGGAATCGCCTCCAGGATCCCGGTCCCCGATCCTTTGTCCCAACATCAAGCGACGGCAGCCATTTTGTCCGCCGGCGAGGCTCCGGCCCCAAAACTTCGCACGGCTCCTGAGTACACAAGCGCTGCACAATCCCGTATGAGAATGCATCCACATGTGCAGCCGAGCTTCGCATTTACAGTCATCACCGTCTATGCCACATCGTAGCGGCCGTTGCGCGGATTCAGCCGGATAATGTTCGGATCAGCGGGAGCTCCCGTTCAGGCACGTCCTTTCACATGGCGTCCAAGCCACGCCCCCCGCCGATCATTCAAACTTAACCGACTGTCTAAAAGAAGTCTTCAACTGGATGAATGCCAACAACCTGAAAATCAACCCAGGAAAAACCGAAATCATGATCATATCCAAAGACCAAGAGAAGGAAACAGCCATCCCGTGGCCAACGGAAATGGGATCTACACCATCACAGGTAGTAAAAAATCTGCGAGTCCTGATGGACAACACCCTAACCTTAGAACCGCAAATAAACGCAACAGTCAAGAAATGCTTCTTCCTCCTCCACACGGCAAGAAAAATACTACCTTTCCTCTCCTTCACACACAAAACACTCACCATCGTCGGCCTCATCATGTCAAGTATCGACTATGCAAACAGCCTCTACCTCGGTATACCGGAATACCTACTGAAGAAGCTACAATGGATCCAAAACACTGCAGCCAGACTACACCTCAAACTATCCAGAAGAGACCACATCACCCCGGCCCTAAAAACACTACACTGGCTCCCAGTAAAACAGCGTATCATCTTCAAAACAATGTGCATAACGCACAGGGCAATCAGCGGACAAGGAGCAGAATTCCTACAAAAAAAAAATAATCTACAAGCCAACGAGACCGTTCAGGTCAACCAACGAAATCCGACTGGAACAAAAACCTTACATCAAGAAGAAACTCGGAGGCACCGCTTTCTACCACTTAGCCGCGAAAACCTGGAACAACATCCCAAAAGTAATAAGGAACACCAAAGATCACCTTAAATTCAGAAAATTACTAAAAACCTGCCTCTTCAACACCAGACACTAAAACCGAAACAATAAGAAACGACTCATCAAAAAAGAACATTGACAAACCCCTAGAATCCGACAGAAGTACCCTTAGCACCAATAGGGCTGACGCTGGACACAGGGGTCCACCCGCGAGACCCAGAGAAACTCCAGCCAACCCTTACCATCCCCCACCGCCCGTACAGCCACAACTAGGTACCACGGGGCTGTGGAACGGACAAGATACCACCAATCACCACACAAACGGAAGTATGGACACTAGCAGCTGCACTAGTCATGTGGAGGGGGTGAGGAGCATGCAAGGTTATTAAGGGAGCGGGCGGAGGGGACAGCTAAATCCTCAAACGGCCTTGAATGCAAAAATGGGCACGTACCTCCTGAGGCTCAGGGTGTACAAGCATCCCGTCGTGTAAGATTACACAAGCCCAACCGGTTCAGTCCAGGATAGAGATACAAACTAACCAATACCACTAACAATTTCCTTCTCTGCATACACCTCTCAAACTCCAAACCAAACACAACCACAAACCTCGAGCGCAGCAAACCGCACAAACTTCACTACACTGCAACAACAAAACAAAAACACACAGACTTGCACATCAGCACACGACGACTACCGGCCGCATACACCCCAGGCCCAGCCGACGGAACCACCGGGCTGAGGCTGCCAACAGCACATCACTGCAATCTTGCACTTTTCCAGCCTCCACCCACTAACCCACCATCCCTCCCTCTTTCAGAGCCACCAGCGCGCCAGGGGACCACTCCAGTGGTGATAGTGCGCTGTACAAATGACCTTTAACATTAACAATAATTGTCTTACCAATGGTCCAGAAGAGGCTCCACAGCGCCACTGAGCCACCAAACAGTGCTGGCACGCCGCGCACTGCACATGCGCGGTGTGTTTGTAGAACGCTGGACGGTGTAATGGAGATAGAAAGGGGACTACGTTGGAATGAAGTCCCAAGTTCAATGAAGGCAGGAAACATGGGAGACAGACTGCAAGCTCCTTCCCCACCAGCAACACCAAAACACACTGCTGGCACACCGCGCCGCGCTCTGCGCATGCGCGCTGTGTTTGTAGAACGCTGGACGGTGTAATGGAGATAGAAAGGGGACTACGTTGGAATGAAGTCCCAAGTTCAATGAAGGCAGGAAACATGGGAGACAGGCTGCAAGCTCCTTCCCCACCAGCAACACCAAACACACTGCTGGCACACCGATTCCAGATATACCAGTGAGCAGCAGGACATGTAAGGCACAGAAAGCTCCTGGAGTGGGAAGCAGGGAGCGGATCACACGGGAACCACTCACCCATGTGAAGGGGGGTTGATGGGAGATTGTGAGCGGTGACTCCGCCTGAAGTTATTTGTACCACACAGCAGGCCGGTGTAGTACATGAAGTGATTCAGAGTGCGCAGCCTAAATCTCGAGCTCAAGAGACAGACTGGAAAAGAGCAGGATTTATAGGGGAGCGGTTTGTTGGCGCATAGAGCCCAGAGATAAAAGCAAGTCACCTCTGTTGAGAGGCATCTGGGGCAAATTTAGGGGCCAGCCAAACAGTGCACCTCCCGGAAGTGCGGGAGAACACGGCTTGACCGAGAGAGGGGCCCACAGAGAGCAGAGGACTGAGCACGCAGGGCACGGCTATTCCTGCAGACATTTGTCAACAATCCAAACAGCAGTGCCCTGTTACTACATTCAGAAGGACACCATGGCAAAAGGTAGCAGAGAAGAGAAAACTATGCCACCCCCAAACAGAAATCAGCCAAACTGATAGGCGGGGAGAGTGATGCGACAGGGATAAGCATAGAAGCGAGTGGTGGAGTCACACTGGAGGGGTTAATGGCAGCGATACAAGAGTCCAGAATATCCTTGGAAGGACAGATACAGGACGTAGGATTCAATGTCACAAGTATGAGCAGAACTTCGGAAACTGAGTGAGTGAGTGAGGTGAAGCAGCAGGTGAGCACCGTCGAAGATGATCTGGCCATGCTCAAAAACAAGACACACCGCCTCATAGGAGCGACAAAGGGACTGGAGGGCAAATCAGAGGATTCAGAGGATCAGTCTTGCCAAAATAATATCCGACTGATGGCCCCTCCTCCCGTTCAGGGACCCCTGAGTGCTAAGCTGTATTTAGGCATTAGGAGCCAGGCATTAGGAACTAAAAGACAGGGTCCCGGAAATACAGAGGATTTGCACAGACCCAACTTGATTTGCTGCACTGGCGCAGGCTACCTTAGGTAAGGCAAATTGAACGAACAGGGCCTGGGCAACAGTGGGAAACAGCTGCAGGTGGGGCAGTATCTGAAACAGGACGCTATACAGCTGTCACTATTACAGTAAAACCACCTGCATAGTTCGGAACTGAAAAAGCTGGAATCTAAATTGAGGGAAAAGATATTTGTGTCTTCTTATTCCACATTTACCTTGAAGTTATTCCGATATGGGTAGCCCCGGGGATCCTTCTACAGGTGGAACGGATGGTGGGGTATACCGAAGGGAGAACGAAAGCAATAGTGGGGCATTTGGACAGTCGGGATATATGCGTGGTGAACTTATATGCCCCCAATATGGATGAGAGGGACTATTTCACTTAAGTATTGACATTGACAGGGGCTGCCGATTCGGCCTGAATTTATGGGGGGTGGCTTTAACTGTCCTGGACCCGGATTTAGATTGGAAAGGGAAGAAAGGTCCCACCAAACAACAAGCGCTGGTTGCACTGCACCAGGTCATAGAGAGGTTGGACTTAGTAGAATCATGGTGGGAATCACATGGGTTGGTAATGGGCTAACTCCCATCATTCAGGAGTCCATGACACCTATTCAAGGTTAGACTGTGTGTAGGAAAGGAGGACTTCCACTGGTTCGCTGAACCTTAATACTTGGACAGGACCCTATCTGACCACTCCCCACTGGTGGTCACCTTGTGAGGCCCATGAAGGAGGCCGACCGTGGGGCTGTCGAGGATGCGGTCGGTCACACTAGAAGACGTGGCAAGTGCACGATCACTACGGGATGCAATAAATTCCTTTTCAAATGGAATGGAATGAATGGTCGGTAGACTATGTGAGGGCACAATGGGAGGCATTCAAGGTGACTAAGGGGAGTGTGCCTGCCCCAGGCGGTGGGGATCAGAAAGACACTGAATTACTCATTATAAGGTCTGGAGGAGGAGATTCAATGATTAGAGGGGATTTAGCGAGGGGGCAGCGATTAGGGGAGGAGCGGTAGAGATGCAAGCTCACCAGAAGGCCCAGGACTCGTTTTCACAATTTGACCGTAGCTGTTACACAACGAGAATACATGGGGAAGGAAACAAAGCAGGCTGGCTGCAGGTGTGGCTAATAAAGCAAGAACATCCAGGGATAACATCACCCAAATTAAAGGTCGGACAGCCAATTCTGTGCCGTCACTACAGAGGATGAACATGGTATTCCAGGGTTATAATAAGCGCTTGTATGCGACCGAAGGCACCTACTCGGATTTGGAGACCTTGGACCTGCTAGACCTGGTCCGAGTACCCAGATTGGAGTGGGAAGCCTGGAAAGGGTTGGAGACGCCCATAGAAGAGGGAGAGATAGTGTGCGCAATCCAATCCGTGCAAACTAATAAAGCTCTGGGGAGCACCGGGTTCCCAGTGGAGTTTTACCAGGCAGTTGCAGATGTCTTGGTCATCAATTGAAAAGGGTATATAACACCACACTTCGCAAGTGTGTGCTGCCAGAAACAAAGCGGCGTTAATCACTATACTGCCAAAAAAAGGATAAGGATTCAACCCAATGAGCCTCAAACAGGGCTATTTCTCTGTTGATTGTGGATCTTTGGCAAAGTACTGGTGTCTAGGTTATCCAGGGTTGCCCCAAATCTAGAACACCCCGGATCAGCCTGGGTTCATAGGAGGGCGGGATGTCAGCATGAAACCGTGGCTGTTCAAAGTGTTGGAGGCCTATGGCTTTAGTGGCAAGATCTTGAGATGGCTGAGGTTACTGTATCACAACCAGACTGTTAGGGTCAAGACAGGCAGGTGGGTATCATCAGGTTGGTCACTGGAGTGGGGTACGCGACAGGGCTGCCCGGTCTCCCTGATTTTATTTGCATTGGATCTCAAACCCTATGTCAGGTATTTTCGAAAATATATCCCGGAAACTGGCACGACGACGGGTGGGGTGATACATAATATTTAGCTCCATGCAGACAGCATTTTGCTATATGTCGACAACCATCTACAAAATATGCCGATTATATTGGACATTTTAGATAACTTTTGGAAATTGCCAGGGTTCCAAATTAACAGACAAATCATTTTCTTTTATTTATTTATTTTTTTGGGGGGTGGGGCCCTGCTGCGCCAAATGCAAAATGGCCGCCTGAGTCGGGAGCTCCAGACTGCGAGAGCAAATCATTTCTAATTTAACCTCGCACATACAAGCGCAGCATTCTTAAACTGCAGTGACCGCTGCATGAACGCTCCCTTTCCACCTGCATCGACTCCTGAACAGGAGGAACCCCTGTGAGCGCCGTTGTGACCGCTGACGCGGAAAGGCTAACGGCGCCTTCATCCCCCCCTAGACGCGGCTCCAGCGAGTGTGGCTCTGCACTGACACTCGGAGCCCCAGCGCGGGCGGCCTCTGTGGCGGAGGGGCACCCGGCCCGGCGAACACGCCCAGCAGCTGCACACTGGCGAGACCGGCTGACGTTCTTCACTGCACCATCCCTTCACGGACCTGTCAGGCCCCCTGCCGGCAGATCGGCCAGTACGACCAGATCGACCACATCCTGTGAACAGGACCCCTTGAGGCACCTGATGCTCTGTTTGTACGCCCTGAACTGGCCCCGCGAACGATCGGAGCCCCCGCTGCTGACTACTTTTTGCTGGGCCGCTCGCCTGTCTTCTCCTGCCCCCCCCCCCCACCGGAGAGCTCCTGCTACAGCGTATGTGAAGGTAAGGGGCCGGGGGGGGCTAGGAGCGGGCTGTCTACCCGGTGCTGGGCACCGCCTCCTGCTGCTGTGGCCCTGCCTGGGGCCCCCCTGCCCCCTCCACTGCCTGAGAGTGGGCTCCAGCGGCCTTTTAACAGGGGGCACTACCTCCCCCCCCCAACACTAATGAGCAGTCCTCCATAATCCTCTGAGGGAGCCACCGCGTGAACCCTCTGCCACATACGGCCCATTCCCCCATGAGTGTGGGTCTCGTGGGCGCCTCCTGGTGATATCAACGCCCGGACTGGAGATTGCTGGCCCCCACCACCATTACTGAATACATGCTCTGTGGGGCTGAGGGCTGTAACCTAACTGCTCTTGGACCCAGACCCGGCCATGTGACCTTCAACGGAGCTGCACCACTTGACAACGGGTCTACACTGCCTGCCTCACACAATAACGACCGCGTTGGGAATAGCACCAGCGCCAGTCCAACTCAGCGGGACTCACCACAACGGTCGCATCAGTTGTTGACCTATTCAATTGGGACACTCTCACCTGCGCCTATTTTGAGGTGAATGGTCGCGTGAGCCCACTGTGGCGACACAGACATACAAACCTAAAGGGCCCCCTGAATTTAACTTGACCGTGGACGGGGGGTGGGGGGGGGGAGCTTGGCAGCCTGGTGGCCCACATAACTACCACCTTTAATACCCCTAGTCCCGCTGCCTTCACTGGAGTGCTCCTCCACCTCTAATTACCCGCCCCTCCGGCCCCCCTTGTCCCCAGCCTTAATCTCCACCATGACCAAGGGTGCCGGGAAAAAACAAAGCTCCCTTAACATGTTCACCAAGACACCCTCCAGGCCAGCGCCTGATGCCCCTGAGGAACCGCCAACTACATCAACCCCCTCAAGCTCAGAGGACTCACAGAAGTTGCTAGAGTACATCTGTGATGGATTCACCACACTCCATACTAAGCTGGACGATATGAATGGGACGATCTCTTCCATTAAAGCCCATATCGAAAAAACGGACGGCCGAGTCGCCGAAATTGAAACCCGGGTGGGAGCCGCTGAGGATTGTTAGGGAGAATTCTCTCTTTAGGTTGAATTTCCTAACCTAGTGAGTCCCCCAGCAGCTTTGCTGGATTTCTGGAGTTTTTCTTTCCTCCTGCCAAGAGTGAGACTCTTTCTCCCACTCTTGGACATGATTTATGGTGTTCCTTTGACTGCTTATGTGTTTTATGGGCTATGGGGTCCTTTACTCCATAGGGTCTCGTGTGTTTTTACTATGTGTGTTACACAGCACCCTCTGTGCAGAAACACAGGGGTGTCATAGTGACACCCCACCATAGACTCCATACCCTGGGACTGACTACTGTCTCCCAGGGCATGTAAAGTCACCATTGGCTTTACTTGTCCCAAATTATTAACAGAAACCAGTACAAACCATCATATTGTGGACGTACTGGTCGGGGCAATTCAATTGCCCCGGGGTCTGTTAGTCGAGGGGGCACGTCTCCGTCCCCCTGATCGTGTTTTGGCTGGTGGCAGTGGAAACTACTTTTTATATTCGACCGCGAATATATCCCTATGGGATTTTCCCATTGTTCGAGGCTACCAACTTTAATTATTTAATTCTCATATCCTCGAACATACCGCCGGTTTATTTAATATTAATTCGCCGGTTGGTATTTTTTGCCAGGACTCGATTCTAAAATGGCATTTGTGTTCGCTTCTGTGACTCCAACCCAAGTCGAGCCCTTTGTTCCACTTTTTGGCGGGCTTCTCCACAGAAGCCTCCAAAGGTGGTGCCACTCTGGGTACCACAGGGGGTGTGGGAGGGGGTTTAGGCACCTGGGACTGAGTTACCTTGATAACTCAAGTGGCACTCTTGTGTGATTGGCCCAAGTGGTGAGCCGGCCGGCTCACCATTTAGCATGTTTGATTGACAGCTAGGCTGAGTGAATGGGGGTGTGCTGCATAAAAGCAGGGCTTTGGGGACTGGAACTTCAGAAGTCGCCACAGGACCTGAGAATCCAACGAGGGAGAAGCTGAGCCGACCTACCACGATGACACCACCGGTGGAGCCCTGCGGAACCGACTCACCACTTCCCGACGACAGAGACGATCTCCCAGCTGGAGAGGCTTCTTCCCCTGACTGGTGGGCACAACCAGTTTACCTTCTTCTCTTTGCACCCCAGACCGTCTTGTGGGCGAATTGCCCGTGCCAAGCACCCCGGCAACCGGATAGCCACTTACCACTGGACCACGAATAAGAGGACCGCTCCTTTTCCCTGAGAACTCTGCGGCTGGTTTCTACCCTGGCAGTGCAACGGACTCCTGTCTTCCTCCCCGACGAGATCCTCTCTTCTCCCGGACGAAGCACCGACTTGCATCCGCTGCCAGGAACAACTGCCCCCGCTGGAGTATTCTCACCACTTTAAGGTACCGTGTCCGCCAGGCCTCCCTTTCTAAAGATTGCTACAAGGTAATAATAACCCCTTAACCTTCTGGACTGGATTGGCCGCCTTGACCCTCTAACTGGTCCCTTTCTTTGGTCCAACTCCTTTTTGAACCTTTGCAAGACTCTTGTGCACTTAAACCGTGTGACCTTGGACACATTTCGTTCTGATCCTCTTAAAGTAGATCCGGCCTACTGAACTCTAACTTCACGGTTTTATTTGCCTTCCTCTCTTGCTTTGATCTTACGAAAGTGTTGGGATCTGTTTCATATTATTCTCTGCTTTTCACTCCCTTTTTATACCAATTATTAGAGTGCCATCTGCGTTAAGCACCCACCGCTGTCTGAAAATAAGTGGGACTTGTCTAATATTCTTCTAAGGGAGTGTATATCTTTTAGTGACCGTGTTTTTGAATTGCTTACTATTAGTGCCTGTGTGTTTTTCTAGATGTGGTTTTAAATAAATTATATCTCTTTTACACCAAGCTCTGGTCAGTGTTTACTTGTTCTATGTTCTTTTGACCTATTGTGAATACTCTGTATACTGCCTAACTCTTCTTGAGGGAGGTCTGACTGCTCAGCCACAGCTACCAAGTGAATCTGTGTGGTACAGACTGCTACCAAGTGGGTTTACTGCCAAACACCCGTAGTCCTAAATCTTTTGCAGTGGTCCCAGAGAGAACTGCACAGGTTTCTGCCTAACAAGGATGACCTGAGTTCTCTCCAAGCCGCAGTCTCCACTCTTACTAATCGGGTGACTGCAGTGGAGAAGAAAAATGACGATCTCCAATCCCGCTCGAGACGTAATAATTTACGCATCGTTGGAACACCCGTAGACAACATCACAGAGCCCATGGAGAACTATGTGGAACGCATCCTCATCACACTCCTTGACACCCCCAAGCTTTCCCCGCAATTTGCAATTGAGAGAGCACACCGATCCTTGACCGCTAAACCCAAACCGGGGGCTCCCCCATGACCCATCATAGCTAGGATCTTGAACTTTCGGGACCGAGACGCCCTCCTGCGGGCAGCCAGGATCAAAAGAGAACTACTGCTGGGATCGGCCAGGGTCCACCTCTACCCAGACTACTCTGTGGCTGTGCAGCGGGAACGCCAAACTTTTGCTGCTGTGAAAAAGAGACTCCGAGACCCGGGAGTCAGGTACTCCATGCAGTTCCCAGCCAAACTGAGGATCGAGCAATCCAACAAAACTTTCTTTTTTACGATCCCGCAGGAGGCCTCCAAGTTCCTCGACAAGCACTTCCCTGGCCGATTCCTCATCTGCATATAGGAGGTCCAATTGATTCTAATACCTTGAAGTCGTCCTATGCCAGTAATAGGCCGCATGTAGCTCTGCTCAATATGTCAGTTATGCTATCCAAAAGAAGCTATCGGTTTTTCGCTTGGTTTTTCATGTTCAGCTGATCCTAATGCTCCGGTCACACTGCGATGCTTGGTTTAGTTGTGTTCGGCTATTACTGATACCCCGGCGTTCCCCTAGATACAAGTTATGCACGCTACCTCTGAAGATCATGCTTACTATGGTAATAGATAAAACCTAAGCAGTGATAGTCGGCTGCAACCCTTCTCGGCGTCACCTACAACCCAGTGCATAAGTAACTGTTGCTGAATGGATTAACCACTCCAGCTGTATTAATACCTTGCTTACTCTCGCTATAGTCTGTCGCGCCAACGCTAGGCCAGCTAACAGCCCCCCAGGCGTTGATGCCGACAAGTTTGCTGTTGCTATGGTTCGGGTTGGGTTGGATTTGTTGGGGTTTCGTCTCTCTGATTGGGAGAGGGATGTGGGTGGGGGATGTAGGGGGGAATGTGACGGCCAGCGGAGATGCCACATGCACTACAGTAACAAGCCATGAATACATTAGTAGGGATCCACGTACATCCAGAATGACTCTTCTTCCTTTGCTGGGTAGTCTTGGTCCTGAATTTCAAATAACACCACCACACAAATGGCGAATAACGACCTGACGTTTATGAGTTGGAATGTTCATGGCCTGGGCAACTACAAAAAGATGCGGCAGATACAACTGCATGCTGAACGCCATGGAGTTAAAATTCTATGCTTACAAGAAACCCACGCTCGCTCTGAACAATGCGAACGATTTGCTAAACAATGGGGCCCCAAAAGGTATTACACTAACTATTCCACACAGAGCTGTGGCACACTCACTTTAATCCACAAGAGCCTGAAATTTGTATGCACCCATTCAAATGCGGATCCCCTAGGTAGATATGTATTGACCATCAGCACACTACAACACCAGGAGGTAGCCATCCTGAACATCTATGGCCCGAATATTGACGATCCAGATTTCTATCTGCACCTAGCCTCGGTCCTGGGAAGCTACCTTTCAATCCCGATTATATGGGGAGGCGATTTTAATACAATATTGGATGTCACCCTGGACAGGTCAGGCTCTCGACCCCGCCAACTCTCCAAAGCAGCCTATACCATACTTACAACGCTCCCTCGTTTGGCACTAGTAGGCCCATGGCGGCTAATGTACCCCGACTCCCGCGCATACTCGTTTTATTCCTCAGTCCATGATTCCCACTCTAGGATCGACCAGTTGCTCATAATCGACATGCTAGTTAGGTCCATATCTCACCAGGCTATCCTTCCCAGAACGCTATCAGACCTCTCACCAGTACTTATTTCGCTACACTGGGCCTGGACGCCGAAAGGACGAGACAATGGAGGTTGGGTCCCCAGGCTCTTCTAGATCAGGCTTTCGCTACCGAACTTGAATCCTCCATTGAGGAGTTCTTTGAGATTAACAAAAACTCTAACGACACAGGCTACGCTTTGGGAATCCTTCAAGGCGTATACAAGAGCCATTGCCATATCTAAGGGTAGTAGCATCCTAAATGGAATCCGGGCAGACATCTCTGTTAGTGAATCAACCCTACCCACTCTCGAGGCCCAGTATGCTCAGGACCACTCCCCACCCATGCTGTCAGCACTAGGCACGGAACCGGATAAGTTTCGTTGCCTGGCTGAACGTGAGGTCAAGTTCCTAGACTCTCCCCAGTTGGTAAGGAAATATGGCGAGGGGGAGCGCCCTGGCCGTATGCTGGCTAGACTACTCCGCCGTGAACTCAGAGCTCCCACTATCACAGCTATATCAAGGTCTGACGGCTCATTGGCCTCTTCCCCTCAGGACATCAATTCTGAATTTCTATCGTTCTACACCTCCCTATACCAGAGGTCGATGGGCCCCCAATACCAGAAAATGACTCATACCTGGATAATCTCCCCCTCTCAGTCCTATCCAAGGAGGCTGGCTCCTGTCTAGAATGCCCAATTACCACGACGAGCTAACTGAGGCCATTGAGTCGTTGACGTCGGGTAAAGCCCCCGGCCCGGATGAGCTCCCCTTGGAGTTTTATAAGCAATACAAGTCACTCCTAGTCCCGCACCTCCTGGCCCTGTGGAAAGAATCACGTGAAAGGGGTATACTCCCTCCTTCCCTCTGCAAGGCATTAATAACAGTCCTCCTCAAACCCGGCAAGCCCCCTACCCAATGTGGCTCATACCGTCCCCTCTCACTGATTAACAGTGATATCAAAATATACGCCTAACTCTTGGCCAACCGCTTAGCCCCGGTCATGCCCCACATTATCCACCCTGACCAGGCAGGATTTGTCCCCGGTAGATCCACATCCCTAAATTTAAGAAGGCTCTTAAACGTCATTAGCAGGGTCAACCCCACCACACAGGCGGTAGCGGCCACCCTGGACATGCACAAGGCATTTGACTCGGTGTCTTGGGAATACCTCTGGCGAGTCCTGGTGAAATGCGGGTTTGGCCCTAACTTTCGAGCCTGGGTTAAGCTACTCTACACAGCCCCGTCGGCTAGAGTTCGCACAGAAGACAGGTACTCCATCCCCTTCCAGATATCCAGAGGGACGTGACAGGGATGCCCTTTTTCCCCACTAATCTTCGCCATCGCTATTGAACCCTTTGCCGATATGGTCCGCCAATCACACTCCTACAGGGGATTACGCACAGCGGGTCAGTCCGATACAATCTCCCTCTACGCAGACAACGCTCTTCTATACATCCGTTCTCCTGATACCAACCTGGCCCCTATCCTTGAGGATGTCATCCGTTTTGGTAACATCTCTGGGTTGAAAGTCAACCGCTCTTAATCTGTCTTATTCCCATTCACGGACTCCACACAACCCCCATTGGACCTGGGGGGATTCACCTGGTCCCATTTAAGCATCACTTACCTGGGGGGGGGGGGTGGTCTCCCGACACATCACAGCTGCGTGAGGATAATTACCAGAGCTATCTGAAGAACCTGGTCACGAAAACTTCTAGCTGGACTAGGCTCCCCATTTCGCTTGCAGGCAGGATTGGAATACTCAAAATGGTGGTATTACCCCAACTTCTTTATCGCTTCACCAATCTGCACATATGGCCAGGGGACGCATTCTTCAAATCACTACGCCAAATTTGCAACACCTTCCTCTGGCACTCAGGCGCAGTCCGCCTCAAGCTCTCCACATTGACCACCCCTAAGGAATTAGGTGGATTTAACGCCACAGATTTCACCAGATATTGGGTGGTGGCTCAATCCCAATTTGCATCTTATTGGTTCAATACCACTGACCCCCGCCCCCCACATGTTCGATTGGAGAAACTGAGTCTCTGACCGTGTGATTGGTTCCCTTATCCTTAAACCCTTGCACCCTGACCTCGACTCTGCAAACCCCGTAGCCAGTACATCCTTAGCGTTGACCAAGCTGTGGGCCATGGTTGATATACGTTACCCATTCCATGGGTACCTGCCGTTATGGAACTTCTTCCCTGCTGTCCCATCCGTTTCACAATCCATTGCCAACCGCTGGTCGGATGCTGGCTTCCTGACACTCCGCGACATATACACACGGGGCAACTTTGTTGAGTGGACTGACCCCCCCCTCCCTTAAACGACGGCCCACAGTGTGGTTACAATATTCCACGCTCCGCAGGAACCTCAAATCGAGATACCCGGACTTCCCCACACTACCTCCTGATGAACCCATAGTTGCGGAACTATGTTCCTATTCCTCCTTCAGGGGCAAGGTATCGAGGCTTTATTCCCAACTACAGGTTAGGGCTGCTCCACTCTTTACTGGGCTGAGGCGGACCTGGAAGTTGAGATCACGGACGAGAGATGGTCCCAAATGTGTGCTCGCACCCACAATGTGTCTTACAACTCGAAATTTAAGCTAATACAATTCAAAGTCCTACAGAGATATCATCACACACCTCAGAGACTACATTAGATGTTTAGCGAATCCTCTCCCCACTGTCCCAGGTGTGGCTCAGATCAAGCTACCTACATACATATGCTTTTGCACTGCCCGTCCCTGACCCAATTCTGGGCTGACATCTGCACCACGTTATCAGATGTATTGGAACATAAGATTACCCCACCCCACTGCATTGTCTCTTCAATGACTTCCCCCAGAAAGGACGGGACTCGAGGAAACTGGCGGGCTCTGTATGTTGCTGGCGGTTCGCTGTATTTTGCTATGTTGGTTCCGGCCCAAAGCACCCACAGACACACAGTGGCTTAGGACAATTACATGGGCACACGACACGGAAGAAGCCTGGTCTGCAATGCAGCACCCACACTCAAGGCCGAGACATCTGGCGAAAATTCCGTGATTACATATCTGCCATGGCCCCTACTTCAAACTCTGTTAACTCTTCTCTAGTTTGTTCCCCATAATGTATCCACTGTGTGATCTTGATCACCTTTGTCTCGAATGCCAATGCTTTTTGTGCTATCTAATCTTCTGCTTTTTCCCATAAAATGTTCAAGGTACACTGGTAATAATGTATGTGTATTACTATGGCTGCTGGAGTCATGTGGCTCCCTGTTCCGTGAGTTGTCAAGACAAATAAAAATAAGTTTTAAAAAAAAAAAAAAACAAATAAAAAAAAAAATCACTTTTTTTTAAGGTATCTTTATTGCCATTTTCAAGAAAAGTGAACATTGTCAAGCTAATCAACTCCCCCCCCCCCCTCCCCAACCCTCACCTCTGCCCCCTTCCCTGAGGGGTGCAGATATAGCAGTGTTGGGTAGAGTTCGTCCTCATCGCCAGCCGCGATGGATCGGTCCTGGTTTCCGTCACTGTATGTGCAACACCTTCAAGTTCTGTGGGCAACACGGTTATACATAATTGCTTTTCAAAAAGGAGAGTACTTCACCGAAGTCTGCGGTGAATGTTGCAGAGTCCCTTTGCATCTTATATATGATTGACTCTAGTGCTAGAATGTCCCAAACTTTCCGGAGCCAGCTGATTTGTGATGGTGGGAGGGGAGGGGGTCCTTTTGCTTCCAGTGTTTAGCAATGACCTGCCAGGCCACTATTAGCAGTGTCGCCAGGGCTCTCATATGCAGTCTGGGGGTGTCCTGTTTTTCCCACCAAATTAGGCCACATAGATTCTCCCCTAGCGTAAGAGAGCATACTCCCAGGGCTATCTAGCTTGGACTATTTAAACAGCCTCTCTCTAAATCTATCTGCCTCTACTCTCTGCCTCTGCAACTAATCCAGGACAGGACTGCGAGACTTGTCCTTGGCCTCAAGCCCCGGGGTCGTATCTCTTCAGCTCTGAAATCTCTCCATTGGCTCTCAGTGGATGCAAGGATTAAATTCCAAACCATCTACATTGTCCTCAAGGCTTTCTGGGGCCTGGGTCCGAAATACCTTTAGCTATCCCTCCGCAAATACCTTCCCTCTCGAGCTCTTCGCTCCTCTACCTCCAACTCCCACAGGGTCAGTCGTTTTTCAAAGAAACGAGCTGGGGGTAGATATCGGTCTTCGGCTGGGGCCTCCCCCTGGAACAGCCTCCCTGCCACTCTAAAACTTGAGAACTTTCTCCGGTTCTGGAAGCACCTCAAGACCTTTGTCTTTTCTTCTGTCTTCGCTCCCCCTCACCCCTGCTGATCTGCTCTCTCTTGGCACTGCGCACCTGGCCACCCTCTGTCCTCCGGGCCCAGGTACCTGCTCACCCTGCCACCCTCCTCCACTGCCTTTGGGCCACCCCTTGCACTGGGGTCTGTATCTGTACCCATACAGCCCCCCCCCTTTTTCTTCCTGCACTTATCAGACCTAGCCTATCTGCTGCCTTAAACCTAGCACTTGCAAATTGATGGCTGCACTACCACTGTTTGTTGCCTTTATTATTTATTTATTGTTATTTATTGGTTTCTCCTCCGCTTTGCACTTTCCACTTCTCCCCCTTCCATGCACTTTTCCTCTCGCCCTCTCCCATGCACTTGCGCATTCTCAATGTCACTGGGCCTAGTAAGATCGCTGTTTTGTACTCCCCTTGTCGCGCGCTGAATCACTTGTGTATTAGCGAGATAGAAATAAAATATCAATATCTCTTGCAGAGACCTAGCAACTTCTTTCCAGTATTGCTTAATCTTGGGGCATCCCTACCATGTATGTTCCCAATCCCCCACCCCCCCCCAGTCCCCGGGGGTGGTTTTGAATATTTTTTCTAAGTTTGCAGGGGGTATAATGCCATTGTCAGAGAGGTTGGACTTGGTAGAATATATTCATATCCGTCTTTCTCAGAGAGCACGACCTGTGTTTTGCATTCTTCAAAAGTTGTGATTTCCCCCTCCCATACCATGTCCCGGATCGTTCCGCACCCACTCTCCTTCCATCTCCTAAAAAATGTTCTGTCTATATCTGGGGAGAATGCAGGGTTATCAAACATAGGAGTGAATGGGGAGGGGATTGTGGACAAGTGCCCTCTTCTGATCCATCTGTCCCAGACCTCAGGTAGCCCGGAGTACCTTGCTCTGCATTGCGTTGGGAGGCGTATGTCTGTGCCCGGCAGGCACAGCAATCCCTCCAGAGGGCACCCAGCTACCACCCTGTCCATTCAAGCCCAGATTTTATCCATGGGCCCCGAAAACCATTCCCGTACAACTCTTAATTGGGCGGCCTTGTAGTACCTAACTAGTTTTGGCAGTCCTAAGCGCCTCCCTCCCACCCCCCCCCCATCTGTCTCAGACATCAGGAGATCCAGTGCCACCCTCGGGCAATTGCCTTGCCATATGAATCTGGAGATTAGTGAATTCATTGTCCTAAAAAAAAAAAACATTGGGACCGCTAGAGGGAGGGACTGGAATTTATATAATAGCCTAGGGAGGTTCACCATCTTTATTGTGTTTATGCGTCCCATCCACAATATTCTCAGCGGAGACCACTTGACTAGATCTGCTTTCGTCTTTTGGATTAGTTCCGGGAACTTTGCCTTGTATGGTTCTGTATATCTCCTAATTAATTTGATCCCTAGGTAAGTTATGCTACCTCCTGCTCTGCAAAAGCGTGATCACTTATGTAGGGTGAAAGCCATCTCATCGGAAAGGCCTCACTCTAGCTGTTCAGGTTTGCCCATGTTTATTTTCAACCCTGATATTTCTTCTTGCTCCCTCAGCATCTCGGCTCCGCATAGGCGGCCATTTTGTGCAGGTACCCTCCCATACGGGACCCCTTTTATTTCTTGGGTTTGTCTGATTACGGCTAGTAGGGGTTCGAGGTATATGGCGTACAAGTATGGGGAGAGCGGGCATCCCCGTCTAGTTCCTCGCTCTATCTTTATGGGGTCGGACATTTGCGTGTTTACTGCCAGCCTGATCGAGGGGGTTCTATAATTTGCTTCTACCATCCGAATATATTCCGGGCCGAATCCAATCCGCTCCATCACTTGGAAAAGATAGGGCCAATCCACCCCATCAAATGCTTTTTCGGCTTCAAGAGAGATCAGGGTGGCTGGGAGTCGGGTCCTTTCTAGCTTCTCCAGGAGGTAGCTCACCCTTCTTGTGTTGTCCCATGGATAAAACCTGATTGATCTAGTCCCACGAGTCCAGAGATGATGCTTTTAACTCTTTCTGCTAGAATCCCTGTGTAGATTTTCACATTGATTAACATCGCTATGGGCCTATAGGATCCACAGTTAGTGGGGTCTTTATTGGGCTTTCCAAAGAGTACTACTTTTGCTTCGCTCATCCAGCAGGTCACCCCCTTCCGCAATGTGTTGTATAGCCTGGTGAGGACATTTTTAACTCCTTGCTGTATGCTTTATAAAAGCTCACTGTGTTACCGTCGGGGCCCAGCGCTTTGTTGGGTCGAAGGTTCTTTATCGTCCTTTCCGCCTCCTCCTCTGATTTCCCTGTCCAGGTACCCCCTACTCGCCTGTTATTTTGGAGAGCTTCACCTTATCTAAGAAGGCCTTTATCCTAGGCATATTCGGGTATTCAGAGAAGTAGAGTTGTTTATAGTAGGATGAGAAAGCTTGCACTATCTCGTCTGATACAGTGGTTATGGCCCCATCTGGCTGCCTAATCCCCCCACATGCCGCTGCCCCCTCTGTTCCTTCAGCATCCTTACGAGCATCCCATCTGCTTTGTTGGGCCCTATGTAGTGTTGCTGCCTAAGGCTCGGCAGGGCTCTCTCCGCCTTGACGGATCTAAACATGTAAGTCGTCTCTGATCTTCTTTCACTCTGCTGGTCTTCTCCCTCTGCCTACCCCCTGCCAGATCTTTCTGCGACCATCCCAGTTCTGCCTCCAGGTCTTTTTCCATTCTATCCTTTTCTTTCCATCTAGTCGCTCCCAGGGAGATCAGCTCCCCCTCAATACAGCCTTAAAGGCATCCCATACTGTGCCCAGGGGGACACCCTGCCCATCGTTTGGATTGAAGTAGTCTGCTTTTTTGTCCCTCACCGTTTCCTGTATGATCTGATCTCTAAGCATTTAGCTTGGGTATCTCCAGGACCACAGCGGGCTATTCGGTTTTAGACCCCTGAGATAGATCCACATGGGCGCGTGATCGGATAGGGCAATCGGATCCACCCTAATATCTACCAGAGCTTCCAGGATTCCAGGGGAGCCCCATGCATAGTTGATCCTGGAGAAGGATCGATGTACATGGGAGTAGCAGGTGTACCCAGTTTTCCGTCCCTTTTTCTCTCGCCATAGGTCTCTCACTGCCATACCTGCCAGATGGTCTTTCTGCTTTTGATGGGGGGTGTTCTCTATTTATGCCCTGCCTACTTCTGTCCCCTTCCAGCTCCCAGCCTATGTTGAAGTCCCCTGTAAGTATGGTTTCTCCTTCCGTAAATCTTTCTAGTTTCCTTAGAGCATGGAGTAAGAATCCGTCCTGGCCCGTGTTAGGGGCATAGATGGTGCCTATCGTAAGCACTTTCCCCTCGATCAGGACGCCAAAGAATATGAATCTGCCATTCGGGTCTGCAACCGTTTTCACCACCTTTGCCCCTAGAGAGTACTTCCGTCCTACTAGAACCCCCCACTGTTTTATTTGTGCGTTCGCCGGTTAAAGCTGGGAGAATTGGTGTATATGTAGTTTATGGCCATCCCCTTTCTTAATGTGGGTTTCCTGCAACGTTATTAGGTCCGCTCCACCCCTCCTTATTTGTTGTGTCACCTTTCTCCTCCTTACTAGGGTGTTCAGCCCCCTGACATTATGCAAAAGAATCAGCAGTGGTTTCATTGGTGTGGTTTCTCCTCCTGCCTCTTTTCCCTTTGCTTCGGCGGTCCAACCCCCCTATTAAAACTCACCTCTGCCTTTGTTGCTCCCCTAAACTCCCCCTCCCTCCCCATAAAGATGCCTGTTACCAGGCCCATCGCCTTTCTTTTCTGCAGTGTCAAGGCGGCTAGGTCCTGAAACAGGCTCACTTGTGAGCCATTGACCGTAATCTTGGCCTGGCTCCTGGCTGCCCGGAGTATCTTCTCTTTAACTTCGTAAGAGGCTAGAGCGGCCAACACATCCCTAGATCTGGCTCCCTCACCATTCCTCTTGGGGCCCAGTCTATGGATTCGGACCTCCTCCGGGTCCAGGTCCGTTTTGAGTTCTGCGAAGCATTGCTGCGTAATTGTTTTCAGGTCTGCGTCAGAAGTTGATTCTGTGAGCCACTCTTCCAACCCTTTCGGGCAGTTTATGAGTTTGTCTTTGCTAAGGGCTATGTCCTTGTGCATGGCGCAAGAGGGCTTTCCTCCTCCTTGCTGTCTGTTCTGGGTGCCAAGCTCTGAATCCTCAGACAACTTCTGCCAGCACTTTTCTAGCTGGCCCCTTCTCGTATTCTTCTTCCCTTCTTGTCTTTCTGGGGTCTGCCTTCCCTTACTCCCGGGCATCTGCTTGCCCTCCACGCTGTGTTATACCCTTTGGTCTTGCTATCCTTCTCCGTCCTGCTCTGGGGCTGGGGTCTATGCTTTCTTGGGCAGTCACTTGCTGCTTTGTGGGCTGGCAGTTATGCTAGTATGCTATGCCTATGTCAGTCTGTTGTGCTGGCTCTTTGGGGTACCCACCGAGCCCCCAGTCCTGCTCTTTTCTCTGGGGTGGGGGGCCCTCCCCCCTTGTTGCTCCCCGCGTATGTGGCTGCCGCTGTAATTATTCTTGTGTGGCATGAGAGGAGGTGCTGTTGTCAGGAGCTGTCTTCCCCGTCCCTCCCAGGTTGTTTGCTTCTCCTGTTCCTGTCTGTGGGCCTCCCCCCCCGCCGAGCCCCAATGTTCAGCCTTCACCATATGTGCACTCCACCGTTGGGGGTGGAGGGTGTCCCCGAAATGCAGAGACAATTCCATTGAAGGAAGCATGCCAGGCCCCCTCTCCCCTTTCCCCCGGGCCGACCGCCCTCCATCCAATGAAATGCTTGTTTCAGCAGTCTACACCCGGCGCACGACCCTCACCCCTCCCCATCTGTTTGCAGAGCCGCGCGTCGGGGGGTCCGCACCTGGGCTCTCCCTCAGGTCCAGCTTTGTGCAGGTTTCCTCCACCAGCTGCCTTTCCTCCCCACTGGGCTGGGATTCCTCTGGCACCTCCTATCGGATGAGTGGTGGGGAGGGGAAAGGGAGGGGGGGGTGCCGGAGGCGCCTCTGGGTCAGCAACGCCTGTGTCGCCGTGGCTCCAGTGTTCTCGCTGGCTCCCCGGCCCCTCTGCCTGTGTTTGATGTTTATCCCACCGGGAGTCCGCCCACTCGGATAGCGACTGTAGTGTGGCTGTTTCTTCTCTATGGGTTTTGCGAGCCTGTTTATAAGCTTTTTTTCACCTCCTTTAAGGGCCTAGCCGGGAGTTCCTGAGAGTCCGTGTTCACTCTCCGCCGGCCATCTTGGATCTCCAGGAAAATCACTTGTTGCCCTTGGTGGGCCTAAGCACAAATGAAGGTGAAACCCTTCCCGGATTGGAGGATCACAAGGGAAAAGGAGTCATTTAAGTATCTGGGGATACAGGTCTTCCATGACATTGAAGAAAGGTTTGTTTATAATACGGGGAACACACTTTCAGGGATAGGGGACGAAGTGCAGTTCTGCTCCTGACGTTAATGGGGAGGGTAGCTCTTTGTAAGATAGGGGTCCGGCCTTAGGCTGCTGTATTTCTTCACTAACATCCCATACGTCATTAAAAAATTATAATAATCAGAACGTCGGACAGGGAAGCTGAAGGTCAATTGCCTGTATGGCGGGGAGATACCCATAGGATTTGACTGCTCAGTCATTACCAGATATTGGGAGGAGGTAATGAATGCCTAAATCGATTTGGGAGCAGCTTTGAATGCACGCATTGTGTATGTTTGTGGGGCCTCTTACCAAGGGAAAAAGAGGCAAAAAAGTATGAAAAAAAAGCCAGCTTCTTTTTAGTCCTGGCCAAGAGGCAACTAGTAATCACATGGAAGAGGGCAGGGAGTCCGGCACTGAGGCGATGGCTCCAAGACATGCACAGATGGGGTTTGGCCGAGGTGGAGTACTTGCGTAAGCATAGTGATCCTGAGGGGAGGAAATGATTTGTAAGTAGATTGGGGGGGCAATTATTGAACAAACTGGTGTCCACCGTAGAGTTACAATCTTTGCGAATTGGTCAAGGAGACGAATGAAGGGGAGTGGAGAATAGTGAGCTGCAAGAAGGAACTGGATAGCCGCTAAGAGAGTGAGCAGAGACATCACGAACTGAAGAGGGCACAGATTTACTCCAAAAGGCAATGGGGGAGGGAGATGGGGCCTGGAGGGGGCGGGGTAGGGATACATTGGTTTAGGGAGGGGGATAAAAGGGGTCTGGGCCGGGAAGCAGGATGTTGGTGACATTCAGGTTGCCTTGTCGCAGTGTGATGTATTTCATGGAAATCTAATAAAAAAGAAATTGATTAAAAAACAGGAGGGTGGGGCAGAAAGAGTCAAAAGCCTGAAAAGCTCCAAAGAGCATTCTCATAACTGTAATCCCCAGAAGTCTTCGAAGTCTCTTAACGCCATCTTAAAAAGACTCTGAGGCAGGTGAAAAATCATCAGCTTTGGACTTCCCAGTGTAATTGCTAAGCATGTTTTCACCATTGTAATTCCACCTGGGAAAAGTGCATTTAAGAAGCTCGTAGCTCTTCCATTCAACATGCTCTCTGACTGTTAGGAAAGATTCTCTTTTTGCTCCTTTCCCTCCATGGATTCCTAAGGGGACCCACGGTCTTTCTGCTTATGGTTGAACCATGTCCTAACATTTGGAGGTAAGTAAAATCTTCTGCTTATTTCCCTTGCCTGTTTTGCTCGTTCATATGGGGAAACTGATTAGTCTCCAAGACTGTCGGTACTGAGAGACTCTCTTAAAATTGAACATATCACCTTTCAGTGAAGTGCAGCTAGGATACTTTGTATACTTATAACTTTTTAACCTAGTGGCTTTTTGGTTACTTTGACAATGCGTAAGACAAGCAGATGGCAGCTGTTTGATTTTGACTTGTGTTATTTATCTCGCACACATTTGCATTTACTGCAAATGCCTACTAAGGTTGGCAAGCACCTTAAAAATAGCTGTTCCACAAGATTCTCACTTGACCTCTAGCCATCTTGTCGTCTGGCCTTATTCCTGCTTTCCCAGGTCAGTAAATGCCATACATGATAACCCCTTTACCAGGGAAAGGAGCTGCTTTCACAAGCAAGTGGGCGTTGGGTGTGTGAGCCAGAGGACGGGGGCTGGGATTGCCTGATCCCAGTCCACATCCTCTGGTGCCCGAAAGTCTTTTGCTGGACAGAAGCGATTACTTCCAAGCCTGAATCGTGGATAGAAGGAGGGCTCCTGCAGCTATTCAACAGGGTAAGATGTGTTATGTTATGTTGATTTATACTGCACACCGCTATCACCCAGGGGCAGCCTCCAGGCGCTCGCGTGGCTCTGCAAGAAAAGAGGGTGGGTGTGCTATTGGGGATAGAATGATAGGATAGGTTCTGTGCGTGTTGTCTTGCGTGTGGATGGGTTATGTGGCCTGGCTTGCTGTGACCGTGAGGGTAAGACTCTGTGCCTCGGATGTGTACCAGTGTTTATGTTGTGTGTGTGGGTCGTATGTGGTTATGGTGAAGTACAATCGTCACCACTGATTTGATTGTATCCTAAGGGTATGTTAAGTGTTTGAAGGCATTGTGTTGGTGTGTGTTTGGTTGAATTTATGGATTATATGCACTGGGGTGTGTTCATTTAAAGTTACGACGAGAGTCTCTGAAAGTTTGTTGAGTGCAGGGATTAGTTAATGCCATGTGTGGTACAGCTAGCCGATAGTAGTGTGTAGTGGCGTGAGTTACGTTGGAGGACCAGGTGAGGAGAGGATTGGTTAGTACATTGGATAATCTCGATAGTGCCTCAGAGGTTTGTCTTTAACGCAGATCCAGTTGCCTCTCAGTGGTACCCTCCATACCTCCTGGTTGCGGTCCGCTAGCCGGCATGGCCGGCTCTCCAGGCATTGTTCCTCTGTGTATGTGAGGAGGAGGAAGGCACTAGCTTGTACTGATATTCAAACCATAGATACAAACTTCAAAAATCAAACCATCTATCTGTAGGAGTAATTTCAGGTGCAAAGGGGTAAAAGTATCAAGGCCACTTGAGATGACAGAAAGCTATATAGAACAAGACCGTTTGTTGCCAAGCGGTAACCCTGCGATGCACTCCTTGGAGGACATAAAAGGCCCAATTGATTCAATAGTCTCAATCATAGGTCACCCATAGGAAGTAAGCCTACACGTGGACCGGTACAATTAGTAGTTTCATATATTAATACAGAGGGGGGGTCTGGGAAACTAACAGCACGAACACAGCCCATTGACTTGTTCTTGGGTGACTGGCCCCTGGGAGAGTCTCAACCAAGTCTTTAGCTCACTGTTCTTTTCACAGAGAAGAAATTTCCCAGCCTATCAGTCTTTGTCCTGCCCAGGGGCAGTCCAGCACCGAAATGCTAGGCAATTCTCCTCTGAACAAGAGTACCACAGCAACCCCATACACGTGTTTCAGCCTAGTTGGGCATCATCAGTGAGATGAAGCTGTGACTCTCTAAGAGCAGTGGCCAAGGGGCAACCTTTGTTAGTAATAAAGAAAGGATCTGTAGTGGTATTGTAACAGGATGGTTTCAGCCTATAGTCCTATTAGGACTAGGCTCACATAATGAATACTCAAAGGGAATGACTAGCAACCACTGATGGGTGCCAGGTGCAGTAAAGCTTGTTGGCAAGTAGCCAGGCAGTGGGGCAAAGTCGCAGATAACATACCGCGGGGTGCCCCATACCGGCTTCGATTAAGGGGCATGTGTGGCCAATATAGAGGGAGCAAGAAGTGGGCAACAACGCAGACCAACATCTGCGTGGTGCCCCACTCTTGCTCAGGATCAATGGAGGTTACGCAACAAGGCCAATGGGCCTATTTAAGTGTAGTAAAGCCTCAAGTGAGTGTCCAATGCAGTATACCTCTTCCTAAACTCACGAGGAGACATATACATGGTTACTCACGAGTCTATACCCGCTCAGTCTTCAGATATCAATCTATATCGTCGCCATGGCACCATGCTATGTGAAAACATACATGTATTTTCTGGAACATGAACATGTACTCTTCTCCTAGATGGATGCGGCATCTTTCCATCTAGGTCTGCTACATCGACCTCTTTGGCATTTGGACTGGACCATCAGATGAGTTACAGGAATTATTTGGCATAGAGAAACCAGTGAATCAGTGATCAATTTCCTCGATGTGGAAATCTACACTAAGGGCCAGAATTTGGAAACCAGAATTTTCTGATAGACACCTAAGGATGCACTAGGACGATTACCGACAGCAACTGGCTATCTTAAAACAAGTGGCAATTCAGTGTTTTAGCTCTTTGCGTCTACTGCAAACAGCACCACTGCGGTTCCTGGATGTTGAGACAGGCTTTCCTTGCATCTGGGGTCCAGCACTGTGTTGAGGTGGCTCAGGCTCGGTCAGTCCTGCTTCCTGCGAGTCTGGAGGATCTTCCTGGACCTCTTGGCCAGCTAAAAAGCAACACACACAATCTGGTGTTCCTCTCCCTGGTGTCTTGGTTCCAGCAGCAACTCTGTGGAATTCCAACCAGCTTCGAGGCGGATGTCCAAGTGGCTTACTTTGGAGTTGATTGGTCCCACCAATTCAAAAGGGAGAAGTCGTCCATGCAGGGGCTTCTCCATCGATACGAATTTGGAGTTTCAGCACAGCAGCAGGGCTTCACCAGGCAAACCAACGGTCCAGGAGTTGCAGCAGGCGTCTTCAAGTTCTTCGGATTCCTTTGTCCAGTGGTCGACTCTGCCTTCCAAGCCAAAAAGCCTTGACTCTGCCTTCCAAGCTGTCAATCACCCAGCAGGGTGGCTGTCCTTGCCGGACAGCCAGATGGCCAATCAACTATGAGTGCATTCTTGTCTCCTAGGAGACTAAGTACAGGGTGTTTCGGACACCTACCTCACTTACTGCCCCCAACAGACACCCTGGAGCCAGAGGCGGGTTTCACTTGTGAATCCTGCCAAAGACACAACGAACAAAGGGACCAAACCTCAAGAAGGACCTTTCCACAAAGAAATGGTGAAAAAGACGACCAGGGCCATCTTGACAAAAATGGCACTGAAGGGTACTTTACTGCAGCTGTGAACACAGCCGGCGGAATAGACACACCACAGTAGTAAAAAGTAAAACACTGCCACCAGCCATTGATCAAGGAAAGGGTAACATAAAAATGTGACATGGGAAAATGGACAAAGGGGATACTATGTAACCCCTCCAGCACCCTATTGTAAGATAGCGTGTGCTGGGTTTAGACATTTAAAAGTGTAAGAAAGTAAATTTCACTTTACTGCTCTTGGAAACAGTAGTTATCCAAGAGAAAGGTATTTAAACCTTTGGGGAAATCTGTAAGACTTCCCTGTGGCACTACACTGAAAGTGCTGTGTGCTACAATGTAAAAAGATGCCTATGGAGTTTGTCAGACTCCAAAAACCAAAAGAAACAGAGTAAAAATCACATGAGAGAGAGTGGGAAAAAGGCTCTTCCTCTCCAGGTAAAAATGAAAACGTCCTTGGGACCAGCAAAAGAGCTCGGGGTCTCTAAGGTAGAGAGGAATTAGCACATTTCTGAGAATTTCTTCCTAACAGACGGTTTGCATGGTCGATTCTTGTTAATATCAGGGATGTGATTGTAAGGGCTCTGTGTGGAAAAGAGTGTTATGGGAGCAACCCCATGAAGTGTTTTATGAGACAGAAACACTTTAGTGCGATTGTGTTGACTTGCGGTTCAAGGGAAAGTCCATTGTCCACGAGTATTCCTAAGTTATTTACCACATTTGAAGTTTCCGGTTGAGTTCCCATACCTGGCGTGCTTTACAGTTGTGGGTTGGTTGTGTTGCTTTCTAAGAGTGAGACCATTATTTCTGTTTTGGCCGGGTTCAGTTTGAGGTTGTTTGATGTCATCCAGTTGCAGATGTCTGGGAGACAAGTGTTGAAGCTGTACTTCGGTTCTTGGGTCGTGGTTATCTTCACTATCAGTTGTACGTCATCTGCGTAGTTGTAGGCGGCAAGTCCATGAGTTCGATTGATTTTCATCAGGAGGGACATCTAGATGTTGAAGAGCAGGGATGAGAGGTTGGATCCCTGTGGAACTGTGCAGGAGATGTTTTAGGTGTTTGAAGTGAAAGGAGGTAGATGGGTAAACCACATTAGGGCAGATTCCTTTATGCCACATTCCATCAAGTTTTTTTTATTAGTGTTGCGTGGCTAATTGTGTTGAAGGCTGCCAATATATCCAATAGTATGAGGGCTGACTGGATATCGTTGTCTGCATTTATTTTAAGCTTGTCCCATATGGATTGGAGTGCCGCTTCTGTTCCTCTTATTGGTCTGAAGCCAACTTGTGAGTGGTCGAGTATTCTGTTTGTTTCCACGTATTTATGTAGGCTTTTGTATAGACTGTTCTCCAGGATCTTCGCCAGGTAGGGAAAGTTGGTCTGTAGTTCTGCAATTTGTTTCCTTTTCTTATCAGTGGTTTGATGTATGCTGATTAAGGAGTTTGGTACTATTCCTGTGATTAGTGACTGGTTCATTAGGTGCCAGAAGTCTGACGCTGAGGTTTTGTGGTTGAGGATCTCTTTGTAGATGTCCAGCGGGCAGGGGTCACTTGGAGATCCTGCGAGGTTAGCGTCCTTTATGAGTGTGGAGAACATTTCTTCGGTTATTGCTTGAAAACAGGTAAGATTTGCTGTAGTCCGAGTATCGACCGGTCAGTGTTTCAGTGGTTGTATTAGTATTAACACGGTTTGTGTTGGACGGTTTCTATTTTTGTTCTCAGGTGGTTGGTGATGCTGTCACATAGTGCGTGTGTTGGGATGACTTCTTTCTTGCTGCATAACTTCTTTGGATGATTCTGAAGAGGTATTTTTGTGGGTTGGTTGCTGATTCAATTCTTGCAGCGTAGTATTTATTTTGTTGCTTCGAGTACTGTTGATTTGTATAATCTGATTTTCCGCTGGTATTTTATTTTGTCTAGTCAGTTGTAATGTTCTCTTCATATGTTCACCAATTTGTGGTTGGTTTTCTTGAGTTCTTTCAGCTCTTATGTGAACCATCTCGCTGCAAGTTTCTTTGGTGTGGCTTTTAAACTTTTAAAGGTTTTGATGGTGCTAGAACATCTAAGGCCTCAGTGATTCAGGTGCTGAGTCTGGGGTAATTTCATTTAGCTCCGTGGTGTTTGGTTGTGTAGATTCTAGCAGATATGTTAAGGACTCCAGGTCTAGACTTTTCCATTTTCTATTTCTGGTGGCGTGTAGCATTGCATTTCAGTTCGATATCCAGGTTTGGAGTTTGATGTAGAATGGGATCAGGAAGTGGTCGCTCCATTCGATAGGTGTTGGTGGGGCGGATGCACAGAGTCCTTCTCTGCAGAAGATTGCGTCCAGGCTGTTGTTGGTGAATTGGTTTACTATTTGCTTTGAAGTGGAGAGTTTCCAGGAGTGTGCAGAATGAATTCTCCGAGGTTTCGTTTTCATTTTCAAACCAGATGCTGAAGTCACCCAGTACAACTAGGTTGTCATGGTAGGTTGATAGAATGGCAATGGCGTCCGCTGGTTTCGTCGCAATGTTTGGATTGTAGGATGGCGGTTTGTAGATCTGGAGGAACACTATGTTGGCTCGGTCATTGAGGTTGATCTTGATGAGGAGCGACTAACCGTTTTCGATGTCGGTTGAGGGGAGTGGCGCGGTGCGGATGTGTTCTTTGTGTAACACTTTGATTCTGGTGCCTCTTTGATGTTTGCTGTTGGTGTGCATTAATTTGAATTTGTCCGGTGTGGTTTAGTGCACAGTGGTTTCGTAGTTGTCGGATAACCATGTTTCTGTGCCACCCTCGCTTAGGAGGTTGTGGATTTCTGTTGTGTTTTGCCATGGATCCAACGTTGAGCAGGCTGAAGTGTAATTTGTCTAATTTCCATTGGGGGTGGTTGTTTGTTCTTTTGTCTGTGAGTTGGTGTGGTGTCGGTCGGGTTTCCGTTGTCAGCGTTTCTCACCTGGTCTTGCTTGCTGGGAGGAGTAGTTCTTGGGTGGTCCATCTCTCGGTCGAGTAGTCCGATTAGGTGAATGGCAGACTTGCATGGTTTTGGTTTGTGATGGTTGGCAAGTTTTATGGGTGTTGGTACTTTGTTCCAGTTTGTGGTACTGTAGGGCGTGTTGAAGGTAATGGACTCAATTCTTGTTGGTGTATTCTCGAGTGTGCTCTTCGCTTTGGGAGGGTTTGTTTTTTGGAGTGCTGTGATAGGCATCCCGATGGAATCAACATTTATTTTGGTTCTTACATGTGTGATTGTTGCCACTAGTCTGCTATCTCTTACAAAAGAGTTGTATGTGGAGAGTAGGGAGAGATAATCTGTGTTAGCTCTTTTCTTTGTCTGTATTCTTTGCCTGTATCCTTTGTCCGTTTGGTGTTGTCTTCACAGGGTTTTTAGGTTTTGTAAATTCTTGACGATGGGCTCCTTCCTGTGGGGATGCTCCTTTGTCTTTCTTGCGGCGTGGAATGACGCAGTGTTTTTAGTAATGAGGGTTGAAAAGTCTTGTAGCCGGAGTCGTCTTGATTGGGTTGCTTCCTGTTCTCAAACCGTTTATGCACTTTTGTAGTTTGGTTTGTGGTCGGGTGCAAGTTTGATAGTTGTCATTTGTAGTTGATTAATTGTGAGTTGTGGAACCAGCGGTGTGCACCCTCGTGGTTCAGTTGTATCCCGGTTTTCCTTTGTGGCTCTGTACGGTCATGGCGTCCTTTAGGGATTTGGGTGGTCCATGTGTGTAGTGCTGTGGTTATTGTGGTCAGAACAGTTAAACCCAGTGGCTAGGTGACGGTGGGCTGTACCATACAACTCTGGCTAATTAGTGTGGTGCGGCCTGTTAGGGAGATTTATCATTTTTATGCTTCATCCCCTCCGCCTAGTGATACCCCCAGCACTTTTTGCTGGACCTCAGGCCCTTTGTCTTTAATTCTGAATGTGTAGCCTTTTTTCCACTCATTCATTCTAATGGGATCTGTCTTTTGGAACTCTATTCTTTGTATCTTACCTGTTCTATGGAGTCTATTTTACTCCACAACTCTTAAAGGCATCTGTATTTTACTATTGCAGCACCCAGCTCCTTACGGGCAGTGTTGCCGGGGACCCTTACAGCCCTTCTTTGAGATGATTTTCTTTATCCTAGGTTAAGTATAGTTCTTAAGGATACTTCGTATCTCTCCCAAAGCCTTATAGTCTGAGAGATTGGTACACACCACCTTATATGGAGTGCCAAAGGGATACCCATTATCCCCCCTTTTCTCTGCTCCTGTGACTTTTTGTCACATAGACAATCTCCTAGTTACAACTGGTGGCAGTGAACGTGTTCTACCAACTATTGTGTGATTTCTCGACAGCAGGCTATGTCCTTAGTCCCAGTAGTGCATAATAGGGGCCCCAAGTACCTATTTAGGGACTCCCTTCTTTTTTCGCCATTACCAGCGTGGTTGTTCTTGGGCCCGTCTTCTACCGCTCTGTGAAGGGGGAGGCCTGTGTGTGTGTGTTTTACTTTTGGTGGGAACACTTGGGTGTCCCCGCCTAGAGTGTCTGGACAGGCAGGAAGTGGCAGAGGAACTTCACCCCACTCCCCGCCCCCCTCCACCGTCCTTCGTCTGCCAGAGTGCCTGAATGGGACTAGCTCCCACTGGGAGCCCTTTCTGTAAACTACTGAGGAAGATTGCAGAGCAGCGAGTGCTGGAACTGTTTAAAAGGTGAGGATCCTGGCGTGCTGCAAGCTGAAGTAACTGAAGAAGAAGACGACCAGAGATGCCAGCAGACCCTTTGCAATACTGAAGCGACCACGGCTGTCCTGGCCCAGTTTTCTGGTTGGCAGAGGAATTCTGAAGAGGACAACGATCTTTGATTTGAGCCATCTCCCAAGGTCCTGCGAGTTTCCAGAGCTGCAGAACCCTAATACCAAGAGACCTGCTACCCAATTCAAGTGCAACGTTGTGGAAAGGCCAAATCCGTCCAAATCTTTGCTGAGCCCTATAATACACTCCAGAGATCCGATCCAACTCGCCCAGACCCCATCATCAGAGTGCGGAACTGCAGGAAGAAAAGGAGATTTACTGGGCGAATCGCGTCCTTGGTGCTACAGAAAAGGTGCCAAAACCGACTTGACCAGAGGTTGATGAAAGCTGTGCCAGAGGTCCTCCATCAAGATTGCTACTGAGAGACCCTGTTGGTTGTCCTGCCTTCAGTCATCAGACCAAATAATCCGGAGGTCAGGTCAATAGCTGCAAAATCGTGGAGCATCCACCACAAACATTTTCTTCAAACCTAAGGTACTGTGGGGAAAAATGTATTGCTTACCTTATTCCAGAAAGTCACTCCAGAGCGTTGGGGTGCTCGTAGAGGTGTCCAGGGCAACACCCTCTTACCTCGGATGCAAGCCGCTGCTTGTATCCGTTTAGCAAGTCTTTTCAGAGGGTCTCCAACATTGGTTAAGTCTTCTAGTATCTTCTTTCCTAAAGACTAGAAAGTATCCACCGGAATGTTTGACGTCTGCTGCTTTTCAAGATTTTAAGCCTCTCTGAACTGCCTTTTAGCTATGGTTGTGTTTTGGACTTTAGAAGGACTTTCTCTGCAGGGAAACTGCCTCTAGAACCTGAAGCTACTAGGATAACACTAACCAAGTGTTTTCCTTCCTAAAAAGCACTATCTTCTATGTGTGCGCTGACTAAATGCAATTACTGTATTACTTTGTGGGTGCGCCTTATTACCGATAGTACGTTAGACCTGTCAAACTCCTGTAACAATTGTGCGTGTTCAGCAACTACCAACTAAGAAGTGGTCTTTGAAAGTATTGTAAAGTATACCTAGTTGTGTTGCTTTATTGTGCTAAGTATTGAACAGCGACTCTGTTGTAAATATCAAATCTATATTTTAATATAAATATATGTGTAAGTGTTTCTTTGATGTGCATTACTAGCTGGGTCTCGGAGTAGTACAGACTGATACTAAGAGTTGGAGATCTACAAACCACTGGGATAGTTTAATAAAGTCTTACCTCCAAGTGGGACTTTAGGACAACTTCCCAAACACGGCCTTGACGGCAGGCTGTGGGGTGTGTGACAGTTCAGCACGTGTTAACCGAGGCTAACTGGGGTTGAGGGGCCTAGGGATGGCTATTGTGAGTAGCATTGTTTAGCACCTGTTGACTGAGGGGGAAGCAGAGGATTGGCTGTGGGCTGGGTGTTTGGACACAGCGACTATCGGGTGTAGCAAAGTAAATACAGTGGCTCACTATAAGGGGTCAGTGAATATGGTCGCCTGACACAATTAGGCTAAAATCAGAAATAGGACTAGCTGGTACAAAGGCTAAAAATTAACTATGGCTAACTGACGAGGATAAAAGCAGAAAGTGGTTACCTGAACCATTTAGGTATAAAGCAGAATATGAGTACCTGACACAGTAGGGCTCAGAGCAGAACATTGACACCAGACACAGATGCTAAATGCGGAATATGGTTACCTGACACATTTAGGTTAAAGCAGGCTACGGCTACCTGACACAGTAGGGATAAGAGCAGAATATGGACTACTGACACAGTAGGGCTAAGAGCAGAATATGGACACCTAACACAGTAGGGCTAAGAGCAGAATATGGACACCTAACAAACTAGGGCTAAGAGCAGAATACAGACACTTGACATTTGCAAATGCACAATATGGCTACCTTATATAATTATGCTGAACAGAGTATGTCTGCCTGGCACACTTAGGCTAAAAGCAGAATATGGCGGCCTGACACAGTAGGGCTAAGAGCCGAATATGGCTACCTGACACAATTAGGCTAGTTTGTTAACTAGTGCTGTTGAGTTAAATGCATGTGGTATTGGGTAATAAGAGTGGTGTGGTTTTACTGGAGTATAGTAAAAGCGGTACTCCCCACCCAGACCATGCTTACCTTATCAGTCACTGCTTGTTGACAGTGGCAGGCTTCCCAGGCAAACACAGGCAAACATGGAGTGGAGTTGTTTAGTCTTGAGCTGCCCGCTGCTTTGTGGTGCTTCGCCGAGGGCTGCCTGAGCAGTGGCTGCCCTGGAAGTTTGACTTAAAGGGCTGTGATGCCCAAACGCACAGCAGAGGGCTGGCTGGCTGGCAGGAGGGGGAAGCTGAATCCGGTAGTGGGAGGGGACAGCTAGAATATTGCACTTTAAAACAATGAAAACAATTATAAGGGGGCAGCCAAACTCACCTCCAAAGCAGACTAGTCGTTGTCCCTAGACTCCCTCTGGCCTGGCCTTTGCTCGTTGGACCTATGACAAGGATCCTGTCCTAAGCCTTACAGTTTTCAAGATAATAGAGTGGGGTAATTATCTTATTTGAAGTAAATACTTACCTTACTTTAAAGAACTTTTCAACCACCATCACAGCCAACAGCATCAGTTCTGAAAATACCTTCCTTGGTGAAACCTTACTGGAACTTGGGACTCTTTGGGCAGATGGTGCCATACGTCTTAGGGCTGGACTCCCATAAATTAGAGGGAACTGGGTTGAGATAATTCGGTCTAATCTAACTTTTCCCTGCATGGAATTACTCACCTGTTGACTACTAAAACATGATTGTACAGGTGTTTATGTTATTTGAGTACAATAATTACCAGTGATTTGTATGCATAATGTGTTTGGAAAGGCAGAATTGTATTTTTACAACATACGGACTATACACACTTTTTATGAGACTAAGCTTTGACGGCTCATCCATACAAAGTTCATTGGGTTTTGGCTAGCCTTTCAGTGTCTTCCCCGTTTACCATACCCCCACGGGCTGATTTTAGAAATTTCAACTTCCCATGCCTTTTTACTCATTCTTATGGGGAAACTATCAGTCCCATAAAAATATAAGTACTTAGAGGCTATGGGCCTCATTACACGGTAGGCGGTAAGGGTTTACCGGTACCAGTATTTTACCGGTACTGGTAAATCCTTACCGCCTTACTACGAGGTCCCTTTGCAGGTTGGGGAATTTAACGCCTGCTTTTTGCAGGCGTTAAAAACCAACCCGCAAAGGGAGCAGTGGAGCGAATTACGGTACCGCAATTTGCTGTACCGTAATTAGCACCTTCCCCATTCCCATTGAGCCCTATGGGGCAAAAATGGGAATGGGGAAGGGCAATGGTGGAAGGGGGAATTACCGCCCCGCCAACCTTGGAATGGGGCGGTAATTCCCCTTTCCACCAAGGCGGTGCAAGTATTTTACCGGCATGAACCATGGTGCTAATAGCGCCATGGTTCTCCGCCTACCGTGTAATGAGGCCCTATGTCTCTTTTTGCAAATGTGTATTGTTACAATTGCACACATCACCTTAAAGTCAAGTGTAGTTAGGATATCCTTGTATCTTTTTCTGTAATGGCTTTTTGGTAACTTTTGCATTGAGCACAAATGGCTACCAAGGGTGGCTAGCAACCATGTCACAAGGTTGTGGCTTGTTCTTTGGCCATCTTGTCCTTTGGCATTCTTCCTGCCCCCTCAGGTCAGGAAATGCCATATATGGAATGCCCTTTTCCACAGTAAACTGCTGCTTTTGCAGGCAAAGGGGCAGTGCAAGAGAGCCCAGATGTGGAGGCTGGCACTTTCTGGTCCATATACACATCCAGGTGCCTGAATCTGAATGTATGTTGCTTGGCAGATGTGACCAGTGGCTACCTATGATTGGATAGTCACTACCAGTTTGAGAGGTGCAGATAGTTATGATTGGTGGGCTTCACAAGCTCCAAATCCAAATCTTGGATAAAAGAAGAGCTCCTGCAGCCATTCGACAGATCGTTGTTGGACCCAAGACCCCTACGAAGGAGGGCACCTTTCTGACATGAGGATGACCTTTGCAGGTGACCATCATCAACTCCATTGCTTTCCCGGTAAAGCCCTGCTCTTCTGCCTTTTCTCAAGAAGACTTAGGTGCTTAGGTCCCTGTCACATGTGCACCCCCTGTTGAGCAGCGTATGATCACTGGTGACCTCACTAATTTCATCATATATAACACCGCTGATTACATCACTGACAAAAGGTTGACAGGTTTTGTTACAATGTATTGCTCACCCTAACGCCGCTGCAACTAAGGTTTTTCAGTCAATTTCAATTGTTATGACCACTATATATGTTTTTCAGGCCCCCTAGCCAGGGCCTTCTGTCTTGGCCAGTGAGCTAGTGGCCAAGACTGGCCACTAGCCAGTGCTCACTGTAGATTTTGCTCACTTGGCAGGTCTAGTTTGACCTACATATAGCAGTCCACAGGGACATTTGATGGAATAAACTAATCCGGGTGTATGACATTTTGCATAATCTTTCAGTTATATTTTTTTCCCGGTCTGGGGGTGGTTGATGGAGTCACCTTTCACCACATTGTTGCAGTGTGAACAAGTTAGACACGGAAATGTGCCTTTTTTCTTAGTTGTCAGATATAGGTGTTTCTCTTTAGGTGGTCTTTCTGCCTTGCCCAGTTTGTCCAGCAGGTTGCGGTCTCTCTTGAATGCCATCATGGGCGCTTTAGGGAATAATTTGTGGAGTGGGATCATTTTGGAGAATTCCCCAATGTTTTCTGATTGTCTTACTAATTTGAAAGCTCTGACGAGAGAATTTGGATATGTATAGGAGTGGTGGTTCCTTCTCTATCTTTCAGTGTCAATAGTTGTTCCTTAGTTCTTTGATCAGACCTTTACTTAGCTTCACTCAATATCGATTCTGGGTAGCCCCTTGATTCAAATTTGTCAATGAGTTTAGAGCACTCCATGTCCAGTCCTGCTGGATCTGATATCATCCTTTTAAGTCTTAACATCTGGCTGAAAGGGAGACTTAAGCATTGCTTTTGGGTGAAAACCTGTGAAGTGGAGAAGGTTGTTGGCATCTGTTGGTTTGTGATAGACTGTTGTTGAAAAGGTGTTTTTGATTTCTATATTTACATCCAGGAAATGTAGTAATAGATTCCCCACCTCCATGTTAAATGTGATACTGTCGTGTACTGAGTTGAGGTATTCCAGGAATAGCGAGAGATCCTCCACTGGGCCACACCATATACCAAATACATCTAAAAAGCGCTTCCACATCAATATTCATGAAATTCTGTTTGAATTATTGAATGTCTTTTTGACAGCATTACATAGTGTGCAGGGGACGGGAGGGCTCCCAATCTGGATTCTCTGACTCTTCCAATCAAGCTAACATGAACAGGCAAAATAAATTACAGTACTACTGGGGCACTTTGTACAGTTGGATCATAGAGTACTAACATTACTTCAATGTTGTGGCGCAGACTGGTTCACAGGGTAGATACAGTGGTCGGGCCTCAGAGTAGAGTGATTGCTCCACTCCCCACCCAGGCAGCTGCTGGTGGACGGCTGGCCACTGGCTTCCCCTGCTGACACCTGCAGACACAGTTTGGAGCCGCCCGTGTTTGAGCCTCCCGTTGCCTCTGGGTCCTTAGCTGCAGGGAGTGCACGGGCAGAGGACTGCCCTGGGAGGGTGGGTTAAGTGCCCGGATCGGGCCAAGCAGGACAGGAGGGGGGGCCATATGAAAGGCGGGAGAAATGGACTAGGAATGGAAATTAAAAAATACATTGCAGATGGGGCCCAGGAGGGTCTGGAGCCTTTCCACTCACCTGCAAAGCTTTGAAGAAAAAGCTGTGCATGTTGTGGATTCCGGGGCTAGGCCTGGGGGCACACGGTCTCAAAGACCAATCAGGGCCGGGAGGCAGGAGAAACGGACCAGGAAGGGAAATGGAAGCAGAGGCGGTCGGGGAGATCAGGGGGCAGGGGGCAGCAGTGAAAATTAAAAAATATATTGTAGACATTATGCATTCTCTAATAAGTGAGAAACAATAGCAAATGTGGTCTTTTTTTATTATTGTTAACAAGCTTGTTCATTTGATTTCTATATGTTTTCAGTAACCAGAGGGCATCTGTCCCTCTGCCGAAGCTAGCTAAACCAACTTTACTCCCAATTCAGGAGATCAGACTCCAATTTGAACCCTTACTTAACCCAACTCGATGCTCTGAAACAATATTATGAGTGAACTGTATAGGTGGACAATTAAAATGGAAAAGAAATGTAATTACCTTTGCCTTACATGGTTGACATTGACTACCCCCGCTATGCTCTCCCCCAATCCAGTTTGATTTGTGTCTCGCAAAAAGACACCCACCCAAACTATAAGAGAGCATGCTTCTTAGGTGCCAAACTCACCTGTTGTACCAGTTAAACAGTAACCAGTTCATTCCTTCCAGCTGGTACTCTCTAAGCTGATTGTTATTTTTGTATTCCCGAGATTTAGCAAGCTTTTGCCATTTTTCAGGCGACGGACGCTCCTAAATGGAGAATAAACATGGAAAATATATAAGGAATTGCAGATAGTTGCATCATCCAAAAATACAAAGGGCAATTTTTCAATAATCAACTTCTCTCTATTCCAGCGTCCATGTGTGTGAGAAGTGCATAGAGGCAATTGTAGTTCAAGCACCTAAGCTCAGAAATCAGCTGTGCCAGTTCCTCCTTTATAAGTAAACATTGCACGTTGGATTTATTTGTTACAATTAAAAAGACATCAGCAACATGTATACAATTATTACTGATAGATCAATGAATCGCAAGTACCCAAACATTGCTCCTTATTTATACATTTCTTTATGCACCTTGTCAAAGCATTCCAAATTTCACGCTCATTTATGAGATTCGCTGCTAGCCTGGCATTAACAAGTTACTTTTTATATTACCAGCAAAGTTGAATTAACATAGTCACCAACCAAATTATTTACTTCCATGATTTTAGCAAAGAGAATGCACTTGATAGCCCAATTTCCCATATTTACATACCCTGTATTTGTAGAGAGCTCATTAACCCCATGTGGCTATCATGGAACTATAGACAACGAACAGATACATATATTAACTCAACTCATTGGTACTCATACTTTAGACAGTTGTGATGGTCATTCTTGCTTATTACATATTTAAAACAAGTTAAAATCAAGTGGGTCAGGTTTCGAACACCCTCTGCAACACAAATGCACAATTACAAAACAACCATATTTTCAGTGTCTTACCCCATGACACAGTCACCAAACACAACAGCATTCATGTGTACAGAAGTAGTTATTTTCCCACCAACTGGAGTGCACGATACCAAATATCCCTTTCAAAGAAGGGAGCATTTAACAGTTACAAACCAGCTCAATGTACAAATTTGAAATGTCTCCTGCAAACCGTAAATCTTCATATATTATTCCCATGACTACCTTAACAATGGAAAACAAACAGACCAACACCTGATAAATGTCAAGCAATGGTCAGATGTGGCACGATACATGTATGTTGCTTTGTGCTTTTGTCATTTGCATGTTTTTGCTACTGCAGTTATCAGTAGACTACTGATAACCCATTATTGTCTTATGTTTGTTGCTGGCTCAGGGGTGAACAGGTGTGGGAGATAGGGGTTTGAGAGCTATATCCTAAGCAAGAAGGGTGTTAGCCTAGCGTCAGGAGTTGGTAGGAGGTTTTGGCACTATTCAAGTTTATGTGTGAGATCTAGACTTTTTTTTTCCCTATGTTCCCCATACCTATCCAATTCAAAATTCCTAAACCTCTTTCCAGTGAGCCCAACACCCCCCCCCCATCTATCCACAACCTCTCCCTAACACTATTCCCCCCCCCAATCGGCTGCCTCAAGGTTACCTGTATATGCCAAAATCAGGAGCCTGTTCCAACCCAGGTGAGAGGGGTCAACTAAATATGGCTTCCGTGGCTAGGAAGGAGTTGTGTGATACTCCAGGGGTGTGACAATCACCAACCCCCAATTAGGGATATTTAAACCACCCAAGCCAGATGGAGTCCCCTCTACCTTTAACAGAGGTGCTGAAGGCACTACAGGATATTCAGGCAGAGTCGATTCAGTCTCAGCAGGAGACTGCTACATTGAAGATGCAGGTTAGTGGTTTGATAGCTCAGGGAACATCGCTTCAGGGAGAGGTGGCGGCTTCAACGGCAAGACCATCTAGCTGATCAAATACAGTAGTGGTGCAACAAAACTTAGGTGTTCCGTTGGAAGCCCCTGAGAGATTTGCGGGGATCCTAGGAAGTTTTCCATCTTTTTGAGGCAATGGAAATTACACTTTCTATGCAAACCTACAGCATTTGAGTCTGCTCAGGCCCAATCAGGTCTGATTTGGCAGGCTATGCAGCAGCTTGGCCAATTCCTTTAGTACAACAGGATGAGCCTTACGTGATTTGGCAAGATTTTCCATAGAATTTGCACAACTGTTTTATCATCGTAATCTATCTTTGGCCCAGGATAAGGAGTTATTAGCGCTGAGGCAGGGTACTAAGGATTTGGCGACTTATGTGACGCAATTTAATTGCTTACTGGTAGAGACGGCGTGGCCAGAACCCAAGCAATTGGTTTTATTTTTTATCAAGGATTAAGAGAAGTGTTAAAAGATGCAACAGCTCATATGGAACCACAACCAGATTCATGTAGTGCATTCATTGATTTGGCCCTGCAGTTGGATCATAGATTGGGTGAGCGCAGGGGAGGAGAAAAGGCAGACTGAAGGGGTGCCATTTGTGCGTCTAGACAGAAGCAGGGAGGTAGGGGGATGTGCTGGAGGGGAGCAGGGGGAGCCCATGCAGATTGGAAGCGTTCGGGGACCTTTGTCAGTGGAAGAGAAGGAGAAAAGCAAAGCTAATAACTGGTGTCTGTATTGTGGGAAGTCAGGGAACTACATTCGGAACTGTCACAATACACCCGCACAAGCTGGGGAAAAGAGAAAGGTGGAGGTGGGAAAAGAGGGAGCTTGGTAAGTGGGGGGGGGGGCGACTATACCTAGCCAGCAGGAGGCAGAGTTCCCATTGGCAGTGGCAAACAACATGCAGGTTAAGGCTCCCCACATCTATTTATTAGTGACTTGTTTGACATCGGGTCCTATTACGAGAGACCCAGGGGGTGATGTGGGGTGGTGAGGGTCATGAGGTTATTAAGTTCGATTTGATTGCTGCTCACCAATTTGGGGTGATTTTGGGAATGCCCCAGTTAGTGGCACATAATTCAAGCATAGACAGGAGAGGAGGGACATTGACTTTTGGACATGAGCAGTTTGGATCCCATTTAACTGGCATTGGGGGTCCTACAACCTTTTTGGTGGAAGGAGTGAATCAGCAGGCCAAGATTGGGGCAGTGGTCACCACCCTGCCAGTGGAATACCAAGAGTTTTCTGGTGTTTTTGACAAGGGCGGTGCATCTCAGTTGCCGCCCCTTTGGCCATTTGACTGTGTGATGAAGTTGGAACCTAATGCTAGGTTACCTTGCAGTCGGTTGTATACCTTATCAGAAAAAGAGACGCAACACTTGCAGGAATATTTAGATGAGATGTTGGCCTGTGGGTTTATACGACACTCCAAATCCCCTCTCTCGTCTCCATTGTTTTTCGTGTCAAAGAAGGAGGGCACCTTAAGGACTGGCATGGACTATAGAGCGCTGAATAGGATAACAATCAAAAACCGGTTCCCGTTGCCATTAATTCTGGCATGGTTAGAACAGGTAAAAATGGCCAAGATTTACACCAAGTTGTACTTAAGGGGGGCATACACAATCTCATCAGGGTGAAGGAGGGTGACGAGTGGAAGACGCCCTTCCGTATAAAGTTTGGTTTGATTATTTGGTGATGCCTTTTGGTTTGTGCAACGCGCCTGCAGCTTTTCAACATTTCATGCAGGAGGTGTTGCGAGAATATTTGGATTTATTCATGAATGCGTATATTGATGAAATTTTGATTTTTTCTGAGTCTATTGAACAACATGTACAACATTTCAAGGCAGTTCTAGCCAGATTACAGGACTATCATTTGTTTGCGAAGTTAGAAAAATGTGAATTTCATGTTACCAAAGTAGATATTATGGGCTTCATTTTGACAACATCAGGAGTGGTTATGGATGACAAGGTGGTACAGGCAGTCACCAAATGGCCATCTCCCCAGTGTGTAAAGAACATTCAATCATTTCTGGGAATTGCCAATTTCGAGCTAAGGTTTCTAAAAATGTCTCTGCCATTATTACACCCATTACCCGATTCTTAAAAAAAGCTACCATGTTCCAATAGGATTAGGAGGCTGAGGAAGCATTTGGGAGGTTAAAGGCAGCATTAACTGAGGACCCGATTTTATGTCATCCTGATATCGTGAAACAGTTTCAGGTGCAGACTGTTGCCTCCAACCTGGCCATAGGGGCAATCTTGTCACATGTGAATGGGAAAGGCATTTTACATTCAGTGGCCTATATTTCCCGCAAACTAACAGGCTGTGAACAGAATTATGCCAACATGGATAAAGAGCTTCTGGCAATCAGGGAATCTTTTCTGGAATGGCGTCACTACTTAATGGGAGCCCTGCATCTAGTACTAGTTATCACAGCTCACAAGAATTTGCAGTACTTAAGAACAGCAAGGACTTGAGTTCTCGGCAATTAAGATGGGCACCATTTTTTGAGGAATTTGACTTTGTGGTCACATACCGCCCGGGAAGGAGCAACAGAAAGGCAGATGCATTGTCCAAGCAGGATAATCTGGGAAAGCAGTGTCAAGTGGAACCAAGTATCATTCCAGTGGAGAAGATTGTGGGTGCAGTCACTCAGGAGGTGCTTGGGGAAGTACATCAAAACTTTCCAAAGAAAAAAGTGGACAGAGTGGGTAAAGAGAGGCAATGCCAGTCATCCGGGGAGGTCTACCATATGAAGAGGGGAAGTTGTTTCTTCCCACTGAGTCACTGAGAAAAAAAGGCCTTGTTTTGGTGCCATAATTCCCCCATGGCAGGTCATGCGGCTGTCAGAAACACTCAGGACATGGTGCAACAGTATTTCTGGTGGGAGGAGTAGGCCTCCCGGGTACAGGAGCATGTGGCAGGCTGTGAGACTTGTGTGCGGTCTAAGGCAGATCATTTGAAGAATGATGGGTTGTTGCAGCCATGGGTGTCTATGGACTTTGTTACTGAACTGCCCAGAGATGGGGATTGTGATACGATCCTGGTGGTAGTGGATAATCTGACCAAACAAGCTCATTTCATACCGTGTGATGATATTCCAAGTGCGGGTACTGTGGCGGACATATTTTTGCAGCATATAGTAAGATTGCATAGATTGACAAGAACTCTAGTATCGGACCAAGGGTCGCAATTCACCTCCCGGTTTTGGCATGCTTTCTGGAAGTTGCTCGGAATCTCCTGCGCCCTATCCATTAGTTACCATTCCCAGACGGATGGTCAAACAAAGAGTAAATCAGACTATGGAGCAATATCTGAGATGTTTCTTGCCTGAGGGTAAATCCACATGGGCCCAGTCTTTATGGCTGACGGAATTCTGTTATAACAATGCCAAACATGATTCATTGGGAATGTCCCCTCATTTCTGCCTGTATGGTCAAGATGGTCAAATACTACCAGAAGAGGTTCCAAGGTTTAACAAGATCCCGGCAGTCACAGAACGCATGCGGGAGCTTCTCGAGATACGAAAGAAGGCATGCCAAAATCTGGACAAGGCCAAGGTGGTTTATAAGAGGCAAGCAGATCGAAAGAGACAATCCAGTCCTAAGTATGTGGTCGGAGATCGGGTGTGGTTGTCAACTCAGCATATTAAGTTGTTTGGGTCTCGTACATTTTTGCCTCGCTTCATCGAACCTTATACCATATTGAAATGTGTGTCAGATACGACGTGCGATTAAGTCTGCCTTCACATACAAGGCTCCATCCAGTGTTTCACGTTTCTTTGGTTAAATCCGCAGCTACTGGTGTGGTGACAAGAAAGGCTCCGGGGGTGATGAACGATGGTCAAGAGGAATTTGAGGTGCAGCACATCTTGTACTCCAAGTAGCGTGGCAAGAAACTTTGGTATTTAATTTCATGGATGGGTTTCGGTCCTGAGGACGATTCTTGGGAACCTGCAGAGGTAGTGCATGCAGACCGTCTGGTAAGACTATTTCACTGGTCACATCCAGGTAAGCCAGGTTCTGGGAAGAGCCCTAGAGGAGGAGGTAATGTAAGGAATAAGGGCTGCAAAGCGGCCCCAGCGCGATATTCCCTTGCAAAAACAGGCAGAGGATTACAATTCCCATGAGACCATGGGATAAAGTGGGGTGGCGCATGCGCAGGCTTGCACACTCTATTTAAGCACCTCCCCGGCCCGTGATGCCTGTTGGTGATTGTTGGTGTGGCAGCCACGGGCCAGAAGAGAGCAGGTGTGCAGCATTTGCATGTGTGTTCCACATTAATAATTATCACAAGCTCATGCTGGGCAAACCGAAGGAAGCTGACTCGTAACGGTCTGAACATTGGAACGTTGCTGGCATTATTCATGAGGGAAAGCGAGGAACGTGTACATTGTTTGTGGCTGCTTGCTCTTGTCATATCTATGTGTGCTGCAAGTTTCTCAAGTTAAAAGCCTCACCATGAAAGTAACGTCTGCCAGGTGACACGGCAGGAGGGTTTGGACAGTCCAATGAGGATACCATGCTGTGGCACAATACATGTCAGTTGCTTTGTGCTTTTGTCATTTCCATGTGTTTGCTACTGCAGTTATCAGTAGACTACTGATAACCTATTATGTGCTTATGTTTGTTGCTGGCTCAGGGGTGAACAGGTGTAGGAGACAGGGGTTTGAGAGCTATATCCTAAGCAAGAAGGGCGTTAGCCTAGCGTCAGGAGTTGGTAGGAGGTTTTGGCACTATTCAAGTTCATATGAGATCTAGCAGGTTTCCTTTCCCTATGTTCCCCATACCTATCCAATTCAAGATTCCTAAACCTCTTTCCGGTGATCCTCAACACCCCCTACCTGTCCACAAACTCTCCTAACTCTTTTGCCCCCATCGGCTACCTTGAGGTTACCTGTATATGCTAAAACCCGGAGCCCATGCCACCCAAGGTGGGAGAGGTCAACTACATTTGGTTTCCATGGTTAGGAAGGAGTTGTGCGATACTCTAGGGGTGTGACATTAACTTTATTCAGTGCTTTTTCGGCTAAATTACTATCATTGTGAAACTAAATGGCCTACGTGTTTTGTCAAACGGCAGAGGTAAAATTACAGTGACAAACACAGCAATTAAAAATTACAGTCCCCAACATTCAAACTATTTTAAGGGATTTTGTATTGCTTGCTATAGGAACAAACAGCATTCATTGTATTCAAATGATCATCATCATTTATTATTTACATTGAGTGTGCGAGTATGCAGCTTCTAGGATGTCATAGCAAATCAGTTCACAATCAACATAACTTTAAAACCATAAACGCATCATTACATCACAATATAAAAAAAAAATATTTAAGACCAAAATATACATTGATTACATTTATATTGAGCACAACTGTGACCAAGCCAAAGTTCATTATCTTTCTCAAACAAACATGGTCAAAATCTATATAAAACCAATGAATCGGCAACAGTAAATGCCAACAATACATTACACATTACCAAAATAGTTTATCACAGGATGGTTTGCAAACTTGGATCTTCTTAGCCAGGCCTTGTGAAGAAACTCTGACGAAATAAACTGCATTCAAATAGTTGCTTCGTTTACAGAATACCACAGCTACAGCAGTCTGCCTAATACCCCTCAAGCGAAACAGTGGCAACAAATAGCATTCCCAGATGCCCGACTATCCTGGGCAAAGTAATACAAAATGAATAATCAATCCCTCTGTGTTGCCACAAACTTTACAACCGATGTCCAGGGGGTGTTAGACCATTTTGCCATAAAATGTGCCACCTTCAGGGTGTTGGTGCACAGTTGAAGGAATAGGGGTCGGGCATATCCAGGGGCCACATGGTCCAAGTAGGGCTCAAAACCCTCTTCCTGTTTCAACATTAAATACAGGGATCCCGCTGACAATGCAGCACATGCCCTTTTTATATTCCTAATAGTCGCCTCCTTACACTTCATTTTAATCAGTTCCCTGGAAATGGGCAATAGCCCTGCAGCACTAGACCCAAAAACAGTCCGGTCCAGATCCCCAACCCTTTGCATATGAACTTAAGCCAAGGGAGGCAACCTGAGCCAGAGACCTTCTGCAAGCTTATTATCGCTTCTCTATATTTTGCAAGTTCTGGTGCGCGCCATATTAGGGGCCAACATGTCAGGGGTTTTTATTTGCGAAAACTTCTGAAATAGGTTTTAGGTTGAATTCCCAACAGTGGCTAGCCATTGGGACACCCTTCGGTTGCATAAATATGGCCCTCAAAAATGTGTCATCAGCCACATTTAGTGGGGCATATGCACAGTGAACCCATAATTCAACTCCACACGCAGCGGCCCTCTCCCCCAGGCTTGGGCCATGTATAGTTTTAAGGCAGGGGAGACGGCTCTCCTAGCATGCCTATTGTAAAAGCAGCGGATAGCACCGCTATACTTTTCTAAGTTTGCCACAGCCTTAATATGTTGGGCCAACCAAGACCGGTTCCTCTGTGAACCTTATCCCCAAGTAATTATAGAAATACACCTGCTCCAAAAGAGTACCTTCATGTAAAATCCTCAATTTGACTTTCTTTCTGCATTTATGACCAAACACCATCACCATTGTTTCTTCTGAGTTCAGCTCCATTGAAAGTTCTTGACACTTCTTAACGAAAATGTGCAGGTTGTGTCTCAGACCCGTTGGGGTAGTAGATAGTAAAACTGCATCATCTGTGTAAAAAAGTGCAGGTAATTTGTCTGCTTCCAATTTTGGAGGGTTGAGACCACAATCTAACAGTTCATCTATAATTACATTTATGTAGAAGCAGAATAGGATGGGGCCAGCAGAAACCGCTGGTGGACCCCCCTCTCTACTAAAAAGGATTCAGTGGTCTCCCTGCCCAGACCCCCATCTCTCAGACGCCCTGTTGCCAGTATAAAGGGACTGGATATTAGCCAGAAGAGACCCTGGGACACCATTATTTCTCAACACAGACCAGAAATTACAACGGGAAACGCTATTGAACGCTGTGCGTAGGTCCACAAATACTGCATACATTCTGGTTATGTTGCATAGTAAAATATTTAGTCAAAACTGCACACAGCCTAAAGCATTGGTCCACTGTACCGATGCCGGGCTGGAATCCGGCATGGAGATGGTTAATATTGTTCCCCTCTATGGACCAACGTTAAAGGCAAGACATGTAGAGCTTACCCACAGCGTCCAAAAGTGAAACAGGTCTGTAGTTCCCTAGGCTCCTATTATCGCCCTTATTGTATAGGGGTATAATTACTGCATCATGCCAAGACTGGTGTACAACCCCAGTTCTGGCTACAGAGTCGAAAACACGAGCAAACAAAGGGGCCCAGATACTCGGCTCATCCTTAAGCATATCAATAGGAACACCATCAGGCCCCAGGGCCTTCCCACAGCCGAGCCCTTCAATAGCCTCTGCTTCCTCAAGTATTTAACATATGAAAAATGACCTTCCTGGTAATACAGGTTCTCTAAGTCCGGGCTGTGCATCCTTCACAACTTGTTGGGAACGGCCGGAAAAACTGGCTGAAAAAGATAACTGTCACTTTGAGTTTTAGAAGGGGAAGGGCCTACATCACGAGTGCGTCCCCCCGCGCGTCGGGCCCACACCTTACCCTCACCTCATCAACGTTCCACACCCCGTTCCTGTGGTTCCACCGAAGCAGTAGAATTTAACTACATGCGTACTGCAGGGGAAGGGTGGGTGTTGTGAAGGAGGGAGAGCCCGGACTAAGATAACCTGAATCACCATGAAGGTAATTTTTCATTTCTCTGTTGTCCTGGCTCTGCCTCCTTCCAAACTGGTTGGGACCAGACTAAAAAGCCTTTGCATAAGCAAGGGTGGAGGTGATAGCATGTACAGGATTCAGACAAGCAAGTTGCGGAGAACTTTTTTGGCTGAATTTTGCATCATTTCTGGATGATGTATCCATAGCATAGTGCTTGCAAAGGCAAGCGGGGTAGCCCAGGTAGCTGCTTTACAGAGGTCTACAATTGGAACGTGCCTTGTAAAAGCTACAGATGCAGCCTTGGCTCTAGTAGAATGAGCCCGAAGTCTCTGCGGAGTCGCAAGCCCTTTCCAGTCGTAAGCCTTGGAGATACAGGAGACAACCCATCTGGCAAAAGAAGCCTTTGCTGCTTTATAGCTAGGAAAAGGACCACCGTAGGCAACAAAGTGCTGATCTGCTTTTCTAAACGTGTTGGTCCTTTCAAGGTAAAATTTTAAAGTTCTTACTACATCTAGATTATGCAATTTCTCTTCTGCCGGAGAAGCATGCGGTCTAGGAAGAAAAACGGGAAGACATATTCCCTGGTTTAAGTGAAAATCAGACACCACCTTAGGCAGAAAGGAGGGAACCGTAAGCAAGACAACTGTCTTTATGGAACACAATATATGGTTCCTTAGAAGAAAGAGCTTGGAGCTCCCCAATTCTTCCAGCCGAAGTAACGGCCACTAAGAAGGCTGATTTCAAAGTTAGGAAATCTAAAATCGCATGAAGCCATAGGCTCAAATGGTTTATGAGTTAGAGGTGCTAAAACAACGTTGAAATCTCACTGAGGAAGTGGTTCAAGAATAGGAGGATGTAAACATAAAAAGCCATCAAAGTGCCTTTTAATGGGCTCGTTGGGAAGAGAAAATGACTTGTGTCCTCTATTCAGGTAAGCACCAGTAGCTGATAAATAATGTTTGCAAGGGTCTACCTTGACCCCGGTGGAAACAAGATAAGACATGAAGGACATGACATTATCAATGGAGGCCTTTAGAGGGTTAAGGTTTTGTTCCAAGGGCAGTGACAGAAAGATAACCATCTGCTACGATATTGTTTCTTAGTGGAAGATTTCCTGGAGGCCGACATAATAGCGATGTTTTGTTCTGACAAGTGCAAGTGGGCAAAGGCTAGCTTTTCAGGAACCAAGCCTTCAAGTTCATAAAATTGAGGGGATGTGTGAAGAACCTGCCCCTTGTGTTGAGTCAAAAGATCTCTCGAAAGTGGAACATCTAAGGGGGGGAAACCCTGCTAACTCCAGAAGATCTGGAAAATAAATCTGGCGAGGCCAGAAGGGGGCTAATAGAATCATTGTCAGGTTGTGTGACATTTTGAATTTCACAAAATTTTGCGGAATCAATGGAAGAGGTGGGAAGGCATATAGTGCTAGATTTGACCAATCCAGATGTACAGCATCTCCCAGAGACCGAGGACCGGGACCTTGCCTTGATGCAAATTGCGGACAAAGTGTGTTGTGTTGATTGGAAAAGAGGTATAGTGATGATGGTTGGCCCCACTTCTGAAATATCATGTGTGCTACTGATGGTTTAGCGCCCATTCGTGCAGAGCGAACTGTAGCCTGCTTAGTTTTTCCGCCAGGACATTCTTATTGCCCTCGAGATGGGAGGCCAACAAGAAAATTTGATTCTGAATGGCCCAATACCAAATGTAGTCTGCTAGGAGACACAGGGAGTGCGAGCGAGTCCCCCCGCTTGTTGATATAAAACATTGCAGTGGTATTGTCCGTTTTTATTTTCATCACCTTTCCCAGAAGCGAGGGAAGAAAAGATTTTAGAGTGAAAAATATGACTCTTAGTCCCAGTACATTTATGTGGTCCTTCCTTTCCTCAGGGGACAAAGACTGTGAGCTGTTAAGCTTTGACAATGGGCTCCCCAACCATACTCAGAAGAGTCTGTTATGACTATCTGGTGAAGGCGAGGTTGAAAGGGAGATACCGTTAGCAGGTTCTCTGGGGAGTTCCACTAGCGCAGAGTGTCTTGTACTTGGCTTGGAATTTGGATCTTTGTTTCTTGGGGATCCGAGAGATGATTCCAGTTGAGAGCAAGATGGCACTGGGTCGTTCTCATATGGAGCCTTGCAAAGGTAACTAGGTTTATGCAAGAGGCCATGAGGCCCAAGAGCCTTTGAAACCACTAAGCTGTTAGTGACCAGTGAGTGTAGAACCAAACAATGGTTTGTTGAATGGCTTCTACTCTTTCCAAGTGTTGAAAGACTTTGTGCATAGTAGTGTCTATAACTGCTCCTAAGAATTGGATCCTTTGCGAGGGACTGAGTTGGGATTTTGTTACATTTATGGAGAACCCAAGGTTGAACAGAGTATGGCAAGTAATTTGCAACTTCTGAAGCAATACTTCCGGATACTGGGCTTTGAGAAGCCAGTCGTCTACGTAGGGATATAGATGGACTGTCTGCAACCGAAGGAAGGCTGCCACTGACCCCAGAACCTTTGTGAAAACCCTGGGTGCAGAATTTAGCCCGAAGGGTAGACATGGGAACTGGTAATGAGACTTTCCTTCTGTGAATCTCAGAAACTGACTGTGGAGTTTGTAGATGGGGGTGTGAAAATATCCATCATGTAGGTTTACCGATGCCATCCAATCGTCTGGATGTAGGGAAGCCAGAATCTGAGGGATGGTTATCATATGGAAAGTATCCAGGCACATAAATTGGTTGAGGCCTGAAAGATCCAGAATTGGATGGATCCCGCCTGATTTCTTTGGGATCAGGAAGTAACAGGAGTAAAATCCCTGACCTATTTCCTCTTGGGGAACCAATTCTATCGCTCCCAAGAGCTCCAGGGATGATGTTTGGAGTTTTGGAGGAGAGGAAGGTGGAATAGCCAGAAGGGAAAGGTGGTACCCATGTTGAATAATATTTAGAACCCACTCCTCTTGAGAAACGGTTTTCCAAAAAGGGAGGAAGTTCTGCTACCGGGGAGGTATGCTCCTGAATGATGTTTGGAGCGGAAGGTAAGTGCATGCCCTGGGGAATTTCAAATAGACTTCTGCCCCTGAACAGAATTCGAGGCAGAGGGAGGGCTGATTTATTCTTGGATCTAAACCTTCTCTTTATGGAAGGGTAATACGATTTAGGAGAAGTGGAGGAAACACTGTTGCCTTGTGTACGTGGTTTAAACGCCTTGAAGTTTTGGTGATATGGTTGTTTCACAGAGATGGAGCTGAGAATTTTAGCTGCTTTGGCACTGGCCTTACATTTCTGTAGGACCTCATCTGTAGATGGGTCAAACAACATTTTGCCATCGAATGGAAGGTCAAGCACCTTCTCCTGGATATCCTGGTGAAGGGAAGAGGAAGACAGTTATGCATGTCTCCGCATACAGACTGCACTGGTAACTGCCCTAGCAGTTATGTCAGTTAGATCTTTAACTACTTAAAGTTGTTGCATAGCAGCTTCTCTGCCTTCAGAGATCCAGAAAAAGAGAACTCGTCTGCGGCCTCCTGAGTTAGCATGTCAGTGAAGAGCTCTAGATTCTCCCAGTTAAGGATATTAAATCCCACCAGCACTGTAGCAGTGTTAATCTGCCTGTGTTGGAAGGTAGAGGTGGTGTAAGACTTCTTACCTTCGGTCTCCCAAGCTTTTGCATTTTTGTACAACACTGAAGCTGGTAAAGGAGAAGGGCCTTCGCCCTTTGGGCACAGGGCAGCAGAGACTACTGTTGATTGAGCTGGAAGATTTCCCATGAGAATGAAGGGTTCGTCCTTGGGCACATTGTATTTATTATCTAGGGCCTTGGAGATGTGGGGATCGGAATGAGGTTTTCTCCAATGAGTTAGAGCTTGCTCCATGACGACAATTCCATGGGCAGAGGAACCTTAGACTGCTGTGATGGTAATTTTTCAACACCAGCAGCTTCAGGCTTATACTTTGGAAGGATTTCAAGAGCCTGCATGGCTTTAGTAACAATGCCATGAAACACTTTAGAGGGTGAATGAGTGGTGTCCTCCTCTGAATCTGAGTCAGTGTCCTTTTACATTCTCTTTTTTTGGATGGAGGAGCAGAGTCCACATTGTCCACTGGTACTGGTAAAGGGTCGGGAGAAGGGTCAACTGGAACCGATCCCTGCCGTAGCACTGGTGACATTTTGTCCTTGATGCGTTGAGCCAAGACTTCGAGGAAGGCCTCAGAAAGCATAGTTTCGAACAGTGTTAGTGAGGTTGTTTGCCATTTGGGAAGAGCTAGGTAAAGGTTCCTCCAATGTGATAGGAGTAGTAGAATCGACCCTATTATGCAGTGGGCTAGGATTGAAAATGTCCAACACCACTGGTCTAGGTACTTTAATGTTGGTTAGAACCAGTTGGGGTGCAGGCTGTGATGGCCCAATGCAGGTTGGCCCAAATTGTCCTAAGACTGAGGAGAACATTGAGGCAAAATGTGAGGAATCTGCGCTCACAGGAGTGCTGAAAAATTGTTCTGGTGGAACAGTAAAACATTTTGAAGCGTCAAAGTCTTCAGAATCAATAAATGAAAGATGCATTTTTTTGGGGAGGGCGCTAGATAGCTCATCCAAGATGGCTGCGAGCCCGTGAGCTCCCACACACCTAGACAAATCCGGCAATTATCCGGCGGAAGCTTAATTCTTAGAAGTGGTACCATGCAGGGCAAGCTCGCACCATCCATGAGGCAAAATCCTGGAGCAAAGTGGAAATTCATGGAACACTAAGAGGGCCCCAAGACGCGGCAGCTCAGGGCAAGGGAGGAGGAGCAGTCCTGGGCGCGAAATCCTGGCATGTTCCTGATCGGAGGCCGGGAGGTGCTGCTACTAAGACTGGGATCCGAGAGCGGCGGCAGCTATTGTGGACCCTGACCGCCACCAGTCGGAGGCGAGAGGAGCAGTCAAAGCGGGACCAGAGAGCTGATGCGAAGGGTTTATAGTCAAAAAGTCGAATCCAATAATGTCGAAAGTCAAAAAGTCGAAAGTCAAAAAGTCGAAAGTCAAAAAGTCGAAAGTCAAAAAGTCGAAAGTCAAAAAGTCGAAAGTCAAAAAGTCGAAAGTCAAAAAGTCGAAAGTCAAAAAGTCGAAAGTCAAAAAGTCGAAAACAAAAATGGCGAATTTTGCTTTTTGGTTGCTTTTTTTTTTTTCGAAATAGGGGGGTCCCCCCCCCCCCATCCCCCCCCTTTTTTTACCCCCGGAGCCCAAAGACAAAAATATATAAATAAAAAAATAAAAAATTCGACATTTTTGTTTGACTTTTTGGATTCGACATTTTTGTAATTCGACATTATTGTTTCGACATGACTGGACACCGATGCAGAGCATACTGAGAAATCAGCAGATAATTTGTGCCAGTGCGTCCCACCCACACGGGAAGCGGGCTGCCTACTGGCGGCAACCTGGGCACTGGTGACTTGCCCTCGATAGGTTCAAGGGTAGCCGACAACGGCGGGGAGACAATCACAACCGAGAGCTAAGAAGGCGGCGGAGTTCGCTTCTCGGAGCAGTGATCGGCACAAACACCATGTAGATGGCTCTATACCGCAACTCACACCTGCGACCAGCAGCAACGGGAGCAGCCGTGAAGAGACAGGACACACTGGGTGTGCTGTCGGACCGGGGGTGAAGACCCCCTGCCATCCGCTTCTATCCGCTGCCTGGAAGGACATGCAGCGGTGAGACTGAGCTCGTTTGCCATCAGGTTGGCGAGAAGGCTCTGCCGGGGTGGGGGGCCGGGGCTCCACCCGGTGGCTATACTCCGACTACCCATACCCGGATTGAAGGGAGAACACAAGACGGCCTGGCCGACATGGACGCTCAAGTAAGCCTGAGGGGTAGGGGAGGAACGCACTTCAGTGGCCTACACCGCCATTGTTGGCAGCGCTGCTTCTCACAGCACCAGTGGACATTGAGCAGGGGGAGAGGCACACAAGTAACACAGAGGCCAGTCAGATCCCGACCCTGCTCAAGGACCGGGAGGAATGGGCCCGCAAGACCGGATAGGTGGGGGCCTTGAGACCACGTTGACCCCGCTCTGGTGGGCACTGCACCCGCGGGCTGTCCAGACACAGTGCATACGGCACGGATATAAGGCATGATACAGCCTGCTGGGAGGGAGATGCAAGTAGATATCTTCTCCCATTAATAAAGCACTGTTCTTATGCTGCTGGTGAACGCCAAGGCAGGATCCAAGCTATCCAAAAGTAACGGACACCCAGATACACAAGAGCCAGAACCGGATACACAGCTGCCACGAGACTGGGTCCGCTGGGAAGACGGTGGGAGGAGATGCACCTCCCAGGCAGGTGTGCACAGTTACACAGCACTAGTTCATCATTGTGAGATCTGAAACCTGGGAAGGGACCCTACTGCTACTACATCATGTGAGACACTGCGTTTGTATTAGAGGGAAGGAGAGCACGACCTAGCGATTCCCCAAGGACGCTATGGTCCGCACCATCAGCATCAAGGCCACCTACTAGTATTGGGCACCTGCATAGACAAGATACCGGGGTATTCCTCGAGAACGTTGGAGTGGAAGATATTGCCAGACAAGCAGAACTTGAGGCCACAGCAACAGTTTACTATCGTAGAACCATACCACTTACGTGGAGCCCCTACCTCTGTCAAATAACTTTGATGATAATCCTTGGGCCTGAAGTGAAAGGGACATATGAGCTTTTGTAGGTGACATTCAGTAATTGTAAAAGAGGGTGCAAGCCAGGATAGAGCACCAAAAGAGTACAGTGGGCCCACTTCAAATAGAACCCAGAGCAACTGAAATGTCCAAATCCGGCAAAGGGGGCAAACGGCAGTCCAAACTGCATTTTGACACGCCCGCTCAAACATGAAACAGCAAATCGATGAAGGATTCCCCAGAGGCACAGCCCCAAGTGGTGTCCCAAGATCAAGCCGGGGCATTATAAGACATTAAGGAAATGTTCAATCAATTGCAAACTAGCATACAGTCTCTGGATGGGAAACTGGATACTCCCCACCTGGACAAGCATGGTGAGAGGCTGGACGAGGTGGAAGGAAGAGTGTTGAGGGTGGAGGACGAGTCTGCATCGGCGGCCAGTGAGATATCACTGGTGAAACAGGCATTGAAGAATCTTACCGATAAACAGGATGATCTTGAGTCCAGATTGTGAAGAAACAACCTAAGAATAGTTGGAGTCCCGGAGTCGGTGGAGGAAAGAAACGTGGAACCTCTTGTGGGGGGAGATACTGCGGGAAGCACTAGGGCCTGAGGAGTTCTCAGCGGTGTATATAGTCAAAAGAGCATACCAGATATCCAGCAGGAGGCCGCCGATTCCAGGTGTGCCACACCGCCGGATCATAGCCCGCATGTTGAACTATCGTGACAAGGACGTCGCCCTCCACAAAGCTCGAGAAAAGGGGACGGTGATCTACAAAGGAGACATGATCAGACACTTTCTGGATTTCTCTGACAAAGTAAAAGCCTCCAGGACGACATACACTGAAGTAAAGAAACCGTTGCGAGACCGAGGCATCCGCTACGCTATGCTGTTTCCGGCCAAGCTGCGTATTGAACATTAAGGGCGAGTACTTTTCTTCCACACTCCAGAGAAGACACCCCCTTTCTGGAAATTCAACCAAGGAATCCTCAGCCGCCAGGGAACAATGGATGAAACCGTACCCAATTAAGCATATCCTTTAATGATGCATGACACTTAAGTCTGATTGGGATCAGATCTGTGCGAGTCGGGGTAACCACATATCTAGATAGGTGTGATGGAGTGCTGGTCTCATAGCTATCCCTCAAGCGGAAGCTGAAGTTTTGCACAAGCTTGGGGTAGGGAGATAGTTGATGAGTTGAGGTGTCCAGCGGGGGAGGGGGTGAACCAGGCAAATGGCGAGTTGGGGATGTTGATGGGGAGATGAGGTGGCGAGGGAGTTACAGGAAGCTGATGAATTGGGATTGTCGGTGGAGGAAGGGGGAGAGTTGGTACAAGTAATATGCCACATGTGGGTCTGTGACGAGTTGACACAGTATACCTGAGGGTAAGCTGGGGGGACAGGCCGTCGCACGGTTCTGCCCCTCGTAGAAGCACATACCCTTCCTATGAACAATGGCACCACTTTGTTTTATCGCCTGGAATGTCATAGGGTGGAATTGCCTGTCTAAGAGCCGGAAGGTCTTGTTGTATATGCAATGCCATCATGTGGGGATGGCTTTCTTACAGGATACCCACTTACACCGGAGGTAGAGTCCAAATTCGGTAGGAGCTGGGGCTGCCAGATACTTTCCATTGTATGCACAGGTGGGAGTACCGTACTCTACAGTTCTGTGGGGTTCTGCCAGACCAATGTTATCAAAGATCGAGAGGGGAGGGTGTTTGTGGTAGAAAGTATTATTCAGGGGAAGACCTACACCTTAATGAATTACTATGGCCCAAACCAAGATACGACAGACATGCTGGACTGGATAGAACAGCAGCTGGGGAAATAACCTGATGAGGAGTTAATTTGAGCTGGTGACTTCAACGCAGTGATGGACCCCGCACGTGATCAGACAGGAAATAGCCAACGGCCAGGAAGTAAGGGGACAAGCAAGCTACAGGGCATGGGCCTCATATGGGAGATAGAAGATGTGTGGAGGGTTAGAATCAGAATTCACGGCAATAAACACACTACACTGCACCTCATAACTCAGCGTCACGGTTAGATTTCTTTTTGATATCGCAATCACTGTTGGGACAGGTTGGAGAGGTAGTAATCCTGGCCCACAGGCTATCTGATCACGCTCCCGTACAGCTGACTGTTGAATTATCAGGCCGTGCAAGGGAAAGATCTCCCTGGAAGTTCAAAAGTGAACGTGTCACGGATACAGTATTAAGGGAGGGTTTGCCAGCGACCATAGATTTTTTCTTCAACATCAATGAGGGTTCAGTGCAGTCTATGGGGCTATTGTGTTAAAGTTTTAAATGTGTGATCAGAGGGGAATGCATATCCAGGGAATCGGGGATCATGAAGCAAATTAGAAGGGAGCTGGCCGCCAAGGAAAGTACAATACGAGCAATGCAAGCGGCCACACCCACCCCATCAAACCTAGAACAACCAGAGATCCTGCAGTAGCTGCAAGACTTCCAAGAGTTGGCACGTAGGGAAGCCAAATACATATGGGGCAGGTCAGCAATATGTTAACATGGGGAGGGGCAGAACGTTACCAAGGGTGACCAAGATGGACAACCTCAGGAGCTGAATTCCAGCGATAGTAGATGAACATGCGGTGGATTGGTTTGAGGACAAGGAGATAGTCCAACAATTGTTTTGGTTCTATAAACTATATTCCTCCCAAACTCTGGCTTCCCAGGCAGAGATAGATTCGTACTTGGACCAGGTTGGTTTACACTGGTGCACAGATGAACAGAGGGAATGGCTTGGCCCCCCATTGACACTGGTGAAGTGCTGGGGGCAATTAAATCCTTACCGTCTGGGAAATCCCCAGGAATCGATGGGTTTACGTCTGAATTTTACAAGCATTATGCCGATAAACTTGCTCCCTATCAGCTGCAGATTTATCAGCACAGCCTAGCAGAGGGACAGCTGCCAGAGTCCCTGAGGGGGGCCGTGGAGGTGGTACTACTGAAGCTGGACAAACTGGGCAATGACTGCTCCTCCTATCACCCGATATCACTCATCAATCGTGATAACAAAATCTTAGCCAAAATCCTAGCGTCTCGTTTATCACCTTTGATGCAAACTATGGTGAGAGCAGATGAAGCTGGTTTCATACCAGGGCGTTCCACCTCATATGGACTCAGGAGAATATTCAGGTTAATGGCGGCAGTGCCACAAGAGGAATCAATGGTGGCAGCTTTGCTCGATGCCACCAAGGCATTTGATTCAGTCGAATGGCCGTTCTTGTTCACGGTGCTGCGCCGGATGGGAATGGGGGAGCAGTTCATAGCCATGGTGTCATAATATATACTCCTGGTTGACAAGCTGAGGGTGAATGGTCAATTGACATCTACTGTAGCACTCGGGAGGGGGACACGTCAGTGGTGCCCCCTCTAACTCCTGTTCACCTGGCAATAGAACCACTAGCATAAAGGATAAAAGAACTACACATACACGGAGGAGTCCAATTGCATACTCATATCGATGATATCACTGTACGCAGACGACATGGTGTTCTTTATCCAAGATCCCAGCACCAACCTACGTCAGTCTGAAAACCCCAAACCCCTAACCGTTGTGTTGCCCCCCCTTTGGGCAAGCACGCTCCCGTCTTCAGACAAACTTTGACAATCTGACAACCTCCTATTGGGGGTGTGGATCACTATACCCCCCCTTTGACTGTATTCATATCAGGCCCCATGTGCACTGTGGTTACTTACTCCTAGATTACGCCAAATAACATACACCCATCTTACTACCGTGGGCAATAACAAATAACACTAAGACACAAAGAAAACACAAAGAATCGATTCAATTTATAACAATGGGATACATTTTTTATATACACACAGCTAAGCATAATACATGACAATGCAGGCAGTTCTAATGCTATGTCTAATTTGCACCTTTTATACTTCTGGTGCAAAGCTACCATGCAGTAACTATGTAAGCCTGTGCTGCAAGTGTGTGGTTCTAATTCAATCGCTAGCATCCATCACCTTCATGGGCAAATCCATACCATCAATCCACACCATCCACGCTCTAGACAATCCCTGTCTAGTTTCCCCTTCACCCAAACGCATGTGCGTGCGTGCGTGCGTGTGTGTGTTTTCGTTCTTATCAATCAATTTAAGCCTAGGCCAAACCCATACTTCCCATTCTGTTGTCAATCAGCCAGTGGCAGGCCTCAAGACTGCCAACTGCCAAGCTCTCGATCTCATCAAGGCCCATCAGTCTGCTGCACCAAGCACCATCTCCAGCCAACCCTCTCTGTGGCTCTCCCGATCTCTCTGGCCAACTCCCGATCTCCCGTGCAGTCCCCTAACTCTTCCGAACTCCACTCTTCCGAACTCCTCTCCCTCTCCAGCCCTCCCGGTTATAGTCTCCAATGACGCACATAATGTCTAAGAATGTCTCTCCCTCAGCATTTAGCAAAATGCATGCCTGTCTCCTTGCGTGTTACTTGTCTCGGCATGTCCTGTTACTTCGTGTGCTGTCAGCGTGACCTCATATCTCTCCCTCTTGGCCTTCCAAGTATGTTGCGAAATACATCATCTAGTCACTGTTACTCATTCTCTCCACCGTAGGTTCCATGTGCATTACAGAAATGCTGTCTTAGGCCCCGTCCCTCTCATGCAAAAGCACCTCTCCATCGTCACTCCCTTCATGGCCCAAACCTTCGGGTCTCTCCGCGAAGCACACCTGCCAAGCTGATAAGCTTCCTAGGCTGTCTCTACTAGGACAAGGGTCCATGTTATCTGTACTCTCTGCCAATGTTTACAACACAGTGTACCATAACATTTCTTCGCACTGAGCCAGTGCGAACCAACTTGTGTGTGTCTCCATGAGAAATGGCTTTCAAATGCCAGCCTAATGCTTTCTAGCGTTTACCGCAAATCCAGGCACTATAAAGCAATTAATTCTAAGTGTATACTCAATCATACATACATACATATATAAATGACATACCAAACATATCTCTAAATGTATCTCTACAAAGCATAACAATGTGCGTTATTCTAAATGGCTTTCCATGGCACTTCAAATATGCCTGTGTGTGTAGTGCAATGCATTTTTCTCTCTCAGCCTAAGAGCTATATCTAATGCAAACATAGATGCATAGAATCATGGTGAGTATATATTGTGTCTCTACAACACTACATGGCACTCCAGATATATGGCAAGTGCAAATGCCATTCTATTTCAAATGGCAAAGTGCAAAGTGGCATCATGTTTCTCCATCATTCTAAATGGCAAGCACTATATACATACAGTATCATTCTAAAAGCATATTGCAAATGACAGTGTCTACTTCAGCAATGTACTAATCATAACGCAATAATGAAATGATTCCATTGCAAAGAGTAATGATTGGGTAATGGTGATTCCAACAGATACTAATGATAAGTCTAACGATAACAATACCAGGCTCCTCATTGTATTCACACCTAGACCTGGTAATGTGTGATGTTCAGCGATTCTGGGAAGTATCGGGGTTAAGAGCGAATGCCAACAAATCAGTCCTCTTCCCAATAACAAACAAAGTGGAGCAGTATCAAGATGGGTGGGGGTTCCAGTTGCACATGGGACAGACCCGCTACCTGGGGATTAATACTGCAAGGGACAATGGGGTTATATATAATAGCAATTACATAAGAGTTTTAGAACAAGCAAAGGTGGCCATGACCAGATGGAAGACCCTTTCCCTCAAACAATACGGCAGGATATCTGTGGTTAAAATGACGTTACTCCCCAGGTTTCTGTATGTTTTCCTAAACACCCCTAAAACGGTGTCCAGTGAATATTTTTGGGAACTGAAATCACCAATATTACAGTTCATATGGGCGGGCAAACAAGTCAGGGTCTCATGGGACAAACTAACGGCGCCCATACAATAAGAGGGCCTAGTGTTGCCAGAGTTTGAAACATACTATAATGTGGCACAGGCAGGGTTTCTCTTCTACCGTTTTGGGGTGCGGGTGATAGAAGGCACGTGGAAGTGGAAAGGGCCATTGCAGCGCCGGCATCGTTGAGGTCTAATTCTTAAGGCGCCGGGCAGGACACACCGGGCACACAATATGGTAGATGTAACCTGCAGGGCCTGGATCCGCATAGAACACGAGACCAGGGGGGAGGTTCTCTATTCTACCAGGCTTTCAGTAATACATATCCCCGAGGTCCCTATAACCAGCGAAGTGGGGTTTGTGTCCCTGATGAAAATACAAGGAGTGACACACTTTGGGGAGCTTTTGCCTAACGGGATGTTTATGACATTGGATATGTTGGAGGAGAGGGGGGGAATTATCCAAGTTGGATGTGTTCCTTCATTACAGTCGGAGGGTGACCTTGCGTCAGCTGTTCTCCACTTTCTCCAGGAAACCACAGGTCGCTTGTATACTGGATCGGCTGCTTTAGGGGGGTCTCAGCAGTAAAGTAACATCAGGATTGTACACCATGAGCCTCAACTCTAGGAAAGAAGTAACAACATCTACTTGAGGGAAATGGGAACAGGCCCTGAGGGCGGGAGATCTCAGTAGCGATGTGGAGGTAATGTTGCGAGATGACTAGAAAGGGGGCCATTAACGCGGTATTCAAATTAATTAATTTAAAATATCTACACCAATATTACTACACATCAACCCAACTGAAGGAATTTTTCCCGGACACCTCTGGTATATGTATCAGATGCAATAACACACCAGCAGACTTTCTCCATGTATCCTGGGGTTATTCTACCATTCGACAATTCTGGGAGCACGTTTTCGAAACAGTCAGTGGCATCACAGGGCAAGAGGTAGAACCAGACCCGCTGATGGCTTTGTTGGGTTACACTAAATCGATACCCAAACATACTAGAACACTGGCGGGGCTGCTCCAGATACTGGCCAAGCGACGGGTAGCAATGTTATGGGGGAGAGCGTGGGGAACAGAGCCCACAGATAGCTCAATGGAAAGCAGATATTTTATATTGTAATTATATGAAAAGCGGATGGGGCTCCATGGCCCGTAATCAATATGGTGAAAGACACATATGGAACGCTTATGTTAAAAATAAAAGCCAAAGTAGAATAACAATTTTACAAAACATGGACTCTGGTCCAGTGCATATCCACAATGGACTATGAGGTCATTTATTAGCCTGCATTTCACAAATCGCTTGTAAAAACATCTTCCATCAAATAAAAATGTGAGCAAAACACCATTCTACAATGTGAAACCTTGCACATAGAATGTACAATGCTAAAGGTTCCCCTGAAGAACTACAAAAACCCAAAGAAAATATCCTAAATGGAACAGCCCAGAAGTCCTTAGACTAATAGAGCACATAAAGTAAATATTTTGGAATTGAACAAGAATTGGAAAACATAGTTACTTACCATCAACTTTGTAACGCTAACTTTCTTACAAACAAATAAAAAAAAGAAATAGCAAAGTTTGAAAACACGTCTGCTGACATTACAGACAAACTATGTGTCTGTTGTTGCAGAACTTAATATGAGAAAAGAACAAAATTGGTAGATATGTCTTACAAGATAGAAGACAATGAGGAATCGCACTAGTTCCAATTGGCCTTGTATGTAACAGCAGAAAATAAATACAAAATAATTGATCCTTTAATGAGAAATTCATGCCAACTCAAGCTATCATAATAACTTAGAAATATTTACACTTCCAAATGCTCTCCAACAACAATCTATATGAGTATCATAATTCAAACAGAACGCACATACAAGCTATAATACGTCTGCAACCCAAGAATGATAAATTGTCTCCATCAGAATTACTCAAAAGCATTTGTGGCCAGGTAAAATACCTACCATTAGACCTTAACGAAAATGTGGACACACTACTGTTGGATACATTTCATTTGTGTGCATAATTCTTCCCACTTGTGAGTTCCGCAGGACTTTTTACTGGACTCTTGGTTTTTTGATCAGTTATCCTGAGGGAGTGGGATCCTTTTTCCACACTCACTTAGACTTTCACTGTATCTTTGGGAACCTTTTTCAACCCTTTAGGCTTTATCTTTCTGTAGTCATGTTTTCATCCAACTTTTAAAAAGGCATCTGCAATTTATTATTGCATCACGCATCACTTTCTGTGGGGTTTTGCTGGGAGCTCTTTGAGCTTCCCTTTTTATTTTCAATGTGATAACTACTCTTTCCAAGGATAGGGGAATACTTTCTATCCTACCAAATTTTTATTTTGTAGAATCATCACACCCCACCTTATGTGGAGTGGTGAGGGGACACAATGTATCCCTTATAGTTACAGTGACAAGTTCATCTGAGTGGCTGGTGGCAGCGGATATTTTTTCCCGATGTTTGCAGCGACCGCCAGTGACTTCTGAGTAAACGCTGCAGCTCCAACCTCCTTTTCTGAACGACACTAAAGATCCAGAACGGGCATCTTACTCCCCTGGACTGGTGGGCCTAACATGTCTCGAGACCATCTGTCTTTTGAGAAGTCCCCTTGAAGAGCTGCGACCGTCCTGGGCAGCAATTCCCCAATACACTGGGACCCAGACTAAATACTAAGCATCGATTCCTGAAGCACAGTTTTTGCTGGAACATTGTGGGCATTCTTTTGGGCCTGCAGTGACTCTTTACTGCTCTGAGGAGTCTCCCCTTCCAAGCTGGGGACCGAGAAACAGAGAAAAGCCTACAATGTGACAACCGTCGCTGAACCGAAACCTGTGTGGAGTCCCAATAAGCCAGTATAGTGAAGATCATTTGCTGGGCGTCCTATCGCAAGAAGCTGACCATCTGCTCCTGCCAAAAGCTCTTTCTTCAGCCTCCAGGCCAAGAATCCGAACAGAACTTGCTGTCGCCTCCCCCGGGGACCCACAAATGACAGTCTTCTTTCTTCAAGAAAAGGTACTGTCCGCCTCCTAGGTGCTTACCTGGGGGCTTGCTGTGTTGAATCAGACTCCTCCTGAGCTTTCTGAGACAACATTGGGGTGGACAACCCAACTGTGTTCTCCCAGGCCCAAGGACACTGGTCATTTGATCTACAATTCTCCAAAGTACTCTGAACCATCTTAACTAAACATTTTACCTACCTGAAACACAGATGAAACCTGATTTTTACAAAACTGACAGTGACTACATTTCTTTGTTCTTCCGCTCATGGGCCCTAATCCCCGCACCCAGTGTCCCAACTGACAGACTCTCATTCCCAGATAGGGCTTTGCAAATAATGTCTAAGGGGACATTTGCAATGAAAGCCAGATTGGCTCCAGTACCTCTTGTGGAGTGGGCCCTTGGCGTAAAAGGCAGTGTTTTATCTCATAGGGAGTAGTACAGTTGGATACATCCGACTAACCACCTATAGAGATAGCATTCTTAGAGATGCAGTCACCTTCTCTGCCTGGCGCTATGGAGACAAACAGTTGATCTGTCTTTCTTAGCGGTCTGGTCTTGTCTACGTAGTAGAGGACGGCTCTCCTCACATTTAGTGTGTGGAGTTTTACCTCAGCAGAGCTTTTTGGCTCCTGGAAGAAAGCTGGTAGCTCAATAGACTGGTTTACATGACATTTGGAAATTCATTTAGGTGAGAAACTAGGGCGAGTACGTAAAACCAGCTTGTCCTTATGTATAGTATAGAAAGGATCCTGCACTGACGATGCTTGGATTTCACTAATCCCTTCTTATGGAAGTGATAGCTACTAAGAAGGCAGTTTTATAAGTCAGGTGCTTGAGAGTAGACTTGTGCATAGGCTCAAATGGGTTTAAATGAGCTTAGCGAGTACCACATTGAGGTCCCAACCTGGCGGTGAGTTAGAAATTGGAGGGTGGAGTCTCTTTACCCCTTCCATAAATGCTTTGATGACTGGTACCTTCTACCATGAGACCTTATTATGGGAAGTGGTGTAGGCTGACAAGGTCGCCAGGTGGACTTTTAGGAACACTAACCCTGCATCTAGCAAGTGGAGCATATAGGTTAGAATGTTGGAGGGAGTACAATCTATGGGGTTGATCTGCTTAGTCTGGCACCAGATTACGAATCGTCTCCATTTGTCAAGGTAACAGTGCCTAGTGTTTGGTTTTCTTGATTCTTTCAAGATATCCATGCATCTTTGCGGTAGATTGAGATGCCCGAACTCTATGACCTCGGGAGCCATGCTGCCAAGTTCACGGAGTGTGGTTGCGGTGCACTGTTAGCCCCTCGTGCTGGGTGAGTAGGTTGTACTGGCATGGGAGTTTGATGGGATTGCACATCGCCAGTTTGCGCAGATGTGGGTACCATGGTTGTCTTGCCCACATAGGAGCAACTAAAATAAGCGTCATCTGTTCCTTGTGTAACTTGTTCACCACCTTCCTCATGAGAGGAGTTGGGGGAAAAGCGTAAGCAAATTTCCCTGACCAGTTCATCCATAGGGCGTTCCCCTTGGAGCCTGGCTGGGGGAACCTGGACGAGAAGTCTGGGCATTGACGATTTTCACTTGTGGCGAATAAGTCTATAGTTGGGAAACCCCACTGAGAGAAGAGGTGTTCTACGACTTCTTCGTGTAGACGCCACTAGTGTTCCTTTGGTAGGGGGATCTCTGCTCAATGAGTCTGCTAGAGCGTTGAGTTCCCCTGGAACATGTTGTGATGACAGGACCATTTTCCGTTTGAGTGCCCATCTCCAGAATTTCTGTGCAAGTCTGGATAGATTTGGAGAAGGTGTACCCCCCCCACCCCCGTTTGTTGATATAAAACATCGCTGTAATGCTGTCTGTTAGGATCTGCACCAACAGGTTTGTTAAATGGGTTTCGAATGCCTGAAGGGCTTTGAATACTGCCAGAAGTTCCAGCAGATTGATGTGGTTCTGAGCTGTAGTGTGAGACCACAGACCCTGAGCTTTGTGGTGAAGGTAGTGAGCCTCCCACCCTGCCAGTGAGGCGTCCGTTGTCACCAATGCCTGTATCTTGTGTCGTAGAAGGGTTTCCCTCTCGTTAGGTATTCGCTCGTCCACCAGCGAAGATTTTGTACAAGTGTTGGCGAAACAACCACTAGATCGTCCCACTATTTGCCTGAGACCACTGTTTTGCCAAACACTCCCGTATGGGAGGCACGCGCAGGCCCGCGTGAGGAACTAGGTAAATGCAAGATGCCATCATGCCCATTAAACACATTGCTTTGCGCACCCTTATCTGGCGGCCGGCCTGATAATATGGTATTTGCATTAACAAATTCTTTACTCCTTCCCCTGAAGGAAAGACCAATCCTTTCTCTGTGTTTAAGACCGCTCCTAGGAACTGTCTTGAGGTGCTTGGCACTAGGCTTGATTTTTTTCTCGTTGAAGGAGAAGCCCAATTGAAAGAGGAGGTTGATTGTTTGGATGTTTTGTCTGCAAATCAGAGGTGATTCTCCTGTTATGAGCCAGTCGTCCAGGTAAGGGTACACTGGGATTGCTCCCCAACGCAGGTGAGCTGCCACTACAGCCAGTATCTTTGTGAATACCCTTGGAGCCGAGGCTATTCCAAAGGGCATCACTTTGAATTGGTAGTGCTTGTTCACTATCTTGAAACGCAAGAATCTTCTGTGCGCTGGGAACATTGAAATATGAAAATAGGCATCTTTCATATCCAGTGTTGCCATGTAATCACCCCTTTTTTAGTAGCGGGATTACCTCTTGTAGCATAGTCATGCAGAACTTTTGTGGCTTGGCATACTTGTTTGCAGGGCGCAAATCTAATACAGGCCGCATTGTTAGATCTTTCTTTGGCAAAAGAAAGTAAGTTGAATAGATACCCTTATTTACCTGGTTGGCTGGGATCACTTCTATGGCGTCCTTTAATAGAAGCGTGTTTATTTCTTCCAGAAGGATCCGCTGATGTTCTTCTGAGTGGATTTTCTGTCATGGGGGTGGTCGTGAGGACGTTGAAGTAGTTCTATGCAGTAGCCCCCTGCTACCGTGGACAGCACCCATCTGTCCGAGGTGATACCGACCCATGCGTGGGTGAAGTTGGAAATGCGTCCTACTCGAGATGCATGGGAGGGTACCTGGAGCGGAATGCCACTTGCTCTGAGGTGGGGTGCCACCTCGAGCAGGGCCTCTGCCGCAACTACCACAACCTCTGCGTTGTCCTCGGAGATAGCCCTGGAAGGCTTGTCCTTGATCCATAGGAACCTTGGCCTTCATTGTAGCTGGATCCTCTTTGTGAATTGTTGGCCCCGAAAACAGCAAAAATGACTGTTAGCCCTTTGACCAGTAGGCTTGTTTGCAAGCTAACCTAAAGATTTTAGAGTGTCATATTCGTCCTTTGCGGTCTTAAGTGAGTCTTCCACGGCCTTAACGAAGAAGAGCACATTAGATTCCACTGGCATGTTTATTAGAGTGGCTTGTGTTTCTGGCCTAAAGCCTGACTGGCAAAGCCATGCATGCCTCTTTATAACAGTCCCCTCTGCAATGCCTCTCCTGGCATTGTCCGCTGCATCAAAATTTGATTTGAGTAGACAGGTAGATACGGCCCTTCCGTCTGCTGCCACCTGAGCTAGTTGTGATTTGAGTGGCTCCGGGGTGGACGAAAGTAACGCAGAAATTCCCTCCCACTTATGGCAATTATATCTAGCCAAAAGGGTTGCGTTGTTGGCTATTCGAATTTGATAGGCCGCAGAGGAAGCAACCTTTCTGCCCATGGCATAAATCTTTTTGCTTTCCTTATTTGGTGGGGCCTCGGAGGAAGCAAGGGGTGTGCTTGCTCTTTTTCTAGTTGTGGTAACAATCAGTGAGTCTGGTCTCAATTGGCTTCTTATATATAAAGTGTCTGATGATGCAGGCCTGAATAGTTTTTCCACACGCTGGTTAACGGCCTGTGTGAGATTGGGTGTTTCTAAGTAAAGGCTGTATCCTGCGTTGGACTGATTTTAGAAGCAGGATAAACTGACCTACTGTCTTTTTATCCGCCAGTATTTGTTCAGCGAAGTCTCTATCCTCCTGTGTGTCAATCTGGAAGGGTTCCGCCGCTTTGGCTAAGACTCGATTGAGGAGGGGTTGTTTATCTACAGGGGAATCGACCACTGGAGTGTCCTGATTAAGAGGGGAATCTATGGAGTACATGTTAGCCTCCTGGACTGCCTCTGGGTCCTCGTCATCCCCATAATAATGTTCATTAAGTTGAGGGCCAGATGTTTCCATAAAGGAGAGATCTTCCTAGTCTTCTTGTTCTAATTCGGGGTCATATAGATCTATAACCGTACTGTGTAAGGGGACATTAGAGCGAGACCTCTTAGAAGGGGGTTGAGTGGGTAGTAAGGCAGAGGCTTGAGAGCCGGAAGGGGCTGAGGAGTGGAGTAGAATCTCTGAAAGTAATCTGGTTTTTCTCATAAAAATTGGCCATGAAGGTCATTCTTCGCATTACCCTATTAATATCTTGGGAAGACCATTCCTTTGAACTTGGTATCACAATAGATTGAGAGGAAATACCCAAGTCCTCATCAGTGGGAGGTATAATTTTAGGTCTAGAGTCTCTATGTTTCTCTATGGCCTTGGATAATGTTCCCTTTTGTGGTGTCTTCTCCCTAGGATGGCTCTTGTCCCTATGAGGGGTTTTAGAGGACTTTATGAAGTTTTTCCCAACCCTGGGGCCCACAGGAGTGTTTCACAGACTTCTTGGGGCTCGCTGCTTTATCTGACGTTGAGCGTTGAATTTCGGGTGTGTGAGCCGAGGCTTCGTCTGTGGACAATCGGCCTTCGGAAGGAGTTTTTCGAGCAACACCCTTGCAATCTTTCGACGGTTGAACCCTTTCGTGTGGCGATCTTGATCGAGATTGCCGAGAGGACCGGGACTCGGTGGACCTTTCTCGGGGTGTCGAATATTGTCAAGTATTTGACTCCTTCGTCGAATCTCGACTGGGGCTTATGTGCTTGGTGGTGTGTGCTTTTGTAGCGCTGCTGCCGCCGGGTGTAGTCCCCACAACATGGCCGCCGGCCTGTCTGAAGCTACTCCGTTGCCCTCGCCATCCGAAAGTACGCGTTGCTGCCATCGCTAAAGGTTCCCTCTACCTGCATGGCCTTGAGTTGCCTGGCGTAGTGGCCCAGCGATTCGTGGAGCGGTCCTTTAACATCTAAGGCTTGAAGAGCCTGTACGCTCGACAACACGTTTCGACGTGGTCTCTTGAGAGAATCAAATTACAAACTAAGTGTTTGTCCACCCAAAGGAATTTTCGGTTACACTTAGGACAGAATTTAAATGGTGTATTTTCCATAATTATGGGTTATGGAAATGGCAGCTGGGCGAACAATGTGTAGGAAGGCGAGAATATGCATTCTAAAATGGCCTCCCCCCCTCTCATTACTGTCTGGGCCGAACAGTCCATTGCGGTGGTCTCCGACGGTCAGTTTTCGTTCTTCACCGGCGTGGTGTTTCGGCAGTTGATGAAAGGATAGAAAGAAATACTATTGTAATTATGAAAAGTTAATGGCTTATCGCCGAAAGGAACTTCGCTATACGTGTCCGTCTAGCATGGCGGAAAAAAACAATTTGAGGGACCTACACGTGTGAGGGATCATGGGTACAGGGGACGTCACACCAGGGATAGTATTACTGACACGCCCTGTGGACGTCCCTTTTCGAGTTTCGAAAACAACAACTGTAATACTCTGCAGCTTCCACATAACTTCGCCCCCTCTGAACGAATCCTCACCAAACTTTGCAAAAAAAAGTATATGGCCGGCTCTGAATTTTTTCGCAAAGTTTGGTGAGGTTTCGTGCGCGCGGGGGAAAAGTAATAGGGGGGCCCAAATTCTTTCCTCCCCACCCCCATAGAGTGAATGGGGAAAAACTTTGCGCACGGCTACAGCCCGAACGGCTGAACGGATTTTCACCAAATTTGCGCCAGGAGCGGGGGTTTGGGCCAGAAAGCATGCCGTTTGGTGGAAATTCGACAAGTAATTTCTTTGTAAAATACTGAAATGTACGTCAAAAAAAAATGAGGGATATCTGGGTCCGCTGCGCAGAGCCATTTCCCTGTTCACTCCGTGGACAGAAGTGTCATTGGATTGCGGTACAGCGTGGTGTCAGAGAAGTTTGGACGCGACAGTGGTTGGCTGGAGGGAAGCGTGCTGTGCAGCAACATTTTTTGGGGAAGCCACCATGGTGTATCGGAGGACAGTGCGGCGGCGGAAGGGTCTGTAAAATGTATCATACGCATTGTGTTGGCGGCAATAAGGGAGGGAATGGCTGGGGGAGTGAGAAGTGGTTTATAAGTGACATATGTAGGCTAGTATTTTCTGTGGTGATTGGAGGCAGCTGTCATAATGATCCCTTAGCTTCTGCCACAACCTGTTTGCGGCGAACTCTTTTCGTGGTGAGTGGTGGCAGGTCATTCGCAGATGGGGAGTAAATTGCACATGACATAGGTTGGGGGGAGCGTGGGTGGCGGTGAGCTGCGGATGGAATGCGGTAGTTGGGCACATGAAGGCATGCATGGGTGAATGAAAGTGCAGTGGGTCTGTGGAAGGATTACACTATTGGGTGCATGGCCGAAGCCGGTAGGCTGTAAGGCATGCACTGAGGAGCGTAGGGCTGCAACATAAACATCGCATGGTTCAGTCTGCATCCGGTACAGGGTGGTGCTTGCATAGTGTGGTGTGTGTTGATTGTTTGCAGTAGCGTTAGTGCTGCAAACGGATTGTGGGTAGGTTGGGCAGTGTCAATGTGACAGTGTGAATGGGATTGTGTTTGCCTATAGTATGTGAATGAAAGTGTTCAGGGGTGCAGGAGAGAGTGTTTTCTTTCCACATTGTGTTAACTGTTGCAATTTGTTGCTGCATAGCTAAAGGGTGGTGCGCAGGTTGGGTAGGACTGCTGGTGGCAGTGGTGTGTATGTCGATGGTCGAAGTTAGTGAAATGGTGAAATGCATGGCGGCATTACGTTGCTGTTGGTGTGTTGAAGGCCTATGCTGTGTGCAGAATAGTTGAAGTAGGATGAAAGTTGTGAAAATGTTGTGGTTAGTGACAATACTTTGTGAATGGCTGTGGGTAGAGGTGGTGAAGGATGTAGTATGTTTTTGCATTCTGGTAGGTGCAACCTGTGTTCGTGATTGGGTGTTTTATGCTGCGGGGGAGTTGGGGTGAAGTGCTGCTACCTACGTGTGGCACATTTGTGCAAAATGGTAGCTGCCCACATGGCCATTATGTTAACTGTTGCCATTTGTTGCTGTATAGCGCCATGGCCGTTTACAGGTTGGGTAGGAGTGTTGGTGGCAGTGGTGTCTATGTGGATTGTCATAGCCAACCGTTTCGTGGAGCGTTCTAGATCCTCCTCGTTCACGGGAGAAGGATCCAAAGACCCCCATCGACGTGGAGAGGGCAGGAGCCCCCCACCACCGTCCAGGACCGCAGGACGTCCAGGATTCCAACGGAGACCCCCGACTCGACGGAGGCGGCGTGATCCCCTCACAGGATCCGCAGAGGCACCCCCCTGCTTCTGGCTATCTGCTCCCCCTGGGCACCCCAGCACAGAAGCCCCTACCGCCTCCTGCACCCCGAGAAACACGCGCGCCGACATTATTTAAAAAAAACAAAAACAAAATGTCGGGCGCGATGCGGCCCGAAAGCAAGGCTTGGCATCACACATTGCCTAGCAACGGTGTGTAGGCTGCCTTTAAGCCCACACATCCGCCGGCGGCCACCCAAGGCCAACATAAGGCCGTCTGCCCTGTTTGCCCCTGTTCGCTCCGGGGAGCTACTGCTTCTTAAGGTAAAAACTTTTTAACTCATTGTACGCGGATGATAGATTATTTACTGGACTTTAATCCACGTGAGTACTGTTACTGTTAAACTGCTATGCTACAACTAGCTACAGTAGTGTTCCCCTGTTTCCCCCGTCACGTGCTATGCCCCTTGCCCTGGCCCAGACACCCATTGTCCTATGTTGTGCTTTTGATTGTTATATGATTCATGCTATGCCTGGTGCTGTGCCTCACGGTAAACCACAAATATACTGTGCTCCATGGTCGCCTACAGACCACATCTCAGTTGTGTTGTGCCCCTTGGTCGCCTACAGACCAGTCTAGAATTGTATTGTGCCCTATGGTCGCCCACAGACCACATTTCAGTTGTGTTGTGCCCCTTGGTCGCCTACAGACCACATTTCAGTTGTGTTGTGCCCCTTGGTCGCCCACAGACCACATTTCAGTTGTGTTGTGCCCCTTGGTCGCCCACAGACCACATTTCAGTTGTGTTGTGCCCCTTGGTCGCCTACAGACCAGTCTAGAATTGTATTGTGCCCTATGGTCGCCCACAGACCACATTTCAGTTGTGTTGTGCCCCTATGGTCGCCCACAGACCACATTTCAGTTGTGTTGTGCCCCTTGGTCGCCCACAGACCACATTTCAATTGTGTTGTGCCCCTTGGTCGCCTACAGACCAGTCTAGAATTGTATTGTGCCCTATGGTCGCCCACAGACCACATTTCAGCTGTGTTGTGCCCCTTGGTCGCCTACAGACCAGTCTAGAATTGTATTGTGCCCTATGGTCGCCCACAGACCACATTTCAGTTGTGTTGTGCCCCTTGGTCGCCTACAGACCACATTTCAGTTGTGTTGTGCCCCTTGGTCGCCCACAGACCACATTTCAGTTGTGTTGTGCCCCTTGGTCGCCTACAGACCAGTCTAGAATTGTATTGTGCCCTATGGTCGCCCACAGACCACATTTCAGTTGTGTTGTGCCCCTATGGTCGCCCACAGACCACATTTCAGTTGTGTTGTGCCCCTTGGTCGCCTACAGACCACATTTCAGTTGTGTTGTGCCCCTTGGTCGCCTACAGACCACATTTCAGTTGTGTTGTGCCCCTTGGTCGCCCACAGACCACATTTCAGTTGTGTTGTGCCCCTTGGTCGCCTACAGACCAGTCTAGAATTGTATTGTGCCCTATGGTCGCCCACAGACCACATTTCAGTTGTGTTGTGCCCCTTGGTCGCCTACAGACCACATTTCAGTTGTGTTGTGCCCCTTGGTCACCCACAGACCACATTTCAGTTGTGTTGTGCCCCTTGGTCGCCTACAGACCACATTTCAGTTGTGTTGTGCCCCTTGGTCAAAATGCTCTTTTGTGATACAGACTGCCCCAAACTGTCCTGATTTACTCTGTGATCTGACCTTCTGCGTTTTTGCACACTTACATGTACATCCCTTGTTTACCAATGCAGCCCCCTAGCCCACACCCCAAAGCGCCTACATACCTCCCTTCCACTTTTTCCATCTTTCTCACATCCCTCTCCTTTCTGGCCACCTGCAACATGCTGCATGCGCACCTAGACCAACATGCCCACCTTTGCCCCACCCATCCAGCAGACCTCATACACAACACACCGTCATTTGCACTCCATCCCACACTCAACTCCCTTACCGACCCGGTCGGACACCACCCACTCCACCTCAGGCTCTGCAGACTGAGAACTCGCACTAAACACCTCCTTACTCTCCGCAGTACTCCACATTCCTTAGGAACTACAGACTCAGCTCTCGCACCCATACAACACCCGCCCAGACTTCCTTCCCTGACCACGCTCACTACCTTAGCTCTCATCACGCTGCATGTGCCACGCCCATGCCTCACACACCCAAATTCACACCGCCCACCCCCAGCACCACCAACACACACACACACTCTACATCCAAACTTAAGATGCGCCCTCATCAACGCGCGCTCTGTCCATGCCCATGCCATTGAAATCAATGACCTTATCTCTACCCATAATCTCGACATACTTGCCATTTCCGAAACTTGGCTCCATGAAGCCTCCAGTCCTTCCATTCACCTCGCTCTCCCTGAAAACTATACCATCCTTAGACAGGACCGTAAAAACTTAAAAAGTGGTGGCGGCGTAGCCCTCATCTTCAAGGACACCCTCCCCATAAGAATGTGTAATCAACAATGGGACAATAATGCCGATCTCCTCACTGCCAAACTAGCCCTTTCACCTAATTGCACCATAAACTTCTTTATCACCTACAGACCACCAGGATCTCCTCTTGACTACCAAAAGCAACTCCTCCAAAACATAGGCAACAACCTCAAAAGCACCACCAAAAGCATCCTTCTAGGGGACATTAATCTTGGCTTAGCTGACCCGAAGGACAAAGCAGCCGCAAATTTAGCCAAAGAATTATCTAACATGGGGTTCGAACACAAAGTTACTGCACCCACTCACAGCAAAGGCAGATCCATTGACTGGCTAGCTGATCACAACTGCTCATCTGCAATTACCTCCATCTCAGCCCTTCCTTGGACAGACCATCACCTCATCCAATTCACCATTCCTACCACGCCCACTCATAAAACCTTAACTCATGCCCCACCCGCTAAAGTAAGAAGCTCCAAAAAACTCACTGCTGCCAACCTCGCCCCTCTCCTTGATACCTCACAACTCAAGCATCCATTCCCCACTGACCCTACATCTCTAGCCAACATCTATTCCAGCACACTCACTCAAGCCATCGATCTCATTGCCCCGCTAGAAGAAAAAAAAGGGAAAAAATCTATGCACTGCAACTCCTGGTTCACTGAAGAACTATCCGTCCTACGCACCAAGAAACGCAAAGCCCTAACCAGGTGGCACGCAGCGCCTAATCAATCCTCGCTTAAAGACTTTAAAGAGATCTCTCTGACCTACAAAAAAGCCATATTCTTTGCTAAATCCGAATCCTACAACCAGAGAATCACTAATGCCAGTTCCAAATCGAGAGAAATTTTCTCCATATTCAAAGAACTCACCACACCAGCCTCTAGCCCAGACAAAATCATCAAGGATGAAGCATGGTGTACAGGCATCCAGGCTGCTCTCCTCAACAAAGTTAAATCACTCCAAGACAAAATAGCCTCCCAACGCAAAGCTCTCAACACCCCCGCCTGCCCGCCCATACCTCACACCAACAACTCCCCATCACAAACACCCCTTTTTGCCTTCAGAGAAGTCTCGGAGACGGAAGTCAATGACCTCCTCAAAAAAATCAAACCCTCCACTTGCAAAGGGGATATCTGCCCACCCTCCGTAATCAAAGAGAGCGCAGAATACCTCACCCCCATCATCACGGCTTTTATCAATGCCTCTTTCACATCTGGAAGTGTACCACAATGCCTAAAAGAAGCCTGGGTCCGCCCACTCCTAAAAAAACCCTCCCTTGATCCTTCCTCCCCTAACAACTACCGCCCCATCACCACCGTCCCCTTTCTCCTTAAAATCTTGGACAAAGCTGCACACAATCAAATCCAACACTACCTGGAAACAAACACCATCCTAGGCAAAAGACAGTCAGGTTTCCGCAAAGGCCATGGGACTGAAACTGCTCTTCTAGATTTAAAAAATCAGATTACTAAAATAATGGACACAGGCAAACCTGCCCTCCTCCTCCTACTCGACCTTTCTGCAGCATTCGATTTGGTCGACCACAGCATTCTCACAACGCACCTCTCCAATGCTGCACACTTCTCTCACAAGGCTACCACATGGATCACATCCTTCCTTGAAGGCAGGGCCATGAAAGTGTACTCTGACCAGGATAGCGCCCCCCCCACCACTATCAATTGTGGAGTCCCACAAGGGTCCTGCACCGCACCGACCCTCTACAACCTATTCACCAAACCCCTCTTTGACCTACTGGACTCCCTCAACATAGCGTACACCAACTACGCTGATGACACGCAGGTCCTCCTCCCCCTCTCTGGAGACTACGACCTTGACTCAGAAGCCCTCCTCAAAATCTACTCAACTATCCAAACATGGATGGCTATCAATGGCCTCTGCCTAAACGGAGACAAAACCGAAATCATCATCCTAGCCCCTAACGAAACTCTAACCAAACTCAGCCCCAATTACTCGCACTTGATCATCGACAGTATTAGCATACCTGTCTCCTCTGCCGTCAAGACCTTAGGAGTCTACATTGACGCGACACTCTCAATGACAAGACAAACCAGCGCCATTGCCTCAGCTTCTGCTCTGACTACCAAACTCATCTACGCCATAAAACCCTACCTCACCACGCCCAACTGCCTCTCCATAGCCAGAGCTACTATAGGAGCCAGACTGGACTACTGTAACGCCCTCCTGGCAGGCACCTCATCAAAAAACCTAAACAAGCTCCAAATAGTGCAAAACAATGCCCTCCGTGCTGCACTACACATGCCCAAAACTGACCATATCTCACAGGCCAGAAGACGCGTCCATTGGCTCCCAGTCAAGGAAAGGATCAACTTTAAAATCCTCACCCTCACACACAAATGCATTAACCACACAGCACCCCCCTACCTATCTGAGACTATAACCAAGAACTCCTCCATCCGCCCCAGAAGAAGTCACCACGCCAACCAACTCCAAGTACCCACTGTAAAAAGAGCCAAAGCCGGCGGCATTGGCTTCCCTCACATAGCACCTAAGCTATGGAATGCCCTCCCCAACGCGCTTAGAGCAGAACCATCTCTGTATCTCTTTCGCAAATCCCTCAAAACCACGCTATTCAACTAACTCCACCTTCCCTTCACCCACCTCAGCTCGCACACATCTGATACGAAAAGTGTTCGATACGAAATGCTTCCTGTAATGAAAATTGCTTTGTAACCATCTTCCTTCCATTGTAACCAGACTATGTATGTATTCATGTAACAGCGCCACGATGCCCCCGGGCTGATGTGCGCTTTAAATAAATCTGAATAAATAAATAAATAAATAGCTGCTGATATGGAGACATGCATGGTGGCATTACGTTGCCGTGATTGTGTTCAAGGCCTAGACTATTGGATGCATGGCCGGAGGCCGTAGGCCATGCATTCAAGAGCCTAGGCCTTGAGGACACGCACGGCAGTAATGCATTTTTCAATGTGCATGAGTTAGATGGTGGTGACATGTAAGGAATGGCTGTGGAGCACATTTAAGCCGTTATAGGCCACTGTTGCAAACAGATTGTGGGTAGGTTGTCAGTGGCACACTACTTTGTGAATGGTAGTGGGCATACCCATAGTATGTGATTGAAAGTGCATAGGGATGCAGGAGAGAGTGTCTTATTTGTACATTATGGTAACTGTTGCAATTTGTTACTGCATAGCTCCATGGCGGTGCCCTGTGGTTGGAGATGCTGCAGTGAAAAGTCATGCAGTGTGGGACTGCGTGCAATGCTTGTATTCTGTCAGTATGTTAAAGGGTATGGTTGAAGGGCAGCTTATATGTGCTTGGATAGTGTGCTGTGTGCACAATGCTTGCAGTATGGGCAATGTTGTAAACATATTGCATTTACGTTGCCAGTGAAACAATCCTTTCTGAGTGGAAGTGGGTAAGACAATAGTATGTGTATGAAAGGGTGTAGGGGTGCCGGAGACAGTGTAATGTTTATACATTATGGTAACAGTTGTATGTAATGATGTGTATGTCCATTGCGGTGTCGAGGTTGGTTAGGAGTGCTGGTGCCAGTGGTGCATATGCGCATAGTTGTAGTTGGTGATATGCTGACATGTATTGTTGAATTACAGTGGGGGAAATGCGTGCAAGGAGCAGACCCACTGGGGCAATGCAGGTTTGGCAGTGTATGGGGCACAGGGTGGTGATCTTTGGAGAATGCGTGTGGAACACATTGTCAACGTGCTACAGCAACACAAGTGAGTTGCAAAGTGTGTATTGTGCAATCTATGGTTGTGGTGATAGTTGGAACATGCTACAGTATTTGGTGCGTGGCGGGAGATGGTGCAGTGAGAAGTTGGGTAGTGTGGCCACAGGGTGCAGTGCATACGTAATGCGAGTATGGAAGTGGGTATGGTTGAAGGGCAGGTTATATGTGGTTGATGTGGTTGGTTACTCTGCTATGTGCAGATTTATTGATGTAGGCCCAATGTTGTGAAGGTGGTGTGCATAGGTTGGCAGTGACACCATAGCGTGTGAATGGTAGTGCTTCGGGGTGGTGCAGGCTGCGCTATGTTTGTGGCTTCTGCTAAGTGTGACATGTTTTTGTGAAGGGGTGTTTTATGGTTTGGGGGAGATGGGTAGAACTGCCGCTACGTATGTAACGTTTGTGCATAATGTTAGGTGCCCACATGGTCGCTTGCTTGGATGTATAGTGTTGTGGTGGGTGTGGAAAGGATTGCAACGTTGTGTGCATAGCCAAAGGTGTGCTGGGGTCGTGTTAGGATGTTTGTGGATGCTGCAATAGTGTCTTCTTTAGCAGAAGTTTCTGGTGGAGGGGCTTTGCAATCAAACGGCACGTGTACTGAGAGTGTTCAACAGTAAATAAGGAGTGGTGTATAGAAATGACAGTGTGCAATGCAGAGGTTCTGTATGTGATTGGTGCATGCGTGTTTTTGAAATGTGACAGCACCCAATTGAGGGAAGAAATATTGTCCGAGCTTTACTGGGCCGTGGCCCTCACTGTAGATGGGAAAGCGCACGTGCACATCCTCCGATTATGAGCAGGGTGAAATGGAATTGTGGAAAATATACAATTAGGAGTTTAGGACATGGTTCATAGGAAGGGGCAGTACCATTTTGTCACAATACTGTGTCGTGAGGGTGGTCAACATGGAGAGACGCACAGTGCTTATTGTCGGTGATACCTTTGTGCGCCAACGGCACATGTGTTGCGTACAAAGAGGCGTTGCTGGCAACTTTCGTGTTGGAAGGAGTGGACTCTTTCTGGGCCTGTCAGGGAGACTACAGTTTCAGCGGGATGGTTCGCCTTTGCAGATATGTGGTGCCCGTCACCAAAGTGGACTATGTCTTTGTGCACTAGGGAAGTGTACATGTCGTGTGGATGATTAATCAGCCTCCTGAAGAGGTTGCTGACCGCAGTGATGTGTATTTTTCCTACTCCCAAGGTGGTTTTCTCATGCATAACACCAAGAGCAGTGTGGGTCCATGACGGTGTAATTTGTCTCCAGTCAGCGGTCGGAAAGTGTGTTACAAACAGAATTATCCGTCAGTTTATGCAGACTGCGGGCATGTTCTCCACCCACTATGAGATCATGCGGTCACAAAATATGCAGTGGTTCTGTAGAAATGGCATTTATTTGAGCGCCATTGGCAATGCCGTTTTCTTTCACACTGTGCAAGAAGCATTGACCAGAATGTTGTACAAATGTGAGGACAGGCAAACAAACACATATAAAGAGAAAATACAAAAACAAAAAAAAAAAAAAACTTTATACATAAACACTGGAAGACTGAATCCCCTGCCCAGTTTCATATTGTTTACACCCACCCCCCAGACCCTCATGCCCCCCCACCTTCACTATAACAAAAAGGTAGTGGATTATGCGGTACTTTCGGGGTGGCACGTGCCACATCCTGGGTGGCTATGTGGATGTATGCAGATGGAGAAATCGTGCATACTTTCATTGAACTTTGTAATGGACGTGCTTTGGAATGGCACAACATTTGTACTGTAAATGTGTAACGGTACATTTTAAGTGTTGTACAGCAGTGACGGTGTTCGATGATGGCGGCTTTATTGCGATTGGTGGATGTGTGTGTGCCTATTTACCAGTAAATAATGAAGTAGAGGTGCAGAGAAGATGGTGCAAAGGGAAGGACTGTTCCAATTTTACAGGGATGCGGCCTACGCGCTACTTTGGGAGGCACACGTGCCAAAATCTGCCCTTTACACCACCTTCCCCAATTGCCATGGTAGTGTGGGGATTAGCCAATCAGGTAGTCTGGGTGTGGTTAACAGGAAGGGGAGGTGAAACGGTTGCATATTATAATCTGCGTACTGAGGGTGGCTGACATGGCGTAACATATCGTGTTGACTGTAGGTGATCCCTTTGTAATAGATCTGCACAACTATGCCCTGCAAATAAACTTTGACTGCAATTTTGGTTAGGACGGAGTGGACTTATTGTGGAACGCTGTGTAAGAGTGCCATTTCGTCGATATGCGTGCACTATGCAAAGACCTCGCCACGTTTCCAGTTGTAGATGTTATTGCAATTCTTTACGGCGGCATGCATATTTATTTTATTTATTTGCATTTTTAAAGCACTCACACAGCCCGGGGGCATTGAGGCGCAGTTACAGATTATTTTATTTTTGTGGTCTTAGTTGCATATTTATAACGCGCTTAAATACCCAGAGGTTTCTAAGCACGGACCTGGGGATCGAACCTGTGTTGCTTTGTGTCGTCTTGCTTCCGAGGCAAGCACGTTGCCACTGAGCTATCCTCCCGGGTTACCTACCTTGCTTACATTTGTTCCGTACACTGAGGAGGTTGCTGGATATCGCGAGGAGACTTTTTCCCACAGCCAAGGTGCTTTTCTCATCTATAATAGCGCAAAGAATATGGCCTACTGCTCATGGATGTTGTTCCGAGCCAGACGAAGGAAGGTGTCTCATCAACAGAAGCAGGTATACTTTTTTGTATGCTCGTGGAATGTTCTTCTGCAACAATGAGCTTATTACTTGTGGAAATGCTGCGTTTTTCCAAGAAAATGGCATTTTGTCGTCATCCATTGGCAATGCAGTTTTGTTTGCTAGTCTACAGGATGCGGTGAAGAGTTTACTGAACTAATGTGCGTAGAAGAAAACAAAAGCTACTAAAAACAGACAAAAAAGGTGTTTTGTAGAAGGATCTACACATAAAAAAAACAGACTCTTAAGAGTCTCCCGTTACTACGAACTACCCCTGCCCTGGTTGCAAGTTGTTCCCCCACACCTGCACGCAGCACGAAAGGCACATGCAGGGACTTTGCGGGTGGCGGCCACAAAAATGGACCTGTGGGGATTGTCCAATGAGTTGCTTAGGATGTGCAGCAATTGGAAGAGGGACTCCTGCTGCATTGGGGACCGGCCCTCGACGTACTTGGGGAACAGCACGTGCCACATTTGACACTCCTCACCATGCTGGCCTATGGAAATGGGACTGTAGCGATTGTCCTATCATGTGCTGCTCAGGGTGTGCATCAGAGTAAAGCGCCCCAATAGGAAGAAGGACTCCTGCTTTACTGGGGCGCAGCCCTGGTGGTACTTGGAGAAAGGCACGTGCCACATTCTGCGTTTGTGAGCTTGCTGGCCAATAGAAATGGGACTATGGCCTTTGGCCAATCAGGTGCTTTGGGTGTGCGTCACAGGAAAGGGAGGCATTCACTTTCCCCATTACTTTGTGTACTGCGGCTGGCAAACATGGCAAGACGTACAGTTTTCATCGTGGGTGATGGCTTTGTGGAAGATCTGTGCATGTATGCCTTCCAAAAAGACATGTCTGGCAATTTCTGTTTCAGGGAGTGTACGCTTTGTGAAGTAGTGTCGAATCGTGCCGTTTTGGTGAACTGCTTCTAAAATGGCACTTTGGAGCCTTCTTTATGGGTTACATGCCTTGTTCCCGTGTGTTCCGTCAACTGAAGATTATGATGAAAGTAGTGCAGCGCTTTTCTCCTACTGCCAGGGTGCTTTTCTCATGTATACCCCCCCCCCCCCCCCCCCAAGAATAGTGTGGAAGTATTCCAATGATTCCTGTCGCCAGCCAGAAGTCGGAAGGGGTCTCATCAACAGAAGCATGTGTGACTTCTTAAGTGCTGCTGGGATGGTCTACTGTGAGAATGAGTACATTGGTTCGCGATACATACACCTTTTCATGACAAATGGCATGTCTTTTTCATTTTGCATTCTACACACTGCACTGAAGAGCCTATTGTAAGAATGTGAGCAAACGTTGAAAACACACATTAACGTATAAAAACAGCAAAAACAGTGTTTCTAGGCAAAGGTTCTTTTCAGAGCCAGCACAACTAACTACTTCCACTCCCCTGGTTCAAAGTTATACCCCCCACTCCCGCGTGCACCCAGCATGAAAAGTCTACGAATATCGTGATAGTTGCAGGGTGGCACGTGTTGCATACACCCCTTTTGCAAATGACTCTCATAGAAATGGGCCTGCAGACACTGCAGGATTGGGTAACAAAGTTTGTGGGTGTGGTGTGTACGGACAGACACTGCTACACAGTGTATTTGTGGACAGAAATGCAGAGGGTGCGGCTAAGGCTGTGTGTTTCACGAGGCACAGCGTGCAGGTTTTAGGCGATTCCGACAGATTGACAAAGTGAATGGAAAACACTGTGCAGTGGCTACTCATTTTGCAATCTATGATGTGAATGTGTAGTGCTATGGAGTAGCTACAATGAAGTGCCTGATTTTGGTTTCTCTGTGTGACACTTTGGTGGCAAGCTATCATGCCGATATTATTGTTGTTGATTGTGCAGGGAAAATTGCACAGCATGTTACAAGAGTTTCAGTGCTGTTTGCGATGAAGGAGGCACTTGCCCAGTTCATGCGTTTGTTTCCGATCTTTTGCATACGTTTTTACTGCATTATGCAGTCACCGATGTGGGAGCGTAATTTTCTATTTGGTCTGTGAATGCAGACAGCACAGTACATTCCAAATAAGTGTATTTCTGCCTTTCTTTGGCATGTGCCAATGACATACTTTGCCCTTGGGAATATGACGTTTCACAGCACAAATACTTTGCCAGCTATAACATTCATCTGAGTATGCCAGCAATCCCAATTTTTGAACAACGCCACTACATTGGCTTGGTGCCCTTCTTGAAAGTATTCATACTTATTTGTAGTTAGTGTTGCGCTGTGACTCTCTTGAAAACGCCCTGCAACACGTAAACAAGCCTATTTGTACAGCGACCCCCTTTCTAACCGATTCCACTACAGTGTTTCCCACACTGCCACACGTCTAGCAGTGCATGTGTGCATTGGCGATTCCATTGTTGATCTGTGCAAGGTGCTTTCTCCATTTACCTTTTGTTCCTTTCCCAGTTCATTTTCATTTATCATGCTGTACACACACACACACACACACACACACACACACACACACACACACACACACACACACACACACACACACACACACACACACACACACACACACCAAAAGGAATAGCAAAGGTCAGGTACAGAAGGGGCAGCACCTACCTGGATACTATAGGGGACGTGCTAGGAGACAGAATTATTGGGTGGCCCTCACGTACATAGGCGCCAGTCATTGTAATGCTCCTGTAAGGACAGTCCCTCTGTACAGTAGCGCATTGCAGTAGATGCACAATACAATGCCCTTTGCCGGGTAAGGGTCTGTAGTGTGGCACATGCTAAGGTTGTTTTAGAGGTCCGCTGCCCCCACAGGAATGCCCCTCGTGCTGCCTGTAGCAGTTGTAGGCAATGCTGTACATGAAAGTAGGATATGCAATTGTTGGAAGGGGGGTAGTCTGCCCACTGGTCCCCTGTGCTTTTATTTCAGTTGTCACATAAGTATAACAAGCTTATGCTGCGCCATTAGTGTTAAGGGTAGCATTCACAGAAATGCATACATTGTGGTATACAAGAATGTTTACAACGGGAAACAGCATCATTACGTGCAGGAGGGAGCCATTTATTGTGTGCGACCCATGTAGCTAACGCGCTTATCTAACCATCACTAAGGTTGTTTGCGCTGTGCATATTCTGCTGTTTTTTTATTTGCCTTTACGTGCACTAGTATGTGCATGAGGAAGGTGCACAAGCTTTGCCATTTTGCAGACTTAGTACAAACAGTCCCACCTGCAGTTACATATTTTCTTCAACTGCACGACCGGCAGGCAACCTCTTGATACTTTCCATCACACTGCTGAGTGTACACACAATGTATCTGTTTAACGGGTCATGGAAAGGCAACCAGCAGATAAATCAAAGTAATGCGACATTTACCACGCCCACGTGACATTGCAGGTTGCTGTTCCTTGTTTACCAGCGCCTGTTAAACAGTTAGGAGTACTTTAGCCACACATTGGTAGGTTTGCAGAACCACCAAGGAAGTCAGCAGAAGTACTTTAAATATGGTAGCCTAATGCATGAATCCGTAGGGCTAGCGACAGGGGAGGTGTTACCAGCATACAGTGGATGACCTATGCATGGGTCTAGGTGTGGAACGGAAACACGTGCCCTTCCCCAACTACTTACCAGTACATTCGAAGATACAGACATGCGGCCACTAATTGAGTCCTAAGGACAGCTGCAGTGAAATTGTACATACGACAACTAGGTGCAGTGTCCCTAGGAAACGTCCATATTGCTAATCTGTAGTTATCTCGGCCAGTAGTGTGCGGTACAGATTTATTATGCACTGTTAACAGAAAAAGAGAACCTCCTGACACACTAAACAACATTTACTATGCACATCTGTAATTAGTACGATACACCAACTCCATTGTATGGGGGTAGCGCAAATGGATACAAACACCAGACAATTTGCCCTTTCCACACATTTATCATGAGGGCAGGCAAGGAATCAGTAACAAACTGTTGTTAACGGGACGTTATGGTTATGTTGCCGTACCAAATACCTATCCTCTTTACAGAAAACGGTATGCTAAAGCAACGTTCTGCTTACAGTACCCTACTAAAAACCTATGAAAAGTACTAACAAAAACATTGTTAAAGGGACGTTATGGATAATTTGCACTAGCAAAAACCTATGAAATTGGATGGAAAAACGTTGTTATGGGGACGTTTTGGTTACAGGTAAAACCGAAAAACCCACAAAATTTGATATTTATGGTAAACTAAGCAACCATAACTCGTGCCACTAGTGTGCACTGCAAGAACTAACACCTCTGAGCTAGGTTGAGATGTCCGAACTCTATGACTTCAGGAGCCATGCTGCCAAATTCATTGAGAGTTTGAGGGTGCACTTTTAATCCCCGTGTTGCGTACACTGGTCCGGCACCAGAGTTTGATGGGAATCGTACATCGCTAGTTTTCGCAGATGTGGATACCATGGTTGTCTTGCCCACATAGGAGGAACCAGGATGAGCGTCACCGGTTCCTTGTGAATCTATTTCACCACCTTGTTCATTAGAGAGGTAGGGAGGAAAAGCGTAAGCAAATCTCCCTGACCAGTTCATCCATAGGGCATTCCCCTTGGAGCCTGGTTTTGGGAACCTGGACTCGAAGTCTGGGCATTGCTTGTTTTCACCTGTGGCGAACAAGTCTAGCATGAGGAAACCCCACTGAGAGAAGAGGTAGTCTACGACCCCTGCATTTAGTTGCCATTCGTGTTCCTCTGGTAGGGGATCTCTGCTCAGTGAGTCAGCTAGAGTGTTGAGTTCCCCTGGAACGAGTTGAGAGGATAGGAAAATCTTCAGTTTGAGTACCAAGCTCCAAATTTGTTGTGCTAGTTTGGACCGATTTGGAGAATGTGTCCCCCCGTTTGTTGATGTAAAACATCGCCGTAGTGCTGTCGGTGAGGATCTGTACCGACTGACCTGTTAGTGTATCTCAAATGCCTGAAGGACTTTGAATACTGCAGGCAGCTCCAGCAGATTGATGTGGTTCTGCGCTGTGTCATGAGTGATGAAGGTGAGGAGCCCCCCCCCCCAAGCCGGTGAGTGACATGTCTGTCGTGACTATCGATCGCTTGTACAGCTGGATCGTGGAAGGGTTTCCCCTTAAACATATTTTCCCTTGTCCACCAGCGAAGGTTTTGTACCAGTGTTGGCAAAACGTCCACTAGATCGTCCCACTGACCGCTTGCCTGAGACCAATGTTTTCGCAAACCATTCCTTCATGGGGCGCATGCGCAGGCGTGCGTGTTACTAGGTAAATGCAAGATGCCATCATGCCCAGCAAACGCATAGCTTTGCGTACGCCTATCTGGCAGCCGGCCTGATAATGGAGTATTTCCAGTAACATATTTTGGACTCTTTCCTCTGACGGGAAGACTAACCCCTCCTTTGAGTCTATCGCAGCTCCAAGGAACTGTTTGTTTGTGCTTGGCACTAGGCTTGATTGTTTCTCGTTTATTGAGCAGCCCAATTGGAAAAGAAGGTTGATAGTTCTTTGAATGTGATGCCTGCAAATTTGGGGAGTGTCCGCTGTAATCAGCCAGTCGTCTAGGTATGAGTATGTTAGGGAGAATTCTCAGTATGTGCTAATTTCCCTTACATTTTGAGACCCCCCCAGCCACTTTGCTGGATATCTAGGATTTTTTTTTTACCTGGAAAGAGTGTGAGCATTTTGTCCCCACTCATGCATTTTGATGTGCGTTTTACTTTTGTGTTCTTTGGTTATGGTGTTTTAAACAAACTACATGGCATCATCTTTTTCTGTGCGTCACACAGCACCTTCAGTGCAGTGGCACAGGGGTGTCTTTCAGACTCCCCAAGGTTTAAACACCTTCTCTGGGACTGACTACTGTCTCCCAGAGCATGTCAAGTTAAATTGACTTTACTAGTCTCTTTAAATTTACTGAACCAGCACACACTATCTTCCTATAGATTGCTGTAGGGGTTGCTCATCTTCCCCTGAGTCAAAACACTCATGTAACAGTAAAATTTTAGCCGTGGCTGTGGTTTAGATCAAACGACCATGATTTTTCATGACCGCCAACAAAGGCAGCTAAAAATCGGGTCAGCCATGTTTTTCAATATGGCGCCCAAGACCTATCTGTAAAAACAGACTCTGGTCTTCTTTTTTCGCCATTTCTTTTAGGAAAGGTCCTTCTTGTGTTTGTCTCTGTGTGCCAAACCAGGTTTGGTCACTTTGTTGGCCTTTGTCGGGCTTCAGTGCTGAAGCCCTCCTCTGGCACCTAAGTGTCTGGGGTGGACAGGATGTGAGGGAGGTGCCCAAAACTCCCTGTGCTTAGTCTCCTAGGAGACTTGAATCCACTGTGGCGGGATTGGCCGAGTGGCTGTCCGGCAAGGAAAGCCACCCTGCTGTGTGAGCGACAGCCTGGCTGGAATGAATGGGGGAAAACTGTTTAAAAGCTGGTCTCTGGGACTCGGAAAGTAGAGTCGACCACTGGAATGAAAGAACCGAAGAGGAGAGTAAGGAAGAGGACTCCTGCAACTCCTGGACGAGCGGTAAAACCCTGCTGCAGGTCCGAATTACCTGAAACTCAGACGACAGAGAAGCCCTTCAAGGTTAACTTCTTTGCTGGAGTTTGGTGGGAACAACCAACTCGCAAGCAACCTGGACACCGTCCCCATCTGGTCAAATTTTCATCAAAGTGCAGTTGAAAACCAGATAGCCAGAGGCAAGGAAACCAGCTCGTGGACTTTAAGGCTCTTGCACCTTAAACCAACGTCTTACTACAGCTTTTGGCCTCTTCCCTGGGCAGTGCAGGAACCTCCAGACGTCGTCCTTCTTGTCCCCACGACTGAAGTTCTGGAACAGCGAGATCTCCTCGAACTGTCAGGAACAACTGCCTCAGCTACAGCTTTCTTTATTGACAAGGTACTGTGCAAACGCGGTCCGGGAATCTTTGGCCATCGAGAAAGTGTATGAAACTTTCCTCAACTACAAAGGCTTGTCTTTCCCTTAACATCCGTCAAACTTTTCGCCTAGCCAAATTCTTTAAAAATATGTGGCAAAAATGTAACTGTTACTTACCAGAACTGTGCTATCCTATACAAAAGGCTCTGTACCATTGAGTTTGGCCTAGGCCTATTGAGAAGAATTGCTGGTTGTATTTAACTGAAACCCTTTACCCTGCCTATGAATGTATTTGGGCTGTCTATTCTTATAACCTTGTCTTTTCCCTCCTTTATTAAGTATCAGAAGTGCCATTTTGCTCCCACTTCATTTTGGAGCTAAACTTGTTCATTTACTTACTGGTTGGATTTTTGTGGTTTATTAGTGTGTGATATTGATCTGCTTGTGCTAGTGTAATCTTTTTTAACTGAGTAAATACATGTATATTCATTTACCAAGAAACCTTGCGTAAGTCTCTATTTGAATCACTGTATTAGTTGGTCCTTTGTGCAACTTATTATACTGCTCACTCAACTCTTGAGATAAGTCTGGCTGCTCAGCCACTGCTACCACACAACTGTGTAGTACAGCATTGAACCAAAGGTTAAATTGTACTGACACTTTTAGTGTTAATTGCCCGTGATGTTCCCTAAGGGTACTGCAGGTGATTCTACCTAAAAGGGTACACTGGGATTGTCTCTGTGCGCAGGTGCGCTGCCACCACCGCCAGTACCTTCGTGAATACCCTTAGTGCGGAAACTATTCCGAAGGATAGCACCTTAAATTGGTAGTGCTGGTTTGCTATCTTGAACCGCAAGAATCTTGTGTGCGCTTAGAACACTGAAATATAAAAATAAACATCTTTCACATCCAATGTTGCCATGTAGTTCCCCTGCTTTGGCAGAGGGATTACTTTTTGTAGCGTAATCATGCAGAACTTTTGTGGCTTGACATAGGTGTTTGCAGGACGTAGGTCTTATACTGCGCGCATTGTTAGATTTATTTTTGGCACAAGGAAGTAGGTTGAATAAATACCCTTGTTTGCCTGGTTCGCCTGGACGGCTTATATGGCATCTTATTGGAGCAGTGTTTCGATTTCCTCGAGAAGGATGTGTTCTTCCTTCAAGTGTTTCTTCTGACGTGGGGGATGGTTTCAGAGGTGCTTGATGATCTCCACACAATAACCACCCAACCGCCGCTGTGGATAGCACCCATTTGTCTGAGGGGATTCCCTCCCATGCTTGGGTGAAAGTTTGATATACGCCCTCCTACTGGAGAGGCATGGGAGGGCCCCTGAAGCGGGTAGGTATTGCTTGGGTGGCGTGGTTCCAGCTCTAGAAGTGTAGGACCTCCCCCAGCCGCGAAATCTGCGCTGTCCTCTTTGGTAACCTTGTGAGGCCTGGCCTTGGTTGTTACCCCAGGATGACCCCCGACTCTGTCCGTAGCCTGAACACCTCAGTGAATTTTGTTCACGAAATCTATGAAAATGATTATTATTGCCTCTTTGGCCTGTGGGTTTGTCAATTGGCCCAAAGACTTTAAGGTGTTGTATTCATCCTTCGCAGACTTTAGGACATCCTCAACGTCCTTTCCAAAAAGGAGGTTGGGCTCAATAGGCATATTAAGAAGTGTAGCTTGAGTCTCTGGCTTAAAGCCGGACTGGCATAGCCACACATGACGCTTAATAATTGTACTTTCTGCAATAATTCTGTCCTCATTGTCAGCAGCGTCTAAATTATTTTTGAGAATGCAGCTAGAAAATGCTCTGCCCTCTGCTACTACCAGGGCCAATTGTGTTTTAAGGAGTTCAGGAGCTGATGACAATAATGCAGACACTTCGTCCCACTTATGGCAGTTGTAACTCGTCAGAGGTGTTGTATTATTTGCGATTCTTGCCTGAAAGGCAGCAGAAGTGGCTACTTTCCATCCCATGGTATATAGTTCTTTGCTTCCTTTGTCCGGTGTTGTCTCTGAAGAGGCTAGGAGTTTTCCTGCTCTTTCATGTTGTTGTTACTACAAGAGAGTCTGGTTTGAGCTGTCCCCTGATAGAGCCAGGGTCTGTAGGAGCAGGGCGGAAGAGCTTTTCGATGCAGGGTGTCTATGGTGACGGGAGATTCTATGTTATACATATCTTCCTCCTCATAGTCATAGTTCTGTGTAGTTGTCTTCGGTGTTGGTATCTGGGTCATATTGATGGGTGGCTCTGGCTGGGATGGAAAATGCAATGCATCGGGACGAGCCCTCTTATGGGGCTGAGAAGTAGGGTCAGCTGCAGGGGTCTGTGAAGTAGAGGCAGCTGCAGTGGCAGGGTTGGACTGAAAACTTTGGAATGCATCTGGGTTTTTCTAAAAAATAAATTGCCATAAATGACACCCTCTTCATGACCCTATCAATGTCTTTGCATGTCCATTGGGAAGAGCTTGGTATGGGACACTGGGTCTAATGGTGTAAGTGGGGCCTGCAGTGAGGGCTGATCTTTGTTCTTTAAAGCTGCTGACAAGGAGTCCCTTCCCTGGAGATGTGAATCCTTCCTCCTGTGTGGAGTAGGAGATCTTTCCTTCTGGTGATGAGGGTTTTTTGCAGAGTGTTTCTTGGACTCTTTACCCTTAAGAAGGCTACTCGGGAAGTGTTTCTTAACCAGGTGGGCTATTCCCGATTGTATATATTTTTTTGCCGTTTTCAATGAAGCGTGTTGAACTTCGGCTGTGGGGTGATCGGACTTCTCATCTGCTGACGTGCAACGTTCGGTACTGGATTTAGGCGTCTGCTGTCTGTCGACAGTCGGGGTCTGTCGTGTGGCGATCAGGATTGCGAAGGCCCAGAGGACAGGGACTCTGTGGACCGCTCCCTAGATGCTGTGGGTGGGCTCTTGCTCAACGTACGTGTCGACTCACGGCCCTTGGCTGTGTGTTTAGTGGTAGGGGCAGTGCGAGCACTGACGCCGCCGGGGGTCATCCCCATAACAGAGACGCCGGCCTGTCTGACAGGACCAGAGGCTAGCTCTTGGGAATCCAATGATTCCCCTTTGTCTTTGCTGTCTGAAAATGCAGCGTTGCTGCCATCGCTGTAGGTTCCCTCCACGTCCATGGTGGCCTTGGCCTGCATGGCGTGGTGGGCCCAGCTCTTAGTTATTTGGTCCTTTAACATCCTAGGTTCGATGAGCCTGTGGGCTCTACAATTCTCCTCAATGTGATCCCATGGTAGGCAAAGATTGCACACCAGGTGCTTGTCGAACCAGGGGAATTTGTGGTTACACTTTGGTCAAAATTTGAAAGGGGTTCTATCCATCGTGAAAGGAAATGGCGGCTAGGCAAGAAAAATGTATGAAAAGTGGTGAATACATTGTCCAATGTCCTCCCCCCTTCTCTCCCTACTGTTGGGGCCGAAGCAGCTCTCCAAGGCCGAATGGATCTGCGGATTGAAGTCTTATTCGACGGGCGTTCTCTTCACCGCTGTCGAAGATGTTAACGATCGTCGGTGATAGAAAAGTATAAAGGATAGGAAGAGTAAACTAACTAATTTGATTAATCAATGGCATTATGCCGAAATAAGAACTCTGCAACTCAGCGTCCGCCTATGATGGTGGAAAAAAAAAAAACAATCTGAGGGACCTTAACGCATGAAGGTCCATGGGTACAGTGGACGTCACACTAGGGATAGTATTACTGGCACGCCCTGTCGACGTCCCTTTTCGAATTTTGAAAACAACTGTAATACTCCGTAGCTTCCACTAGATGTCGGCCTATGCATAGCATGTGATCTAAGCAGATTCAACAAGCCGCAGGTGTGTGTGTGTGTATATATATATATATATATATATATATATATATATATATATATATATATATATATATATAATACATTACTCAACGTAATCGTATTTCTGATGCTTGTATCTGCTTAGATTCACATGCTGTGCATAGGCCGACATCTAGTGGAAGCTGCGGAGTATTACAGTTTGTTTTTCGAAACTGCAAAATGGGCGTCGACACAGGGCGTGCCAGTAATACTATCCCTAGTGTGACGTCCACTGTACCCATGATCCCTCACGCATCTAGGACCCTCAGATTGTATTTTTTCTGACATGAGGAGCAGCGCGAGTACAGATAATCCAAGCAGATAGATATATAAGACTACAAGCATCCATGCGCCTTCTCTCAGAGGGGAGGAAGGGTGGGTTGCATCTGAATCTAAGCAGATACAAGCATCAGAAATACGATTGCGGTGAGTAATGTATCTCTTCTGAAGCTTTTTGAATCTGCTTAGATCACATGCTGTGCATAGATTAGCGAGCAGTGTTAGAAGAAGGAGGTGGGATGTGAGAAAGGTCATGAGCAAATAAATGTCTTAAAACCACTTGTCCCACTTGAGTATCTGTCTTGGAATGGGTGTCAACGCAGTAGTGCTGAGTAAAAGTGTGAATAGAGCTCCAAGTAGCTGCTTTAAAAATGGTGTCAAGGGGTACATTTGCAATGAAAGCCAGAGTGGCCCCAATGCCTCTAGTAGAGTGGGCTCTTGGCGTGAAAGGCAGAGTTTTTTCAGAAAGAGAGTAACACAACTGGATACAGTTAATAATCCACTTAAAGATGGCACCTTTGGAGACGCGATCTCCCTCTCTGCCTGTAGCTACGGAGACAAACAGCTGATCTGTTTTCCTTAGCGGTCTGGTCTTGTTTACATAGTAGAGGACCGCCCTACGCACATCTAGGGTGTGTAGTTTCACCTCAGCCGAGCTTTGTGGGTCTTGGAAGAAAGCCGGAAGCTCGATGGACTGGTTCACGTGGAATTTGGAAATAAACGTAGGTGAGAACCTAGGGTGTGTACGTAAAACCAGTTTATCTTTATGAACTGTAAAGAATGGATCCTGCACTGAGAGCCTGAATTTCACGGACCCTTCTTATAGATGTTATTGCTACTAAGAAGGCCGTCTTATAAGTCAGGTGTTTGAGACTGCTTTTATGCATGGGTTCGAATGGGGGGCCCATGAGTTTAGATAGCACCACGTTAAGGGCCCATCCTGGTGCTGGGTTTGAAATAGGAGGGTGAAGTCTCTTTACTCCTTCCATGAAAGCTTTAACCACTGGTATCTTCCACCACAACACCTTGTTGTGGGATGTGGTGTATGCTGACAGCGCTGCCAGGTGTACCTTCAGTGAGTTAAATACCATTCCTGCATCCAGCAGGTGCAGCATGTAAGTGACAATTGTGGAAGGAGTGCAATCAACTGGGTTGACTTGCTTATTCTGGCACCAGATAACGAATCGTTTCCATTTGTTAAAGTAGCAGTGCCTCGTGTTTGGCTTCCTAGATTCCTTTAGGATGTCCACACATCTCTGTGGTAATTTGAGATGTCCGAACTCTGACCTCAGGAGCCATGCTGCTGGGTTCATTGAGTTGGGTTGAGGATGCACTGTTTGACCTTGGTGCTGGGACAGTAGGTTGTACCAGCCCGGGAGTTTGATGGGTTCGCACACCGCTAGACTGCGTAGGTGTGGGAACCACGGTTGTCTCGCCCACATGGGAGCAACTAGGACGAGCGTCATTGACTCTCTGTTCATCTTGTTGACCACCTTCCTGATGAGGTGTTGGTGGAAAAGCGTACGCAAACATCCCTGACCAGTTCATCCACAGGGCGTTCCCCTGGGAGTCTGGCTGGGGGAACCTGGATGCAAATCCTGGGCATTGTCTGTTTTTGCTTGTGGCCAATAGGTCTATAGTGGGGAAACCCCACTGAGAGAAGATCTCTTCTACGATTTCTTTGTGTAGACACCATTCGTGTTCCTCTGGGAGGGGATCTCTGCTCAAAGCATCCACCAGAGAATTGAAATCCCCTGGAACATGTTGAGATGACAGGAAGATCTTCCGTCTGAGTGCCCATATCCAAATTTTCTGGGCAAGTTTGGACAGATTTGGCGAACGAGTCCCTCCCTGCTTGTTTATGTAAAACATGGCTGTAGTGCTGTCCGTCCGGATCTGCACTGACAGATTCAGCAGGTAGGGCTCGAACGCTTGAAGCGCTCTGAATACTGCCAGAAGCTCTAGCAGGTTGATGTAATTCTTGGCCACTGAGTGAGACCAGAGACCCTGAGCTGTGTGGTGGAGGTGGTGAGCTCCCCACCCTGTCAGGCATGCATCGGTTGCGACTACCACCTGTATCTCGGGATCGTAAAAGGGTTTCCCCTTGGACAGATTTTCTCTTGTCCACCAGTGAAGGCTTTGTACCAGTGTTGGCGAAACGACCACTAGATCGTCCCACTGACCACTTGCCTGAGACCACTGTTTCGCCAAACATTCCTGCATGGGACGCATGCGCAGGCGCGCGTGGGGGACCAGGTAAATACATGACGCCATCATGCCCAGCAAACGCATTGCTTTGCGTACCGTTATCTGGCGACCGGCCCGATATTGCGGAATTTGCAGCAGTATATTCCGAATTCTTTCCTCTGATGGAAAAGCCAACCCCTCTTGTGTTTTTACGACAGCTCCTATGAACTGTTTGGAGGTGCTTGGCACCAGACTTGACTTTTTCTCGTTTATGGAGAAACCTAATTCGAAGAGGAGGTCGATCGTCCTTTGATTGATTGTTATGCAAATTACTGGGGTCTCCCCAGTGATGAGCCAGTCGTCCAGGTAAGGGTAAACCGGGATTGCCTCCCTGCATAGGTGTGCCGCCGCCACCGCCAGTACCTTGGTGAATACCCTTGGAGCCGAGGCTATCCCGAAGGGCAGTACCTTGAACTGGTAGTGCCTACTGTCCACCTTGAAGCGCAAGTACTTTCTGTGCAATGGGAACATGGAAATATGAAAATAGGCATCTTTCATGTCCAATGTTGCCATGTAATCCCCCTTTTTTAGGAGGGGGATTACCACTTGGAGAGTAGTCAAGCGAAATTTTTGGGGCTTGACATACTTGTTTGCAGGCCGTAAGTCCAATACTGGGCACATTGTCAAATCTTTTTTTGGCACAAGGAAGTAAGTTGAATAAATAACCTGTTGTCCCGGGACGAGTTCTATCGCGTCCTTTGCTAGAAGATTGACAATCTCCTCGAGGAGGATCTTCTGGTGGTCCAAAGCATGTATTCTTTGTCGTGGAGGGTGGTTTCGGGGACACTAACAGTTCTATGCAGTATCCTGCGGACACTGTGGACAGCACCCATCTGTCTGATGTGATCCCTTCCCAAGCTTGGGTGAAGTTGGAAATGCGTCCTCCTACTGGGGATGCATGAGAAGGGACCCTGAACGGAGCGTCACTGTTTTGGTGGAGGTGTGCCGCCGCCTCTACTGGGGCTGCCTTTACCACGTCCTCTCTTATTACCCCTGCCACAATCCTGGGTAGACTGTTGGCTGTTGTTGTTCTATTGTGTACCCTACCCCTGGGAATAGTTAGACCCTCTCTGGGAATGTTGTCCGCGTGGGCGACGAAAATTGCCATTCCCTCTCTGGTTTGGGGGTTTATTGGTTAGTTGGCCTAGGGATTTGAGTGTCTCATACTCGTCCTCTGCATTTTTCATCGCGTCCTCGACCGCTTTTCCAAACAATAGATCCAGCTCCACCGGTTTATCTATCAATGATGCCTGGGTTTCGGCTTTGAACCCAGACTGTCGCAACCAAGCATGCCTTTTGATAACAGTAACTTCTGCTATCAATCTGCCGGCGTTACGCGGGATCAAAGGTTGCTTTTAATATGCAACCGGACACGGCTCTTCCTTCCGCTGAAACTCGTGCCAATTGGCTTTTTAAGGGTTCTGGGGCGGAATCTATGAGTGCCGCAACTTCTTCCCACTGGCGGCAGTTGTAACTCGCCAGCAGGGTGGTGGAGTTGGCAATCCTTGCCTGGTAGGCGGAAGGGAGGCTACTTTCCTGCCCAAGCCATAAATCTTCTTGCTCTCCTTGTCGGGAGGAGCTTCCGACGATAACAAGGGTGTTCCGGCCCTCTTACGGGTGCTTGTAACTACCAGGGAGTCCGGTTTCAGATGCCCTCTTGTGTACAGTGGGTCTGTTTGGGCTGCCCTGAAAAGCTTCTCAACTCTGGGGTTTACCGCCCTAGTGAGATTGGGATTAACAAGGGAAGGGTCTATCCTCCTTTGTATTGACTTAAGGATAGCGATGGCCTGGGCAACAGGTCTCCTTTCTCCTACTAACTCCTCGGCAAAGTCCCTCTCTTCCTGAGCACCCTGGGTGTCAATGTGGAAGTGTTCTGCCGCTCTGGAAAGCACTTAATTCAAGAGAGGCTGGTTGTCGACAGGGGAGTCGGTAACCGGGGGTTCTTCATCTACCGGGGAATCTAACCTGTAGGTTTCTGGGTTGTCCTCCTCCTCCTCTTGGTCCTCGTCATCCCCATAGTAGCCCGTCCTCCAACATGCCCATATCTAGATCCTCACAAAAGGATGGATCTCCCTGATATTGAGAATAGGGTTGTATACTGAAGGGGTCTGAAGTAGGAGCTTCAACCCGGGACTTCTTACTTGGGAGTATAATATCCTTGGAGCATGATGAAGTTGACCCGTCGGGGGTAAAAGAGAGGAAGTGTTCAGGGTTTTTGGCATAGAACTCTGCCAATGATGACATCCTTGACATGACTATGTCTTCACTAGACCATTCTCTTGAACTGGGAATGATTCTCTCTTGAAGGCCTTTCCCTGTATTAACTTGACTAGACCTACTGGTTTGAACAGGGGTCTTTGGGATAACAGAACACCGAGACTTGTCCATCTGTTTATGTGGAGTAGAATGTTTTTGAGGTGTGGAAGGCGGCCGAGACTGCTTCCTCTGTTGTTTTTTCCCCCTTCCCCGTGGGTGGAAGAGTGTTTACCCTGTTTTTTCGCCCCTTCGGAGCCTTTCGACACCTGGGGCCGAGGTTTGGGGGTAGTGTCCCTATCTCTGGGAGTGTGGAGGTTGGGACTTGGGAACAGCTGTTGCGCGGCCTGTTGACGCCGACTCCTGGAGTTCGGTCTGGGGATAGAGGTCGGCTTTGTCTTCCAACGATCGAACCTCTGTTAGCTTGGGGAGCGAGGCACTATTGGCAACAGTGGATGGTTGCCTGGAGTCAAGCGGCGATCTAGATCGAGAACGCCCAGAGGACACTGATTCGGACCGTTCCCTATGTGCCTCTTTCCGAGTACTCGAAGTGCGCGTCGAGTCTCGGTTGGACTTCATGTGTTTTGTGGAAGTGCTGTGGGTAGCGCTTGTGTCGCCGGGGTTCTTCCCCATAGCCGCCCTGCCGGACGACCTTCCAAGGTCAGGGACTTGCGCTTGGCTGTCAATTGACGCCACGTTGCCCTCGCCGTCCGAAAGCAGGGCGTCGCTGCCATCGCTGAAGGCGCCCTCCGCTGCCATGGCCTCTTGACGCCTGGCGTGGTGGGCCCAACGCTTGATCGAACGGTCTTTGAGTGTTTGCGGTTTGAACCTACTACACGCTCTGCAGTTAGCCTCGGGGTGGTCCCTCGGTAAGCAGAGATTGCATGTGGCGTGCCTGTCAACCCAAGGGTACTTGCGGTTGCACTTGGGGACTAAATTGGAAAGGGGTACCCTCCATACGCACATTGTGGCAGCGGGCTAATAAGAGTAGGAATATATAAGAATGTACCTATATACCAAACAGTGTAGAGTATGTCCACCCCCCACTCTCCCTACTTGCAGGGCCGAGGCCGGAGGCCTTCCTAGGCCCGGGCCGAGGCCGGAGGCCTTCCTAGGCCCGGGCCGAGGCCAGAGGCCTTCCGAGGCCCAAATCCGTCGTGCAGCTCTCGACGGTCGGTTCTTTCTCCGTGCCGGCGTCGAGTGTGGATGTTCGGTGACTCGACGTTGGGGTGGAGAAATGGGCAAATTTAACAATATTTTAGCAAAAGTATGGATAAGACCAGGGAACTCCGCGGAATGCTTCCGACCAGTATGGCGGAAAAAACAATCTGAGGGTCCTAGACGCGTGAGGGATCATGGGTACAGTGGACGTCACACTAGGGATAGTATTATTGGCACGCCCTGTGTCGACGCCCATTTTCGAGTTTCGAAAAACAAACTAATACTCCGCAGCTTCCACTAGATGTCAGCCTATGCACAGAATGTGATCTAAGCATATTCAACAAGCCTCAGAAATATATATATGAATATGTTCACTTACCTATAATTCTAATAGCGTGTAAGCTGCCTTAGAGTTTATAATAAATAAGGTTTTAAAAACCTGCTATGTAGAAGTTTATTCCTGGCTATAGGTGTGCCCTGAGGTCTTTGTACTTACCTACAGCGCTTCTCCCTCCTAGAGCAAGTTCGGCTGCTCGTCCACTGCTACCAAACCTTTTGCGTAGTTCAGGCTAAACCTAAGAGTTGGAGACCTGTAATCCTAAGCGGGAGTCTTCTATAGTTCTACCACAGATGGACATTAGTAAAACTCCCCAACAACTAGGAATACGACTAACAGTATGGCAATCTTTGATTGTGCTAGTTAATGGCCTGCCAACGGAAGACAAAGTTAAAGAAGACCTAGAGAATCTTAAACAAAACAATGAATTATCCAAAGATCTAGGCATAGAAGTACAATTAAAAGAAATACAAATATAAGATACACAACCAACTGGTCAACTTGAATGTGTTGCGCCTATCACTATGGAGAAGATTCCTGACCAGTATACAATTCACCCACTACATTCCAGAGACATCATGGAAGATGAATTCGAAACATATCAAATGTGTCAAGCCAAAGGATCTCAAATGAGTATATGGGAAAATAGTTATGCAAATTGTTTTCCATTACTCTTTTCTACAGGAAAAGGAGGAAGACAGGATGAAAGACACATAAAAATATCGCTCCCTAAGAATGTACTCTGAAGCTCCAAGATACCAGCAAAATGCTGAATACATTTTCCATCTTTTGTTTGAGCTAACTAGCAAATGAGTTGCACACACACAAAAAACAGGCACACACTTTCAGGTCTGCTACTGAACTCCTTAAAAGGATCAAAGACAAAGTGTTGGAGTCAATTATTACAAATCTCTTGGCAAATATGCGTGGAATTAAATAGTGGTTCTGACATTATGCGTATGTATGCTGCATGTTAAGGAACCTAGGCTCCCCAACATGGTTTGTTACTCTGAGTTTTGCACAATATACACGGGGTGACTTCCATGACTTTCTACATACTGCAAACCAAAATAAAGGAGGAATAGACATTGAAAGTGCATGAGAACTCTGTTCTCTCGATCCAGTCAATGTCTCAAGATAATTTCACTATTGTTTAATTGCAGCGTTACACTTCATCTGTAATAAGAACTGTCCTCCACTTGGAGGAGTAGAACACTTCCTTTAGAGATCAGAATATCAATCCAGAGGGGTACCTCACATCCACATGCTTTTGTGGATTAAAAATGCTCCCAAATCTGCCCACGACAGTGAGGACACTAACAATTTATTGAAAACGATATCGCTTCAGAATATAAACAATGACCTATATAACATAAGTGTGGCAAATACTGCCGATGTCGATACAAAAAAAAAAGAGAAATACTTAAATCAAATGTTGTTTTGGATTCCCTAGACCAGTTTGTACCAAAGGTCAAGTAAATAGTTTCATATCTTGTGTTAAAGGCAAATCTCCCCAAAACACATACAACATTAAAAGATGAAGCATCCAAATACATCAATGATTACAATCCTATCATTGCACTCTTGTGGAATGCTGACGTACACATTCAATACATTGCAAACAATTCAACTGCTGTTGCAAGATATGTCACAGCCTATTTCATCAAAGCTGAGAAAACTGAGCAATACCTATAAAATGGCAAATCATCTGACGAAACCCTTTCACAAAAATTGTGCAGCTTTGGTATCAAAATGCTGCAATATTGAGACTGTGGGTCCTACGAAGCTGCAGGTGGTTACAGATAAAGCCTTGTATGGGGAAATATGAAAGCATTCTCTGGCTCAACCTTTGCCCAGCTTCATCGCGAAGAAGTGCACTAAAATCCTAACAAGAAATAGAATCTACAGATACGGAAAATCCCAACAGCCAAGATAGCTTTTAAAATAATCTGATTGGCACATAATATCCAAACAGAAGTACTGCTTTGGAACACATGTGCCTGTTTGATATAACCCTGTTTTAATGGAAATAATGTTGCATTTCCGAAATAAACGTACACGAAGATGATATAGCCCAAAACTATACATACAAAAATGTTATGCCAAATGAGACAACTGGCAAATACTCTGTATTAAAATTGTGAAGAAGTCTAGTAAAACATTTAAAACCAAGTCTAATTAACCAAGTGAAATGATCATTTAAATCAGCAGAACATATAGAACTTTATTACATGGCCCTACTGCAACTATTCAAACCATGAAAAAAAGAGAAGAATTGTTAGGTGACAGACACATTTGAAGCTACATTCAAGGCAAATCCTTTGTTTTTTCAAGCACAGTGGTCGCACAGAGTTCTTTTGCGCATGACGGTCACATATGCAAGCTGCATTTGATTTGTATTTGATTAGACCTCCTCAGCTGCAAGTACTCCACCTTAGCAGATCAGGATTTTTAACACTGGCGACATTAGTGTCTGGAAGGACAGAATTACCATGATGTGACGTGGGGACTCAAGCGTGCGGGATGATTTCTTGGCTCTGAAAGATTCCAACTATGCATGAACAAGATAAACTAAAAAATAATTCAGTGCTTGTCCAAATTACGGTTGCATTTATGCTTGCCCTGGTGAAGGTTTGGCCCTTGAAATGAATTTGTGCCAGTATAGCGAAACTCGAGTTGGCAGCCTCTTCGTCGTGTTTTAGTTTGGATTTGTGTATGCTGTTCTGTTTTTTAGGCAACAACACTATTGTGCTCTGAGCCAACACACAAGTGTGGCCCAAAGTGCAATTTTTGCTAGGTCGTTGTCTCAACTTGTTCCCACTTTTGACTCTCTTCTGTCTTTATCACATGCTCATGCAGTGGTGGGCATTTTTCTTTTGTCTTCATGGCATTCGGGGAAGGGCACACATTTGCACTCTCTGAAATACTTATGGGCCTTTTCTGCATTTCTAAACTAACATCATAATTGTCTTTGTTCTGCTTTGTCCCATGAATGAATCTTTTTGTATGCATTCAAGATTACATGTTTTTGTATTTTGCAATATTCCTTGATAAATCATGGTTTTTGAAGTTAGTTTAAAAAATGTTGTGTATACACACAATTGGACTGTTTTTTTCTTTTTGCTTTGTATTTCAGGTCCTTATTTAAATTATATGTTTATGTTCAAGGCAAATGAAAGCAGTATAATAAATGACAATTTTAATGTTAGACAATGAACGCCAACAAGAAGAATAAATAGAAACCCAACTACATAAAGACATTGCTGTAGGGAGTCAACCATCTCTTACAGGAAGTCAATAACCATTCAACATCAAGCAGAAACAACAAAGCATGAAGTAGAAAACACCATGTATCGTTCTAAACAATCTAAAGAAGATTGGTCAGTGCTTGAATCAAAGTTAAATGAGAAACTCAACAATTACCTAGAAGCCATTGAAGAAATTTAACAGAAAATGGACTAAAACATGAAAGTAATACTTGAAGTTGTAAAAATTGTAAACCTCTGTTCTTGTATGCAAGTGGTGAAGCTGGTTCTGACAAAACCTATGCAATTAAAACAATCAGGACATTTTTTGAAGATAAAACAAATAACCTTTCAGCTGTTGTATCAGTCCCCACAGGTCTAGCTACATACAGCATAGGAGGTACAACTTTACACAGACTCCTCTCCTCCTACTCCTCTCAGTTGAACACCAAAACAAATTAGAATATTACAAATTGGCAGCAGGAGCTGCAACTGAATTACACAGAATTCTGTCAAATTAAGGTTCTCCTAGTAGTTGAAGTAAGCATGGTTTCCAACCGGACGCTGCTTTAATTCATCTAAAAATGCAGGAAGTACTAAAAACTAGATATGAAGACCTGTTTGGAGGAAAACATGTTATTGTCTTTGGAGACATCCCACAGTACACACTAGTGAAAGGTCAATCCATATTTATAACATTAGGCTACAAAGAATGTCGTAATAGACTTGACAGCATAGGCAATATCAATCTGTTGTCATTTTTGCTGCAGAGAAATTGCACAAAACATGCATCATCTGGAGATTCTACATATGCCCACATTTTCAAAAAGCATTACAATAGGTGTGCTTACTAAAGACGCAAAGTCATGCTTGAAAAGTAGATTCATAACGGAGCTCTATGGTCAAAACACATCCGCCCCCGATGTAATTGAACTAAAACAACAAAATCAAAAATGCATGCGTAAATTCCAACCCTTGCAAACTGGAACCAATTTAACGAAAGCATGCTGAAAAAAGATGCAACCCATAGTCCACCTCAGCTGCAGAGACAAACTAGAAGTGGACGGCATTAACACTCCAACTCCCCATGTGTCAACAAGCAACAGCATGACTAAATCACCTAGAAATTCTATCTCAAATACAGCTGGATAGGAAAAACTAACTCTTTGCCTAAAGTGCATAGTGATCCTGAAATGCAACTGACGTAGAACAAGGTTTAGTCAATGGGGCAACTGGAACAGTTGGTGGCTTTCAACAATATCCCAAAAAAAATAAAATATTCTAGTACGTCATGATACATATTGACAAACTTGACCAAACAAAATTCCCCGCACCACAGCACGTTTCCTTCTTTTTAAAGATATGTACCTAAGCAAAGAACAATTCTCTGTCTCTTGCATATGCTGTTACCATTCATAAGTCACAAGGCCTAATTCTCGACTGCGCACTTTAACATTGGTAGCACAGTCTTCAAAGAAGGTTTGAGTTACATAGCATGTTCACGTCTTCATACGCTCAGTGGTCTATTCTTAGTGAACTTTGATGCAAAGTCAATGCTGACATTCCTTGCATCCTAGAATACAACAGACTACGTGCAGTGTACACTCCACACGGTCTATCTACCCTTAACCTAATAAAAAAAAACTTTAAAAAGACAGCTAGTACAAACATATTCTAGCCGACTTCCCCATAATCCCTGTAAAAAAGAAAAATCAAATGCAGGACCTTCAAACCAAAGAGATCAAAGTCTCTGGTCCTTTTAATTCAGCAACACAACTGGAGTAAATTGCTATGCAAATTTAGCAATCAATCTTCTATTCGAATTTCCACCAATCGTGGACACTATTTACTTATATGGCTCATGTTAGGCAAGATTTTGGGTAGTACCCTTAGGGTGCACTACACAACCTTGGCCTCCTGGCAATAGGAACCCAACCTTTGGTATAAGTCTGTACTACACAGGTTGGTAGTGTGGTTGATCAGCTAGGCCTAGCTCAAGAGTGGTCAATGTGAGCAATAGGGTAGGTACACAGAGATTCACAGTGACAAGTATCCAAATAAACACTTTTACTCAAGGTTTCTTGATTAAACAATTATTAATTTATTTAACTGTCAGTTTGAATAAGCCTTCTACGGAAGGGGCAATATATAGTAACACACAAATACTCTCCAAAATACACACTCTACGTTTCTCTAAATCAGCAAGTACCCATTGAGGATGGCACACAGACACTTCCTACACCCTTAGGTGACTTAAATAGCTAGGACAGTGTGGACATTAATATATCACTGGTACATTTAGAGCATTACATAGAGAGTGTCAAAGAAAAGGTTATTAGAATAAACAAGAGATCACACACATATTCTAAAGCAGGTAAGTACTTATGAACCCCCCCCAATACAAAGTAAGTTAACCCCTTCCTGGAAGGAAAGGTACAGCACAATCTCAGAGGTAAGAAGAGTCTTTCAGGGAGCCAGGCTAGCCAATGTTAAGTTAGCAAAACTCTAGGTGAGCTGAAGCACTTCTTGCAGATAAGTAAAAGTCTAGCACAACGTTTTAGCAGTAGAATCAATGTAGGGCCACAAGCTGTTTAGGCTTGTGAGAGGTAAAGCTGTACGCAACTCTACAGTGCAAACAAGACAAGTCTCAACTGAGAACAAGTAAGGCTCCACGACAAGAGGTAAGTTCTCTTAGACTGTACAGTACCTTTGCATAGAAAAAATGGTTCCAGCTGGCTTCTGTTCCTGTGCAGTTCTGCAGATCCTGTTGTTTCTGGGCCTCAGTCGTGGGGACAAAAGGTAGGACTTCTGGGGACTCCTGCATTGCAATGGGATGGTCAGCAACAGCAAAGGACAAACTTCAAATCAGTGGCACTTTGCGGTTTCAGTTCCTTGCGTCACATCAAATAGCACCACCAGGGTTCTCGAATACTACTCTTGACTTTCCTTGCTTCTGGGGTCCAGCACTCTGTTAAGGTGGCTCGGGCTCGGTCAGTCCCGATTACCGGTCAGTCCTGATTACTGGGAGTCCGGAGGATCTTCCAGCAGCAAGTGTTGCACTCCAATCTGGTGTTCCTCTCCCTGGCACTTCGGTTCCTGCAGTAGCAAGGAAGCAGTCACAGCTCTGAGAGGATGTCCAGACAAGTTCACTTTGGAGTTGATTGGGCCCCATCAACTCGAGGGGAGAAGTCGTCCTTTCAGGGCTTCTTTAGTCAAGGTGAATTCGGAGCTTCAGCACAGCAGCAGGGCTTCACCGGGCAAACCAACGGTCCAGGAGTTGCAGCAGGCGTCTCTTCCAAGTTCTTCTTTGGATTCCTTCGTCCAGTGGTTGACTCTGCTTTCCAAGCCAAAAATCCTAGCCTTTTATTGGAGGTTTCTCCCATTCATCCCAGCCTAGCCTAGCCTAGCTGTCAATCACACAGCAGGGTGGCTGTCCTTGCCGGACAGCCAACCAGCCAATCAAATGTGGGTGCATTCCTGTAACCAAGGGGATTAAGCACAGGGAGTTTCGGGCAACTCCCTCACTTCCTGCCCGTCACACTCTGGAGCCAGAGGCAGGCTTCACTCGTAAATCCCACCAAAGACAAAACGAACAAAGGGACCAAACCTGGTTTGGCGCGCAAAGTAAATCTCAAGAAGGACCTTTACAACAAGAAATGGCGAAAAAAGACCAGGGTCATTTTGACAAAATGGGCACCTATGGGTGCTTCACTACAGCTTCTAACGCAGCCCGCGGTAAAAACACACAACGGTAGTTAAAACTAAACCACTGCCACCAGCAATTAATTGTGAAAAGGGTAACATACAAATGTTACATGAGAAACTCGACAAAGGGGATACCTAGTAACCCCTCCACCGCCCTATTGTAAGATAGTGTGTGCTGGGTCTAGAAAGTTACAAATATAAGTAAAGTCAATTTCACTTTACTGCTCTTGGAAACAGTAGTTTATCCAAGAGAACGTATTTAAACCTTTGGGAAATCTCAAAGACTTCACTGCACTGAAGGTGCTGTGTGTCATAATGTAAAAAGATGATGCCTATGGAGTTTGTCAGACTACAAAACCAAAAGAAATGCAGAGTTCAAATCACTGAAAAACACATGAGTGGGAAACAAGGTCTCACTCTCTCCAGGTTAAAAAGTCCTAGAGTCCAGCGAAAGTGCTGGGGGTCTCCAAGGTAGAGAGGAATTAGCACTTTAGCACATTTCAGAGAATTCTCCCTAACCGCTCAGAACAGCTATGCTTCCAAAGCCTCACCCTGTACAGAAATGCTACTAACCACCCCGGCACTATCAACAGCGTTTTAGGGCTAAAATAGGAATTGGACTGCTGTACAATAATTATTAAATTCACCATAAACACAAGGGAGGAGCCACAAGAATTCCTGATGTATTACTAGAAGTACTAGAGACAGAACACATCCCTATCAATTAAATCTTACACATGTTTAACACTTGGAAACATACATGCAGTCTTGAGAATGTCCCTAAAGAACAATGTTACTTCCTTTATATGTCCTAATGAAGAAAGAAAAAGAAATGTCATATGCAATATTAATGCTTTTAACCCCCAAGTGCCAAGGATGCGTATGCTCGTCCTTTTTGCATAGAGTTGCATAATAGCCTGGCACTTAAGCGGTTAAGATATCAATGCAGATGGCACTAAAAATAACTGTAAACTTAAACTCACTAACTTCACACGCGCCTAAGTATCTCTTGGCAAGAAAACATTCACAACAGTGGGTATATTATACCAAACTGGTACCACAACCACTTCAGGCCACTAAATAAACAACACTGCAGTTACTCATAAACAAAGGTTACCAGCAAATCTACCAAATGCCTCCGTAAATTTCATTAAAATGTATGTAGTCATTAAATCATGCTTTAAATTCACAAGTATAATCCGATATTGTTAGAAATACGCCAATTGGTTTCTAACTACTTTACACAAACAAAACAAATATTTCTTAATTACATTAGCCTTAAAAAATGCCATCACATATGTAATTACTTAACACACCCATACTACCAATGGAGAAAAAGTTGAAAAAGATGTAAATGTGATTAACAATAAATGTACAAAATGGTTTGCTTTTTTTTTTAATGAGTTTATGAATTTCCCATCAACATACAACAATAACACTTGAGTACACCAGCTTACAAACAATCCCAATAGAGCGCATGTAGGACAAATTATAATGAAGAGATCATCCACACCATAATACAATCTTCAAGGGTCTATGGAAGAATCATCTGGCCAGACAGTCCTCAAACATTGCACATAAGGAGCGGGCTCACATCTGGTGGGCGCGCATGCAAGGCGATGGTACGAATAAATGCAACATCTAGGTCGTAGCAGTATGCAATATACAACAGCCAGGACTCTATCGTGGGCTTAGACCCTTACCACCAGGTCATGGCCACACTCCTACGAGCCAACAAGCCAAGATCAACTTCATAAGAGGGGAGAGGGACATCTCCATCGGATGATGGAACCAGGGTTGGCAGGCCCACATGGGGGCCACCAATATCATGGTGACTGGTTCATGGTGCCTCTTGTGCACAATCTTGTTGAGTAGGGGAGTCAGGGGAAAAGCGTAAACAAATTTCCCTGACCATGTTATCCGTTCCCCCTTGGAGCGGTTCTGGGGATACCTGGAGGCGTAGTCTTGCCATTGGGCATTCTCCCGAGTGGCGAACAAGTCGATCTCTGGAAAGGCCCATTCTGCGAAGATGTTGGAGACTATGTCTTCGTGTAGACGTCATTCGTACTCTATGGGTAGTGGGAAATCTCTGCTGAGCACGTCCGCTAGAAGGTTGAGTTCGCCGAGAACGTGTTGGGACAGCAGGAACATCTTGTATTTGAGAGCCCACATCCAGATGTTCTGGAACAGCTTGGATAGCCCTGAAGAGTGTGTGACCCCCCCTGTCTGTTTAGGTAATACATGGCTGTGGTGTTGTCTGTCAAGATCAGAATTGGTCTTTCCTCCGTAGCTGTGTCTGAAAGGCCTTCAGTGCTTTGAATACTGCTAATAGCTCTAACAGGTTTATGTGGTTGGATGCTACTTGTGGGGACCACACTCCATGCGCTGGCTGCCATAGCAGATGAGCTCCCCAACCCGTGAGAGATGCGTCTGTCGTGAGAGTGGCATCTACTGCAGGGGTGGTGAATGTCTTCCCCTTCAAGATGTTTTCCCTCGACCACCACTGCAGAGAGAGAACGAGGGCTTGCCAGATAACTATCAGATCCTCCCACTGTCCTCTGGCCTGACACCACTGGCTGTTGAGCCACTCTTGAATACGCAGCCACGCGTGAGGAACTAAATAAATGCATGACGCCATCACTCCTAACAGTCGCATGGCCTTGCGTACCTGTAACTTCCCGACTGGCTACATATTGAGGGATCTGAGAAAGCATGTTCTGAACACTCTCGTTGGAGAGGAAGACAAGGCTGTCTTTTGTCCGAATTAGAGCCCCCAGTAACTGTTTGACCTGACTGGGGTCTAAGCTGGATTTCTTCTTGTTGATGGAGAATCCCAGACTGAACTATTGTCTTCTGAGTGTTCAACAGGCATGTTTCGTAAGAGTCACCCGTTATAAGCAAGTCGTCGAAGTAAGGGTAAACCGGGACGGATAGTCTGCGCAGGTGTGCTGCCTCAATCCCAGAACCCTTGTAAACACCCTTGGCGCCGAGCCAATGCCGAAGGGGAGTACCTTGAATTGATGGTGCCTGTCCTCTATCATGAACCTTAGATATTTTCTGTGTGCTGGCAACATTGAAGTATGAAAGTATGCATCTTTCATGTCTAGTGTCGCCATGTAATACCCCTGTTTTAACAGTGGGATTACTTCCTGCAGAGTTACCATACAAAACTTTTGAGGTTTGACAAATTTGTTTGCTGGGCGCATCCCTAGTACAGGGCGCATAGTGAGGTCCAAGGAAGTACACTGAATAAATACCCTTGTTTACCTGAAGAATAGGGAAGGATTCTATGGCGTCCTTTTCCAGAAGTGCTTCCACCTCTTGTATTAGGATTTGCAGATGGTTTGGCGTCGTGCTTTGGGCGGTCTGAATTGTGGTGGTCGGGCGAATTCCACGCAGTACCCGTGGGCGACCGTCTTGAGAACCCACTGGTCTGACGTTATCCCCTCCCATGCCGAGGGAAAGATGTTAATCGCCCCACGACCAGGGTGACATGGGAGGGGACCTGGATCCGTAGGTCATTTCTGACCAGAAGCTGTGGCTCCCTTGGAGTTGGGGCCTCTGCCTTTCCCATGCCGCTGTCCCCTGGGTGTATTGTTGGCGGGGTGATGGATGCTTGTCCTGATTTCCAGGTGTTTCCCAAATTTTACTGGTTTTGTGTGGAACGGGATTGGCCCTGAAAGGACCGGCGGGAACAGTTTCCCATCTGGAGGGAGGGTTTTTGGGTGATTTGCTGAAAGCACTTAAGAGTCTCATGCTCCTTCTTGGCAGTCTCGAGGACATCATCGACTACTTTACCAAAGAGATTTGTCTCCTCGACAGGCTTGTTAAGAGCTTCCCACCATCTCTGCAGCATCAAGAGTGTTATTAAGTACATTCTGGTTGACCTGTCTGCCCTCGGCCACGATGGCGAGCAATTTGGTTCTAGCATGTTCAGGCACCTCCTGGAGACCTTCCTGCTATGCGCGTGGAAAAGGCAGCTGCCGTGGGGATTTGCTTACCCAAGGTGTACTGCCTTTTTCGACTGCTTGTGGGGGGTGCCTCTCCCGTAGCAAGAGGTACCCCCCCCCCACCCGTTTCCGGGTGGTGGTAACCACTAGGGAATCGGGGGTGGCATGGCCCTTAATGTATGTAGGGTCAGTAGGCGATGAGCGAAATAATTTTTCCACCCTCGGATTTACTGCCATAGTCTGGGCTGGTGTGACCAAGGAAGGAGCCAATAACCTTTTGATGGAATTCAGAAGAGGGATGGCTTGGCTGGAGGGGGCTTTTCTTTGAGGATATCCTCCACAAAGTCCTGTTCAGGCAAAGCCTCCTGGGTGGCAATTTGAAAATGCTCAGCCGCCTTCCTTAAGATGGCATTGAACGCCATCTGGTCCTCCACTGGGGAAGCTTGGCAGGGTGTGGTGTAATGAGGGGAATCCAAACATAGGACATCTTGGTCCTGGTCGTGAGTAGGGAGCGTCCATGGTTCCGACTCAACTTGGTGACTGTCCTCCCATTCTCCCGTGGGATCCGCCTGGTCATCCACAGTGTAGTCTTGTAGAAAGGGAGTATCCTCCTCCTGATCATAAATGTCCTGATACGTGTCCATCTGGATCTCGTCTTCAGGGAGGATGGAAGTGTAATCTCCTGAGAAGGTCCTAAAGTTCTTTGAAATTTAGAAGCAGGCACATATGGAGGGTCCTCCCGAGCTCTCTTCGGGGTAGGTTGCTCTGAAAGTGAGACAAATTTCTCCAAACGATCCATACACGCTTCAAATTTTTCTATGGTCCATCTAGACGAACTAGAAGGGTGGAAAATTTTCATTTTCCTCCCTATGGTGCTGAAATCTGTCACCAATAGAGCTAGACAAAGGCACGGGACTCTCTACGTAGTCTTTGTGAGTATCGGGGCACTGTGGAGCGTCTTTCGGCGCATCCGCGGGCCGTTCCTTGCGCTTCATCGTCTCTTTACACCTCTCCATCAGCCCCACTGCTGAAGCAATCCTAGCGATGCTTACGGAGATATCCCGCGAAGCGGAGCTATGTACCGGTTGACTAAGAGGCCTAGCAGTAGATTTTTCTCCTACCGGGGCATTAGGAGGCGTCAGAGTGTCGACTAAGCGTGCTTCGACGGCCGGATGTGTTTTTGAGGTAGTGCCCTTTTGCTTAGAAGGCCCAGTCGCAAGACGCTGCTGCGGATGCAGGGAAGGCTTTTGATCTTGAGAATCAGAGGATCCCGTCAAACTTTTCTGCGGTCCCGTTGTCGCTTTTTCCCTGTTTCGGCGGTACCGTCGAAACCGGGGCAGGAGTTGTGGGTTTAGTGTGGCAATCTTGTACGCCCCTGTCGCCGGGTGTTTCCCCCATAGCGTGACTCTTGTCAGGCCTAGCAGGGTCGGGGATGGGCGTGGTGGACCTAGGAATATGGTCATGAGGTCGATGGCATCCGACACAGATGCCTGGTCATCACTAGTACCCCCCATCACTTTCGGTGGGTGCGGCGGGGGGTGGGGGGGATCCAGCCAGCGACATGCCGTAGGCCGCCCACCGCTTAATGCAGCACTCCTTAAGCATTTTAGGGCACAGGAGTTCACAGGCCGCGCACCGTCGTGGTCAAGGGGTAGACAATTGTTGCACTTAGGGTGTTCGTCCTTCCAAGGGTATCTGGCCCTGCAAGAGGGGCAAAACCTAAATGGTGTTTTTTCCATAGCAAAAGGCAATAAAGGCGATGACGAGACCTAGAGGGCTAAGAGGGGGAAAGAGGAGACACATAGCTGAAAGGATATGGCCACCCCGACCCCACTCTCCGTAATGTGTAGGCCGGCCAGAGGGCTGGGCCACGTGGACAGCTCTGCCGCCGATCCTAGGCATCGAAAGTCCACCGCAGTCTTCGGTGTAGTACAGGAACCACCGTCGAAATGACTAAGGGAATAATCAACAAAGTCGATAACATGGTGATGACAATGTCTCTTATGAAGAGCTCTGCAATAGGGCGACCAGTAATCTGGGTGGAAAAAATCAATCTGAGGGACCTCGGCGCGTGTGGCATTTTGGGTACACTACACGTCATGATAGGGATAGTGTTACAGGCACGCCTATGCGGGTGTCCCCTTTTGGTCCCCGAAAGACCAGATGCAATACTCCGTGCTTACCACTGGATGTCGGACCATATGCACAGCATGTGATTCTAAGCAGATTAACAAGCATCAGAAACATATTAGGCGTATTGGGGTAATATTTATGAAGCCTGGCCAGCGTGTGGTATGACTGATGTAAAAATGGATCAGTTTATATCTAGCATTAAGCGATACACGTTTGGTTTCAACCATTATATATGCGCAGTCCTCCTCTAAAATCTCCTCCCCCAGTTTATTTTCCCACCTCTTCTTTGGAGCAGTACTCCATATGGAATTTCTGACATAAGTGTTGTTTATCTGACACCAATCTTCCCTCACCTTGAGCATAAAGTACATCATGTAACAGCATGAACGTATTTGGTTGTGCCGGGAAGATGGTAATCGTACCCTAAATTTGCTACTAAAACGAAAGTACATGAAAATATCTAGTGGGGCTAAAATTATGGTCCTCAGAAGGCGCAGCTGCCGCCCTCTCAATCTGAACGTGAAGCTGGACCGTCTGTACTGAATACCAAAAAAGATCAAAAATGTGCCTGCGCCACCAAAAAATACCCATCAAAGTCTGGCAGCACTAGCCATCCCTTGTCAAGGGTTGGCGATAGCATGACCCATTTGACTCTGGGTTGTTTGCTGGCCCAGAGAAAGTCCATAAGAATCCCACAAAGTCGGTTAAAGACCACTAACGGGAGATAAATCTGAATGTTCAGAAATAGATATAGGAATCTTGGCAAGACTAGCATCTTGATCACTGCGGTGCATCCTAGCAGTGAAAAGGGGCAGCCCCGTCACCTTCGCACCTGATCCTTAAGCTTATCTATTGTTATGCCATAATTTTCTCTAAAGAGAAAATCAGAGTCACGGGAGACCACCACTCCCAGATATTTGACACATTCCCTCTCCCCACTTAAACCAAATTCATCCGCAACCACTGCCATATTTTCGGTCAGTGGGAAAGCACAGATTTGTTATCGTTAATCCTCAAGCAAGAGAACTCCCAAAATCTGATCACCTGTCTCATTACTGGGCCTACGTTCTCACTTGGCTTTTGAATTAACAGCACAATATCCTCAGCATACAGCGAGATGGATTGGGGTTGTAAGACCGTGGCTGAAATGTTCGAGAGAGGAAAAAAAACAAAAGTTATTTTTCCAAAAATTACTTTCGGTCTTCTCTCCCCTGAACATTTCAGACTTTGCCCTTCCCCCCACACCCGTACTTACCTGTGGGCGGCACACCTTGTGTGTTGCCGTCTCCCGCATCCCTCCGCAACGCCGGTTCCCTTCACTTGCATGTATGGGAACTGGTGCGGCAAGGTGTGCTTTTCTTTTTCTTTTTAAACTTTATTGAGTCAGGGTTGCAGGGCCAACACCTGCAACCCCTGCTCACATTACAGTGCAGAAGGGTGAGAGGGACACCCCCGGAGCCCCCGCTGCCCTTCTTCACTGTAATGTTTCGTATGGCATATGGGTTTGCATTTTTAGGCTATATGAGATTTTCGTACAGCCAAAATTCTGACAAATATGACATACATTGTTTTTTTTCTGTCTTTTTGGGTGATTCCCAGCGGGATCATCAACTTATGCAAGTACAACTGAATCCCTCTCTACAGGTGATGTTCCTCAGCCAAGCCACCAAAGGCTCCATTGCCAAAGGAACTAATGGCAAGGGGAGGCATCTTCCCCCCCTGCCCATTACCAAAGGTTCAGATAGCGACCCATTTACAGTGATCCTGGGGAGGGAGGGGGGCAGGTTAAAAGGGTTATCAGTTAAACAATATCAGTGCCCAACCCAATTCTCTGAAGAACCGTGAACAAATACGATCATTCAACAGTCAAAAGCCCTTTTTTTTATTTTATTGGTTTATACAAACTTTTAAAGCAGCAGAAAACAAAAAAGCACTCATATCTCACACAATCTTCCACTTACAACGAAATGAGACTCATGCAATCAGTTTCAGTTAGGCCCCAAGGTCCTTAATTGCATCAATGTGGTTACCCAAACCCATAGTCCAGATGCGAACTTCATGCCACAAGCCGATCTTTTATTTCTTTAAGAAAGCTTAAGAGGCCAAACATTTGTTTTCTGTTCGACCCATCAAACAAGATTTTCCACCAATCTTCAGCACAGTATGTTTTTCAGAGTCTAGTATTACTGTCACCGCTGGCACCACTGGACCTACTACATTGAGATGGCCAAAGAAGCTGTGGAGGTCGTACACTGTGTTTCATCCTGGCATAAATCCAGATTGGCCAGCCAGAATTAAACCCTGCATAGAGGAAAGGGGCTTGTTCGCCAATAGCCTTGCAAAGATGCTATTGTCAACATTGAGGGGAAACTGCCGATAGGACGCACACTCTTATGAATGGACCTTAAGCAAATTGTCCTCTCCCCCACGCACAACAAAACCTTAAGCACAACCAAGGCAATACCTTACATGTAGTCTTCACATTATTCCCTGCAATACCTGTGCAGACCCTATCCCAGTTGACTGGTCTGACCATGCCACCATCCCATTATCGGTCACCCACCAGACTATGGCACATAAAGGTCAGGCTAAAAGCCTCCTCAGTCAACACCACTCATTCAAAATCTTCCTGGTCAATGAGCTTTAAGAAAAATGTGCAGACTTCACCACCACAGGGAAAGCCTCGGGCCTCCTGGAATTATTCAGACACTCTGCTATAAAACTAGAGGACACTCATTCCCCCCCGCCATAATCCAGCCGGGCTAAGACCAAACCATCTGCCTCATGGTATACCCCTGAGCTAGCCTACAAAAAACGCTCAGAGCATGAGAAACTGTTGTACAAAAACAATAACCCGGGTGACCTCACCAACCTCAAATTTCTCCGCGCAAATCATAGGATTCTGGTAACCGAGGCCAAAGCTGCTTACTACTCCACCATCATGGCAGCAGCCTCTACCAGGAGCAAAGTCGTCTTTGAAGTAGTTGAGCATTGTACCAAACCCTCACCCAACCTCGAGGTACCAGCAACTAAGGAACAATGCGACAGAATCAGCACCCTTTTATTGAAAAAATAGACAAAATCCGAGAGACAATCGAATCAACTTCTCACAGCATTTACATCCCCGGCACGCACAAGCCCCTCTGGACCGAACTCTCTCCTCTCTCCTCTCTCCTCTCTCCCCTCTCCCCTCTCCCCTCTCCCCTCTCCCCTCTCCCCTCTCCCCCGGATCTCCTAAAAATGTTTGCCTCCCTCAAACATATTTCTTTTTTAAAAAACTTTATTTATTGATGGTCATTACAGCCACTTACAGCACATTCCATTAAAACACAACACAAAGATGCTTTATCAATAACTTTACATAGTCAGACTTTGCATATTTATGGAGTAGGCCTAGGAGAGGCTTCATCACCTGATATATCACATAGATGCATCCTGAATGGGGCCCAAATGTCCTTGGGGTGACTTGTTTTAGGCAATGCCATCGCATACTGTTCCTCGCATTCATTAACGAATGTCAGCTCCCGGAGGAAATGTTCCATCTATGGTGCAGAGGGGCTTTTCCAGCTTTGCAATACATATACACATTTTTGCAATTACACAACATTAAAAAGTCTTGTAGTGGTTTCTGCCCCTTTCCCAATGTCCCAAAGAAATATTTCTGCGGGGTCAGAGAAGCTGGAATCTGTGTTATCTCCTCAATGACATCAGCCACCGCCCCCTAGAATCATGCCACCACAGGGCTGGCCCAGTACATATGAAACTAGCCTGCTTGAGGCTTCCCACATTTTTGACATTCCACGGAGCAGTTTGCAGTAAATGTTGCCATTTTGGCCAGTGTGTAGTGTAATTTGTTCAGAATCTTAAATTGGATCAGGCAGATGCCAGCGTTCAGTGACACGGCTTTGGTCAGTTGGCAATATTTGGACCATTTCTCTTCCGTGATCGTCCCCTCCATGTCCATCTCCCATGTTGCCTTAATATTATTCAAGGACGGAGAGTGTGCCTGTACCATACAATATAGTGTAGAGATTCCGGGTCCGTCCCCAGACATCATGGCTTGCAGACATGCATGTGAGGGGGGGAACAACGGCCATTTAGCGCATAACGCTGCTCTCATGCGGTAATATTGAAGTGCCCTCAGCTGCCCCCTTGGACCCTGACTGTTTTGGAAGTCGTCTAAGGTCACATATTTCCTGTTCGGGAACATGTCTAGCATTTTTATCTCTCAGTTCGGGTCCCATGTTTTCTGTAAAGCTTCATCGAATGTGGGGGGAGATGCCAGGGAAGTTTCACAACGGGGCCTCCGGGCCATAGGGTGTCTATCTGTAATTTTTTGTAAATCTTGGTACATGCCTGGTGCGTAACACTTACCGGGTCAAATCGGCATGGGTCTCTGTGGCGTGAGCTGAATATGATAGAACGGAGATCAGTTGCGGATGCAGCGTACCTTTCTATCCAGGTGCAGGGTGCAGTGTCTAATGGGTCATACCCGTGCTTGGCGAATTGAGCCTGCGCCACCAGATAATACAACGCAAAGTCTGGTGCTGCGATGCCCCCGTGTTATATGGTTCAACCATCTTCTCCCATTTCATCCTAGCCACGCTTCCATTCCATGCGAAAGTTGTGACCATGGACCGGAGTATATAAAAAAAAAAGCTCTGCCTGGCCATAAGGGTATATTACCGAAGAGATATAGGAGCTTGGGGAGGACCACCATTTTCAGAATGGCTATTCGGCCATATAAGGATATGGGGACTGTAGCCCATATCTGTAATTTAGTGTCGAGTGACTGCAAGAGTTGTTCATAATTATTCGCATAAAGTGTCTCCCTAACCTTGGACTTCAGTATGCCCAAGTAACAAATGTGTTGGGTCGACCATTTAAGTCCACAAGTGTCCGTTGGGCACGGCGTGGCTGGGGTCAACTGGGATTTAGCATTATTAATCCTGTACCCAGAGTACTCGGCAAATTCGTGTATGTAAGACATAATGGGTTTTAAGTTTGTCTCAGGGTCTCGGACGTACAAAAGTGTGTAATCTGCATATAGTGATATAGATTGGGTTCGGCCTGTCATTCTTATGCCTCTGTTCCCATGCTTTTGTCGTATAAATGCCGCCATTGGTTCGATAATTAAAGCAAAAAGTATAGGGAAACACGGGCAGCCCTGTCTGGTGCCCCTTGCCAATAGGAATAATTTCATATGATTTGTGAGAAACCCTAGCCCAAGGTGCGGTGTATAATAGCTGTACACACTTAATAAAGTAAAGGCCCATTCCAAAGGATTTTAGTACTGCAAACAGATACGGCATCGAAAGCCTTTTCGGCATCCAGAGAAATCACAGCAGCTCTCGCTTCGGGATCTATTTGTGTCATGACACCAAACAGTCTGCAAAGGTTTAAGGCGGTAGATCGAGTCGGAACAAAGCCAAATTGATCTGAGTGCACCAGGCTCAGCATACTAGGGAGCAGCCTGGTAGCTAAGACTTTCGCAAAAATGTTGGCGTCAGTTAATTAACGATAGGGGCCTGAATGAGGACATGTCCTGGGGCGGTCGTCTGGGTTTCAACAGTACGGTTATTACGGCTTCCCTCATGGATTCTGGCAAGATATTCTGTTCATCACCTCCTCCCATACCTTTAGCAGCACTGGGGCTAGCACTGCATGGTATTCTTTATAAAGCTCGGCACCCAGACTGTCTGAGCCCGGTGCCTTCCCTGATGCTAGGGCCTTAATTGCCTCTATTATCTCCTCACAGGTGATTGGTTGGTCAAGGGATGGTTTTGGGAGTTTTAAAGCATCAAGATAGTTGTGTGTTTGAGATGGATTTGGGTTCCCGATTGGAGAATAGTTCTGTATAGAATTTTGTGAATTCTTGATCAATTCCCTCTTCCCTTGTGATCACTGTGCCATCTGTCACGTGAATACCTGCAATGGAGTTATGTTGTCTTTCAGCTTTTATTAGATTGGCCAGGGACCGCCCTGCCTTGTTACCTTCCCCATATCTACATGCCATAACAGGGGCCGCAATGTACTGCATTTCCCTAGCACCCAGCTTATCAATATCTTTCAACAATGTATTGATGTCAGCAAGTATATTTTTATCATGGGTATCACTGTACCTAAATTCCAGGTCGCGCAATTGTGATTCAACCCTTGTCAGTTCAAGTCTCACAAATTTCAAAAGCCCCGTAGTCTTAGACAAGGACCCCCCCAACCCAGACCTTAAAGGTCTCCCAGAGCATTGCATAGCGATCAACAGACTCCTCGTTATTCGCAAAGAATTCTTCAATCTCCGTATAGAGGGACTCCGCTCAATTGGGGTCTTTCAGGATAGTCGAGGGCATCCTCCATCTCCTAGCCGGTTGTGGGGTCTCTGAGTAGCACCACCACCAATGATATCGGGGAATGGTCAGAGGGTGTGCGAGGGTAAATGTCACAGCTCATCAATGCGTTCGAGCAAGAGGAAGAGAGAAGCCAGTAATCTATGCGTGATTCGGAATTGTGCACCGAAGGGTAATAAGAGTATTGTCTCTTGTACAGATGTAGTGTTCTCCATGCATTGATCAGTGATATTTGCATCAACACATGCTGCAAAGTGGTGGCTGCATTGGTGGGTGTCCGATGAATGTTAGAGGATCGTCACAGGCGGTTTCTAGCACTGTGTTAAAGTCCCCACCCCTTATTATCCAGGCTTCATCCAACGGGATGAGTATATCTAGGATTTTAATGTAGAAGTTTGGGTTGTCAACATTGGGATCATAGGTGTTGACTAGGGTAACCGGTTGTCCGCCTATATCACCCAAAACCACCACGCATTGCCCTTGGGGGTCAATTTTGCAACCTGTATATTTAAATACCAATTACTGGTTTATCAACATGAGTACACCCATGGTTTGAGTGGAATATTCAGTGTAGTATCGCTGTTTACCCCGATTTGCAAGGAAATCAGTGTTCACTTTCCCAAGTGCATGGGTTTCCTGCAGCATTAATATGTGGGGGTGGTGCCTCGTGATGCAAGTCCACACCTTTCTAGATTTCGTTGGATTATTGAGCCCACGTACATTCCAAGATAGTAAATACATTTTCAGCCCTTCGTCCGGTGGATACCTGTGTGCCATTTGCGTTCAGCATCTATTTCCGGATTTGTGTGTGGATTTTCCAAGGAAGCACCACTCGTGGTGGCATGACCATATATTTTAAAACATTTAACTGCCACAACTGGGCCTGAACTCAACGTCCCTCTCCACCACCACGTAGGTGTCGGGAAAAACCCATTCCCCTCCCTTTCCCACCCAATCCCCCATCATCATCATCCCCCACTTGACGATGTCACCCCTTCAAACTTGTGGAGCTTTCCTGAGGTGACCATGTTGCAGCTAAACGGCTGTCCTCACCAGGTGCTCCCAATCCAAGTTCAATAGGTGACGTACAGAGCCACCCTCATTATAACCATTCAACAAATTTAAAGGATATTGACATATACATCCTTCAGTCTGCTGGGCCGTGCCTCTCCTCGTTGGGTCAGGGTCTCATGTTCTGATCTGCCCTGCGTTCCCTGGGTGGGAAAAAGGGATAGAGGACTCAATGTAAACCATGGCTGCAGAGGGAGTCTCGAAGAAATGCGCCCTTCCGCTGTGTTGGATTCTCATTTTGGCTGGAAAATCAGGGTGTAGTGCATTTGGCATGCTCGGAGTAGACGCTTGACTGGTTTGTATGAGCCATTTGTTTTTACGCCTGCGACGAACGAAATCTAGATAAATGTGTATGTTCTCCTCGTAGTGCAGCGTACCTTTTTCCATAGCCAACCTGAGGATTGTGCCCCTGTAATTGAGGAGGCGAACAATTATCGTGCAGGTGGTGCTCCGGGTCTGGGCACAGGGGCCAGAGTGCGGTGAGCCCTTCGACCAGGAAGTGCTCTGAAAAGGATCCTGCGTTGAAGAGAGATTTCAGGAGAGATTCCACGCATCCCTCCATTGAACCTTTGCAAAAGGATTCCGGAACCCCGACTACCCGGATGTTGTTTCTCCTAGATCTAGATTTGAGATCCTTGCGCTTGCTTTGCATCTTAGACAGGTCCCTTTTTAGTTGAGCAATATCCTAGCCATTTTGAGTAATTTTGTCTTCATTCGAGCTGATTCTGCCCTCTGCCTCCGTAATATGTGCACTTTCTTTGTCCACGCTTGCTTTAAGTGAGCCAATAGTTGCAACAATGTTGTCTAATTTGACGTTCATAGCTAGGAATCCGTTTTGCACAATAGCCGTCAGGCGGTCCTCTCCATCATTGTCTAGTGTCTCCGTTTGGTTGTTGGCTGCTGCCAACGTTTCCGCCGTGGGGCCCTGCCTCAGAGCTCTTGAACAAATCCATTTACCCTTTCTTTTTGGCGCCTGCTCCCTTCGTCATCTCCCCTGTAGCAGCGTTCTTTGTGCCTTGCACCGCAAGATACGATAGGATGGGGCAGCTCCGGTATGATTGTTCTTATACTAGACAGTATGCCTCACCAGCCATCGCCTGAGCATCCTGGTGTTAGGAACTGAACACGATTGGGGCTCCCCAAGCCACTCTGTCAACGGATAGATCCAATTAATGTCCGTAGGCTGAATAAGTGTTTACACCACATGACCCGGGATGCTCCAGTTTCACACCATACGAGAGCTCAAACCGTCTTTCCAGCGATAGAAGGCTCTACTGTTACTTAGCACTGTCAAATCAACATTATACAGGATGTAGTACCATATAGTGGTCTGTGTTGCGAGGCTCAGTGTCACCACAGGGACACTCGCTGAGTATCCAGGGACTCCACCGGTCGTCTCTGGCATAGGAGTGGGCGATGTGTCTGGCTTGCCGTGATTTGCAGTCATACCTGCCTTATTATCCATTCCAGAGAATGAACTGTGTACTCCGACGTCACAGGACCGCCTGATTTTTGTTTTCGGGGTGCGATCCCCAACCATGACACCCCACCTTAGTTACTTTCGCCTCTCTTGGTAACACCAGTTATGGGGGACAGTATGTCCCAACTTCACTGTGGTCTCTGTGTCCCCTGCCTCCGCTTCACTGCATCTCACTGTTAAACCCCAGTGTTCCAGTCTTCGTTATAGGTTTACACCACAAGACGAGGGTTGGCCAGTTCTTCCCCAACTCAATGGCTCAGTCAATGTGTCCAGTATAGTAGGAATCACTTATGTGTAGTCCCGCTGGTAAAGCTACCGTGTGCAGGATCCAGATTTAACCAGGGGTCTAGGTAGCGAGGTTCATCATCGTCAAACATATGTGCAGTGAACTTCCATAGTCTCTCTCAATCGCCCTTAATGGAGAGGTCAGCAATGTGTTGAGCCCGGCGTGCTTCATGTCTGTACCTGCACTGTAATCTGCGTCTGAGGATGGACTGTGTTCTCTCACGTAGTCCAGCTTCGTTGGGTACAGTTGATCCGTGGCAAAGCGTAGCGCCACCGTAGCTCGGCACCGGAGGAGCCTGCACACCGCCGCAGCACCATGTATAGCAGGAGGTCTGGTCAATTCCGGATGGTAGTTCACCGTATAGTTGTCCCGGATGCGTGCTTTGATGGTTGACCTATAATGGTAGGGAGTAGTTCCCCAATGTGGTTGATGCCCTGCTTCACGAGGCATACACTAGCGCCGTCTCAATGCTGTCAGGTCTCCCCAGTGGTTACCACTCTGCAGGGTGTGTGGGCCTGCACTCCCGAACAATGTCCTAAGGGCTGGGGAGGAGGATCGCGCATATTCTGCGTGAGGTGCCGGGGAGAGGGCATTGAGGTAAAGCAGTTTTGTCCGGGAACAGCCGCCCACTGTAGTATGACCGTGTTATGGGGCAGCGTCACGCTCAGACGGTCTCCCCACCTTCATGACGCTGGGATTCACCTCAAGATAGTGTGTGGCTGGCGCCTCCTCTCTGCTTGGCTGGGTCACAGGGAAGCAGGTTTCCGCGGGCCTTCCCCAACACTGCAACGCAGGGCGGCCGCAGGTATAAAGTTGCAACCAGAATATACTTTGCCGTTCAGGCAATGGAGTCAGTCGGATCGATGGTGGGGTCGCAGGTTGGTTTAGGAGTCGCCTCAACCATGCAATCCCCAATGATGCTGCCTTCAAGCGTGGTCAAATCCTTGGCGGGGCTTCTGCTAGCGCCCAGCACCATCCGTCAGAGTCCTGCAATGCTGCCAAAATCCGTCTGAGTGGCGAGCTGCGTAGTGTAGCTGGCGCCTGCTGCTAGTCTGCAGCTCCTCCCCCCAACGGCCTCAAGCAGTCACTGCCATGAGTGGCCCACGCATCTCTGCATGCACCACATTTTTTTCCGACAAATTATCTCAGCTGTTTTCCTGCTGTTCCGGTTAATGTGCCCCGGACCTTCAGACAATGACATGTATGTTTCCAGTCTGTGGGTGGCCCCCAAACAGGATTATTATAAATCAGCATTTGTTTCGGTTCGGAGCTCCGTGGATTAGGCAGCCATCGCTAAAGCACGCAACAGTGCCCCCCCCCCTCAAACCTACTTCTTAACATGATGATATAATCCAGGCCTCCATCATTAAACAACTGTCGGGCCCGGGGTTCAATGCTCTCCTCAGCATCATCATCATCATTGCCTCCATCACAGAAGGGTAATTCCCGGACACCCTCAAGACTGGTCATATGACCTCTTTTGAAAAAACAAACCCCAGGTCCAGACGACCTGGCCAACTAGAGGTCCATTACGAACCTCTGTTTATTGGCTAAATCCTGAAAAGGGTATTTGCTTCACAATTACTCACCAGAATCAATCAACTCCACCTGCTAAATCACCATCAGTCAGGGTTCTGCCCCTAGAGACAGCCACCATCCAGGTGGTGGATGATGCCCTCCAAATCATGGATAAGGGAGACTCCTGCCTCATCGTCGTCCTTGACCTTTCAGCTGCATTTGGCACCGTCCACCACAGCATCCTTCCATCCCTCCTTGCTGACAGGATGGGATTCTCTGGCACTGTCCTGAATTGGCTTACCTCCTACCTCTAAGGCAGACACCATGCTGGGCAGATGAACTTGTTGCATTCTAACCGGCTCCAAGGCTGCATCCTCTCATCAATCCTTTTCAACCTTTACATGGAGCCTCTGTGCACACTCTTCAAAGATCCCAATATAGCCACCAATACGCGAACGATACTCAATTGTACACGTACATGAGTGTAAACCACCCACCTCAAACTAAACCAATCCAAGACTGAATTTGTTCTCATCAGTCTGCCCACTAAAAAAACAACTTGTCCAGCAATGACTCAATGAAATGCGCCTAGAAGGATTTGATCCACAACTCTGACTCCGCAAAATCCTTAGGCTTCACCATTGACAGCAGTCTGTCCATCCTGAAACACAAAGCCAAGAAGGCACAAATAGTCTGGCTCAGAATCTCTGCCCTTCAGAAAATCAAACCCTTCATCCTGCCGCAAGACTCCCAGACAGTAGCGCAGGCCCTAGTGGTCTCGGACATCGATGGGGGGAATGCTCTCCTGACAGGGCGCCCAAGTGTTCACTTGGCTCCCCTAAAAGCATTCCACTACGCTGCAGCATGTCTTACTATGGGGGCATGAACATTTGACGCGAACTACATTGGCAAGCCAGGACGGTTGAAGACTTCATGTATCATCTACAGAGCAGACAAGTACCACACCATCGTATCAGGCGGCTAAGCTCCACGTATCTGGTGGCACACGCTCCTCTGGCAGCAAATTGACCAACCAGCTTCAATCCCAGCTTGTCCACAAAGAGGAGCCGCAAACGATCCTTCTCTTGTCATGCAGCCAACCTCTGGAGCTCTATCCCAGTGTAAGCTCGGAATGCCCCCACAATTCCCCAATGTCGCAAATCTCTCAAAACATGGCTCTTTCAACTACACCTGACCAAGGACTAAATCCAATGGACGCGCATACCGATGCATAGACCTTACAGTACTGCGCTGTTACAAGATGCCAGTCCAAATGCTGGCTACCCACACTCCATCTGTACAGCGCTCTGCTGCTCTATAGCTAGATATGTGCTTTAAAAACAAGAAATCTGATGGCTTCCCAGGCTTGTGCAATTGTATTATCGTCCCTTCTCTGTGTGTTGTGGGAAAGGTACCTACGTCTCTAACACAACCAGATTAGATGTAGCACTAGTATATTTGAATACACCTTATATAGTTCTGCCGTCAAGCCATCCGGCCAGTGAGCCCTTGTTCCAGGCAGACGTCTAATAACACCTACAATCTCCTCCACTGTTATTTCCCGATTCAAATCTTCATGCTGCTCCCGTGAGAGCCGATATAGTTCTACCTCCTCGAGATACTGTTGGATGTGCGAATCTGGGTATGAGCCTCTCGGGGCATACAGAACATCGTAACCCCAAAACATCTGAGCCAAGCCCGATGTTTCCCATACATATTCATCATTCTGGTCTTTAATAAGCTCAATAGATATGTGTATGCTTTGCCATATTTAGCTTACTAGCCAACAGAGCTCCTAATTTCTGCCCCCCCCCCCCCCATATTCGTGCATTTCGTGGTACCTACTCAGAAATGCAACCTCCCGCAACGCGTTCTCTTGGAAGCGAACACGTTTTGTTCTAATTTCTGCCAGTTTGCGCTCATTCCCCCATCCAATGGAAATCGGATTCTAGGACTTTGTGCTTACCCTTGTTTGCATTTAGCCCCTTCCCGATCATTTGACGTATCCCATCCTCCTTGGCCATGCACTGCCCACCACCCGAATTGAACATTTAAAGGGCTCCCATAGCATCCCAAACAAGTCCACAGAGCCTTGATTAAGTTAAAAACGCAGGCTATTTCATCCTTTATCTCCAGGAAAAAACTGCCCTTGATAGCCTCCGCTTTAACGTGCCACTTTGCCTCCTTATGGTTCATTCCTCGTATAAGACCCACAAGAGTAACCAGAGAGAGGTCTGATAAAGTGTGCAGGAACATTTCACTATCTCCATATTGTAATACATTTGTTGGAGAGACTAAAAGAAAATCTATACGAGAGGCTGTCATGGACCCAGGAGTGAAAGGTGTAATCCCTCAGCCCAGTGTGTTTTAGTCTCCATACGTCAACTAAGTCATAGACAGAAAATAAATCCTCTATCTTCTGACCCGCCATGGACTGCCTTGACAATACTTTTTAGGGGATATCAACCCTAGGATCTAATATAGTATTAAAATCCCCCGCCCCAGAGTAGGAAAGAATCCTCCAATAATGCTAGACTACGAAGGACCCAGTCCAAGAAAAAACAGCTCATCCGAATTCAGAGCATAGGTATTGACCAATGTAACCCTAACACCAAGGATGTAACCCTTCACGCTCAGAGCCCTCCCCTCTTGACCCCAGAGGACCTCTTGCACGCGGAACCAGAGGGTGTTGTGAATTAAAATTGCAACTCCCATGGAATACATGGAATAGGAGTAATATCTATGGCATCCCCACTAGGAGGCCGAACGTCCCTCTTAGTGGTGCGCAAGGCGTGTTTCTTGCCAGAATGGGACATTTATGTCATGTCGTTTTAACTACAGTAGTATTCTTTTGATTTTGAGTGGATGATTACATCCTCCAATACTCCAGGTAGCCACTTTAATTACCATCTAGCAATGTCCTGGGCTTCGCCTCCTCAGGGGCCATTATCATACACATCTTCATCATTGCTGTGAATCACATCACTCCACAGGGTAGAAGCGGACACCCAATCTGAACCTTCCCTTCCATACAGACCTGCAAACCATCTTGATTGTGGTGCACTCAAAGTACAAACTAAACCCAGCAACAGTGCAACAAAACCACATAACAAGCCCCTCGCATTGAGTCCGACCCGTTCTCCCCCGCCCCACCCGTTTATCAACTTAGGCGATGAACGTATGGGGCGCTCAACCTGCTCCAACTTAGCCACTCAAAATGATTAATTCGTACAATGGGCAGAGATACTCAGTGCCCAAACTGGACACCCTCGGCCCCTCATATTGTCTTTCTGATTGTTTCCACTAAGGCGCTGGCTGCCACCGGTGATGTAAAGAAATAGACCTTTACTTCATATTGGATTCTGAGTTTAGCAGGGAACAACATAAACATTTGATGTTATAGTATGGCAATGCCAGGTTCACTCCAACTAATGTCCCCCTAGATGCCTGAACTGCACAAGAAAAGTCTGCACAGATCTGGATAGAATCCCCATCATAGTTCAATTCCCCTTTGAGCCTTGACATTCCCAGGATAGCATCTCGGTCTCTATAATTTGGAAAAGGCAATAATGGGTCACGGCATGGCTCCCGGTATGGGTAGGAACGTTGGAATCCTATGGGCGCGTTCCACAACAACCATAGGAGAAAGCCCCTGCGGATCCAATACCGTCCTACATAGTCTTCCATGTGCTCCGTCTTTTGGGCTTCTCTTATCACAACCAGCAGTATATTATTCCACTGCACGCGCCCTTCCAAATCATCATTTCCGCTGAGATAACATTTAGGGAGTTCTCCAGTGTTCGAACTCTTGATGAAGTATTTGATTCAGCAGTTAATGCAGCGTCCTATAGGTCTGAGTTCCAGGACTCTGCTTCATTCCATGTAGTTCCCTGTGTCAAGGCACAGCTGTAGCAAATCCACTAACAATAAGTGCATCTAGTTTTGTGTCTAATTTGCCAACACCCGCCTTAAGGTGTAGGAGAATCTCTGACATCCACCTCTGAGTTAGTGACTTGCAGCTCCTCTTCCCTTTTAGCCTCTGGCTGGGGGTGACCGACAGCTGTTATTTTTGGCCGCTTCCCAATCGCCCCCCTCCCATCAAAGGAATGTTTCTGCTGGTATTTATTACTTTTGCCCATGTTTATCCCGGTAGATGCACAATCTCATCCTGTAGTACTCGATCAGAACCGCAGTGGACCCTCCCGTGGCCTGTGTGTGCAGCAGCCTGTCAATGCACTGTCTCAGGATATTCCGCCAGGTACGTAGCATGCCAGTTTCCTCTTTTCTGCCAGACACACAGCTCTGCCTGCAAGAAGTACATCCAGTGGGATACCTTCCCTACCATGTTAAACTTCACAGATTTCAGGTCACAGTTCATTGCCTCTTGGGGCTGCCAAATTCACAATTCTGCAGTGCAGGGATGTGTTCCGTGTGGGTAAGGAGAGCAGGTCTAGACCCTTTACCTAGTAGTGAAGCTGGTTTCGGTCCACTATGTCCTTGTAATCTGGTACTGTCTGTATATATAATACTTTACATTCCGACATGCGTGTCGGAGGATTCCGTGAGAGCAGAGGTGGCAAGGGGGCCAGACAAGGCCAAACCGAGGGATGGATCCCAGAGCTAGGAATGATGTCCAGGACAGCAAGGCTGCACGCCCCGCTGTCCACAGCTCTGTGCACTACAAAGACCGGAGCCTCAGCCGGCACCCCAAGCACAGGTCATCGACGTGCACTGTGTTCCCAGACCGTGCCGCGTGTTCTACAACTCTGTGTGCAGTGGAGCCCCTCAAACTGCGCCCACCACAGCACCCACCTTCACTATCGTTGTGGTGCACCCGACGTGGCTCTCGAGCACCCTAAACAAAAAAAAGATATTGTTTTTTTCTCCATGACCAAATGATTACAATAGGTTAATACACAAATGTTGTAGAAAACATAGTACATACAATGTACTAGTTAAGAGTGTCAAAAAAAGTAAATGTAGGTGGAAAACCTTAAGTATGATCTTCCATACAATGTTCTACAACTAACTATATTATCTTCCCTTTACAGACAAAGAAACACAGATGTTGCCTGTTACCATGTCCAACTAAGCACACTGTTTTAGCCATGGGCAGCAGGCACATTGTTGCAGGTATTCAACCCAAAGCAAACATACTATTGTGGCCATGTGTAGTGGGCCAGATTGTTCACGCCATGCCCCCAAACAATCTAGCCACTGGCCATGGCTACAACAGTACTACTACTACTACTACCATATCCACACTCCATACGGTCAAGCACCAAACAATATTCCCTATTCCAACTAAGCGCACTATTGTACCCGTGGCCACTAGCCACATTGTTGCAGGCATTCAACCCAAAGAACAAGTTACTCTCTTACCTGGTAACGTTCTTTCGATGGGATGGTCCGACGACTTATTCTATATCTATGACAGGTAATCACCACAGCTGTGCTGCTTTGGAAAATTTCGGCGTCTGCATCCTGCGTCGATGACGTCGATACGCTGTCCTCGAGGGCCTCCGTCGAGCCGCTGTCACCGGATGTTATAAGTAGGACGCACGACGCCCGTAGCCTCAGTTGGATTTCTTTCCCAGAAAGTGTGGCACCAATCTTCTGCAAGTATGATCACAGAAAGTCTTCCAGAAACGTAAGCTGCAATCGCATAAGAAATTCTGTAGCGGGGCAGGTAGGGAGGGAGCGATATGGAATACGTCGTCAGACCATCCCATCGAAAGAACGTTACCAGGTAAGAGAGTAACTTGTTCTTCGAGGGGAATGGGTCCTCCGATGTATTCCATATCTATGACAGACTTCCAAAGCAGTACCAATGTATTGAAGAGGGAAAAGAATTTAAAATATAGAAATTTAGAATGCCCAATCAAATTGCAGAGTAAAGGTCCGCCTTGCCAAAGGCCAGATCCTGCCCATGGATAGAATCTAGGGAGTAGTGTCTTACAAAAGTAAGAACCGAAGCCCAAGTGGCTGCTTCACAGATGTTATGAATAGGAACACCCTTCTGCAGGGCAGTAGAGGCAGCCATACCCCTAGTAGAATGGGCCCGTAAACCTACCAGAGGGTCCTTACCCGCCAAGCGGTAACATTCAGAAATTACCAAGATAATCCATCTAGACAAAGTCTGTTTAGTAACAGCTTGTCCCAAACGCCTTCAAGCGTAACCTATAAAGAGCTGATCGTCCACTCTGACCCGGGACATGCGTGAAATGTAAAAACTTAAAGCTCTCCTAGGATCCAACCTATGGAGTCTCTCCTCTTCCTCACCAGGATGCTGAGGAGGATAAAATGCCGGAAGAATGACCTTCTGGCTTAAATGAAATTCCGATACCACTTTTGGAAGAAAGGAAGGACGAACTCTAAGGACAACTCTGTCCTTATGAAACACCGCGAAGGGTGGCTTAACAGAAAGTGCCTGCAACTCACTCACTCTGCGAGCGGAAGTAACCGCAACTAAAAATACAGTTTTGTCAAAATATTATTGAAATATCGAACAGACATGAAATTCATCGAGTAAACTATCATAGAAGTAAAATAGTAGCCATAACAAATAATCAATGCTTCGACATTTCATTTTCATTGTAACAATTCATCCTCTCTAAAAAACTTCATCATTATGACGCTCATAAAAGGAAAGGTTAACTGAACATGACTTGAAAACTACCAGGGAGAAAAAAATAATAAAAAAAATAAACCACAGGTACACAGTACCCATAAGTGCAAACAGCAGTTTTAACTTTTACCGAAGCCACGTTAGGCCAGAGTTGCGAGCGTGCAATGTTCCATATCCATGGCTAAAGTTGGTCAAGATTTCAGGAGATGTTTAAGCAGTTTTGGTTGGAAAAAACATGTGCTCCTTCTCATCTACGTGATCCAGGAATGGTCCCCAGATTCTAGAGAACCTGGATGTCCTGTCTTCTAATGTGGCCGTTAGCTTCTCCATACCAAGTAGCTCCCAGATCTTAACCCACCAGTAGGACATGTGGGGGCCCTCTGTCTTTCCAGAACCTGGCTCAGGTGAGACGGGCTGTCATAAGCAAGTGAGTTTATCAGCTCCGCTCTAGGACCTGATTGCGGGTAGGTCCCGTCCTCCGGAGCATCTCCCAGCAGCATTATGAGCGGGTCCATGGGGAGGAGAACTCCACAGATGTCCTTTATCCTTGATCTAACTTCAAGCCAGAAAGACTGGATGATCGGGCAGTGCCACCACAGATGACCCAGGTCCCCCACCCCACTGCATCCATGCCAACAAGAATCTGGGTAGTAAGGATTAATAGCATGTAGTTTTTGCGGGGAAAAGTACAAGTGAAAACATTTTAAGCGTGCATTCTCTTACTGTCGTACACCTAGACGATTTTTGAGCTCTACCCCAGATCCTCTGCCAAGACTCCTGGGCACCGTCTATCCCCAGTTCCCTCTCCCATGCTAGCATGTAGGCCAGTTTCTCATCCACCGACTCCTCTTCTAAGAGGCGGTAGCACGTGGTTACCCTGCCGGAATGTTGGTTTTCCAACGCCGTTAACTCCAATCCCGTAGGGGACCTAGTAGCTACCCCTCTAACATTTGGGTTAGTTATCCAGTGGCGAACCTGAATATATCTAAACCTCTCGATTTCAGGGAGATTGAATTTCTCTTTACATTGGGCAAATGTCAGGGGGGGGGGTGGAGTTGTCTATGTAGAGTTCACCCAGCTTCAGGGGGTTCTCCCTTGACCATAGGAGGTATGAGTTGGGTTGAAGCCCAGGAGTGAAGGCCGGTTTCTGCATTATAGGAGACAGTGGGCCTAAATCCGGCGAAAACCCTTTCAGCGTACAGGCTCTACCCCAGGAGCGAAGTGCAGTTTTTGTGGAGGGGATGAGGCATCCTCTATAGGTACACGCTTCCCGTGGGATGAAGGGCAGATGACCCAAGGGTATCTCTGTGCAGTGCTGTTCAATGTCCTGCCATTTACGGGCTTCTTTTGGATGGGACCAGCTCAGAATGGGTGCCAACTGGGCAGCGCGATAATATCTAGAGATCGAGGGAAGTCCCAATCCACCCATCAGTCTCGCCCGAGTTAAGAGCTTGCGTTGGATGCGCGGGATTTTGCGCTGCCAAACAAAGCGACCTATTTCTTTCTGAAGGTCTAAAAGGTCTCGATCTGGGATCAAGATGGGAAGCGCCTGGAATGTACATAAAAGCCTAGGGAGAAGGACCATTTTGTTAGCACTGACACGTCCCAACCAAGATATTTCTTGAAGTGTCCACCTCCGTAAGGATTCTTTAGCTTCTTTTAATAGGGTGGGGACATTGGCCTTCAGCAGAGCCGCAAAGGTCAGGGTTAAATGTATTCCAAGATATGTGATAGTTGTTCTTTTCCAATTGAGGGGATAAATATCCTGTAGGGAATTCAGAGTGTCAGAGGTTTCTGATAGGTTTAGTCCCATTGACTTGGCCATGTTAATTGAGAATCCCAAGATCATTGTGAATTGGGCAAGAAGGTCTATAAGGGGCGGGATGAGGTCCGGGCCTCTCTCAGGAAGCAGAGGACGCCATCCGCATATAACGCGACTTTATGACATTGTTTCCCTACCTTGAATCCCTTAATCGTCGGGTGGAGGCGGATGTGTTGGGCTAGGGGTTCCATAGCTAATGCGAAAACTAATGGGGATAGGGGGCAACCTTGTCTGGTTCCTTCACCCAGGGGAATTTGGGCCGTCCATTGCGAGTTCATTCGAATTTGGGTGGAGGGGGATCTGACAGTTTGACAGAATTAGTTTAATGAATTTCGGGCCAAATCCAAAGCCATTCAACACCAATGTCAAGTAGTCCCAGGACATACTATCAAATGCCCTATGGGCGTCTAGGGACAGGAGTGATAAAGGGCCAGGGATTGCAGGTGCGAGGGAAATCAAATTTATTGCCCTACGGATATTATCATTTGCCGAGCGACCCCGGATGAACCCAGTCTGATCTATCTATGAGGGAAGGCATGATCTCCCCTAGGCGCTGGGTTATAATTCTGCTAATCAATTTAGCGTCAGTGTTTAGCAACGCTATAGGGCGGTAAGAAGTGCATTCCGTTGGGTCCTTCCCAGGATTTAGGATTAGGGTCGTGAAGGACGCAGCCATTGATTGTGTGACAGAACCTGTTTCCCATAAGTAATTAAATAGATCTGTAAGGTGGGGCGCAAGCTCGGAAGAAAAAGTTTTATAAAATGTATTTGTAAAGACCTCTGGGCCCGGGGCCTTACCCAAGGGCAGAGCTTTGATAGCCAGTTCGACTTCCTGTATGGTTATCGGATCTTCCAAGGGCTCCCGCAGGGCCTGTGGAAGTTGTGGGAAGTTTGCTCCAACTATAAAATCTTTGGAATCTTGTGAGTTCGCCAAATGGGCGGAAGCCTGTTCCGTGAAAAATGTCTCAATGATCCAGAGTTTACCCTCTTCTGTATGGACACACCTGCCCGCCTCATCTCGCAAGGCATGTATCCTGTTTTGCCTATTCTGCTTTTTTAATTTAGCCGCTAGCAGTTTATTGGCTTTGTTCCCCCTCGTGTAAAAGTATTGCTTGGTGAGCATCCTGGAATAGGCCGCCTTCCCCATGTGATGTGCTTCAAGCGCCCTCCTAGTCACCCACAAGTCCCTCAGAGAGCGTTGCAAGACCTTTGTTTTATGTATCTCCTCAAGCCTGCAAGCTTCATTTTCTAGTTGCATTTGCAATAATTTCCTAGCTTTACCTCTTTGTGCTGCCTGCTCGATCAAATGCCCCCGGATAACCGCCTTACGTGCATCCCATAGTGTCCCCCGTGTCATGTTGCCTGTGTCGTTGTCCTTCAAGTATAAGTCCAAAGTCTCCCTTATATGGGCATGGATCAATGGATCTTCTAGTAAGAAGTAATTCAGCCTTCAGGAGGGCTTTCGAGGTGGGGTAACCTGAAATGGGGAGATCATTAGCCTCACCGGTGCATGATCTGAGAGCGCCTCCGGGAGGATCTCCACCTCTTTCACCAAAGAGGTTAATGAGTCAGAAATAAAGAACATATCTAACCTGGAGCATCCCCCCCCCCCCCATGTACTGCTGAGAAGTGTAGTCTCACTCCTTTTGGTGGCAATAACGCCAGATCTCAATGAGGGAGTGCCCTCGCAGCAGCCTGGTGAGGGCTCTGAAATTGCTCTTATCTACAGCCGTTGGGGGTAAGTTTTTATCTACCAGAGGATTTATTACAGCATTGAAATCTCCCCCAGGAGTATTTCCCCCTCTGCATGGTCAAATAGAGCTTTAGATAATTTTGCAAAAAATATGTCTTGTTTGGCATTCGGGGCATATATTGAGACCAACGTGATTTTGGGCCCATCTAGTATGGCTACCACTAGCAGGAACCGCCCCTCCCAGTCTCGAACCACCTCCAATGTCTTAAACGGAGTACCTTTGCGAACCAAGATAGCGACCCTCGTTTAAGGCCGCTGGAGGCACAACATTTCGTGGAGTACAGTTTATTATTAAGGCGAGGCTCATCAGCAGGGCATAAATGAGTTTCCTGAAGGAATAAGAGTGTTGCAAGCCTGTGAAACAATGCTTTACGCTTTAGGCGGGAGTTTAGGCCTTGCAAGTTGAGAGTGACAAGTAATATTCAGCGCCGCCATCTCAGGCTCGGTGTGGCCTCTGTGCCCCGAATGAAAGCAATCATTCGATCCCATTACAGCCCTTTGTAGGTGCAATCCAACAGGAGGGGTCTGAGGGGGTCCTCCCGTAAAATCTGCCAATGCGGCATTGGATATGGGTATAGTGTGGTGTGTGTGGGGTAGAGATTCGAGGTTTAGCAGGACCATAAGGGGGTGGTGGGGGGGGGGGGAGATAAACAAAGGAAACAAAAAACATAAGTAACACAAAAAAATAATTATAATAGGTTGGGATAAAAAACAACCTTGCGAATCTAACCATCCTTGATTCCCAAGTACATTTTTTCCAACCCGTAAACATTATGGGTGCAATCCGCTCCGGCGCCCAAATCCGCTAAAAAAAATGAACTTCAACAGCCTTTAGTCACCCCAGATCTAGCCTTCATGAGTTACAGGAAGCTGGCGTGTCCCATCAAGCGGGGGCGGCCGAAACCAAACTGAAAGATGGAAGCGACAGTGCATGCCAGATCCCCCCCAAATCGTTCATCCCAAGGGGCTCACGACCAGTGCAGTACACCATGACTAGTGTATCTAAGGAAAGAGAACAACAAATAAAACCCATTTATCTGCAAGATAAGCAACATTAATTCAGGTAAGTCTCTGGCTCAGCCATTCGAAGGGTTATCTCACTCCAGCTCCGGGGAGGTCTCGGGAGCAACCCGCTCTTCAGCTCCTCTCATGGTTCTCGTTTCCTGCTGGGAGATTTGTTCTAGATGGCGCCATCCGCGGGGTTTTCTCCTCTTATCTTTTGGCGTGGGGCTAAAGGTCGACTCAGTGAGATCTCGGGTGTAAGAGTCCGATGAATTTATCTTAGATGTCTCTACCATCAAGGCCCCGGCTTCCTCCTTCGATGAAATTATATAGTGTTGGTTCTGGATGTCAAAAAGTAACTTACATGGGTAGCCCTAGCGGTATCGGATTTGTTTAGATCTCAGCCAGGCCTTCATATTGTGTAGCCATCTTCTGCTGGCCAGGGTGTACGGAGAAAGATCCTGAAAAAGCTGAATCGTCGCCCCCGCAATTGCACCGAGGCCGAGTTCCTGGCAGTTGCCATGATCTTTTCCTTCTGTCGAAAGAAGTGCACACGTGTGAGGACATCTGGCAGAAGGTTTCTTTTGAGCTGATTCGAGGAGTAAACTTAATGGGTTCTGTCTAACAGGTCTTCAGATGAGGAGATGTCCAGGATGGATCTAAACAGCGCCTCTACGTAGTCAGGCAAATCTTGGTCAAGGACCTGCCGGAAGATACCGCGAAGTCGCACATTATTTCTCCTTGACCTATTTTCGAGGTCTGCTTGTTTCACCCAAATGTCCTCTAGTCGTTCCTCGATTTTCTTCACTCTCTCGGCTAGAACTTCAGGGTCATGTGCGTGCTCACATGTTACATTTTACAGCTCGCTGACTCTAGCCTCTAAGCCACCAAGATGTGCTGTCAGGTCTGCCAGCGACCGGGCCAGAGAATCCTTGGAAGTTTTAATTTCCGTTTTAATTTCCTGGGTGATTTCTTGCTTAAAGGACCTCATCATTAACTCAAAGTCCTCTCTGGAGAGCGCCATGTTCAGGTCCTGTCCTGGGGCCGGGGGTGGATGTGCGTCTGCTATAACAGTGCGTGCGTAGGGCAGAGGTGTAGGCTGCGGAGCTAGGAAGGCTTGGATCCCCTGCGTTTTCCGCTTTGTGGCTGTTTTAGGCATTGCCAGTGGCTTCGCCAGTTGGTTGTGATCTCAGCACCAAAGTTCGTAGCCAAGGAGGGAGGGCGAGCTTCCATCCGCCGGGACTGGGGCCAATTCCTTAGCTTGGGTTGTGGACGGCAGTGGGCTCAGTCTTGTCCTCCTTTGCTCCTTTAGCGCCCTGCACTCTTTCTCCAATCCTCTTCTCTTTCTTTCTCCCTCCTTTCACTTTACTCTTCATTTTGCCTGCGTGTGTCTGTGTCTCTCCCTCTCTCTCTCTTTCTTTCTTTCTTTCTTCCCCCCCCCCCCACAGCTCCTCTATGGCGGGCACTGAAATTTCCACTCCGGCAGATGACAGTCTCCTTAAAGCCGGGGGAAAGCAGGACCCGCACACACCGCCATAGCACACCCGGGGCCTTGACAGAACATAGGCGTGCAGCAAGAGCGAGATAGGGCCTCCGGGTTCACTAACCCGCAACCGCACCCCGTAGGCACTTGATCGCTGGGCGGAGGATGCAGCAGCTCCACGGGGTCCTGCCGACTAGCACTCCCGCTCAGGGTACGGCGCCCGGTCTCCTCAGGAGCAAGTTGCTTGGGGGCTAAGGGCAGGCAGCAGGGGTGCCTGAGTCAAGGGCAGTGCCACCAGGGAAGCAGCCGAACTCCACCAAATGCCCTAGTCGGAGATCCACCCCGCCTCCTATTCCTCACCTCCAGGTGGCGAGGAGCTCCAGGATTCACGCTGCGTGCCACACGACTCCGCCGTGGCACTCCCGCTCGGGGTTCAGCTCCAGATCTCTTCAGGAACAGGTCGCGCAGGTGCTCAGGGCAGGCAGCAGGGGGGTGCCAGGGAAGCGGCCGAACTCACCAAGAGCTCCATCCCGCCCCCTATTCCTCACCTCCAGGCGGCGGGGAGCTCCGTTCCTCTTCTCCCCCGCCGCAGGGCTGGGGCGTCCCGATCCTGGCTAGGCGTTCTGCCGCTGTCAGGGCACATCGCAATGCAGGAGTAAGTGTCGGTTGATGCTGCCGTTATGTGCCGCCATTTTCTCGTCAGCCACGCGAAACTTTTTGGGGAAGAGATGTCGGCTCTCACGTAACATCCAGCGTTTTAGCTCACTCCCCACCAATGCCGCACATCAAGGCATGCTCGAGGGGTAAAAATCGGGCCAGAAGTCCAGGTTTATTGCATAATTTGATCGTGATTCGGGCGCCTTGCTACGGAGCTCACAGCAAATACAGCCGCATGGCGTGCCGCTTAGCCACGCCCCCCTAAAAATACAGTTTTAAGGGTTAACAGTCTCAAAGGACAAGAATGTAAAGGCTCAAATGGAGCACCCATTAGGAATTTTAGAACAAGTTTTAAATCCCAACCGGGCACCTGGAAAGGTGACGGTGGAAACACATTAGTGAGCCCTTTCGGAAACGGAGAAATTAAAGGAATTTTGAAATAAGAACACTCCTCAGACGAGCGCTTAAATATGGACAGCGCCACCAGGTAACCTTTAATGGTACGCACTTGCAGGCCCTTGTGGGCTAAAGAAAGCAAAAAAGACAGAACCACAGGAATGTCACATGAAAAAGGATACACATTCTTAACCCTGCACCAGTCGCAGAACGTTCTTCAATGGCAACGGTACAGGGACTTTGTTGCAGGCTGTCTGGCCAAAAGCAACACCTCCATCACGTCTTCAGGGAGGTGCCAATCCTTATAACTCAACCTTTTAGAAGCCAAGCGTGAAGGTTGAGGGATATGACCTCTGGATGGAGAACCTGACCCCCCTCCCGTGAGAGCAGATCGTCCCGGTAGGGAAGACAACATGGAGGCCAGATGGACAAGTCGAGAAGGTCCGGGTACCACATTCTCCGGGCCCATGCCAGAGCAATGAGGATCATCCGGGAACCGAACCTCCGTAACCTCCGCAGCACTTGCAGGATGACGGGGACTGAAGGAAACGCATACAGCAGTGGGAAGGACCACTCCACCACGAACGCGTCCCCTAAGGCTCCTCTGGGAGGAATTTCCTGCGAGCAGAACCTTTCGCACTTCCGGTTGACACTGGAGGCGAAGAGATCCTCTTCTAGGGTCCCCCAAAGGGCGAGATCTCCAGGAGAATCTCCTGAGCCAGCTCCCACTCGTGAGAGATCGCGCTCTGCCTGCTCAGAGCGTCCACCGTCTCGTTTTCGTCATCGGCCAGATGAAGTGCCGAGATCGAAACTTTGTGATGGATGGCCCAGAACCAGAGCTGCATCGCCTCCCTGCACAGAGGAAGTTACCCCGCCCCGCCCTTTTTGTTGAGGTAGTGCATGGCCACTGTCTTGTCCGTCAGAATCAGGACATTCTTCCCTCGCACAGCCAGCAGAAAAGCCTTCAGGGCAATCCTGACAGCCCTCAGCTCCAACAGATTGATATGGAGTCTGGACTCCGACGGAGACCATCGACCGCTGACTCAACTCGTTGGCATGAGCTCCCCATCCCGTGAGGGATGCGTCCGTCACGATCGTCATCTCCGGCAAGGGTAGCCAAAACGGAGCCCCCTTTTATCAGATTGCCTTCGATGGTCCAACACAGTAGGTCCTGGGCGACCGAGGGCGGCACCTGAACGGGGTCCGACATCCTGCCGGAGGACTGTGACCACTGCATCTTGAGAGCCCACTGCAGAGATCTCATCCGCAGTGGAGCCTCTGGCACCAGAAGAATGCAGGATGCCATGAGGCCGAGCAACCTCAAGAACTCTAACGCTGGGAGACTCTGGGCATGTTGAAACTTGTGCACCATCTGCAGAATGTGATGAGCCCTCACCCGGGGAGGGAAACACTGCCCCAGGGATGTGTCGAGTACTGCTCGGATGTACTGGAGCCGCTGGGTTGGTGTCAAGTGGGACTTCTTTAAGTTGAGGGAGAAGCCCAGCTTGTGAAGGGAGTGGCAGGTGACTGACAGATGATCCAGGACTTGCTCGGGAGAGCACACCCTGATCAACCAATCGTCCAGGTAGGGGTAGAAGTAAATCCCCCTTTCCCGAGATACGCTGCCACCACCACCACCACCATGAGCTTGGTTTAAACCCTCGGTGTTAGGGAGAATTCTCGGTTAAGGCTAATTTCCCTAACCTAGTGAGTCCCCCAGCGGCTTTGCTGGATTTTTGGGGTTTATTTTTTTCTCCTGCTAAGAGTGAGACTCTTTTTCTCCCACTCTTAGACATGATTTGAGATATCCTTTGACTTTGTAATGTGTTTTATGGGCTATGGGGTCTTTTACTCCATTGGGTTTCATGTATTTTGGTAAGTGTGTTACACAGCACCCTCAGGGGTGTCATAGTGACCCCCAAACAGACTCCATACCCTGGGACTGACTACTGTCTCCCAGGGCATGTAAAGTCACCATTGACTTTAATAGTCTTAAATTGTGAACAGAACCAGTACAAACCATCATATTGTGGAAGTACTGGTGGGGGTAATTAGATTGTCCCTGGGTCTGTTTTTCGAGGGGGCACTGTGCAGTCCCCCCTCGTCGAGTTTCTGGCTGGTGGCAGTGGTTACCACGCAAAATATTCCACTGGAATATTTCCTATGGGACTTTCCCATTCATTTTAAACGCACCACTTTTTTGGTGCAATGTTAAAGATACCGCCGGGTTATTTATTTAATATTTATCCCCCGGTTGGGTCTTTTTTCCAGGACTCAGTTTTAAAATGGCGTTTGTGTTCGCCTCTGTAACTCCAACCCAAGTCGAGCCCTTTGTTCCACTTTTTGTCGGGCTTCTGCACAGAAGCCTCCAAAAGTGGTGCCACTCTGTCTGGGTCTACAGGATGTGTGGGAGGGGGGGTTTAGGCACCCTGGACTCAGTTGCCTTGGCAACTCAAGTCGCACTCTTGTGTGATTGGCCCAGTGGTGAGCCGCCCGGCTCACCACTTAGCATGTTTGAGTGACAACTAGGACTGATGAATGGGGGTTTTCTGCATAAAAGCAGGGCTTTGTGGGCTGGAACTTCAGAAGTCGCCACAGGACCAAAGAATCCGAAGAGGGAGAAGCTGAGCCGACTTGCAACGACGACACCACCGGTGGAGCCCTGCTGAACCGCCTCACCACTTCCCGACGACAGAGAAGATCTTCATCCTGGAGAGTCTTCTTCCTCTGAACTGGTGGGGATAACCAGTTCGCCCTCTTTTCGCCTTCCTGGATATTCTCGGGAATGAATCGCCCGTGCCAAGCACCCCGGCGGCCGGATAGTCACGCTTCACCACTACCGTGAATAAAAGGGTAGTACCTTTTAACCCGGGAAACTCCGCGGCTGATTTCTTCCCTGGCAGTGCAACGACCTCCAGCTTTCCTCCACGTCGAGATCTTCTCTTCCCCTGGACGAAGCACCGACTTGCACCTGCTGCCAGGAACAACTGCCCCCGCTGGAGATTTCTCACCATTTCAGGTACTGTGTCCCGCCTGGTCTCCCTTGCAACAGACTGTTCAAGGTGTCACGTAAATCCTTGACTCTCTATCCTGGGGTGACTTGGGACCTGCTAACTAACTTTTTCTGAACCGATACAACCCTTTTTGAACTATCTGCAAAGACATTTTAAAGTAGTATTCAACTGTGTGATCTTGGACACATTCCGCCTTGCTCTCTCCAAGAGTGGGCCTGGCCTATGAACTTTCTTGCTCTAACAGTAGACTCTGCCTTTTCCGACTTGCCGTGGTTCTTTTTAAAGTGTTAGTATTGTGTACTTTCCTCATTCTGCCTTTTCCCCTCCCTTTTTAACTAACTTATTGGAGTGCCATCTTAGGTTAAGCGCTCACCTCTCTCTGTAAATAAGTGGTGTTTTAACTAAGACTTGTTCAATAAGTAATCAGGGATGTATATATATTGATAGTGACAGTGTTTGAACTTGCTTGCCATATTAGTGTTAGTGTATTTTACAAGTGTGTTTTTAAATAAATAATTATATACTTTTATACCAAAGCTCTGGTCAGTGTTTGCTTGTGCTACTGTATCTCTATACCTATTCTGTATACTTTATATACTGTCCAACTCCTCTTGAGAGAAGTCTGGCTGCTCAGCCACAGCTACCTGGTAAATCTGGGTGGTACAGACTGCTACCAATTGGGTTTACTGCCAACACCTGTAGTCCTAAGCCTTTTGCAGTGGTCCCTAAGGGAACTGCGCAGGTTTCTGCCTAACACTCGGGCGGAGGTCAATCGGAATGGCAGGACCCGAAACTGAAAGTGCGAGTCGCCAACCGTGAACCTCAGGTACTTGTTGTGCTTGGGATGGATCGGCACATGAAAGTAAGCGTCCTTCAGGTCGAGAGACACCAACCAGTCCTGAAGTTGAAGGGCCTGGAGGACTTGAGAGAGTGTAACCATCTTGAACTTGTCCTTCCTGAGGAGTTTGCTCAAACCACGCAAGTGCATGATGGGTCTCAATCCCCCGCCTTTCTTTGAAATCAAAAAATAAGGGGAATACCTGTGGGATATTTTAACCCACTCATCCAAGCACTACAACAGGACTGTGCATTACTGGCAGCGGAAATATCATAATGGCCGCCGGAAAGCAAGTTGCTCGCCAGAGATCATCAAAAAATGTGCAGTAAAAGTCTGAAAAATAGGCTGCCACCCACTTTTGCCATGTCTGAACACAAGAGATCACTGCCTAAAACCACCATTGGGATACCCACACAGTGGCCTGAAACCACTTGGAAATAGCAATACTCATTGCCAAAAGCAAACCAGAGCTGTTTGTGAATTCATTTTCTTGATCGTCAAAATTGCTAAAATCATGGCTCACAAAACCACCAAAAGGATACAACTTCTTGTTGGGTGTTCTACATTACTCTACTGCAAGAATCCACATCAGTACAATGTCAGCAAGAATCATATGTTATTAGGACAAAATCCCATGTTAAAGACAGCTGTCAAAAATGGGTGCAATACCGGTGCTTGCCACTGACAGGTGCTGGCGATTCCTAATCCTGACAGGAGTGCTGTCTTGCTGAAGCTAAATAAGCCAAAGCAGAGAAGTCTATCAAAATGCCATATAGAGTGCCACGCATTGAGTTAATGTGGGAAAAGACTTGATTAAAGATAAGTTGCTTATTTTGAGTTTATAATGTTATATATTTTTTTCACAAGGAACTCTAATGAAATTGACTAGAAGGCAATCTGATTTACCTAAGACTTTTAAAGGCTTGCTTTTCTATGAGAACCCTTCACACCTACTCTTCTCAGGCCTCTACACCAGAAGGCAGGAAATCGCATGGTCCTGTTTATCAGATGGAGAGTGGCACCCTGAACTGATGCTTTGCTGGCAGGAAAAACAAGACAATAGACTTTTCAATTGAATAGAATATGCTGATTTTGGGTGTAACTGTCAACACTGCTCTGGGAAAAACAAGACATGTGACCTCTGAGTCAAACCAGATTCTAGGGGCGGAGACAAACCACTGGGTGAATTCAATTGAGAGCAAATGTATGTTTTATTAAATTGCTTATAAAATATTGCATCAAGCTGACAGAAATGTACAACTTTTAGAGTCTTAAAATGAAAAATGCACTCACAGTTCAAGACTAAGTTGGACACTGTGGGATGTTCTGAGGCCAAGCCCTGTATTTATTAATATTGGAGACACTGTTTATACTAGAAAATTGAAAACTTACAGTAATATGTGCAGAGAGTGTGTGTACCGTGTAAGATTTGGTGCAAAACCAACATTGCAAAACCTACCAAAATCGCGAATAAATTGTCATTTCTGAACCCAAGCTCTTAGAAAGAGCAGGGTTGAACAGAGACCTGTCTTAATTAATCTGTGATATGCACATGTATTCTCAACAACTTGTGTACCTTGGAAACATGTTTGATTATGAAAAATTGTTTTTCTAAGTAAAAGCAAAGGGGAGGGACTTCAGCCAAGCCATAAACATAGCATCACTCTGACTCAGTCTGACTCACTACTCCCTTCTCCAGTCAGAGGACAGTAAATCCTTTAACCTATCAGGATCCTCAGAGGGTTGGGCATAGAAAGTCAGCCTCCACACCCCCTTTGGAAACACAAAAAGAACCATTGAGACCCAGATAGGGACACTCATTTTTCCACTACTCATCGATTCCTGCGCAGCACTTTGCCCGACCATATCCAGACAAAGACTCCAGACTCCTGAGACTCTAGATTCCAGATAGATCCAGAGACCAGACTCTAGAACCAAGCTCTAGAATCTTAAGCAGGGGCCTAACCCAAAAGCTGAACTCTTCTCAGCAGGCCTCGGAATCCAGCAACATAACTAAACTATCCAACAGCCGGGCAAGCTGTTTTGCTTCTGGCTTGAACCCTGTGCCAGAACCAGATCCAGACCCAGAAAGCAGAGCGTTATCCAGAACCCGTCAGACTCAGACCAGACCGCTGTGCAGTGCCGACAGCAGACCAGAGGCCGTGCTGTGAGCAGAACCTAGAGGGCCTGTGACCGTCCGGTGGCGAGTGAAGTCCAAACCTGACCCGATCGGTGACTAGGCCCATTTCCCTTCCAGTCCAAAACCAGGAGTGAGTATCCAGCCTAGAACTGTACAGAACCAATCTCTTAGTTTAAAATAATCTTATTTCAACCTGCCCAGAACTGCACAGAAATCGAGTGTCCATTCTGTGATTTCAAATCTGTAAAAGCGCCATCTGTCATTCTGAAAATCTACCTTCACAAAAACGTCCTTTATCTTTTGAACCGCACGTCCTAGAAGCGAGATTTAACTGTCATTTTAAAGCTAAGATCCTAAGCTGTCCAAACGTAATCGCGATATACGCACGCGGAAAAAAGTGCTGCGAATTGAAAAATTAGCTCAGTTTCACCACCTGCCAAAACTGCTCTCTCTTGCTTGCAACTGCCGAATTTCGTTTTCAATCTGATAATCATTCATGAATCGTTGCTAGTGTTGACCTGTACCAATCTAATGTAACCATCACCTACCCTGAATCTCCTTTAGTGAATTAAAAAGCATTTAGCATATTTTCTCATCCATTGCAACCACATTTCAAAGCATTTGGCCTGTGTTGTAAAATCAACCCCGTTTCTCTAAGCTTGCTGGGGGGGAACTGAACTGCATTTGATTGTATTCTGGAAACCTGGGTGCTCTCCTTTCCATCTCTTCATATTGTATAGGGGGGAGTGAGTAGTCACGGGGGAAAAAGTGATTTAATGGTCTTCTGATTGAATTCATATCCAGTTTATTTCTGTGTTGCATTCTTCCCCATCTTGCATTTCCTTGAAACCATACAAAGTATTCTCTGCTACCTTATTCTTCCTATATCACTCCTAAGTGATTAAAGAATTGTGCTATTGTAATATTATCCATTGTTGATCACCATTATATTCATAAGTGTGCTATCAAATATTAATGTATTCATAAAAGTGTGATATATATTGTTTTATTCCTCAAATAAATCTTTTAATTTGCAAAACAAACTTACTTCTTGGCTCAGTGAGGTCAGGCATTATATAAGGGTTTATCATCCAGATTCAAAGAATTTGACATAAGAATATGTCAGTAAGGGCTTCCATTGGGCATCCCAGACTAGACATTGACTTAGTTGGATTGCTGGATTGAAGTCACTTACATAACATCCCTTGTTCCTCTCCGCTACAGGCACCAGTTCTATGGCGCGTTTCTCCAGCAGGGCGTTGATTTCCTGCGCAAGGAGCGGATCTGGACTCTTCAAAGAGAGATTCCCTGGTGGATTGTCGTGAGGCCTCTGCCGGAAAGGAAGACAGTAGCCGTGGGCTATGATCTCCAGAACCTACACATCTGAAGTGATGGCACGCCATTCTACAAGATGCTGCGCCAGCCTTCCCCCAACCGGCGAACCATGGGACATGGCCTCATGACTGAACTGAAGCGGCTGCAGCAATGCCTGAGGGCAAAGAGGCAACTGCCCGAGCGGCCTCGGCACCTCGAGTACCTTGTTTTCCACCTCTGGTACTCCTACGGTGGACCCTTTGACTTTCAGCTCCTCTTGATCTACCAAAGGATGAGTAATATCGAAAGGAACCTCCCCTCCATTTCTGTCCCCTACGACGAAAAGGCGGAGGTTGGCGAACTGCAGCGCTCAACGATTTTGCTGCAGCTTTGGAGGTCTGCAACCTCTCAAGGCTCTCGTCAGCCTTGCTGCCAAAAAGATGGACACCATCAAAGGGCATGTGGAGAAGCCGGGCTTGTACATCAGGAACAAACCCCGACTTCCACAACCACGCAAATCTGCGCATTACGGTGCTCGCCGCCATGGACCAGCTGACACAATCGGCCATGTCCAGACCCGACCGAACAGATTCGCACATGGTATCCTTGCCATCCTGAACAAGAGCAAGAAAGCCATCCCGTTCTTTCCCTTTGGGAATACGTTCAGCCGCCAAAGAGACAATTCCACAGAGTATGAGTGAAACGTGCTAAGGCACACACAGAGTTGGCTGCCTGTAAAGCCATACCCCCTGAAGAAAACACTTTCTTCGCCCAGCCATCAAAACGTTAGTCGTCCCTATCAGGAGGGATGGTAGTTTACCTTCACCCACCTCAGAGATGTAATCCAGAGGCTGGAATAAATCCCTGAATGAGGGCACAGAAAAAGGCTCAAATACAGGCCTTACTGACTTCTGCAGGGCCTTTCTCAGAGTTTCCACCGGTCTCCAGGGCACCTCCGACAAAGCCTCCTCAAAAGGCGTCGAGAGAGACGACAGAATCTGCGTCGACGTCGAGGGTGGCACCGAAGGCATCGACACAGGCCTCGAGGGCGGAGCCCCGAGCGTGTCCTTCGACATCCTGGGCGCCAATGGCTTCCTCGGAGGCGGAGCCTCGAGAGTGTCTTCGAAGACCTCACAGGCTCCAACGGTCTCGAGGGTGTCGAGGACCAGGACCTGGAGCGGGCATGGCTAGAGCTATCCACCTTGTCCGACAGGGACCTTGAATGTGCCCTGTGATCGTAACGACCGCTCGAGCCCGAAGGCGTGCGAACAGTGTCTCTAGCACATTCCCTGCCGGCGTCTTTCGACGGCGCGAACGGAACGAGCCCTGCGACTGAAAAATCGCCATCATCTCCTTACGAAATGAATCCCATTCCGCAGGAGTGGAATGCTTGTTGGGACAAGCAACCCGCCGATGGGCGGTGTCCTCGGACGAGGACGGGGAAGGCGACGGTGTTTCCTGGAGTGCCTCGAAGAGGCAGAGGAATGGCGGGACCCACTCTGGGACCGAGATCCCCTGGACTTATGCCGACAATGTGGCTAGTCGCCCCTCGAATCGTCAGTCGAAAGCCCAGTGGATTTTGACTTCCGGGCTTGGCCACCTTACTGACAAAAAGCTTCTTCTTACGCTCCCGCAAGGCCTTCGAAGTTAACGACTGGCAATCGTCACAATCGTCCATGGCGTGGTCTTCACCGAGGCACCAGAGGCAGGCGTTGTGCGGGTGCTTCAGCGACATCTTGGAACCGCAGTCCCGACACTTCTTGAAACCCGGCCGCGGGGTAGAAGACAAAGACATCATGGAAATCTTCGAAGAAGAACTGAAAGAATAGAACTCAGAAGAACCGAGGCACGCCGAGATCTCCGAAGCGAACATGTTTGCGGAAAAAATAGAACTGAGGCTACGGGAGTCGTTCGTCCTACCTATAACATCCAGTGACGACGGCTCGATGGAGGCCCTCGAGGACAACATATCAACGGCATCAACGCAGGACGCCGAAAATTTTCCGAAACATCACAGCTGTGGTGATTACCTGTCATAGATATGGAATACGTCGGAGGACCCAATCCCCTCGAAATAAACATACTATTGTGGCCATGGCAAGTGGTCAGATTCTTCATGCCATGGCCCTGAACAATCTGCCCACTGGCCATGGCCACAACAATATGTACTGCGACTACTACTAATACTACACACACACTTCAAAATTCCTATTCGGCCTCTACCCAGGGCTTACATTGTCCAAACTACACAACTATTAGTTACACTTATTAGTTCCATTACATAAGTATTAAACCCAAATGTAGCATTGTTGTAGCATAGAACATAACACCTACATCAATGGATGTCCGCGGACACCTTTTGCTGTCTGTGTTGGCCATGAACACGGCGACAATCTCATAGCCGTTACGGTTTCACTGAGTAACCAACGGTAATCCAGACGTGGGCCCCTTGCTTACTGTGCCTTAGAAAGGCACAACTTCACCTCACTGAGGAGGCCCAAAAAGACTGAAACACTTGTCTGCGGTTGCTGATGGTACTCTTGTTCAGAGGAGAATTTCCTATCATTTCGGTTCTGGACTGCCCTTGTGGGTGGGACAAAGTGATATGCAAATAGATATGTCTCCTCTTGGAAGGATGCAGTGAGCTAAAACGTGGCTATAGACCCTCCCTGAGTGGAAAAATTCCATAGAACAGGGTATTTGAACCATGTTCGTTCTCAGTAGAGCGGCCCACACACTCCGTATTGGTAGCTGACAGTAAAGACGACAGAACACAGTGACAACCCCACAGCCATTTTTACACACAATAATGCATAAATTGTTCGTTTTCTTATTTCCATCACCCTCCACAGTCAGTCTTTCACCCTCAAAATAAACAGAAATCTATTTTTTAGAGCTTTTTTATACCGTGATGTCTGCGAGTGATGTTTGCAAATCCAAAACTTGACACTCACTTCACGTTGTTCACGATTATGAACCAATCTGATTGGCCAATTATGAATTAAAGCTGAAGGCTTCACATACCTTTAAAAAGTCACTACAGGTTAAAGAAAAAAGAAAGTAGTTTGGGTTTCCATAGGACTATGAAGGGAAAGTTGCTAAAAGAGAGAAATCTTTCCTAACACTTGGCTACTGTGTGTGGGTCTATTTCTAGGTGGCCTGTGTCAAGGGCACATATGCCAAATTGCATTATCAAGCTACGCAGAGATGAACAAGTTACTTCTTACCTTGTAATGTTCTTTCGATGGGATGTTCCTCCGACGTATTCCTTATCTTTGATAATACGTTTCCAGCTTGCTGGCCTCAGAAATTTTTTCTGTAGAGGGCACTGCGCATCGACGTCCGCCGAGTCGATGTCCCTCGACAGCCACCGTATCTGCGCTGACGTCACCATGCCCATAAATAGCCACATGCCTGAATTGGTTATTGACCTTGAAGGAGCATAAGCTGCAACCACAAGGGAATTATTACTGCGGGGATGGATGGGAGGGGCGATAAGGAATACGTCGGAGGAACATCCCATCGAAAGAACGTTACAAGGTAAGAAGTAACTTGTTCTTCGAACGGATTGTGTCCTCAGACGTATTCCTTATCTTTGATAGACTCCCATAGCAGTGGCATGTAATTGGAGGTGGGAGTAAGAATGTCACGTATCCCTTTAGGGACGGACCGAGTGTAATACAGCTTTGCCAAATCTGGTCTCTTGACTAGTGGAGGAATCCAGGTTGTAAAATTTTGTGAATGTATGTGCAGACGACCATGTGGCAGTCGCACATATGTCTCTGACCGGTACCCCTCTTTGGAGGGCCGAAGAGGCTGCAATACCCCTGGTAGAATGAGCCCTAAGATTTTGGGGTGGCTCTTTCCCTGCCAGTTTGTAACATTCCAGAATGGCCCACAATAATCCACCTGGAAATGGTTTGTTTTGTTATGGGTAATCCCAACTTGTGACCCGAGTATCCTACAAACAGTTGGTCTGCTTGCCTGATCCTAGCCATTCTGCTGATGTAAAAGCTTAGAGCTCACCTTGGGTCCAGCCTATGTAGTCTTTCTTCCTCTTTCCCCGGATGGGGAGGAGGGTAGAACGAAGGTAAGGTAATTTTCTGAGTAATATGAAATTCAGAAACCACCTTTGGGGGGAAATTAGGCTTCACCTGTAGGACAACCTTGTCCTTGTGGAAAACTGTATGTGGGGGTTTACAGGAGAGAGCTTGTAGCTCGCTCACCCTCCTAGCCGATGTTAGTGCTACCAATAGGACAGTTTTAAGCGTGAGAAATCTCAGCGAACAAGAGTGAAGTGGTTCGAATGGAGTGCCCATTAGGAAGTTTAACACTAAATTTAAGTCCCATAAGGGAACCTGGAATGGTTTTGGAGGATAAACATTAGTTAATCCCTTGAGAAATTGTATCACTAGAGGTAGTTTGAAATACGATGGTTCCTCCGCAGTGCGCTTGAAGATTGAAAGCGCTGCGAGATAGCCTTTTACAGTGCCAACTTGAAGGCCTGTGTTTGCCAAGTAGAGTAGAAAGGATAACACCGTTGGTGTACCACATGAAAAAGGGTCGATATTCCCTTCTCTACACCAGCTGCAAAATGTGTTCCAACGGCAGCGGTATAAAGACTTTGTTGCTGGCCTTCTGGCCGAAAGCAACACCTCCATGACGTCATCAGGGAGATCCCAATCCTTGTACCTCACCCTTTCAGAAGCCAAGCGTGAAGGTTGAGGGTTCTGATGTCTGGATGGAGAACCCGACCTCCCTTCTGCGAGAGAAGATTCTCTTTGAGTGGAAGACGGATTGGAGGGCAGATGGACATATCTAGAAGGTCCAGGTACCACGTTCTCCCGGCCCAGACCGGGGCAATTAGGATCATGGTTTTCAGGAATCTTCTGAACCTCCTGATCATTTGAGGAATAACAGGGACTGGTGGAAACGCGTAAAGGAGTGGAAACTCCCAGTCCACTACGAACGCGTCTCCTAGAGCTCCTCTCGGGGGAAATTCCCTTGAACAGAACAGATCGCACTTCCTGTTGGTGCTTGTGGCGAACAGATCCACCTGAGGGGTTCCCCAAAGAGCGAAGATCTCTTGAAGGACTTCCTGAGCTAGCTCCCACTCGTGGGAGACTGTGCTCTGCCTGCTCAGAGCGTCCGCTGTCAAGTTTCTTCTCTCCGGGTAGGTGGACTGCCAATAGAGAGATTCCTTCCTGAATTGCCCAAAACCAGAGCTGCATTGCCTCTCTGCACAGTGCCAGTGACCCTACGCCTCCTCTTTTGTTGAGGTAGTGCATGGCCACCGTGTTGTCCGTCATTATCAGGACATTTCTCCCCTGTACTGATGGCAGGAAAGCTTTCAGCGCTAGTCTGATCGCTATCAGCTCCAATAGGTTGATGTGTAGTCTGGACTCCTATGGAGACCAACGACCGCTGATGGTCAAGTCGTTGGCATGGGCTCCCCACCCCGTGAGTGAGGCGTCTGCGACTACTGTTATCTCCGGCCATGGTTGCCAAAACAGTTCTCCTTTCAAGATGTTCTCTAGATAGGCCCACCATTGAAGGTCGCGGGCTACCCTGTCCGGAATCCGGAGGAGATCTGTCATTCTCCCTGAGAATTGCGACCACTGAGTTCTCAGTGGCCACTGAAGAGATCTTATTCTCAGGCGAGCCTCTGGCACAAGGAAGATGCAGGATGCCATGAGGCCTAGCAACCTCAAAAAGTCGAAGGCTGGGAGACGTTGGGCATTTTGAAATGTGTTGACCATCTGCAGAATATCTTGAGCCCTTACCTCTGGTGGCGAGGCTTTTCCCAGGGAAGTGTCCAGGACCGCTCCAATGAACTGGAGTCTCTGTGATGGTATCATCTGTGACTTCTTTAAATTGAGGGAGAAGCCCAGTCTGTGAAGGAAGTGGCAGACAATCTAGCTGGGTCTGAGCTTGTTCCGAAGATGCAGCCCTGATCAGCCAATCGTCCAGGTAGGGGTAGACGTGGATCCCTTCTCTCCTTAGACTCGCAGCCACTACCGACATTAGCTTGGTGAAGACCCTCGGGCAGAGGTAGGCCCAAATGGCAGAACTCGAAATTGATAATGAGAGTCGCCAATTGCGAACCTCAGGTATTTCCTGTGTTTGAGATGGATTGGCACATGGAAATAAGCATCCTGAAGGTCCAGAGATACCAGCCAGTCCTGGAGCTGGAGGGCCTGAAGGATCTGAGAGAGTTACCATCTTGAACTTGTCCTTCCTGGGGAACTTGTTCAATTCTCGTAAGTCCAGGATGGGTCTCAGTCCTCCGTCGTCCTTTGGTATGAGAAAGTAGGGGGGGGGGGGGGGAGTACCATCCCTTGTTCCTGTCCGCTACAGGTACCGGTTCTATGGCACCTTTCTCTAGCAGGTCTATAATTTCATGCAAGAGGAGCAGATCTGGAACTTTTAGAGAGCTGTTCCCCGGTGGATGACTCTGAGGGATCTGTAGAAAGGGTAGGCAGTAACCCTGGGCAACTGTCTCCAATGCCCAAGCATCTGACGTAATAGCCTGCCATTCCGTCAGATGGTGAGTTAACCTGCCCCCTTACAGGTGTTTTGTGTGTAAAGACCTCAGAGTGGTTTGGGGCGGCTGATGCAGATGCCGAGGGTAAAGAGGCACCTGCTGCGGTCTTAGTACTTTTGACCCGTCCACCTCGGGTGGATCTCCTTTGGCCTCTTTGAGCCGGCTGTCCTCTTCCTTTCCCGAATGCGGAATAATAGCGAAAGGACTTTCCTCTCCCAGAGGTTCCTGAGGGGAGAAAAGGAGTTTGGCGGATAGCAGCTCCTAAAGATTTTGCTGCAGCTTTAGATGTCTGCAACTTTTCCAGACAGTCATCAGCCTTTTTTCCGAATAATGAAGAGCCGTCAAAGGGCATATTCAAAAGTCTGGCTTGTACATCTGGAGCAAAGCCCGACTTTCGCAACCATGCATGCCTGCGGTTTGTTGTACTAGCCGCCATGGCCCTGCTGATACTGTCAGCGGAATCAATGCCAGTTTGAAGTGACTCGCACATGGCATCCTTGCCATCTTTAATAATGTTAAGGAAGGCTTCCTTTTCCTCTCCTTCAGGTATGCAGTCAGCCGCTCGCTGAAGAAGCACACTCCCACAGTGTGTCACTGAACCTGGCGAGCTTACAGGTGGCGTTGATGGACTTCAACGCCATACTACAAGCAGTGAAGACTTTCTTTGCCATAGAATCGTACCTCTTGTCATCTCTATCCTGTCGGACAGTAAGGTAAGCAGTCCTGCTGCTTGATGAAGTTGCCGCTTGGACCACCAGGCTCTCAGGATCAGCTGCAGCTACCCTATACTTGGCTGATAATCTTTTATTGACAGCAGGGATAACTTCAGTAGTTTCCCAATTAGATGCAATATTTCTCTGTAAGGCTGCATGGAAGGGGACCACAGGATCCTCCTGTGGACCTTTGTCTAATATGTCTGTCAGGTCATCCTCTTGAAAAACAGGCGAAGGCGCAGACCAACCCATGAATTCAATAATCCTTGCCATCAGGGTTCTATAGGGTGTTTCGGCATGTTCCCCTGGGTCTGGCTCAACAAAATCCCCTTCTGGGGAAGTGTCCAGCCCACTTGCCTCATGTAATGACTCCTGTAGTTCTTTCAACCTTCTTTCCTCAGAGGTGAAATCCTCTGAAACAGGTAGTGTGGTCCTCTGCAACCCGAAGGTTTCCTGGTCAGAATCTTCGCCTTCTTCATAAATTGAAGATAATCCAGGGTACTCTGACCTCTGAAATGGTATAAAACCCATTTCTAAGGCAGAAGGAGCCAAACTCGTCATTATTGGGTGAGAAAACATCGATGTCGTCGACGCCGATCTGACAGGCTTCGAAGGCGCAGAGAACGGCGTCGCCGAGAGCGGCGTCGCGAAACCCGGAAGAGGCCTTGAAGAACTCGAGAGGATCGGGATCCTACTCAAGGATGTCGACGACTGCCGGAGGCTCTTGGAATCACCGTTGGCTGTGGAGTAGCCGTGGTCTTCTCTTTCATCAGTGTCGTTGTCGGCGTTGAGGCGATCGACCGACGAATGCGTCAAAGAACGCTTCGACAACGGCGTCGATGGCGCCGATCCATGCGTCTAAGGAATCTTCGACGATGGCGTCGAAGACGGTGCCTTCTTACCCGATGGCCCGTGGCGCTCTCGGGTGGCATGTTTCGCCGGGTGCTGCGACTCGCGGCGTTTTGATTTTTTGGGTTTTTCACCCGGGGTATCACCCTCAGCTGTCTTCGAGGGGGTCGAGGCAGCTTTCTCGAAGACGCTTAACATTTTCTTCCTGAATTCCTCCCACTCAGCCAGAGAGCTGTGTTTTGTGGGGCAGGAGACCCTTTCTGGGGAAACAGAAGACGAGGAAGGGGATCTTCGACGTCTCTTCTTTGAGTGTCTTGATCTCGACGAATGGTGGGAGCTACTTCGAGATCTAGAATGGGAATGTTTGACAGCGAGGAGACTAATGCCTCGAATCGGCCGAAGAAACCTTCGATGAGGTTTTGACTGACTTACCTCTCTCGAGCTTCCCCTTGTGCTCCTTCAAGGCTTTCACTGTCATGGACATGCAGTCCTCACACTCCGAACAATGGTGCTCGGCTCCCAAGCACCACAAGCAGATCCTGTGTGGATCCGTTAGACATTTTTTTACCGCAGTCTCGACATTTTTTGAAGCCGGATCACAGCGTTGTCGGTTGCGATGAAGATGCCATCAAGAACGAGTTGGTATATTTCGAGTAGATGTAGATTAGATTAGATTATCTGACTGAACTGAGCAACGATGTTCTGAGGCCCAACGAAGCGCGGAAAAACGGAACTGAGCAACGGACGCCGCGCATGGCTATTTATGGGCATGGTGACGTCGGCGCCGATACGGTGGCCGTCGAGGGACATCGACTCGGCGGACGTCGACGCGCAGCGCCCTCTACGGAAAAATTTCTGAGGCCAGCAAGCTGGAAACGTATTATCAAAGATAAGGAATACGTCAGAGGACACAATCCCTTCGAAGTAGTTATTTGACTCTTTACTGCACTTATGAGCCATTCCATTCTATAGGTGACAAGCTCTGTTCTGATCTTTTGAACCATCCAGGTGAATGTCTACTTAAACCTTTGCTAAATCATCTGCTGAGCCATCCAGTCTCTTCAGATATTTAAACTAAACAGCCACAAGTTTAAATCAAGCCAAAACCAGTGTACCAGAGATACTGTCCACAGCACTAGAGTAAATTATTTATCCAAAGTTCTATAAGTGGATCAGTCACAGAATAAAAAGGCAGAACTCAATTAGAAGAGCATGCAACTTTTCCTAGTAAACTATGGAAAAAGCATGGCCACAGAAACAGCCTCTTTGAAGTACCTGCGCTAACCCATTCCACACAGTGATGGTAGTCACACAGAGGGCATAATGTCAGAGGCTTATGACATCATCCAGAAGATGCTGCTACAAATCAAACCGTCATTGTGGTACTAAAAGAACCTTCCTGAAAATGACTTCCACCTGGAAGGTTAACACATGTTCTGCACATGTTATTTTTTTATTTTTAGAATAACATCATGACTGCATAACAGCCATAACTGATATATTCAGGAGTCCTTTTTGATTGCATTTTTGTCGCAAGTATTGTGCAATTTTTATTTAACAGTGCATCAAAGTTTTATTGGTACGCTGGCAAACGGGTAAATGCAAACTATTCAAAACCATCTTCAGAAAACTCTGCAATAACCTATAATGATCAGATATTTACAATGGATGATTATGAACGTTTCTGCAGTGCACAATTCTGAATTCAAACCTGATTCAGCACATCAGAACAAGCCCCTTGCTAGTTAAAAATAATGGGGATCAGAAAACTAAATGTTTTTGCTAGTAAAGTTAAGTGTGAACTACCATATGTAGTATCTCAGGTAACACCTGCAGCTCTTCGAATTCTCGGATTTTCAGGGGATCAACATCTTCCTCCAACTCCCAAGTGCTTTCTTCATACGACAAAGAGCACCATTTAACCAGATAGTGAGTAACTTCCTACAGAGGAACAAAAGAGTGTAAACATATTGAAAGTTACAGCAAACATCTACAAAGCAAACATTAAATTCATCTAAAATGTACAGAGGAAGGTAAGCAGAATTAGATGGCAGAATGTGACGATGCTCGATGGGATAGGACGTAATGTGTATGCAGTTGGGCCAAGGACTGAAACATTTAGAAAGATGCTTACCATTTACTGCAACCAATTCTTGACTGCATGTTTTTTTCAATGTATTCTATCCCATCAGATTGCCCTCAGTGATCCAGCAGAGTATGTGATTTGATCCACATTACCCTTTGATCAAAATCAAATAAAGGCAATGACAAGAAAGAGGTATACTCAGCTGCCATTAAAACATTTTTTTAACGTATTTCCTGTTAGGCAGAAACCAGTGCAGTTCCCTCTGGGACCACTGCAAAAGATTTAGGACTACAGGTGTTTGGCAGTAAACCCACTTGGTAGCAGTCTGTACCACACAGATTCACTTGGTAGCTGTGGCTGAGCAGTCAGACTTCCCTCAAGAAGAGTTAGGCAGTATACAGAGCATCACAATAGGTCAAAAGAACACAATAGAACAAGTAAACACTGACCAGAGCTTGGTGTAAAAGAGATATAATTATTTATTTAAAACCACATCTAGAAAAAAACACAGGCACTAATAGTAAGCAATCCAAAAACACGGTCACTAAAAGATATACACTCCCTTAAAAGAATATCAGACAAGTCTTAAGTAAAGCCCCACTTATTTTCAGACAGCGTTGAGCGCTTAACGTAGATGGCACTCTAATAATTCGTTTTCAAAAAGGGAGAGAAAAGCAGAGAGTAAATTGAAACAGATCCCAACATTTTTTCACGAACACAACAAGAGGGGAAGGCAAAGTAACACTGAGTTTAGAGTCAGTAGGCCGGATCCGCTTTAAGAGGATCAAACTGAAATGTGTCCAAGGTCACACGGTTGCAGTGCACAAAAGTCTTGTAACGGTTCAAAAAGGAGTTGGACCAAAAGAAAGGGACCAGTTAGATGGTCAAGGCGGCCAGCCCAGTCCAGAAGGTTAAGGGATTATTATTACCTTGTAGGAATCTTTAGAAAGGGAGGCCTGGCGGACACGGTACCTTAAAGTGGTGAGAACACTCCAGCGGGGGCTGGTTTTCCTGGCAGCGGATGCAAGTCGGTGCTTCGTCCGGGGGAAGAGAAGATCTCGTCGGGGAGGAAGACAGGAGTCTGTTGCACTGCCAGGGAAGAAACCAGCCGCGGAGTTTCTCATCTAAAAGGAGCGGTCCGTTGATTCGCAGTCCAGTGGTAAGTGGCTATCCGGTTGCCGGGGTGCTTGGCACGGGCAATTCGACCACAAGCCGGTCTGGGGTGCGAAGAGAAGGTAAACTGGTTGTGCCCACCAGTCAGGGGAAGAAGCCTCTCCAGCCGGGAGATCTTCTCTGTCGTTGGGAAGTGGCGAGTCGGTTCCGCAGGGCTCCACCGGTGGTGTCGTCGTGGTAGGTCGGCTCAGCTTCTCCCTCGACGGATTCTCAGGTCCATTGGCGACTTCTGAAGTTCCAGTCCCCAAAGCCCCGATTTTATGCAGCATACCCCCATTCACTCAGCCTAGGTGTCAATCAAACAAGCTAAGTGGTGAGCCATCACACAAGAGTGCGACTTGAGTTACCAAGGTAACTCAGTCCAGGGTGCCTAAACCCCCTTCCACACCCCCTGTGGTACCCAGACAGAGTGGCACCACTTTTGGAGGCTTCTGTGGAGAAGCCCGCCAAAAAGTGGAACAAAGGGTTCGACTTGGGTTGGAGTCACAGAAGAGAACACAAACGCCATTTTAGAATCGAGTCCTGGCAAAAAATACCAACTGGCGAATTAATATTAATTAAATAAACCGGCGGTTTGTTCGAGGCTATGAGAATTAAATAATTAAAGTTGGTAGCCTCGAACAATGGGAAAATCCCATAGGGATATATTCGTGGTCGAATATAAAAAGTAGTATTCACTGCCACCAGCCAAAACTCGATCGGAGGGACGGAGACGTGCCCCCTCGACTAACAGACCCCGGGCAATCGAATTGCCCCGACCAGTACATCCCCAATATGATGGTTTGTACCGGTTTCTGTTAATAATTTGGGACTAGTAAAGCCAATGGTGACTTTACATGCCCTGGGAGACAGTAGTCAGTCCCAGGGTATGGAGTCTATGGTGGGGTGTCACTAGGACACCCCTGTGTCACTGCATGGAGGGTGCTGTGTAACACACATTGTAAAAACACATGATACCCTATGGAGTAAAGGACCCCATAGCCCATAAAACACATTAACGGTCAAAGGAACACCATAAATCATGTCCAAGAGTGGGAGAAAAAGAGTCTCACTCTTGGCAGGAGAAAACAACAAACTCCAGAAATCCAGCAAAGCTGCTGGGGACTCACTAGGTTAGAAAGTTCAGCCTAAAGAGAGAATTCTCCCTAACATTTCCTCATGAAAGGCTACAAGTCTCATCACTCTCAATAACTAACCCTGTATCCCTGTGGAAGCAGGTATCCCAAGAGAGAAGACCACAGTGGATCTCAACGTCCAGAACTACAGGTAAGTATACTTCATAGCGCTTGCTTCCCTTTTCTATTCGGCAAGCAGGCACACGAGTGCTGGGTTTGCAGTTCCCACGTATGCAACAGTAGTCAGCCCAACAATGAACTGTCTGTGGACTCGCTGGCATGAAAAACATAGGACATCCTGCAATACAGAGGGGCAGGGCGACTTCAGGAGAAGTTAATCTGGCCATAAAAATGGTCTGCGATACAACAAAATGAGGTAAAAAAAAGAAACCAACTGCTAATGGTCCCTAAAAAGAGGATTTAGAATGCCCCAAAATATGAATTCTGTCTTAACAATCATCCTAATTGTACCAAGAATTTCATTGCTATTTCCAGTCAATTTTGAGCATGCCCACTATAGGTGTAGATGGTCCACCCCTCAGACCACAGTTCCTCGGGCAACAATCGGAAATATTTGTGTACATTACATGTCATTTGTCAGGAGTCAAATGAAAATGATGCCCAATTTTCAACCAAACTTTCTTCTGGCAAATTGAGTGGCAGCAAAAGCCCTAAAGATCATACCAAAACAGCGACCGTGTACCAGACGCCACAAGTTTGAGGCTTTCGGTATTTTGTAAAATGCAGTGATGAAATGAGTCACCAGATTAGACTTCAAAAGTTTCTCAACTGGATTTAGCACCCTACAAGCCACTGTTTAAGGATGGTGCAAGACCACGTGTCTGATTAGTTTGTACTGGAGGTGGTCAGACTTACAGACACCTTTACATTTTTGAAAAGTTTTAATTTGATCTCCCAAACGCACACCACCAGTTTTGCGACAAACTGCCTCCCTCCAATGTTCCAAGTTGAAACCCCTCAGCAGCGGGGTAACATTGGGATTGAAGTGGATCAGTGTCAAAGGAGAATGGAGATCGCCAAATTCATTTTCAATGAGAGACGGTAGCACACTCTCGCCATTACTACACCTCTATACATGATGGTATAACTGTGCCTACTTTGTAGCCAGACTTCAAATATGGCTGAACAGATTACTGTTAGGCCCATTGTTGCCCATATTTTGAGAAACATTTAGACCATTCAAAAGCAATGCACAGATATGATATGGTATAAGTAATTTATAACACGCCTGTACACAAGTGTTTCTAGGCGCGACAAGACAAGGAAGGGAAGACGGAGGGAGGACAAGACAAACAATCTTATTAAGCCTTGTGTCATTCAGATCGTGCAAGTGAGAGAAAGGGAGGGTGCAAGGGAGAGGGGAACGGAAAACAGGGTAGCAATGCTCTGTGTAAGTGCAGCCTGGGCAGCAAGGCTCTGGGTAGTGCAAGGAGAGCAAGGGACTTTAGGGTTACAGTTACAGCCGCCAAGTGCGTAGCCAGTGCAAGGGTGACTGATCAGGAAAGTGCCTGGTACCCGGTGAGCCTTTGAGGGTAGCCAAGCAACCAATCGGTAAAGCAGACATGTTGGTCAGCAGGGGAGGGAGCGAGAAAAAAGAGAAGAGGAAAGTTTTGAGCTGCTTCCAGACCTTCAGGTGGTTCAGCTCAAGCTTGAGAGGGGCAGGGAGGCCATTCCAGAGGGAGGCACCTGCAGAGGAAAGAGATCTACCCCCCCCCTCTCCTCCTGGAGAAGTGTTTAACCCTTAGAGTTGGAGGTAGCTGTGCGAAGGGCTCGAGAAGGAAGGCATTTTGGAAGAGAGCGTTGGATGTAGTGCAGGCCAGGACCAGAGAAAGCCTTGTGGACAATCCAAAGGGTCTTGAACTTGATCCTTGCAGCCACCGGGAGCCAGTGGATGGATTTCCTGTTCTGGATTAGTTGCATAGGACGGAGAGTAGAAGAAGGCAGATTGAGAAAAAGGCTGTTGCAGTAGTAGTAGTAGTAGTAGTAGCAGTCCATCCTAAAGTGAACCAGGGCTCTGGAGACATTGAGCTTCTGGGTGAACGTGAGAAAGGGAAGAGTCCCTTTGAGTGCAGCTGGTAGTGGGACTTCTTGGTGACATCTAAGATGTGAGGAGAGAAAGAGTGGAGTCGAAGATGACACCAAGGTTTTTTGCCTCGCAAGAAGTCTAAGGAAGAGGGCCCAAGGTGGGCGGCCAGAGTGAGGGAGGGGAAAGCAGTGTCAGGGGTCCCAATGAGAAGGATCTCAGTCCTACTGGCACTAAGGCAGAGATTGTTGGCGGCACACCAATCCTGAATCGTGGATAGACAGGAATGAGCGAGAGAGTAGGCTGAGAGGAGCCTGAAAGAAAGCCAAGTGTCATTCGCATAACACTGAATGTTAGAGAAGGTAGAGATTAGGTGGGCCAAAAGGGCCAAATAGAGGTTGAAAAACCAGGGTGAGAGGATAGAGCCCTGGGGAAAGTCACAGGTAGAGAGAGGTGGCAGAGAGCAAGGTACCAAGTTGGACCTGGGAGGGGCGGTCCAAGAGGAAGTCGATTGATCAGAATGGCGTGGTTGACCATGTCAAAAGCAGAGTAAAGATCAAGGAGGATGAGGGCAGAAGGAATATTGGAATCGAGGTTAGAGAGCAGATCTTCACGGGTGTTCAGGAGAGCAGTTTCCGTGGCTTTGGCAGCTCTGAAGCCAGACTGACGGTCATAGAGACAACCAACAGATTCAGTGTGGAGATTAAGCTGGGAGATGGCCAGCTTTTCCAAGAGTTTGCCCAGGAAAGGGGTGATGGAGATTCTGCAATAGTTCGTCGGGCAAGTAGGATTGGCAAACTGCTTCTTGAGGAGGGGGTGCACAATGGAGTGCTTAAGGGGAGAAGGGAGATGGGCAGCTTTAGAGATTCATCTAAAATGAAAAGCAAGACCACTCTTTTCTCTAGATGATTTAAGAAGTTAACTTGAAATCATTGGCTGCACCCCTCCCACCCTAAATAAAATTATTGGCCATTTTATTGAGCTGAAAGAAAAAGCAAAGCTTGAGAAGTTACTACAGTAGATGGGGGGTGCGAGGGGTACATTTAAATGAGAGACAATTCCCTCATCCTAACCAAGCTAACGTCCAAAGTACCAGATTTGCTCCTATCACTTTGTAACAGGTGTAAATAGCTTGATACAGAAAAGATCTTTCAGATGCAAGAGATATTTCCAAATATTTCAATTTCCCCTGTACCAAACAGAAGGTGCTTACAATTATTACAGCAATCAAATGGGATCTTCCCAATTTCTGTCTTTTGTAGGTTTACTTTTCAAAACCTACTATAAAGCAAAAGATGAATAGTTATTCATCGTAGTGGCTAATTTACTCTTAGTACATAGTCCCCTTTCCTCCATACTGTATGGGCGACCCTCGCTAGGGATGGGAGACAGAACCTTTCTCACCAGAAAAAACGTTCTTCCCCTCTAAATTTAGAGGCGCACGTGGGGGCGTGGCCCTGGGAACATTCGCTCGCCCGACTCCGCCAACCGGCGCCACTCCTCAGTCCCCATTGACACATCAACAATATTTAACATTGCCAAATAACTCGAGTTTTATTAGGGGAAGGATGGTGGGACGTATGGGGGAAAGGGGACTATGGACTAAGAGTATGTTAGTCACTACGGTGAGTAACTATTAATTACTCTTTACGTCCCGTCCCGTCCCCGCCATACTGTATGGGGGATTACAAATGAAAGTAGCCCTAGGGTTGAGAGGAGACCCTTCTTAAGAAAACAGGTTCCTTAGAACCGCTTGTCCGAAAGCCGTGTCCGACCTAGAGGTGGCGTCCAAACAGTAGTGCTTACAGAAAGCCGAAGGCGAGGCCCAGGTGGCCACCCTGCTGATGACTTGCTACGGAACATACCGCTGGAATGCAATGGCCGTTGCCTTGGCTCTGACAGCGTGGGCATGCATGTTCGCTGGTAATGGCTTGTGCTGCCCCTCATAGGCCTCCTTGATGGCCGAAACCATCCACCTTGCTAAGGAGGCCTTGGAAGCCTGATAATCGGGTCTCGATCCACCGAAGGTGACAAAAAGGGTGTCTGACTTGTGAAGTCCTAGGTCCTGTCTAGATAGTATTTCAGAGCGCATCTGACATTCAGACAGTGCAAGACCCTCTGAGGCTCATCCTTGGGGTCGGCGAAGAAAGTGGGTAAGACTATCTCCTTGTTAAGATGGAAAGAGAAGGCTACCTTCGGCAGGAAAGCAGGGTGCGTCCGTAGGACCACCTTATCCTTGTAAAAGGTGGTGTAGGGTTCTGATGTCATCAAAGCCTCTATCTCGCAGACTCTGTGCGCCGAGGTGAGGCCAACCAGCAGAGTTGTCTTAATGGTGACCAGCCCGATGTCCGCGGATGCCATTGGCTCAAATAGTTTGTGCGCCAAGTCGCCCAACACTACATTGAGGACCCATACCGGATGCGGTTTCTTTATAGGCGGGTAGAGTCTGTGGAGGCCCGCAAAATGTTGTTTGACCACCGAGTTGGAGGAGGAGAATAGGCCATCCCCCGAATTCCTGTAAGCCACTATGGCTGCCAAATAGGTGCGGCATGTGTTCACCTGTACACCAGAGTGGGCAAGGTGTGCCAAGAAGGAGAGCACATCGCCCAAAGTGCACTTAAGGGGATCGATCTTGTTGGAGTCGGCCCAATGGCAGAATCTAGACCATTTGCTCTTGTATTGCTCCTTGTAGCTTTGCTCCTGGCGCCCTGAATGATTTCTAGGTTAGCCTGAGAAAGGCTGAAGTGTCTCAGCGTGACCTGCTCAGGAACCACGCTGCGAGGGCTAACTTTTGAGGGGCGGGTGGACTATTCTGCCCCCCACCCCCAGCTGTGCTAGGAGATGAGCAGGGCCCAGCGGTGAGTGAATGGATGGCCTGTCCGATAGGCTGAGGAGCTTGGAGAACCACAGTCTCGCCAGCCACCATAGAGCTATCAGAATGATGCTGAGGTGACAAAATTCCTTTATCTTGCCGATCACCCTGTGGACCAGGGGTGTGGGCGGGAAGGCATAAGCCGTCATACCATTCGACTGTCTGGAATGCGTCGCCAAGGGAGCCGGGCCCTGGCCCTGCCACAAGGCGACCTGCTGGCATTTCCTTTTGTTCCAGGAGGCAAACAGATCCACTTGGGGGTGCCCCCATCTGAGGAAGATCTACTTCAGTACCAGGTCGTTCAACTGCCAATCGTAATTGTCTGCTCCCAGTTTGCTGAGCCTGTCCGCTTCTAGGTTGGATTCGCCCGGGAGGTGGACGGCCATGAGGTAGATTTTGTTCTCCAGTGCCTATTCCCACATGCTGATCGCTAGGTTGCACAGTAGAGGGGACCTGGTACCCCCCTGCTTGTTGACATAGCACATGCTGGTGGAGTTGTCCGTCTGGATAAGTACTACACTGCCTCCAGTGAGAGGGCAAAAGTCCTTGAGAGCCAGCCAGATGGCCTTCAGCTCCAGCCAATTGATGTGAGACTCCTGCAGAGTCCAGACTCCATGGACGCTGTGGCTGCCCAGAGTGGGGCACTAGCCCTCCAGGGAGTCCATAGTAATGGTGACCTGAGGGGCCAGCTGACTGGAGGGGCTTACCCGTCATCAAGTTGCAGTCCGCGGACCACCATGTGAGGTCCAAGTGGAGAATGCTTGGGAGCCCTTCTCCTGATTCCATGAGGCTGCGAAGTGCAGCTGTAATCTCCTCATCCTGAGCCTTGTGTGGGGTACGGCCAGTAGAACCGCTGGCCTTATACCAAACAAGTATTGGTACCACCAGGCCGAGGTCACTGTCCTGGAGAGGAAGTGAGTAGTGGCTCTCTTGATGGCTGTGATTTTGTCCTCCGAGGGAAAGACTGAGCTCTTATCCCAGATGAGGCCCAGGAAGGTCAGGCCCTGCGTAGGCTGCAGCTGAGACCTCTTAAGGTGGATAGTGAACCCCAGGTCGTGGAGTGTGTTCATCAGTGTGGAGGAGGTATGGAGGACTGCCTCCAGGGAAGTGGCCCTGACGAGCCAGTCATACAGGTAGACATGGTGACCCTGGGCCCTGAGGATGGCTGCCATTGCATTTATTAACCTGGTAAATACCCTGGGGCTGAATTGAGCTGGAAATGGCAACCCATGATCCTGAACCGGAGTAAAGAACGATGTATCTGCCAAACAGGGACGTGTAGATACGTGTCCTGCAGATCCAGGGAGCACATCCAGTCTCCCCTTTCCAGTGTCTCCGCAATGAGTGCTGGCATATCCATCTTGAATTTTTGCAGTGGAAGGTAGAGGTTGAGGATGGAAAGGTCCAACACAACTCTCAGGCCAGCCTGGTGGTTCTCCTGTATGGCGAAAATCCTGGAATAGAAGCCCAAGCATCTCTGGTGGGAGGGTGGGGCGAGCGACCGGATCTCCACCAACAGAGTTGCTGTCCCAATCTGTGGGAGAGGAGGGGAGGATAGAGGAGAGGAAGGGACCGGTAGGCGGTACCCTGTGGAGACTACAGATAGGATCCAGGGTTTCGAAAAGTTCTGGAACCAGAATTGCACGTGAAAAGCAGCCTGCCACCCACCGGAGACACGTGGACCCGAAGGGACGCGTCATGCCTTCTTTCCCTCCGAGGCTGTTGCGGAGGAGGGTGACTAGGAAAAAAACCTTGCCTCCCCCGTCTGTGGTTTCCACTGGTGCCGACTCTGAGAACGGTAAGATTGTCTGGACCTCTGTTCTTGGAACCCCAGGAACCCACCAAACCCCCACCCCTTGTCAGAGCGTTGATGTGACTGGGTGTACGCCTTGGGCGTGGCCTTAGTAAGAATAGAGACTTCTCAGTTTGCTAGCTGTTGTTCTTTTCATCTAATTCCTAATCCGTGGTGGAGTGAAAGAGGTCACTACCCTTGAAAGGAAGGTCCAATATGTGTTCCTGGTCATCAGGATTAAATTTAGTAGCCCAGAGCCAGGGCATCCTTCTCATGTTCGTGGCATTGCAGATGGCTGGCAAGAGGTATCGATGTGGGCCATGGTGGACTCCATGATGTCCTGCGCTACCAGCCTCGCTTCTCCTAGGCCCGCTTTGAAGCGTGCTTGGCTCTGCGGCAGAAGTTCCGGGAAGAAGTCTACCATCTCCCACCAAAGCTTTTGGTTAACGGCTGCCAGCACGGTAGTGTTGGCTTGACACAGGTGCAAGGAGGCGTTGAAGTACAGCTTTTTCCCCATACGCCTTCAAGATCTTCTCCTCCTTGCCTAGCAGTGTCGAGGACGAGGTGGCCAAGGACGACCGAGACTTCGAGTAAGTAGAGTGACGCTGCAGCGATCACCGAGGAGTGCGGTTGAGGATGCACCGAAAGCAAGAGTTTATCCCCCTCCATTTGCCTATACTTGCGTCAAGGCGCCAAATGGCAGAATGGCCCAAGTGCGGCTTGGGCCAACCCCTCTTGGCCAGGGCTACAACATCTTTCTGCATCAGGATCCCCGTTCTGGTGGGGGGTCTTAGGGTGAGGACTTCTGCCAAGACCCCCTCCTCTGGCTACTCTACCTCGGGTTGGGGAAGGTCCAAATATTCTGCCAAACTTGCAAGGCGTTCGAGGAAGGGCCCTGGCGGAGGACGGCATCTCAGGACCCCCCTCCTCATCTGTGTCCACCCAAGTGTCCAGTTGGTCCTGAGAGGGAGGTGAAGTACTGGGCGCCGTGGGCTGCGGTGTGGAGGCCGGAGCCAGTGGCTGCTATGGAGGCTGGTGTGGAACCGCCTGTACTGTGGGAGGTAGGGCAGCCGGAATCGAAGGAGCCGGCAGTGGGAGCTGCACTGGGGCCCGAGGCGCGAGAGCCATAGGAGGAATGACTATGGGTGCCGGTGGAGTGACCGGAGGGAGCAGGTCTCTGATAGCATCCCGGAGTTCAAAATTGGATCAGTCTCGTTAGTTTTTGTAAGACCTAACCGAAACCGTAATAATTCACTGCACAACAAAGAATTTGGGATCCTTCTAATATATGGGAGCACATATGAACTTGATTTTTCACATAATTGAAAGTTTAAAGTATTATTTTAGATTACTAATCAGTGCTCTTGTTTTAATCCAATTTGGCGCCAGGATGTCTGGCCGGGGCAAGAAGTGAGGAGGTGCCCGAAACTCCCTGTGCTTAATCCCATTGGTTGCAGGAATGCACCCAAAGGCGATTGGCTGGCGGTTTCAGGATTGTGGGGTAAACTATCCAAGAACAATTCTTCTGACCCAGACTCCCCTTCCTCCTCACCTGTTCGTGATTCCTCAGATGAGTCTTCTGAAGATATCTCCCTCCGGCTTCTCCAGGCGTGCTCCGGCTTTTTGGGACGAGTTTTAGGAAGAGCCCCGCCGGAGGCCACCCAGCCTAATCCAGGGGGACCGCCCTACAACCAGGGAAAAGCAAGGCTGAAAAACGCTGGGACGGTGTTAAACTGCGGTTTCTTGAATGCAGTAGACTTCGTGGGATGAAAAGGCGTATCCACTCTTTCCAGAAGGTGCTGAAGAGGATTCTTCTTAGGCAGCGACCCTGCCGCAGGAAGGTAGAAACTCCAATACCCAGAATACACTGGTGGGAGAACAAGACGCAAAAGCGGGCTAACAGATGCGTAGTAGAAACACAAGGTAAGTGTAAGGGAGAAAACTCTGAGTAGACTCGGAGTGGAAGAACGCTCCGAAGGAAAGCAGAGCGTAGGGAGGGGCAGAAAGGCGGCCGATAGATTAGAACGAACCGCTAGGAAAAGGGAAGAAGGAGGCACAGAGAAGGCAAAGCAAGGGAGGCAGGAAGGCAGCGGGAAAAACTAGGGGACACAGAACCACCAGAACAGTGGACGGAGAACAAGCGTGTATACCCAAAGGAGGAGGGTTGCAACGCATCGTCGCTTAGGCGTGACGCGTATATGTATGTGATGCACCGTAAACAACTAGAGCGCTGCATTAGTTTCAGCTCAGTAGCCCTTCTTCCATTTCCACCATAGTTTCCAGGGACGGTGGATCGTGACAGGCTGGCTGTCCAGCAAGGAAAGCCAATGTGCTGTGTAATTGATTGATTGATTGATTGATATTTTATTTCTATCGCGCTCATACACAAGTGTTTCAGAGCGCGACCAGGCAGGGAAAGGGACCAGGGGAGAACAAAAACAACGATCTTACTAGGCCCAGTGACATTGAGAACGTGCAAGTGTAGGGTAGAGGGAGAAAGGGGAGAAGTGCATGGAAGGGGGAACAAAAAGGAGAGTGCGGAGCGAGAAGGAAAAAAAACAAAAATAATAATAAAAAAATAAATAAAAAGGGAACAAACAATGGGAGTGCAGCCAGCAAGTGGCAAGTGCTGGGTTTATGGCAGCAGGCCGTGTAGGCCTGAAAGTGCAGGAAGAAAAGGGGAGGGCTATATGGGTACAGATACAGACCCCAGTGCAGGGGGTGGCCCGGAGGCAGTGCGTGAGGGTGGCAGGATGAGCAGGAACCTGGGCCCAGAGGACAGAGGGTGGCCAGGTGCATGGTGCCAAGGGTGAGCAGAATCAACACGGGAGAGGGGAGGAGAAGGCAGAAGCAAAGAGGAAGGTTTTGAGGTGCTTCCGGAACCGGAGATGGTTCTCCTCAAGTTTTAGAGTGGCAGGGAGGCTGTTCCAGAGGGTGGCCCCAGCCGAAGACAGATCTACCCCCAGCTCGTTTCTTTGAGAAATGACTGACCCTGAGAGTGTTAGGGAGAATTCTCTCTTTAGGCTGAATTTCCTAACCTAGTGAGTCCCCCAGCAGCTTTGCTGGATTTTTGGGGTTATGTTTTTCTCCTGCCAAGAGTGAGACTCTTTTACCCTCACTCTTGGACATGATTATGGTATTCCTTTGACTGGTAATGTGTTTTATGGGCTATGGGGTCCTTTACTCCATAGGGTCTCATGTGTTTTTGCCTATGTGTGTTACACAGCACCCTCTGTGCAGTAACACAGGGGTGTCATAATGACACCCCACCATAGACTCCATACCCTGGGACTGACCACTGTCTCCCAGGGCATGTATAGTCACCATTGGCTTTACTAGTCCCAAATTATTAACAGAAACCAGTACAAACCATCATATTGTGGACGTACTGGTCGGGGCAATTTGATTGCCCCGGGGTCTGTTAGTGGAGGGGGCACGTCTCCGTCCCGCCTGATTGAGTTTTGGCTGGTGGCAGTGGAAACTACTTTTTATATTCGACCGCGAATATTTTCCTATGGGATTTTCCCATTGTTCGAGGCTACCAGCTTTCATTATTTAATTCTCATAGCCTCGAACATACCGCGGGTTTATTTAATTAATATTAATTCTCCGGTTCGTATTTTTTGCCAAGACTCGATTCTAAAATGGCGTTTGTGTTCTCTTCTGTGACTCCAACCCAAGTCGAGCCCTTTGTTCCACTTTTTGGTGGGCTTCTCCATAGAAGCCTCAAAAAGTGGTGCCACTCTGTCTGGGTACCACAGGGGTTGCGGGAGGGGCTTTAGGCACCCTGTACTGAGTTACCGTGGTAACTCAAGTCACACTCTTGTGTGATTGGCCCAAGTGGTGAGCCGGCATGTTTGAGTGACAGGCTGAGTGAATGGGGGTTTTCTGCATAAAAGCAGGGCTTTGGGGACTGGAACTTCAGAAGTCGCCACAGGACCTGAGAATCCGACGAGGGAGAAGCTGAGCTGACCTACCACGACGACACCACCGGTGGAGCCCTGCGGAACTGACTCACCACTTCCCGACAACAGAGAAGATCTCCCGGCTGGAGAGGCTTCTTCCCCCGACTGGTGGGCACAACCAGTTTACCTTTCTTTCTTTGCACCCCAGCCCAGTTTGTGGTCGAACTGCCCGTGCCAAGCACGCCGGCGGCTGGATAGCCACTCAACACTGAACCACGAATCAACGGACCGCTCCTTGTACCTGAGAAACTCCGTGGCTGGTTTCTTCCCTGGCAGTGCAACGGGCCCCTGTCTTCCTCCACGACGAGATCCTCTCTTCCCCCGGACGAAGCACCGACTTGCACCCGCTGCCAGGAACAACAGCCCCCGCTGGAGCGTTCTCACCACTTTAAGGTACCGTGTCCGCCAGGCCTCCCTTTCTAAAGATTGCAACAAGGTAATAATAACTCCTTAACCTTCTGGACTGGGCTGGCCGCCTTGACCCTCTAACTGGCCCTTTTTTTTGTTCCAACTTCTTTTTGAACCATTACAAGACTTTTGTGCACTGCAAACTTGGACACATTTCGTTTGGATCCTCTTAAAGCAGATCCGGCCTACTAACTCTGAATTCATGGTTTTACTTTGCCTTCCTCTCTTGCTATGTTCTTGTAAAAGTGTTGGGATCTGTTTCAATTTGTTCTCTGCTTTTCTCTCCCTTTTTAAAAACGAACTATTAGAGTGCCATCTACGTTAAGCGCTCAGCGCTGTCTGAAAATAAGTGTGGCTTTACTTAAGACTTGTCTAATATTCTTTTAAGGGAGTGTATATCTTTTAGTGACCGTGTTTTTGAATTGCTTACTATTAGTGCCTGTGTGTTTTTCTAGATGTGGTTTTAAATAAATAATTATATCTCTTTTACACCAAGCTCTGGTCAGTGTTTACTTGTTCTATTGTGTGCTCTTGACCTATTGTGAATGCTCTGTATACTGCCTAACTCTTCTTGAGGGAAGCCTGACTGCTCTGCCACAGCTACCAAGTGAATCTGTGTGGTACAGACTGCTACCAAGTGAGTTTACTGCCAAACACCTGTAGTCCTAAATCTTTTGCAGTGGTCCCAGAGGGAACTGCACAGGTTTCTGCCTAACAGGGAGTTAGAGGAGCGGAGTGCTCGAGATGGGAAGTATTTGCGGAGGGAGAGCTGAAGGTATGTTGGACCCAGGCCCCAGAAAGCCTTGTGGACAATGCAGAGGGTTTTGAATGAAATCCTGGCATCCACAGGGAGCCAATGGAGAGATTTCAGAGCTGGAGAGATACGATCCCAGAGCTTGAGGCCAAGGACAAGTCTTGCAGTCCTGTTCTGGATAAGTTGTAAAGGGCGGAGAGTAGAGGCAGGTAGATTAAGAAAGAGGCTGTTGCAATAGTCCAGCTTAGAGAGTACCAGAGTTTGGGAGACAGTGAGCCTCTGGGGGAATGATAGCTAGGCGGAATGAATGGGAGAAACCTGCATAAAAGGCAAGGCTTTTTGGCTTGGAAGGCAGAGTTGACCACTGGAAGAAGGAATCCGAAGAAGAACTTGGAAGAGATGCCCGCTGCAACTCCTGGACCGTTGGTTTGCGCGGTGAAGCCCTGCTGCTGTGTTGAAGCTCCAAATTCGCCTTGACTAGAGAAGCCCTGCAAGAACAACTTCTGCCCTTGAGTTGGTGGGACCAATCAACTCCAAAGTGAACTCGTCTGGACATCCTCTGAAGCCGGCTGTACTTCCACTGCTGCTGCTGGAACCGAATTGCCAGGGAGATGAACACCTGCTTGGGTGCATCACTTTTAAGTCAGACCCAAGCTCCAGGAAGATCCTCCGGACTCCCAGGAAGCAGGACTGACCAAGCCAACGCCACCTCAACAGAGTGCTGGATCCCAGATACAAGGGAAGTCTGAAGTGGTAGCCGAGAACTGCAGTGGTGCTATTTGCTGAGATGCGAGGAGCTGAAACTGCAAACTGCAGCTGAATTGAAGTTTGTCCTTTGCTGTTGCTGACCGTCCCATTGCAGTGCAGGAGTCTCCAGAAGTCCTCCCTCTTGTCTCCACGACTGAGGCCCAGGAACAACAGGATCTGCAGAGCTGCACAAGAACAGAAACCGGCTGGAAACATTTCTTCTAACCAAAGGTACTGTAAACTAAGGGAACTTAACTCTTGTTGTGTAGCCTTACTTGTTCTCAGTTGCGACTTGTCTTGGTTGCTTCTTTTGAGTTGCTTACAGCTTTACTCCTCACAAGCCTAAACAGCTTGTGGCCCTACATTGATTCTCTCTTTCCTACAAAGACTTCTAAAACATTGTGCAAGACTTTTACTTATCTGCAAGAAGTGCTTCAGCTCACCTAGACTTTTGCCCAATTGACATTGGCTGGCCTGGCTCCCTGAATGACTCTTCTTCCCTCTGACTGTGTGTTTTACCTTTCTCCTAGGAAAGGGTCAACTTACTTTGCGTTGGGGTTTCAAAAAGTACTTACCTGCTTCAGAATATTTGCGTGATCTCTTGTTTTATTCTGAGAACCTTTTATTTTTTGTTGACACTCCACTCAGTATTGCTCTAATGTACCAGTGATATATTAATGTCCACAGTGTCCTGAGGGTGTAGGAAGTGTCTGTGCCATCCCAAATGGGTACTTGCTGATTTAGAGAAACTGAGAGTGTGTATTCTGGAGTGTATTTGTGTGTTACTTATATATTGCCCTTTCTGAAGAAGGCTTATTCAAACTAACTTAAATACATTAATAATTGTTTAATCAAGAAATCTTGAGTTTAAGTGTTTATTCGGATACCTGTAACAGTGAATCTGTGTAACCACCCTACTGCTGACATTGACCCCTCTTGAGATAAGCTTGGCTGCTCAGCCACACTACCAACCTGTGTAGTACAGATTTATACCAAAGGTTGGGTACCTATTGCCAGGTGGTCAAGGTTGTTGTAGTGCACCCAAAGGGTACTGCTTCAAATCTTGCCTAACATGTCCGTTTGACTTTCTCTGGATTTAATATGAGAGTCTGGGATGTGCATTCACACTGAGCAAGAATATTGTGGAGTGTCATCGTGTATGTTTATGAGCAAACCATTTTTCCGGATGTTTGTGTATTCATGTATGTCTTCATACAGTGATCGATCAGGTGACATAAGAAACAATCTGTAGAGAGTTTGTATTTTCCCAAAAAAGTGATTGTAAAGAATGTAAGCCGAGTTCATATCTGAATCTATCTATCGGTAGAGATTGTAGTTGGGATAATGTCTTTTTCCATAATCTGTCTTCTAAAGGGTCCCAAATGATATTACGCGAATAAGGAGTACAATCCATTCCATATAAAAGTGCCAGAATTATTTTTCTTTTGTACAATTTTATTAGAGGTATTAAGGAAAATCGACAATATGTACACAGGAGCTTTTTTAACTGGCACATATATTGATGTGCTTTCCTTTCTAGTTCTTGGGTTAAGTCTTAAAGCGACGGATTGGATCGGAGATGATTCCAAGTATTTTACTTTTTTAACTATCAGAATTGCTTGCTGATCTATGTACCATTGTAGTTTGTGAGACCCATTACTTGGTTTCCTGAAAATGATGATATTTGACTATATGGGATTGATTGATTTTTAGGTCATTAGTCAAAGCATGTGCTTCTAAAGCTGAGAGTAAATATTTTAGCCCTAAAGTAGTGTTGTCTATTAGGGCTATGTCATCAGCCTAGGCAAGTAGATGGATTTTGCAATTTCCGATGGAAGGGGATGCAAAGGTATGGTTTTGTAAAAAAGGGACCAGGTCCGTGAGATACAAGTTAAAGAGTAGGGCCGTTAGAGGACTCCCTTGCCTTACATCGTTGTCCGATGTTAGAAAAAAAGGTCCCTTTGTAAGTTTAGTCCAACTCTAATGATGGGATGGTCGTGCAAAGCAATAGTTATTTGTAATAACCCATCTAGCATGTTCCATGCCTTACGTTTTTGCCATAGTTTTGATCTGCTCACTAAATCGAAAGCCTTCGATAAATCGAGAAAGGCAATGTAAGTTGGGAGAGATTGTCTTTTTTGGCTTTGTGCTAGCAAGATGTTGGACAACCCATTTAAGATGGTTGAGAGCCCTTTTCTAAATCCTACTTGGAATTTTGATAGGATGTGGTGACTAGTGGCCCATTTTTGCAACTTGCAGAGGATGACTCGTGCAAAGATCTTGCTGTCACAATCCATGAGAGCTATTGGGCGATAATTTGCTGGATCGAGTGTCTTGCCCTTTTTGTGAATAGGAATTATTATTGCTTGTTTCCAGGAACTGGGTATTGCTTTAAACAATATGATTTTCTTGAATAATTTTGTTAGAATTGTTGACCAGGGGCGCTGTTGAGCAGCCTGCAAGATGGCTGCCTAGCTTTTAGCTCTGTGCCCGATTGCCAAACATCCGCCAACATCAGCAGTCCTCTTCAGCATCCTGCGTCGGGAGTAGGTGCGGTGTGTTGACGGAATCCAGAGCAGCACACACAACTGTCCCTGAATAAAAACGGAGCACTACAGCTGGATTAGGATCCTTTTCTCCTCCCCGGCCGGCTGCCTACCTGCTGCGTCCTGCCAGGCCGCATGTTGTCGCCGCAGGCCCGGTCCTCCAAACATTGCTGAGGCTGCGCTTCCTGCGCTGATCCTGCCTTCTTCGAGGAGCTGTGCGCCTGAGCCTGCCACTGCACGGGGCTACCCCCCCCTGCCTGGGTGCCCCTGGGGCTGTGTCGGCTTTGCAGCTGGAGCCGCCCTAACTGTTGCCTATTCGGGCGCCGCTGTGCTGCGGGGGCCGCCAGAGCAGTGCCTCTGCTCCGGTGCGAACGCGCTCCCCCCCGCCTTGCGCCCAATCTGCTGGTCTCTGCTCTACGGGGTGTTCTCGGGCCGCGGGCCCGGCCACCCTCCGCCGTGGCACCTACCTCAGCAGCCTATCTGTGACCCTCCTCCTCGAGCTCCGGACTGCGATCCGGCAGCGGCGACCATCCCCTCCCCCCCACGTCAAACTCGAGATTCTTGCAACTGAGGAGGTGAATACTATGTCCCTGATCCTCTACCACTCGTACCAAACTGACGCCCCGGCTGATCCAGTAGCCACCACTATCATGGCATTGAGATCGATTCTGCAATCCCACCCCGAACGCCACCCGTACTACAAATGGCTGCCCATATGGTCATTCACAGGCCTTGTCCCCACACAGGACAAACTTCTCATGCGATACTGGCTGAACCTAGGGTATAGGGCGTTCTCCGACTTGTTCCCTGAGGGGAAATTCATCTCCCCACAGACACGGCGACCAGGACACTCCAAATCAGCACTGGAATTACTACAATACTTCAGACTTAGAGAGGCAGTGCATGACATGTGGCCCTCATATCCAGATGAACCTCCTGAATTCCCCGAGATCGGTTATATTGCTAACTCTGTAGGAGGTAAGGGCATAACATCTGCCCTATATGAAATGCTGATGGCAAAATCGGCAGAACCATCCCACAAGCTTCGGGACGCATGGAGCAATGAACTGGGGTTGGCAATTACGGATACCATGTGGGGAAAAATGTGCATACACACACGTAAGGTCTCCCTCAACTCTAGATTTAGATGCATGCAATATAATCTCCTTAATCGCCTGTATTACACCCCTCACATGGTGGGGAAATTCACACATAACCAATCCGACGTGTGCCAGAGATGCAGATCCAATGAAGCTGATCATACCCACATGTTCTGGTCCTGCAGGGCGCTGGCCCCGTTCTGGGAAGCTGTGCTTGAGGCCCTCTCACACATGGTGGGGTTCCGGATTACTCCCGACCCCCTTGCTGTGTTTTGACTATGGGGGGGGGGGAGGGGAGGGAACTGGGGCAAAGCAGGTTGCTCAATTTTTGAATGTTGGGGCCATAGTGGCTAAAACATGCATCTTACAGTGCTGGAAGCGGCGCTCCCACCCCTCACTAGAGATGTGGTTAAAGGCTCTCACCTGGACGCAAGTGTGTGAGGAGGACTATATTAATACCCTACCTGCGAATGCTCGCCCCAAAAATGTGTGGACAGAGTTTTGTAGCTATTTGAACAACAAAGTTGACTTCGAGCTTCTATCCTCGCCCCCGGAACGGGCTGAAGCGCAACCCGGACTCTGAGCAGCCCCGCTAGACTCAATTCGCCCTCTGTTAATGTGCCCGTCTACTACCTATGCATTGCTTGTTTTACAGGTTTTAAGTGTGAAATGCTGAGAGTCGATGTAATGTGTTTTGCACCTGCTACTGTTCCTTGCCAATAAAGAAAAGTTAAAAAAAAAAAAATGAATTGTTGACCAGGTGTGGGAGTCTAATCTAAACATCTGGTTAGTTTAACCATTAGGTGTGGGATTTGGAGGCAGTGATGATGAAATTCAAGATTTCATCCTCTTCAATCTGCAAAGTCCATTTAATGGAATTGTCAATCTAAGATTGTGTTAGGGCTAAGATCTCCAGGAGAATCTCCTGAGCCAGCTCCCGTCCGCCGTCTCGTTTTCGTCTCCGGCCAGATGAACTACCGAGATCGAAATTTCCTGCTGGATGGCCCAGAACCAGAGCTGCATCGCCTCCCTGCACAGAGGAAGTGACCCTGCCCCATCCCACCCTTTTTGTTGAGGTAGTGCATGGCCACTGTGTTGCCCGTCAGAATAGGGACATTCTTCCCTCGCAGTCGGCAGAAAAACCTTCAGGGCAAGCCTGACGGCCCTCAGCTCCAACAGATTGATATGGAGTCTGGACTCCGACAGAGACTAACGACCGCTGACTGTCAACTTGTTGGCATGAGCTCCCCATCCCGTGAGGGATGCGTCCGTCACAATCGTCACCTCTGGCCAGTGTAGCCGTAATGGAGCCCACCACAGAAGGTCCTGGGCGACCGAGGGCGGCACCTGAACGGGGTCCGACATCCTGCCGGAGGACTCTGACCACTGCATCCTGAGAGCCCATTGCAGAGATCTCATCCGCAAACTGGCCTCTGCACCAGAAGAATGCAGGACGCCATGAGGCTGGGCAACCTCAAGAACTCGAACGCTGGGAGACTCTGGGCATGTTGAAACTTGTGCACCATCTGCTGAATGTGATGAGCCCTCACCTGGGGAGGGAAACTCTGCCCGAGGGACGTGTCGAGCACGGCTCCGATGTACTGGAGCCGTGGAGTTGGCATCAAGTGAGACTTCAAGTTGAGGGAGAAGCCCAGCTTGTGAAGGGAGCGGCAGGTGACCGACAGATGATCCAGGACTTGCTCGGGAGAGCGCGCCCAGATCAACCAATCTTCCAGGTACGGGTAGACGTGAATCCCCCCTTTCCTGAGATACGCTGCCACCACATCCATGAGCTTGGTGAAAACCCTTGAGACGGAGGTCAATCCGAACGGCAGGACCCGAAACAAAGTGCGAGTCGCCAACCTTGAACCTCAGGTACTTGTGCTTGGGATGGATCGGCACATGAAAGTAAGCGTCCTTGAGGTCGAGAGACACCAACCAGTCCTGAAGTTGAACTTGTCCTTCTTGAGGAGTTTGTTCAAACCACGCAAGTCCATGATGGGTCTCAATCCTCGGTCTTTCTTTGAAAATCAAAAAATAAGGGGAATACCATCCCTTGTTCCTTTCCGCTACAGGTACCAGTTCTATGGCGCGTTTCTCCAGCAGGGTTTTGATTTACTGCGCAAGGAGCGGATCCGGACTCTTCAAAGAGAGATTCCCTGATGGATTGTCATGAGGCCTCTGCCGGAAAGGAAGACAGTAGCCGTGGGCTATGATCTCCAGAACCTACACATCTGAAGTAATGGCACGCCATTCTACAAGATGCTGTGCCAGCCTTCCCCCAACTGCCGAACAATGGTACATGGCCTCATGACTGAGCGGAAGCGGCTGCGGCATTGCCTGAGGGCAAAGAGGCAACTGCCCGAGCGGCCTTGGCACCTCGAGTACCCTGGTTTCCACCTCTGGCACTCCTACGGTGGCCCCTTTGACTTGCAGCTCCTCTCGATCTACCAAAGGATTAGTAATATCGACAGGAACCTCCCCTCCATTGCTGTCCCCTGGCACGAAAAGGCAGAGGTTGGTGAACTGCAGCGCTCAACGACTTCGCTGAACCTTTGGAGGTCTGCAACCTCTCAAGGATCTCGTCAGCCTTGCTGCCAAAAAGATGTTCACCATCATAGGGAATGTTGAGAAGCCGGGCTTGTACATCAGGAGCAAACCCAGACTTCCGCAACCATGCAAATCTGCGCATTACCGTGCTCGCCGCCATGGACCAGCTGACGCAATCTGCCATGTCCAGACCCGACTGAACTGATTCACACATGGCATCCTTGCCAACCTGAACTAGAGCAAGAAAGCCATCCCGTTCCTCCCCTTCGGGAATACGTTCAGCCACCAAAGAGACAATTCCACAGAATATGAGTGAAACGTGCTAAGGCACACACTGAGTTGTCTACCTGTAAAGCCATACCCCCTGAATAAAACACTTTCTTCGCCCAGCCATCAAAACGTTTGTCAACCCTATCAGGAGGGATGGTAGGGTACGATGGCAGTTTTGCCTGGGCCGTACCGCCTGCACCACCAAACTCTCCGGAGTGGGGTGCGTAGTCAAGTAGTTGGGGTCACTACTGGCTGGACGGTATTCTCTCGGCAAAGACTTGCTCACTGCCGGGAGACTCTCCGGAGCAGCCCAAGCCACTACCACCCTTCTTTGCAAGGCCATATGAAATGCCAGTATCAGGTCAGTTGGGGGGCCTTGGTCAAGGATATCCTTCAGGTCATCCTGCAGAAAATCCACTGGGGGCGCAGACCACCCCAAGTATTCCATCACCCTCGACATAACGCGCGGTACGAGGACTCGGTGTGCGTGCCAGGCTCAGGCCTACCGAACTCAACCTCCGGAGAGGTGTCCAGACCACTGGCGTCATGCAAAGACTGACGCAGGTCTTCCAGCTGGCTATGACCAGACATGAGTTCATCACGAACCTCATCTGGAACCATACCTTCACCAGACCCTTCATCGACCTCAGAGATGTAATCCAGAGGCTGGAATAAATCCCTGGATGAGGGCACAGAAAAAGTCTCAAATACAGGCCTTACTGACTTCTGCAAGGCCTTTCTCTGAGTTTCCACCGGTCTCCGGGCCTCCTCCGACAAAGCCTCCTCAAAAGGTGTCGAGAGAATTGGCGTTGACGTCGATCGTGGCACCGAAGGCATCGACACAGGCCTCGAGGTCGGAGCCCCGAGCGTGTCCTTCGACGGCCTCGGCGCCGAAGGCTTCGATGTCTTCTTCGAAGACCTCACAGGCTCTGACGGTCTCGAGGGCGTCGAGGACCGGGACCTGGAGCGGGCATGGCTAGAGCGATCCACCTTGTCCGACCGGGACCTCGAAGGTGCCTGGTGATCGCGACAACCGCTTGAGTCCAAATGCGTGAAAACAGCGTCTCTAGCATGTTCCCTGCTGCCGTCTTTCGACGGTGCAGACGGAACAGAGCCCTGCAACTAAAAAATCGCCATCATCTCCTTACGAAATGAATCCCATTCCGCAGGAGTGGAATGCTTGTTGGGAAAAGCAACCCGCCGACGGGCGGACTCCTCGGATGAGGACGGGGAAGGCGACCGGTGACGGCGCTTCCTTAAGCGCCTCGAAGAGGCAGAGGAATGGCAGGACCCACTCCGGGACCAAGATCCCTTTGACTTACGCCGACGATGCGGAGAGTCACCCCTCGAATCGTCAGTCGAAAGCCCACTGGATTTCGACTTCCGGGGCTTGGCCACCTTGCCGACAAAGTTTCTTACGCTCCCGCAAGACCTTCGATTTTAACAACTGGCACTCGTCACAATCGTCCGTGGCAATCGCCCGTGGCGTGGTCCTCACCGTGGCATCAGAGGCAGGCGTTGTGCGGGTCCATCAGCGACATCTTGGAACCGCCGTCCCAACACTTCTTGAAACCCCGCCGCGGGGTAGAATACGACGATGGAAATCTTCACAAATGAACAGGTTCGAAGAACCAAAAGAATAGAACTCAGAAGAACTGAGGAGCGCTGAGATCTCCGAAGCGAACACTTTTGCGGAAATAACAGAACTGAGGCTACGGCGTTGTGCGTCCTACTTATAACATCCGGTGACGTTGGCTCGACGGAGGCCCTCGAGGACAGCGTATCGACGTCATCGACGCAGGAGCCGAAAATTTTCCGAAGCAGCACAGCTGTGGTGATTGCCTGTCATAGATATGGAATACGTCGGAGGACTCAATCCCCTCGAATACATATTTGCTGTAAACTTTGAGTTTTACTTTGATTATTAATTAAAGCCGAAAAGGTTTTTGTTTCTGATGTTAAGTGCGTTTTTAGCATGCTCAGCCCATCATTGATCTTGCGTATTAATCGATATCCCAGTGTTTATAGGTATTTTTCAATTTGGTCTTTTCAACAGTAAAAGAAGCCAAAGCAATTTTTTTAATTTTTTTTATTCAATTATATTTTTGTTCAGTCGTTTGTCTATAGGTTTGCAGGTCAAAAGCATATGCATGAGATTTTTTTTTAATTGTGGTGGATTTAAGTCGGACGTAAATTCCTGGAGCACTCAGTATTTCTAGCTCCTCTATCTAGCCCTGAATAAACATTTAACTTCGTATTTAGCTTCTGACCTCCGTTTGCAAAGGCAGCAATCCCATTTCCCTTTGAATTCAGTTGAAGTTTGGAACCATAAGTCCCATCGCTTTCATGCCTTTCCAATGAGAGAGCGATTTGCAAGGCATTATGGTCACTTTGTCTCCAAGTGGCCACCTTAAACCATTTGCACCGATAGAATAAATCAGGGCACACAAAGTAGTCTATTGTGGAAGAGTTCTTAGCATTTGACCAAGTTGCTGCAGGAGGACAATCAGAGCTAATGTGCCATTCACAATGTGCAGATTCCAATTTGTGAACAACTTTTTCCATAATACGTCATTATTATTGATTACTGAGGATTTTGAAAATAGCCCTGCGGCTGGCGAACATGCATTAAAATCCCCACCAATAACAATGAAATCATTTGGAAACTTTATGTTCAAATCAGTTAGAATGTGAGAAAGATCTTCCAAAAAAGGTGACAATGTGCGGGAAGCTGGATTCCAATAGATATTGAACACTTGGAGACCTTTAACTGTTAGACCCCACTTAATGCTACACCTAAATACCAGAATGTCTTGGATGTCGTTGCTGATACATTCAACATTGTGATCCATCATATTTTTGATGGCTGTCAAGAGAGCGCCTGAAGGGAACCCACACGTGGAACTAATTGCTAGCTGGGACACAATGGTAAAGCCATCAAGATGTAGTTCAGTTGTGAGCTATGTTTCTTGAAATAAAACTAGATCATAGTCTTTGAATATAATTTCAGCAATTTCTTTGTGCTGAAATGACATAGAACCTTGTGTGTTCCAACTTAGTAGTTTAGTGAAGTTTGAGATTTAAAGTTATGCATCAGTCATGTTCAGATGTTGGAACACTTGTGATATGAGGTCCAGAAGAAGCAATAGTAATTTCTCACTGTCTTTATTTGCATGGACTGCACTTATTCCTTATGCTCAAATTGTTTTAATTTCAGCTACTTGTTGTCCAAATGTAGAAGATCGTTTTGGGTTCTGTAACAATACTGAATGATGCAAGATGTGTGGTTGATGCAACATGGGAATGGTAGTAGACACTTCCACACCTAATTCTTTAAGATCCAGGATGCATGGCAGAGCTTGGACCCCTTCAGTAGTTTTCAGAATTAACTCGGCAATATGTGTTGATTTGTCATAAGGGACAGAATCTCTCCATATCATTGGAAGAGAAGTACAAGTCAGGTATTCTTTTTGAGTATGCCAGAATATTACTTCTGTTTAGCACTTTTTGATTTTTGCTCTGGTTTGTTTGTTGCAACCACCCTTTAGGTGTGGCAAACAGTTTAATTACATTGACAAACTCACAAGCAGGCACAGCAAGAGCTGGCTCTTTTAACAGGGCAAGTTTGTCTCACTGTTGATCAATGGGTCTGTGGGTTGTAATTTTTGTTTGACATTACAGGTATGAGTTTACTTTTGTCCACTGTTTTTGTGTAGACTTTCTTCCAGAAGATGGTAGCTAATTTGAGTACTTTTGTTGGAGTCTTTATGCTTTTTGAAAGATCATCGGTTTGAGACCCAGTAGTTTTCTTTGCCACTGTAAATGGATTTGATTTGGGAGCAATTATTATATTATCTAAGTTAAAAGGTTGGGCTTGTTCATTAGATTTCAATGGATCTTTTGTGACATCTGGTCTTGTGTCTTGATTTTTTGGCTCGCAATTCATTCTTCTTGCTTTCGTTGTTCAACGCCTTGAAGACATTTCTTTCCCCTGTATTTTTTTGATGATTTTTCAAAGTTTCAGTGGATAGAACGACCTCTACAGATGTACCTTTGGCCTTTGTTTTCCCTTTCTTTTTCAGATTGATGACGTTTGTTGGAAGACTCTGCTGCAACGTAGAGGCTTCTGAGCGGTCTTCAATTAAGAAAAGGTGTTTGCTGCTGCTGAAAAGGAAACTAGCAAAAACGTTTGTCTACTGAACTACTTGTCATCGGCACAGCGAGTCTCCTGGGACTCTTGCTGGCTCGTTCTCACTTCCTGGAGGAGGAGGGGCTTAGCGGAGATCACTTGAGTTGTCACGTGACATTATCCTGCTTGAAAAACCCGCCCCAGCCACCCTTGCGGCGTTAAGCCCGACTGCGGAGTAAAGGGCACTGCATTTTATATATGAAGAGCTGTTTTGCTGCTGTTTGGCTCTGGCTGGCACTGGTTCATGGAGGTAAATAGGCAAACTGCTAGTTCAGTAACTGTAGAAGTATATGTTTGGACTACTGTTGCACTTAATCTGTCATTGGGGAGGAGAGATGGATTAAAACTGCTTCTCAAGCCATCGGGCGACTTTGAAGCAGTTGTAATATATCATATATACATTCTACATGAACTTGTGAATTTCGATAAGTATTAATTGTTATATAAATTTTAAGCATATTGCTTGCCTATCCACTCACTCTATATATACTAATTTTTTTCTGTGTAGAGGAAAGCATATTTCGTTTGAGCAAATCCTTTTAACATTAATAAGCTTTTAATCAACTATTAACTATACTTTTAGCAAGTAAAATCATGCCATTCACACTGAAGACAAGAATGCCAGCAATAAATTTAACACTAGTCAAAGATGGAACAAGAGTAACTCACACTCCTGTGGTTGATGCCACGGTTACTCCATCAAGGCAGCAAAAGAAACAATCTGTAATCCACATGGTCAACAAGAAAATGGCAAATAAAGCCAAAAGTCCTTTGCTTACCAGAGGATGCGATATTCTTAAATATTGCAATTTGGGTGCTGCCACTGATATTAGAGGAAGTGAAATGCTCCCAATCAAAGTGATGTCCAATAAACTTGCTAATCTCCACAATTTAAACACTTGTTTGGACTTTGAAGTCGATGCTATGAAAAATGATGCCCCAATAATTGAGTGCACAAAAGGTTTAAGCACAATTTCAGACATTACAATGGAAAATGAAAGCAAACGCTTTGAGAACGATATTCAAGATTTAGGCAACAGACTCAGTACAATTGTTGAAAAGTCCCCTGAAGTCTGTACTATAGCTGCTCAACACAGATTAAGGGAGGCCTATTACAACACACACATAACTGGTCAAGTAGATGAGGATGCTCTCAATTTTATGAACCAGTCTGGCATGTCCTCAAGTGAAGAAGCGGTCTTTGTGCATTCTAATGGTTTGAAAGATCACTTCAGCAAAAATGATCATGCTCTGTGCACACTTTAAGGCATGAACATGCAAAACACATTATCTTAGTGAAATGTTTATTTTCACATTTTATTCTTAACCAAAAACAATGACCCAAGAATGTCTGGGTAATGCCTCTATTTAATTTTGTTAGTATTTCAAAAAAATACCCATTTTACAGAAAAGTGTTACATGCAGTCTTGTGTTTAAAAATTCAATAAACCAAACAATATATACGTGTTTTCACAGCTTTTTTTCAATCCGAAAATGTTTCTAATGTCTCTAACACTCTTTTTCTTGCTGTTCTTTACAGTTTAAAGTCCAAAATTCTCAAATGAAATCAAGGGGCTATTGATCAAATAGTCTCTTATCTTTCCGTTGATGCACAACGCGTTTCGGGCTCTCTTAGCCCTTCTTCAGGTGCGACCAAATTCTATACTTCAATCTGATGTATCTGAAAATTAAATATATATTTCTATTTAGACCCTCAGTTCATGTTACATATACCTTCACAATTCGTTTTGACTAGATTGACCAATGTACCTGTAATACTGTGGATCTCTCCCATCTGTCTGTCTCTAATACTTGTGAATTTCATTCCAGTATTGTTTTTTCATCTTCCCTTATGTTTGTCTTGAGTATTACGCCCAATCTGTAAAAAATGAATATGACTTTTCTACATGGATTTTGAGTGTTTGTAAGTGGGTTTGGTGCTGGGAACAGTCGCTACATCATAGCGCTGTGCCCCAGCCACCCAACCCTAATTCAGCGTTTTTCCATGCTTTCCTTTCATACTGTGTCCCAGTTGTCTCACCTGACTGTGCGGACCGCTGCCGGCTACTTTCTTTTGGCTTGCCGTGCGTGCGAGCTCGTTGTCATCAGCTCAGCAATGCCGCGAGCCGCTCGTGTTGCTGTCTCGTGCCGCTCGGTATCCTGGTTTTCTCCTTCCCTTAGTCCTCATTCTCCTGTCCAATTCACAGCATGTGTATCTCCTTGCGGTAGCTCCATGGTTGCCTTGATTGTGTTCCTTTGGACTCCCTAGGTGTAGTCCCTTCTTGCTTTCTACCAAGCTGTCAAATGGCTAGTTTCCCGTGATTGCATGGCCACCATCTTGGAATCGTTTCAATAACTGGTTTGAATCCCTGTCGTGTGGTGGTTGCTTCTAGGTCGTCGCTACAGAAGTCTTGCGATGTTACTAAACATGATGTTTATTGTTTTAAATATTACATGGCTCATTAAGAAACACAAAAAATTATTTGTTTCATATGCACTTGCTTTGTACCAGCCCGAGCATTTACAAATACAATTTCATCTTGCGAGTCAATTTGAAGAAGTCAATTTTTTCTTTCAACAGTGAACTGCTGTAGTACGGGACAAACGCGATACCTATCTGTAGAGTTTTTTCCTCAAATTTACTCAATCGGTAGTCTGAAATATTGATTACTAACTTCTCTTTTGCAGAAAGTTCACTTTCCGAGATGGATTTTTTCTTCTTGCTGCTTCTAGTTTTGCCCTGTCTAAAAAAGACGCGATGTTTTCTGACGGTGACTTTGTCGTTTTTGATGTCGATGGTGTTTGTTCGTTCCTTTCTGATTGTTGTTCTTGCTCTTGTGGTTCTGATTCGCCACTTGATACCTCGAACGATGCACTTCCTGTTGTTGGAGTTCTCTTGTTGTAAGGTGTTCTTCCACTTTTTGAGTTGTCTTTTTGCTGGTAATATTCTTTCCACGAATACACTATGTCTAGCTTGTAGTCTAAGGTGTCCCTACGGAATTTTCTTATTTTCTTAGCTTCAATTTCCTTTTTGTATGAATCTAGTTTTTTGTTGGTTTCTTCTAATATAGTTATTAGTTCTTCTTTAGATATTATTTTCACTAATGAAGTTTTTAATTTTTCAAGGTCCGCTTCTATAGTGATCAATGATTTGGATAGTTCTTCAATCGTCAATAGGATTAAGTCCAGTGAGCATTTGTTTAATATGAATCTCCACCTTTTCACAAATTCAGTATTTTCCTTGCAGAGTGTTGGCTCTAGGTCAATTCTCAGCCCCGTGGTATTCGTTGTGCTTTGTAATATTGGGCTAGTGTTGTAGCGTGTAACTTTTGACTTATTTCACTCCGTATTAGGCGTTCTAGTTGGTGTATTAGTTCTTCAGGATTATCCGAGGTATTTAGGTCAATATTGATCTCTTTAATCAGTCCCAAAATCTTTGTGGCTTCTTCTGCAGAGAAGCCTAATGTTTCTGCTCTGTTTGTAGTTAAGGATTCCATTTTTGAGAATGACATCCCTTTATTTATCCACTTGATGCTGGGTGCTCCCCTAGATTTGGAGTAGCCTCTAGTATAAATCACAATGATTATATTTGTCAACAGAAAAACGAAGCCAGGAAACCTACAAAGGCACAACCCCATGCCACAATTGGAACAACTGCAATAATTTAATAACGGGCAACACCATCTCTCACCCTCATAAAGGTTACAAAATCAATCTGTATCATTCTTCGACCTGTGATTCAAAAAATGTAATTTATGGCATAAGATGTCCATGTGGAATTTATTACGTAGGCATGACAATGAGGAAGGCGAAAATAAGTCAAACATCAGGACAGGAGCAATAAAATCACCAGTTACTCAACATTTCAAAAAAGAAAGACACAATATCTCTCAGATAAGATTCATTATTCTGGAACAGATAAAAATATCAAGAAGGAGAGGAAATTTAAACAAAATTCTTCTGCAAAGAGAAACATACTGGATCGACAAATTGAACTCAATGCAACCCAATGGGATGAACGCAGATTGGGATTTAAGTTTCTTTCTATAAAAGTGCACAGAAACACCAGCTGGACAGCAAGAATCTAAACAGCACCCCACTTATAGAATTGTATTTGTAAATGATCGGGCTGGTGCTAAGCAAGTGCATATGAAACAAATAATTTTTTGAGTGTTTCTTAATGAGCCATGTAATATTTAAAACAATAAACATCATGTTTAGTAACATCCCAAGACTTCTGTAGCGACGACCTAGAAGCAACCACCACACGACAGGGATTCAAACCACAGTTATTGAAACTATTCCAAGATGGTGGCCATGCAATCACGGGAAACTAGCCATTTGACAGCTTGGTAGAAAGCAAGAAGGGACTTCACCTAGGGAGTCCAAAGGAACACAATCAAGGCAACCGTGGAGCTACCGCAAGGAGATACACATGCTGTGAATTGGACAGGAGAGTGAGGACTAAGGGAAGGAGAAAACCAGGATACCGAGCGGCACGAGACAGCAACACGAGCGGCTCGCGGCATTGCTGAGCTGATGACAACGAGCTCGCACGCACGGCAAGCCAAAAGAAAGTAGCCGGCAGCGGTCCGCACAGTCAGGTGAGACAACTGGGACACGGTATGAAAGGAAAGCATGGAAAAACGCTGAATTAGGGTTGGGTGGTTGGGGCACAGCGCTATGATGTAGCGACTGTTCCCAGCACCAAACCCACTTACAAACACTCAAAATCCATTTAGAAAAACAAAGTCATATTCATTTTTTACAGATTGGGCGTAATACTCAAGACAAACATATGAGAGGATGAAAAAACAATACTGGAATGAAATTCACAAGTATTAGAGACAGACAGATGGGAGAGATCCACAGTATTACAGGTACATTGATCAATCTAGTCAAAAGGAATTGTGAAGGTATATGTAACATGAACTGAGGGTCTAAATAGAAATATATATTTAATTTTCAGATACATCAGATTGAAGTATAGAATTTGGTCGCACCTGATGAAGGGCTACGAGAGAGCCCGAAACGCGTTGTGCATCAACGGAAAGATAAGAGACTATTTGATCAATAGCCCCTTGATTTCATTTGAGATATTTGGACTTTAAACTGTAAAGAACAGCAAGAAAAAGTGTGTTAGAGACATTAGAAACATTTTCGGATTGAAAAAAGCTGTGAAAACACGTATATATTGTTTGGTTTATTGAATTTTTAAACACGAGACTGCATGTAACACTTTGTTGTAAAATGGGTATTTTTTGAAATACTAACAAAATTGAATAGAGACATTACCCAGACATTCTTGGGTCATTGTTTTTGGTTAAGAATAAAATGTGAAAGTAAAAATTTCACTAAGATAATGTGTTTTGCATGTTCATGCCTTAAAGTGTGCACAGAGCATGATCATTTTTGCTGAAGTGATCTTTCAAACCATTGTTTATCCGATTCTGTAGCCCAGAATCAAACTCTGTTAAGCACCTAAGTTTATATTTAATTCTAACAAGTAAGCATTTGAATTTACGTTAAGGTTCATGGTATTAAGGAGTGCTCCTGTACACCCAAATTGATCTTTGTGCATTCTAACACAGGTGATCTCATGCAGGTTGATGATTTGTCACCAATTAGGATACAAAACAAGCAATCAGGTACCAATGGAGGTGTCTGATGGAGTATGTGATTCTCAAATTTTGACAAATAAGAGTCCTCGGATTGCTCATGACTCCTCACTAGGCTCTGACAAAGACCTCCCTATAAGTCCCTCATCATTTGTCCTACCCACTCCAAGACAAGTAAAAAAATCTTGGGCAGGACATATTGTTATAATACTCACTTGGAGGAAAGTGTTGTACAGGGTGAAATGAGCTCAACCCTTTTGACAATGAACTCGGCCATACTATCTTTGGCTAAATTATATGAAGCCATGGATGCAAAAATTAATCATCAGACGATACTGTTGACCAAATTAACAGATAAAATTACTGAAAGAGAGGATGTGACCAATCTTAGAACCTGTGAACCACAACTTGAGATCTTTAGGCACTGTAGTACAAAAGATTCAGAGTCGCAAACTGATTAGCTGATTACCACTGGCAACCAAAGACAAGTGCAGTCCAGTCACTTTGTTTTTGGTAAATGCAAAGTTGTAACAAATGGGAGCTTAGAGTTGGGTCGGAACTACAGATTGACTCCAATAGTGAGGACTTGAAGAATACAGCGTCCGGCTCAATTGTTGTAACATCTAAAGACGACTCTAATAATGTAGGAAGCCAACCAGAGATAATTGATGCCTTAACAAGAAAATTGCCAGATATTTCTCTTAATAGTAAAAAAGCTGATCTCACTAAAAAGAAGAAAATTAATAAATTACAAGCAAAGCCAAGACGATTTTTAAAAATAACCAACAATAAGCACTATGAGGCTTTGGAGATAGTGAAACATGATGGCTGCAAAGATTGACCAGATCAGCCTATAGTGGCAAACAAGGGGAAACCCTTATCCAGGTTATGTTACAAACCCTTGGATGATTTAGTGGCTGCAAGTGAGGAGGTCAAAGTGGTGAACTAGGGAATATTTTCATTTGGGGTATGTCATAAACCTGTGAATGATCTGGTGATCGTAAGTGAGGAGGCCAGAGTGAAGGAAGGCACCCAACTGGAGTCATCTCTTGTTAACTTGTCCTCGGTTGTACAACCAGAGGATAATGGGCGTGGACGGATTGATACACAGATGCGTGAGGAAATAAACAAGACCATTGAACAGTATATCATAGAAAGACAATTGGAACTTTGTAAACAGGCCACCGAGCAGACAAATTCAGTTCCATGGAAATCCAAGCCTGCCCCTATGCCTATCTCTCACAATAATGAAAGAGATCTGGCAAAGGCAGGGAGAATGTCTCAAGGAGGACAGTGGCAAGAAAGTTCAAACCCTGCTTGTTTACCATCCTCAAAACCAAGTCAGAACAAGTATCCTGGCTTTATCTTAGAATGTAGAGAACATCCTTACGACCAATATGATCTTAACCGCTCATGCATTCTTAACATCTGCAAAGAAATACCTAAATTGAGGAATATAATATCCTCTGATATTGACAGAGTGGAATTCTTGAATGACAAAGATCTGTCAAAGTCAAGGATTACTCTTCGTTCGATAGTTTTGGCCGATTTAGTATGGGAGGCCAGAAATGCACTCTATCAAATGGGTTTTAACATCTACAGAGAAGAGTGTCAGGACGTAGGGGGTGAAAGAATGGATTCAAGGAAATGGGTTCCACACATCTATGGATCAAATAACAAAAGTCAAACCATTCATGAAAATGAAAGACTTGACCGTGCATAACAATCTGTTATCAAAGAAAAAACCAACCTTATATGCTGGAATACCCGGGGTTTCAAACATTTTGTCAATACTACCTGCTCAAATCTCGATGAATTTGATATTGTTGCATTACAGGAAACCTGGTTGGTTGATTCACCTATTTGGAATGGATATGATATAGTGCTAGAACCTGCAATTGTGCCACCAAGAGGAAGGCCTATGGCCGGTCTACTTGTTGTCATAAGGAAATCTAAACGTTTCAAAATTACAAACTTAAACTCTGGCACGCCCTTTATTCAATGTATTAAATTGTCAAGCAAGATGCATATTTTCTTTCTAGTCAACATCTACTGGGGGAAAGCCCACTTGTCATCAGATTGTTTCTTTGACCATCTGTAAAAATAAATTCTGCGAATTGCACTAGAAAAAAATGTTAACTTTGTGCTAATAATGGGAGACATTAATCTGCATTTGTTGTCCCAAAAAAAGGGAAAAATAACGCATGATGAAACCAGATGGAATCAATGCATGGAAAATATGCAACTGGTTATGGTTAATGGGTGGAGCACAAGATACATGAGATTATGGGGATGGTCCTGGGTTCGAAGGAGGGGGAGACAGTGCCCCTGGACAGAGTACATCATGCAGGCGGTGGAAGCAGGGGGCCTCGCTCGGTTCTTGCCAGGATGCATTACTATTGAGACAAGTTGGACGTTTTGGAGAAGGCCAGACGTATAGGGGACATTGAAAATGAGGGCTCCAAAGTGGCCATTTTCCAGCACCTTTCAGCCTTCTGAGGCGCAAGAAGTGTGTTCCCCTAACCAGATGGCTCAGAGAGAAAGGGGTAAAGTACAGGTGGGTATACCCTTTTGCGCTTATCTTTGAATGGGAAGGTGAGAGGTGCCAGGTGATAACGGATGAAGACGGTAAGCGGACAATGAAGGAACCTTTGGGCTGTGGACCAGATGGTGGTGGTGCTGATGAATGGGAGGGTCCCAGTCAGGCCAGTAAAGCAGTGGGACTTGGGACGCCACGTGGACGACAGGATTCAGGGTGCCAGAAGTTCCAGAAGCTCAATAACCTGCCCTCACGAGGGGAGGCCACCTGAGGAGAACAGGGTGATATGATATGGCATTTATAACGCGCCTATACACAAGTGTTTCGAGGTGCGATGAGGCAAGGGAGAGGGAAGACTGACAATGATCTTACTAGGCCAGGTGACCTTGAGATCGTGCAAGTGCAGGGGAGGGGGGGGGGAATGGAAAGTGTGGGGGGCAAGGGGAGGGGGCAGTGCAGCACATAGGATCAACAGTACAAAATAAATAGAATAAATAAAAAACAATAGGTAAAGGTGCAGCCAGCTAGTGGCAAGTGCAGGCATCAAGTGTCAGGAGCTGGTGGGGACTGTAGGGATACAGAAAACTGCCCCCAAGTGCAGGGGCTGCCTGGGAGGCAGTGCAGGTGTGCAGCTGGCGGGGAGGGAACCTGGGCCCGAGATCAGAGGGAAGCCAGGTGACCAGTGCAGATTCAGTCAGGAGTTCAGCAGGGGAGAGGAGGAGAGAAAGCAGAAGCAAAGAGGAAGGTCTTGAGGTGCTTCCGGAACCGAATGGTTCTCCTCAAGTTCCAGCTGAAGAGAAGGTGGGCTTAATGAGGTTATTGATTGGCCTAGCCAGAGGATCCCATCATTGCTGGTGGAGGGATGGGGGGGTCAAAGAGGGGGTCCTTTAAGTTTGCTAGTTGTAGGGCACGTTCTCTTTTGGGAGGGGGGGCAGAGTGGGAGGGTGGCAGGGGGACTGTTATACTGGAGTGCCTTTCTCAAGGTTCAGTGTGTATTACGGGGGGTGGGGGGTGGGGGTAAGGTAACGGGAGTGCTTTCATGGGGAGGCAGGGAGGAGGGCTATAGGTGGGACACAGTGTGGATAAGGCAGCAGGAGGAGACGTGGGGGTGCAGCATGTTATGGGTTGAGCAGCAGTAATGCCTAGGGGCGAGGATAAGGGGAGCCAAGAGATGCAGGGCAGGGGTCTCCACGTTGGTGGTTTCGGTCTGCGATACCACAGTGTGGTAAATGTGGGACCGTAGGCCTCGGGGAGGTGGCAGGAGGCTGGGGAGGGAGGAGAGAGTGATGGATGGAGGAAGAGGGGCAGATGCATAGGGGATCCTATGCAGCCAACTTTATGGAAGAAGGAGGAGGGTGGCTCCAGCAACACCCGCAGGGACAAAGCGAACAAGGTGAAAAAGGGGTATGGGCCGAGATGCAGATAGCCACGTTAAATGTTAAGGGGTTAAACTCCCAAAACAAAATGTTGCTGATTGGCACCATGTTTCACAAACAGCGTTTGGCGGTCCTTTTTCTGCAGGAGACCCACTACAAACAAGAGTCCCATATTAAAAGTAGTGATATTGGCAAAACGTACTGGGCTTCTCATGAAGACCGCAAGGAGGAGGGGGTAGGTATTACAATGGCAAAAACGTTCCAGCTGGCGGTGACCCAGAACAAGAAGAGGTTTGGGGCCGTTTCTGGGGATAAAGGGTCTCCGGGAGGGTGTACAGTTCACATTATTTTTATTTATTTGTTTATATAGCGCTTTACACCAAAGCGCTGCACAATTGAACAACTTAATACATGAAACAAACCATATAATGGTAGAAGCAAATTACAATATAAATCAGTCAACAAAACAGTAACAAGAACAATTAACTGAAGGGAATAGGGAGAGTAGTGGAGTAGGACTGTGTGGGAGGGGTGAGGAGGGGAAAGGAGAGAGTGGGGAGGTAGGGGAGGGTAGGGAGATAATCAATGGGAAAGATAAAGGAGGGAGGGGAGGCAGGAGGGGGAAGGGGTTTCAAGGAGGAGAATGGGGAAGGAGATTTAAGGGAGGTGCGGAATGAGGAGAAGGTAGGGGTCACTAGCCACGGTCTATGCGCCCAATGCAGGGCAGGTGAAGTTCTTACATAGGATATTCGGGATGCTGGAGAGCTGGGCGGAAGGGGTCACTGTTATGAGGGACGACTTCAACCTAGTGGGCGATCTGGCAATGGACTGTTGGTCACTGAACGGAGATGGGCAGAGGACAGAGACAAAAGAAAATCTTGACTTTAGGAATCTTCTGCCGGATTACCATTGGGTGGATGTGTGGGGGGGAGCACCATGCATGGCCAGGAAGGTACACATTCTTTTCCCAACAGCAACAATCCTACACCAGGATAGCTAGGTTGTTGGTGACATGGGAGCAGAGAGAGGTAGCACGGGGGCTTAGAGTGGAGGTAATAACATGGTCGGACCACAAATTGTTGGTTGGGGAATGGAAGATAGTGAGCCCACTGAGGTGGCAAACGCACTGAGGTGCAAAATTCTGTGACTTTCTAGGGAAGGAGATGGGGGCGTACTTCAACTCCAACAACAATGAGGCAGTGGACACGGCCGTGTTCTCAGAGGCTGCTAAAGCGACATTCAGGGGGACTGCTTATTGCGGAGGGGGCACGGAAGAAAAGGGAGAGGGGGGGCTAGTCGAAGCTAGGCTCCAGGGGAAGGGGAATTGAAAGCGCTAAGGCCCAATTTGCACAAAAGGATGCAGATAGGGGAAAACCCCTGGGAGAAATTCGAGATAAGTGGCAGGAATTACACAAGGGGAGATGGTCAAACAGATGAGGTACTCGCGGCAGAAATAATACGAGCAGGGTGATGCGGCTGGGGCCTTCCTAGCAAATAGGGTGAGAGGTGACAGGGTGCTGAGGAGGGTCGACAGGGTTCGAAGAACAAATGGGGCCATGGGTCCAAACCCAATTTGTGGAGTATTACAGGGGCTTTATTCAGCATCGGCGGCAGTAGGGCAAGAGGAGATCTGTGTTTACCTAGAGGGTATGCAGCTACCCAGCATGGCGCCGGAGGAAAGGGAAACACTGGACAGAGGTGACGAGGGAGCACGTGTGGCTGGCGATTCACAAGCTAAAAGCAGGGAAGGCACAGCAGAGGACAGGTTTGCAACAGATTATTATAAGCAGTATCAAGACCATCTAGCAGCGCCCCTGGTCACATTGTTTAACTCCATAACAGGGAGGCATCCATCCTGTCAACATTCCTCCGAGCTCTTATCATGGTAATCCCGAAGCCGAGTAAAGACCCAAACAGTTGTGCCTCATATAGGCATATCTCGTTACTAAATGTGGACGCAAAGATCTTCCTAGGGTGTTGGCGCCCCGTCTGGAGTCCTGGGTTGATCCATGCAAACGGTGGTGTGAAAGGTTGCCCACAGTAACGCCAGTCGTTCAGATTCATTCAGAACCTTCCACCCATCACTTTTGTGCTTACAGTTTGTCTCACTATGTGAGAGAGGGTATGCCCAGACGTGGGTCCCTTGCACGCTGCGCCATAGGGAACTAAGCTGCACCTCACTGAGGAGGCCCAACAAGGCTGAAACATGTCTGAAGGCTGAAGGGATTACAGGGGTGACGGTCGGAGGGCGAATGTATAATATGAGCCACTTTGCAGAGGACACCATTACGGATCTGATGCAGTCAGTGGCACGCCTTATGGACGGCCTGGAGCAATACGGAAAACTATCAAGTTTCAAAGTTAATTTCGATAAACCGGTGGCCCTGCTAGTTAGGGGAATGGAGAGAAAGTATGTAAGGGGGCTCCTGTTCCAGATGCAGCATGATCACTTTCGTTATTTGGGAATACAAGTGTATAAACAAGCAGGGGATCTTTATACAGGGAACCGTCTGCCGTTATGGTTAGCATTGCGCAAGGATTTGGAGCAGTGGGCAGGCTGGGGCTTTCCTGGATGGCTCATTTAAATTGCATACAAATGGTGGTATTACCCAAATTCCTGTTCCTATTTCAGGATGCTCCCGGTGGTGGTCGCGAAGTCCTTTTTCGAGGAGGTAAAGGTGGTCATGTTGAAATTATTATGGGCGGGGGCCAAACATAGAATAGCATATAAGACACTGATCTTGCCAAAGGAGGAGGGTGGAGTGGGTTTCCCAGCCTAAATTAAAGCAGCCCAGCTTCATGTGCTGGTGGGCCATCTTGACCCAACCTTGGAGAAGCAAGGGGTACCGTTGGATAACAAGGTCTTGTCGCCCGTCACCCTTGGGGAGTGGCTGTGGGTTCCCCGATCTTGTATTCCAAGGAAGGTGTTGCGCCAACAGATCCTGGAAGTTATGTGAACTCTCTAGAGGGAGGGAGGGGAGGGAGGGGAGGGAGGGAGGGAAGAAAAGGTTGCTGTCCACATGGCCATTCCCCATGAGTTGCACCTGGCTGCCGCCACTGCGGGACAGCATTGAAGTACCATTGGCGTTCAAATTGTGGTACAAGGCAGGGTTGTGCAGAGCGGGCCAAACGTTGGAAGGCGGGGGGGGGGGGGGGGGAGGGGGTTTCATCAAGATAGAGAGGTTAGCAGAATGCCTGCAGATAGGCACGCTGTCCATATTCCGCTATCTACAGCTGAAGTGAGTGCTACTGGAGGGTTGATGGGGCGATAACTTGCGGAAGGGGTTAACACATTTTGAGAGACTCCTGCTCACAAGGACAGGTTCCAGGGGCCTCATAGCCAGACTTTATAAGGGGATATTAATGGCAGAGCCCAGGGACCCACCTCCAGCCAGGATTAGATGGGGACGTGACTTAGGGTAGGAGATCGACGATGCCCTATGGGCACGGATGTGCAGAAGGGATACCAGTTCGACAGCCTTCTTGCAATATAGGCACCAGGCCTTAAAAGTTCTGCATAGGAGGCATTACCTTCCGGCAGTGTTAGCAAAGATGTGCAAGGGCTATGGCCCGGGCTGTTGGAATTGTGGGGGGTGGATGGGGACTATGGCCACATGTGGTGGGGCTGTGGAAGGGCACAAATTTACTGGAGGGAAGTTTTGTCATGGGTAAAAGGGGTCGATGGGATCAATAGGGAATTCTCTCTGTGGTTGCTTCTCTTTGGGGTGATTCGAGGGGAAGATGAAGGTGGGTGATGGGCACATTGCGAGGGTAATGTTGGTGGCAGCCAAATGCTGCCTCGCCCAGTTGTGGAAGAGTCGGAGGATGCCAGCTGAAAGAGACTTGGTGGCAAAGGTACGAGCCATATACGATATGGAGTGCCTTACACATCTGCTTGATGAGTCCCGAACTAACATCTATGGTTTCCCTTAGATGTTGGGCACTGAAAAAGGGGGGGGGGGAGGAGCGATGGGATATGCCACAGGGCTTGATGGCATGGGACCCTGGAGTCCTTGGCCAAACTGCTCCAAGACAGACCATAATTGGGTCATTTTGGATGAAGCACAGCCTGAATGTGGGATGATGGTGCATCGTGAGTTAAATTGTGCAACAAGTGTTTATTTTGTCTCGCGCTCTGAGCGCGTTGTTGTGCCTGCTTTCCCCCTCCCACTTCCTGTCCCTCCTCTGCCTTCCCGCCTCCCTGCCCGCCCACACCCCCCTCCCCTTCCCTTCCTCTTCCCGTCCTCCCTCTGCCTATATCCACCCCCCTTCCTGGGCAGCCCCCTGCCCGGCAGCCCCCCTTAGGCAAAGGGCGGCTCCTACGGTTGCAGCTCCCTGTGTGTCTGCAGGTGTCCGCCGGGGCGCCAGGCGCCTGTACTTCTATCTCCACCTTCTCCCGGCCCACCCCTTCTATTCCTGGTCACTTCATTCATCACATGGTGTCTTCACCTCACTGTGTCCCACAGTTGCAGTAACTAGGGTTTTTCTCCCCTCGCAGGATTCTCAAACTTAGGTGACCTCTGTACCTAATACGCACTCACTGCTCTGGAATGTTGTAAACTAGGGTTTTTTCTCCCCTCGCAGGATTCTCAAACTTAGGCGCCCTCTGTACCTAATACGCACTCACCGTTCTGAAATGTGGTAAACTTGGGCTTGCCGCTCACTTCCTGCCTGTGTGCTCTGTGTGCTCTCGTATCGTCTGTCATCTCCCCCCCCCCCCACTCCCTCCTACTCCATGGTGCTCTCTATCTCGCCTATCTTCTCTAACTGCTTCTCTATGGACTATCCTGCTCTCCTCACTAAATCTGGTAGGAAAAAGTTTAAAAAGTACATCCTGGTCTCCAACCCAGGCCTCCCTATCGCTGACACCTACACTAGTGCCTACTCCAAGGAAACTCACTGACATCCTCTTTTTCGTACCTTTGCCTGTCCTATGGACCTTCATATGGTCTCTGTGCTCTCTCCTTTCTCCTCTTCTCCCATTAATGGTGGCACCCGCTGGGATGTCCTCTTGGCCTCCTTCCACTCCTCTAAGGCCATCATTAATGTCTACACTAATGGGACCGTCTTGGTCCAAGGCCCTCAGGCCAACCTTCATCTCTTTGATAGACGCTTCCCACGCCTCATCAACTTCCTTTCCTCTCCTGCTGTCCCCCCTCCTCTGTCCTCGGCTACCTTGCCTCTACCCTCCCTCCCTGCCCCCTCTCGTGCTACTTATTCACCTCCCTTTTCTACACCTCTGCAGGGCGTACCTCTGATCTGTACCCCTCCCCGGAAGTCCTTCAAGCATGGCAACCTTCTCCACATTGCCACTCTTAACTCTCGCTCTGCAATCAAGCATTCTTCTGATATCTGTCACCTTCTTGAGGAACTGGACCTTGACGTCCTCGGTCTCACTGAGACATGGTTCACAGCCAGCTCTGTCACCAGCCTTGACACACTCCTACCTGACGGTTACAAGATCCTCTCCGTGCCCAGGCCCAACCGTGCAGGTGGGGGTGTGGCCCTTATCTTCCCTGAGTGGATTCCTGCCTCTGTCACTCCTACGCAGACCTACTCCTCTTTTGAATGCCCGGTCTGCCGTCTCTCTCTCTCCTAGCCATTCCCTTACCATGGCTACTGTCTATCGGCCACCTGGTCAAATCTCCTCCTTCCTCTCTGAGTGGGCTGACCTCTCCTCCTCACTCCTGTCCTCAACCACTCAACTCCTCTTTCTTGGTGACTTCAACATCCACTTGGATGACTCCTGTCCCCCCACGGGACTTTTTCGTGACCTCAGCGACTGACTCTCACTCTCTATTCTCTCGTCAGGGCCTACTCATTCTGCAGGGCACACTCTTGATGCTCTGATCTCTTCTGACCTTCCCCTCTCCGTCCGTCTCTCCACTCCTCTCTCCTGGAGTGATCACTTTCTCCTATCCTCCCACCTCACCCTCCCTACCCCACAGGCAAAGCCACCCTCACCACTGCCACCCACCTTCTCGGTCATCCGATCCATGAAGCGCGTGTCAGTTGTGGCTTTCGCAGCCACCTTCTCACCCCCCCCATCCCCCTTCGGCTGACTCCCACCCTGACACAGCCCTCTCCATGCTCCACTCTGCTATATCTGATACTCTTGATATCCTTGCCCCTGTCATGAGAATCCGCCTGAAGCCCAAAGCCAAATGTAACTCCTGGTATGACTCGGATCTCGTCACCCTAAAACGCAAGTGCAGGGTGGCAGAGAGGAAATGGCGTGCTTCGGCTAACTATCGCCCAATCTCCATCACTCCATTCCTTGGCAAGCTCCTGGAGAAACTGGCCATCTCCCAGCTTAACCTCCATGCTGAATCTGTTGGCAGTCTTCATGACCATCAATCTAGCTTCAGAGCTGCCAGAAGCACGGCAACTGCTCTCCTGAACATCCGTGAGGACCTGCTCTTGAACCTCGACTCCAACACTCTGTGTTCTCATTCTGCTCGATCTCTCTTCTGCCTTTGACACTGTCAACCATGCCATCCTGCTCAACCGTCTCCGTGATAGCCTGGATATCACTGGTCAGGCTCTGGCGTGGCTGACCTCTTTCCTCTCCAATCGACCCTCCCAGGTCCAACTCGGGTCCTTCCTCTCTGACATCTTTTTCTCCACCTGTGGTGTCCCCCAGGGATCTAATCTCTCCCCCTGGCTGTTCAACCAGTACCTGGCACTCCTTGCCCACCGCATCGCCGCTCTCTGCCCCAACTTTCAGTGCTATGCGGACGATACCCAGCTCATTTTCAGGCTACCCTCGGCCTCCTCCTCTCCCACCCTCATATCTGACGGTCTGTCTGCTATCCAGGAATGGGGTGCCGCCAATGACCTCTGCCTTAATGCCAGTAAGACCGAGTTTCTGCTCATCGGCACACCCACTCCCTCCTTCCCTGCAGCTCTCTGGCCGGCCTCTCTTGGCCCTCTTCCTGCAAGGCAAAAAACCTCGGGGTGATCTTCAACTCCACACTCTCCTACTCTCCTCATATATCTGACGTCTCTAAGAAGTCACACTACCAGCTGCACCTCCTCAGAGGTATTCTTCCCTTCCTCTCCTTCCCCCAGAAGCTCGCTGTCTCCCGAGCCCTGGTTCTCTCAAAGCTGGACTACTGTAACAGCCTCTATCTTAATCTGCCTGCCTCCACACTACGCCCTCTGCAACTCATCCAGAACAGAACTGCGAGACTGGTCCTTGGCCTCAAGCCCAGGGACCGTATCTCTCCAGGACTGAAATCTCTACACTGGCTCCCAGTGGCTGCGAGGATAAAGTTCAAAACCCTCTGCATTGTCCACAAGGCCTTCTGGGGCCTGGGGCCTAAATACCTTCAACTCTCTCTTCCTAAATATCTTCCTTCTCGAGCCCTTCGCTCATCCGTCTCCAACTCCCTCAGGGTCAGCCGCTTCTCGAAGCAACGAGCTGGGGGTAGATCTCTCTCCGCGGCAGGGGCCTCCCTCTGGAACAGCCTTCCTGCCCCCCCTGAAACTTGAGAACCATCTCCGGTTTCGGAAGCACCTCAAAACCTTCCTCTTTGCTTCTGCTTTCTCTCTCCCTCTCCTCTGCTAATTCTTCGCTGAAACTGCACCGAATCTGCAACTGGGCCACTCTTACCGACCTCGGTCCTGGGCCCAGCCACTCTCCACTTGCACTGCCTCCCTGGCAACCCCTGCACTGCGGGACTGTGTCTGTATCCCTACAGCCCCCCCTTCCCAGCACTTGTTCTGCACTTACCTTGCACTTGCCACCAGCTGGCCCTTTTATTTATTTATTCTGCTTACCTTGTACTGCACTTCCCCCCCCATCCCCTTCCCCATGCACCTCTCCCTTCCCCCTACCCCTGCGCGATCTGAATGACACCTGGCCTAGTAGGATCGTTGTCCGTCTTCCCCTTGTTCCCCCCTCCCTGCCTCGTCGCGCCTTGAAACACTTGTGTATAGGCGCGTTACAAATGCCATATCATATCATATCAATACTTTTCACGTGACGGAAGGGTACCACTGTGGAGGGGAGCCTATCAGAGGTAGTGTGTGTCTGGGCTGCGTGCAGTCGGGGAGGGGTTTGGCGTACTGAGGGAGTAAAGGAGGCAGTAAGGGGAATGGTCTGGGGGAATATGAGAACATTCTGAATGTTACCTGATCTGCAGTTACTTGCTCCAAGATCACATCGTCTGCTCAAGCCTATGAGTTGGGAGTTGAAGTGGGCGGGCGATGCAATGGAACTGGGCTAATTCAAAGCTTGTACTGGTATATTTGAAATGATAATAAAGTCTAATTTTCCACACACAAAAAATACCTAAATGTAGTGCAGGGATATTCGAACTCAAAATAGTGTTCAAACTGACGTCTGGAGCAATCTCTAATTCACTTCCCCAAATTCAGGAAACAGTTCAAAGAAAACAATGTTCTCAAAAGGAGCTTGGGGCTCTTTTACCCAGGCTGTAGGTACTGGCTCACCGAAACAAAGTTCTAAAAGAGTTCGGGGTTCCCAGGTTTTAAGCCTGGATTCACAATACAATGTTCCCAAGGTAATGTTTCCAAGAAGCTCAGGATTCCCTTTCCCAAGCGTATTGTCTTGCTTTACCAACAATCTCACAGTGTTTAATGGGAGCTTAGATCTCTTTGACATGATATGATCGGTTATTTGTAACGCGCTTAATACCCAGAGGTTTCTAAGCACGGACCTGGGGTTCGAACCTGTGTTGCTCTGGTGTCGTTTTACTTCTAAGGTTCAGCTCTTTCTGGATTCTAGGTTGCTTGCACAGTTCCTTCTCATTTGTTGGTGCTCCCTAGTCGAGTAGTTGAAAGACTGCATGGTCCACCCACTACAGGTCACGCAACCAGTTGTCCTCACCCAAGCACTTTATCCCCATAACTTAGGATGGCTGGGTTATTCACACCTGAAGGATTCAAATACACCTCTTTAACTTTGAATTTGGTATTTTGCTCACACTTTGTTGCTCCCCTCGGCTGCTCACTCGCAGAAAACTCATCTCACCATATGTGTTTTATTAGAGGCTTTCCAGAATGTGCTGCCTGCAAGCGACCACTCCTATACAAGGTTGCCTCATTGACTTTCAAACGCGCACCGGGTCTTGCACTTCGTTTCTTAGTTAGCCCAGTCAGGATCTCATGGCCTGCCCGCAGACATCCCTAGACTGTTGCTTCCAGTTAAGGAATGAGCACTTCTTGCAAACACCACACAGACAGGCTATTTTCACAGCTCCCTCCTTTCGCTCTCCCCACCTCCTTGAAAACACGGCTCCCTCGCCATGCAATGACACACTGCCACACTGTGTCCTTCTCCAGAGTCTCAGTGCTCCGTTCCTCTCTGGGTTTCTCGTGAGCTGTACAGGCATTTCTGCTCCTCTTCCCCACAGGCTTCTTGCTCTTCCCAGGCTGCCTTCTGCTGTTTGTGGACTCCACTTTATTTACATGTGAGTCTAACAGGCTGCAGGTATAAGGTCTCAGGCTTAATTGCCTGCCCACAATTAGTCCAAGTAACAGGAAATGCCCGACCTTCAGCTCTATAGCCTTCAGGTTCCCTCTTCTTCGTTTCAGTACTATAGTGGTATCTTCCAGAGGTAATCTTCCTCACTCTTGGGTTTAGTTTCTTCTTCTTAGTACCTAGTGTGACTTTAGGGGGAGGGGGGGGGAATAGGATATGGGCAAAAATATCCTACGAAGGCTGAGGAAGGGCAGGATAACCCACTGTTAGGAAAAGGGTGATACCATGTCGTGCCCTCTGGCATCCTCTCCCCAAGGACAGTCCGCCCAGGCTATCTTCCCTCGCTAGTCCACCCTCAGGGTCAGGATCCAAAAGTGATGGCCCTTCCTTGGCCACCTTAACAGAAGATCCCGGGGGAGCGAAAGTGAAAGTACCTTCAGGTTTCTCACAGTCTCCAAACAGGGCCATGCAAGAGATTCTAAACATACATGGCAGGAATTCATCTTTGAAGTTGACTTGTGTGCGAGACAAGGAGCCTCCTTGCGTTGCAGGGGAATCTATCCCTTTAAGGACTTTGCTGATTTGGAGGTTCTTCTCTGATGTATCGGTCAAACTTCACAAAACAAAAACGTTCTCTTATGCCTGATGGGATATTTCTTTCAGTCCATCTTTGCATGTGGTTTCTCTTACCTCCTTCTTGTGTCTTCAGATCATCAGCCTTGCATGGGCTGCGGGCCAACTCAGCCTTGCTCTGGTCATGAATTATCTCATTGCTTATGGCGTCTTAGGGTTATCACCTCGATGTGGGTTATGGACCGGTTCAGCCCTGTTCCACTTCTCACGTCTCTCACCCCTTTCCAGGGGGCTTCGGATTGTCAGCCCAGCACGGGCTACAGTGCTTACTTACCCAACTATAATTTCGCCTTCTCTTACCCCACCCCCTTCATTGTTCTTTAGATTAGCAGCCCAGTCTGGGCTATGGGCCTGCTGCATCCTGTTCTGGTTTCTGTCAAACCCTTGTGGGGACTTTGGTTTATCAAATGGGTGTGGGCTTCGGGCCTGCTCAGACCTGTTTGCGTTCTAATTTCCCTCACCCTCTCTTGGGGTGTTCAGATTGTCAGCCCTGTGTGGGATAGACATCTCTAACAATTCTTTGCTTATCCGTTCCTTCCCCTTCTCATAGTGGTACTCTGATTATCAGCCCCCCAAACGCTCCTTGTGTTATGCCACATACCTTTTCTCCTCCAGCAGTTTTCAGTACAGGAGGTGGTCCCTCTGGCCAGCGTCTGCCGGTGTTCTTTATCTGGCTTGGTCTACGCTTTCAGCTTCCTCGTGTCGATTCTTTGTTTCTGGATTTTTGGAGAGGGAGAAGTACGAAGTAGTTCTCTTTTACTGTGGTTGTGCTTCCTTTCTCAACGGCCCAGGGTTGGTCAGGATTTATGCCTTCGTCAAAGCAACAAAATTCTGCGGGCTGGCTTGTGTCTCAACCCACCACAGACCGCTTGGCTCTCTGGTTGCGTCTTCCATGAGGAAGAGGCTCCCTATTGTGTGTGGCTGCACAAGCTGGTGTTCCTTGCTCTTGGGCCGATTCTCCCTTGCTCTGCTGACTTCAATGTCTATTAAGGTCCCTCCCAGGTATGGAGGGGAGGTTTCCATTGGTTCAGGTTTTCAAAAAGAGATGGTAGCAAAACCAGGTCAGAAACAAAGCCATCTACTTTAAATTGGACCTGTACATTATTGCCTTCTTCAGCCCCCATATACCTGACACACACCTGCGACTTTACAGTGAAGGGAGGTGGAATTAAATCCTTACTTTGGGATTTATTATCCCCATGGGAGAACACCCAATAGGATCCCACTTGCCCTGTCCCACTTGGGTGGATACTGCATAGCAGGCTCATCTCCCTATTCCCAAAGGGGGTTCTTCCCCCCCACCCCTTCAATTCGTCACAATGCATTATCTCTGAGTACTTTATCTAGAAATGTAATACCAAGAAAGAATATGCTCACCTCTGCCGTATCTGAATCTTCTGTATGTGCTACCTCCAAGATCCGATCCACTTCCACATAATCTGGATTGAACAATGCTTCATCTGGCTGAAGTCATTCCCCACCAAAAAAAAAAAAAATGAAGAAAAAAAAAGAAGAAGAGTTAAAATGTCTACATCAATTAATCAAACTATTTATTTTGGACATTTACTATCCATAAAACAAAAACACAAATTAACATAGCATAACATTAAAAAAGAGGCAACACTAATCCCATTATCATACACTTTCAGAAAAGTTTTAAGTTACTTACCTGTAACTATTGTTCTCCAGCATGGGTCTGGCATGGATTCACATGCTCATGAATATTCCCAGTCATCAGGTTGGGAATGCTCGGTAAAAGAAAAAACTGTCACTTTACTTTAAAACTGTATTTCCCACCTAAACCAATCACGGTCCTCTGGGTCATGCTGCCCCATCCAATGACAGTCCTCTCCCTAAGCCCCTCCTCTGGCAGCCATCTTCAGATTTGGTAAGAAAGTAAAGTGGCAGCATGACCAAGAAGAGCCACAGAGGGGCAGGAGGGAGGGTTTGCATGTGAATCCATGCCAGACCCATGCTGGAGAACAATAGTTACAGGTAAGTAAGGTGTTCCTTCTCCAGCATGGGGTGTGGCATGGATTCACATGCTCATGAATAAAGACTACATAGCAGTGCAACATTACACAACCACGGGAGGCAGCAAGGCTCCAAAGAAGCATATAAATTATTTCCTCTGGAACAGACTCACCTCAAGCAAACAGGTTGCGTAGCACTGCTTGGCCGACTCTGGACTTCTCCCTGGAATCTGTCGACGCATAGAACTTCATGAAGGTGTATGTGGACATCCACGTAGCAGCCCTGCAGATGACCAGCAGGGGCACACCAGACAGGAATGCCGTTGTCGCAGCAATCGCACGACTTTCGGTAGGCAGGGCTGCGGTCAGTTCTCCAACCAATGACAGTGCGTGATGCAGCCATGGAGCCACCTAGAAATGGAAGCTTTGAAAAAGGCCTCCCCATGGTTCACAGGACCAAAGTTCCTGAACAGTTAAGAAGTCTTCTGAAAACTCTGTGTGCGTCACATAGAACTTCAGGGACCGAGCAATGTCCAACGAGTGCAAGGCCCCTTCTGCCGGCGACCAAGGTTTCGGGAAGAAAACAGGCAGCACCAAAGGCTCCTTGAGGTGGAATTCAGACGGAAACTTCGGCATGAAAGAGGCGTGCATACTGTAAGGAAGGCATGGCATCAAATTAAGAGACAAGTGACCACAGTTCAAGGGTGTTTATTGAACCTTCTCAAGGGTGTGATAAACGCCTATCTAAACCTAAATTTAAGATGGGAGCAAGCTACGACCATCAAATAATGTAGTCACAGTGGAGTCTCGTCAAAATAAAAAGGGCCTATACTAAAAAACCTATTGCCATTCCTTACCGGTAAGTTACAAATAGTGTGGGGTAATGTTCAAGAAAAAGAAAGAAGTGTTCACAAAATGATAAGTCAGGATGTCGATGCCATTCCCCATGTTTTCAGCACGGGACAAGGCGGTTCACTCCAACAAAGCACACGCTTGGGCTTCTTCGGCCCAAGGACACAGTTCCTTTTACCAACATCAAGGCCTTCTATGCCCATGTATATTACGTTCAAAGTCTCTCGATTCAGAGGGCCTTATGTACCAAAACAATGAAAATGTTCCTTTCCAAATATTCAAGTCGGGCGATTCACTCTTCACCCTGGATCCCCCCTGCCGGGCTCAGATCCCTTTTCTTACTACAATCTTTTGTTTGGATCCCCCTCTTCCGGGCTCAGATCCCCTTTTATACAATTAGTCTCCCTCAGCCAAGCTCAGACCAATTTCAGTTCATTTTAGCTATCGAACACTTTCGAATGTACACCAGATTTAGCTTGACCCGTTGCAGGACCACTTCGATTTCACAGTTCAATAATTCTCACACGGTCAGTTGGATACCAAACAGAGACCTTTGAATGAGCACCCACATGGCGCCAAAGTTCAATCACATACGCCTCATCTTTCCTCATACAATGTTCCTGCTTGCAACCTTGATCATAACACAGCCCGGTCTGCTACCATTCTCTCAGACTCACCGGCTATGTTCACTGGCGCTGCTTTATTGTCCAAGCTAAGGACAGTACAACGGCCGCAATCACTTCTCCCCACCTTGGCTATCTCTTCTCCCCACCTTGGCTATCTCTTCTCCCCGCCTTGGCTATCAATACGGGAGGGCCCTGTGTACTGTTGACAGACTGCAGCATTGTTCAGCTGTAATTCCCGGTCTGATGTTTTTTTTCGAGGCATCCTGAAAGTCACAGTTCTTATCCAAAAAGGTCAAAGGTAGTTCCCTCCTTGCAACCCTCTCTGGTCGGCTGCCTTTCTCCTCGGTTTAAACTGCCATCTAGGAATTGCTGCTTCCTCGCGCGTTTTGCCTTGCTCAGCGTGTGCTTCCGTGCTCTGCCTTTTATCCCTATGGGGAAGAGAAATGGAGGTCAGATGTGGGTTGTCAAGATGTGGTGCCTGACTGCCAGATCTCATTAGCGGGACAGGGTTGCTGGAAAAAGCCAGATGTATTTCTTTTAGCTTTGTGCCTGGGTTTTGTATCTGGGTCGTGAAATTAATAAGGGGGATTGTGGGAACTTTAGTGTTTTATAAAAGCAGACTGGGAGTTCGAAAAATAATCAGAGGCATGGGAAGAAGAATGACTGGGATGGGGGTGTTATAATATTCCTGAGTAGGTAGAAACGTAGCTGCATCAGAGAGGCATGGGAAGGTATATTGGGAAATAGCAGAGTTTGGTATTTTTCTCCCTTTCCTTGATGGTCCTCCCTTCCTTCTATTTGATGTTACTTTCAGATGGTAGAGGTTGGGTAGATTATTGTCAAGAGGTCTGGTAGGGATGGTTCTATATTTCAAAGAAGGACATGGTTAGGATGAGGTTGAGGTAGAATGACAGCATCCATCAAAGGCTGAGGGGACATCGGGCCAGAACATTAGAATAGAGGGGGGGGGGGGGGACACCCCGTCTCACCTAATGGTGTTCTCCTCTTTTGGCATTCTGCCCTGAGCTTTGCACTCAGCTCGGCAGAAAGGGGGAAAGACCCTTGGGTTTTTCACAGTACGCAGTACCACAATTCACTCATGTAGTCAGGTACAGTTGCTTGCAAGATACGGCCTGGATCTCCCCTACACGTCTGGCAGAGCTGATGGCCACAAGGAAAGCAGTCTTGCACGAGAGAAACTTGAGCGGGTCCTGATGCATATGCTTGAAGGCCCCCCCCGCCCCCCTGTGAGCCCTGTCAGAACCACGCTGAGTTCCCACGCCGGGGTAGGAGTCTTCACCGGCGAGAAAGATCGTAAAAGTCATTTGAGAGTCTGTGGGACCAAAGCAACGATCTTCCTGGGGTTTGGTGTAGCGGGAGATAGCCAGATGCACCTTGATGGAGGCGCGTGCCAGACCAGCCTTTCCCAAGGACAGCAAGTATGGAAGGATCTGTATAGCCGTGACCCTCAGAGGGGTAATCTTCTGCGATCAGCACCACGTAGCAAAATGTTTCCACTTATGGCCGTAGCACCATAAGGTCAATGACGCATTGGCGAGGATCTCTGCACAGTCCACTGGCAACTCATAACCTCAAAATGCAGGAGCCAATCCTTCAGGTTCAGCGATCCTGGGTCGTGATGAAGGATTGCGCCTCCCTCTAGTGAGAAGATCCGGAACCACCGGCAACTTGACTGGAGGCGATGCTGAAAGGCAGAGACGGTCCGGAAACCAAATCTGACTCAGCCACGCCGGGGCGATGAGTAACATCTTGCATGTACACTGTGTGTGTGTTGATGACTCGTAGCAGGAGAGGGAACGAGGAAACAAGTACTGACACAGTCGTTCCCACAGGAAAGAACGCATCCCTGAGGTTCCTCGGCTGGTGGAATCTGCTGGCAAACGTCTGGCATTTTGAGTTCGCCGCCATGACAAACAGATCGATCTGGGGTCTGCCCCCATTTGACGAACAGGCTGTCCATCTGATCCTGACGAAGCTCCCACTCGTGGCAGGAGTGCAGTGCCCTGCTGAGGGGGTCTGCAATGGTGTTCTCGACTCCTGCCAGGTGAAGAGGGACGAGTGAAATCACCGGTCCGACAGCCCAGTGTCACACAAGTCCTGCACTTCCTTGGAGAGCGCCGGGATCGAGGGCCCCCCTGCTTCCCGATGTAGAACATGGTGGTGGTGTTTTCCATGAAGATCCTCACCATCTTGCCTTTCCGAGATGGGAGGAAAGGCTTGAGGGCCCAGAACACGGCCCGTAGTTCCAGGATGTTGAAATGCAGATTTTTCTCCTCCGGCAGCCACGGGCCTCTGGCGTGCAGGTGTCCGGTGTGCGCTCCCCAACCTTCCAGAGAGGCGTCCGGGGTGACTGTCTCCAGGTATGGGGGGAGGGGGAGGGGGGTTTGAAATCCTGTGCCTTGGGCAATGCTGGTCCCTATTGCACACCACCCCTTCACCCGTCAGAACTCCTCGTTGAAAGGGATTTTGTCCGTGAAGCTTCGGACACCTGTATCCAACGGGCCTCGAGGAATTCCTGCAGGGTCCGCATCTACAACGTGTGGCGACGGAGAAGGTAGATGCAGGATGACATCGCGCCTCATAACGACTTGATGGCCCGCACTGTGGCAATCTTCATCGACGACAGCCGTTGCACCCTTCCTTGAATGGCTGCTAGCCTCTGCTCCGAGGGTGATGCCAGGCAAGAGACTGTATGGAGTCTGGTGCCTAGGAACAACGTGTTCTGCGATGGTGTTAAGCAGGATTTCGGATAGTTGACTGAGAATCACAGATCCGTCAATAGTCGGACGGTCGTCTCCGTGTGTTTGTCGGCCAGCTCCCGCAAGCGGGCGCATACCAACCAGTCGTCCAGCTATGGGTATACGTGTATGCCCTGTAGATGTAAACGGGCCGCCACTGGTGCCAGGCATTTTGTGAACACTCTTGGGGCAGACTTCAAGCCGTAGGGTAGGGCTTTGAACTGGTAGTGCTGGGCCTGCACCACGAAACGTAGGAATTTCCGATGTTTCTTGTGAATGGGGACGTGGAAATAGGCGTCCTCCAGGTCCAATTATGTCAAGAAGTCTTTTTTCAGTTAGCCGAGCATGTGTTGCAACGTGACCATCCTGAACTTTTGGGACTTTAGGTATTTGTTCAGACTTCTTAAGTCTAGGATGGGCCTTCAGCCCCATTTCTTCTTTCTGACTAGAATGTATCTGGAATAGACTCCGGATCCCCGGAGCTGTTGGGGAACCAGGCCTATCGCCCCTTTTCGCAGCATGGCTCGTACCTCTTCTAGAAGCTGAGTGATGTGCTGCTCCTGGCGGAGAACTGGAAGGATCTGCAGACACCTGCTTTGTAACTCCAGGGTGTGTCCTTAGGCAAGAGCATCCAGCACCCATCTGTCGGTGGTGATCTTTCGCCATTCGCTGACAAACCTCGCCAGTCGGCCTCCCACCGGGGTGCATGTGTGGGGGACTCGATGTCCCGGGCGGTTCAGGCTTGCTTCAGTGCCGGCGTCCTGCACTACAGGTGCCGGCAACACTGTCCTCCGCTACGTAAGCCTAGAAATGGCCTCTGTAGGCTTCCTGCATTGAGGATCTGGAATGCTGTCTGTATGACGTGGAGAACCCTTTTGAAGACATGCTTGACTTTCCCCTGGAGGAACGAAAAGAAGACTAGCGGTGCTGCTGGAGAGTGCCCAGGGAAGGGGCCGTCTCTGTATCAGTCTTGATGGCCGGGAAGGACTCTGCGACGGCATTCCCAAACAGGTTTTCTCCATCGAAGGGCATGTCCAGCACCTTCGCTTGGACCTCTTGATGGAAATTAGTGGCTTTCATCCAAACTTGTCGACGAAGGCAGACACTGTTCCCTATTTACAGGAACCCTGTGTCTGTGATGTCCAATGCCACTGTGATGGCGTGATACGTCGTCACTTCCCATTCCTGGAAGAAAGCGAGGGCCTCCAACTTCTTATCGTCAGAGAGGAACTCCAGGATCGGTCCCAGCTTTTATCACAATTCCCGGTCGTACCTGGCCAGAATTACCAGTGCTATGGCCGCCTCGATAGTGGACGCCGCAGTGTAAATCACCTGCTTTCCCATGGTGTCCATCCTTTTCCCCCCCTCGCTGTCCGTAGGGACTGAAGACGATGAATGGTTAGCCGACCGTTTCCTCGCAGCCGCCGACACCACTGAATCCGGCGATGGCTGCGACCTCAGGCCCTTGGGTGCAGAGTCTGGCACGCTATATTTCTTCTCCAGCCTATCCTTCTTGGCTGGAGCCGTGCAAGGGTTCTTCATGAGGGCCAGGCCCTCCTCCCAAACATCGTCCAGAAAGTGTACAGCATGAAAGTCTTCCTCTTGGCCTCGCAACTTTGATACAAAAAGCCCTCCTTCTTGATTTCCTCAGGCACCAGCTGGAATAGCTCGGAGGCCCTGGTGATCACAGAGTGGAACAATCCCACCTCATTCGGTGGGGGACACCCTATGTGGAACATCATGTGGCGATTCACCGTTCGCTGCAACAAAGTCTTAGTCATCATTTGTCGTTGTGGCCGTATCCATTCCTGTAACCGTGTCTGGGAATGCTGGGGGAGAAGGCACCGACGTGGTGGAGGTTGATATGGGGGCTTTGGATGACACTTCCTCTTCTTCGATTGAGACTGATTGGGGACCTGGGGGACCACAGGTACCAGAGCCGCAGGCCCTCTCATCTGGATCTCGGACACCAAGATGTGTCGAGTCGACAGAATATCCAAGGAAATGTCCCTCAGCTGAGAAAGCATAACAGGAAACCATGCCCTACACTGTCTTCGCAGTCCTCCTTTTCAACGTCCTTGTGGGCCATATGCAAGGACTCTTGATCTTCGTCCATGGACGAGAAAGGCACCTTCTACCATATCCTGTGGTCATGCCACCAGATACGCACCTACTGGAATGCCTGTTGCATGGAACTGTCCAGGGCACTCACCTGCTCCACTGAGCTTGATCCGAGAGTTCTAATTCTGGGCGTACCTGACACATCTGACTAACAAATGGGAAAAACTGTTATTGAACACTGCGGCGGCCCTGATGAAGCGCAACATTGCGCAAAAGTGGGGAGTGCCCTACCCCCCCCGACACTTGAACAATGGATACTTGACATGGATTCATGTGCCATGATGGAGCACCGGGTTTACGGCGCACGAGGATGCCCGGCCAAGGCATCTAAGATATGGGGGAAAGGGGAAGAGACTGGACCTTGACAACCTGAGTCAATGAGGATTACAGCAGGAATGGATGGTTGGGGGAACTGGGGGAGAGCGGGCCATGGTGGCTTGTGTTACTGAAAACACTATGTGAACTCGCGATTGAAGGTGCTGGCTTGGAGTGCTTCTAAATGTTTACTTTTTTACTTTACCTTCTGGATGTTCTGTTACCACCCCCTTGTCTTGTGGTTGTTTTGTTTATGCTATAAAATACAATACAATGTTTTATCAAAAAAAGTGTGCAAGGAAGCCCATGTAGCCGCCTGGCAAATAACCAAAACAGGCACTCCGTGTTGCATGCCCAAGGTGAAAGCCAAACCTCTGGTGGAGTGACCCCCGAGACCCTCAGGTACTTCCTTGCTGACTAGCTCATAGCATTCCGAGGTGCAGAGAATGATCCATCGAGACAGGGTCTCTACTTGGTAACGGCCCTGCCAACTTGGGCACCCACATAATCTACGAAAAGTTGGTCATCAGTCATGTTCGCTCTTGATTGAGAGATATAGAACTTGAGGGCCTGTGCGAATCCAGCCGATGGAAACACTCCTCTGCCCTGGAAGGATGAGGCAGAAGAAAGAAGACTGTGCAGTGATGGAAATCAGAGACCACCTTTGGCAGGGAGGGTGGGGGCGCCCAATACTCAAGATCACCTACTCCTTGTAGCAAACCAAGCTGAGAGGATTAAAAGACATAGCCTGGTGCTCACTGACTAGTCTAGTGAAAGCGATGGCAACTAGGAAAATCACTTTATGGGTGAGTAGTCTTAAGGAACAAGAATGAAGGGGCTCAAACAGAGCACCCATTAAAAAAGTCAACACTAAATTTAAATTGAATACTGGAACAAGAAACTGGCATGGCAGAAACATGTGGGAAAGACCCCTCAGGAATTGAATAACTGGATATTGTGAAAAAGGAGCTCTGTTCCTGGGAACTCAGAAATGGCTGCAAGATAACCCTTCACTGTACCAAACTGTAGGCCCGTCCAAGCCAAATACAGAAGAAATTCCAACACAGTATAAGTGGAACAAGTAAAAGGGTTGAGATCAATCACCCGGCACCAAGCCGAAAACCTCTGCCACCTGCAGGCATATATGCATTTGGTGCTGGGTCTTCTAACATATAGGCGAACATCCAGAAAGTCGCCTGACGCAACACACTCTATATACCTCAGCCTTTCAGCAGACAGGCATGAAGGGTCAGGCTGCAGAGGTTCGAGTGCAGGACCCTGCATTCTGAGTGGGAGAGGAGGTCCGTCCTCTGGAAGGCACCAGGAATGGCAGATCGCTATGTCCAGCAACTCCAGGTACCTACCTTCAAAGACCCCCCAGTCGATCTGCCTAGTCACTTGGCAAAATCTGAGTCAGGGGTTAAGTAATTGTAACGCATTCACCTTCCCCAGTTCGCCTTAGAATAAAACTTACAATAAACTTTGGTTATTCCATTCCATCACTTTTTAATCGTCAGATCTAAAAGCTGGTATCTGAAATATAATAACATTTTACATACCTGTAACTTATTGAATATCTTATGGAACATTTTCACCACCATAGGAAATTAAAGTTGCTCACCGTGGTGACTAGAGTACTCTTAGTCCATCCTTGTGGGTGTCCCCCAACATAGAGACAGTACTAGAACCTTTGGGAGTGAAAAATTGAGCTTCCTCTTTAAATTTAGTCAAGCATGCAGGGAGGAGGGCTCGGCCGTGGGAACGCCCGGCCGAGGCCCGACTCTCCGGCGTCTCACCTCAGTCCCCTCAGAACACATCAGACACTTAGATACCTGGCTACACTAACATATATTAGCCCATGGCATACTATCGGGGGAAGGTGGGTGGGACGTATGGAGGAAAGGGGACTAAGGACTACGAGTACTCTAGTCACTACAGAGAGTAACTTTAATTACTCATATGTCCCATCCCCTTTCCTCCATCCATGTGGGTGATCCCACCGAACAAGAAACATAGTGTGGAATTGTGACAAGCTGCTTGTTAGGGAGAATTCTCAGAAATGTGCCAATTCCTCTCTACCTTAGAGACCCCCAGCCCTTTGGCTGGACTCTAGTACTTTCATTTTTACCTGGAGAGAATGAGACCCTTTTCCCCACTCATGTATTTTAATGTGATTTTTAACTCTGCGTTTCTTTTGGTTTTTCGAGTCTGACAAACTCCATAGGCATCTTTTTACATGTAGCACACAGCACCTTCAGTGTAGTGCTACAGGGAAGTCTTCCAGATTTCCCCAAAAGTTTAACTACCTTTCTCTTGGATAAACTCCTGTTTCCAAGAGCAGTAAAGTGAAATTGACTTTACTTGCACGTTTACATTTCTAGACCCAGCACACACTATCTTACAATAGGGTGCTGGAGCGGTTATAAAGTATCCCCTTTGTCTAGCTTCTCCTGTAACATTTTTATGTTACTCTTTCCTCGATGAATGGCAGGTGGCAGTGGTTTGCTTTTTACTACCATGGTGTATCTTTACAGTTGCAGTAAAACACCCTTAAGTGCCATTTTTGTCAAAATGGCCCCGTCTTCTTTTTTTGCCATTTCTTGTGGAAAGGTCCTTCTTGAGATTTACTCTGCCCGCCAAACCAGGTTTGGTCCCTTTGTTAGTTTCATCTTTGGCGGGATTCCCTGTGGCTCCAGGGCGTCTGGTGGGGGCAGGAAGTGAGGGAGGTGCCCGAAACTCCCTGTGCTAGGAGACAGGAATGCACTCCGGTTGATTTGCCAGCTGGCTGTCCGGCAAGGACAGCCATCCTGCTGGGTGATTGACAGCCAGGCTGAAATGAATGGGAGAAACCTGCATAAAAAGCAAGGCGTTTGCCTTGGAAGGCTGAGTCGAACACTGGATGAAGGAATCTGAAGAAGAACTTGAAGAGGACGCCTGCTGCAACTCCTGGACAGTTGGTTTGCCCAGTGAAGCCCTGCTGCGGTGCTGAAACTCCAAATTCATATTGACAGAAGCCTTTGCAAGGACGACTTCTCCCTTTGAGTTTGTGGGACCAATCAACTCCAAAGTAAGCCACTTGGACATCCTTCTCGGAGCTGGTTGAAATTCCACAGAGTTGTTGCTGGAACCGAAATACCAGGGAGAGGACCAACAGTTTGTGTGCGTCGCCTTTAAGCTGGCCAAGAGCTCCAGGAAGATCCTCCGGACTCCCAGGAAGCAGGACTGACCGAGCCCGAGCCACCTCAACAGAGTGCTGGACCCCAGATGCAACAAAAGTCCATCTCAACAGCCAGGAACCGTGGTGGTGCTGTTTGCGGTAGACGTGAGGAGCTGAAACACCGAATTGCCACTTGTTTGAAGATAGCCAGTTGCTGTCGGGTAACCGTCCCATTGCAGGAGTCCCCAGAAGTCCTCCCTCTTGTCCCCACGACTGAGGCCCAGGAACAACAGGAACTGCAGAGCTGCACAGGAACAGAAGTCATCTGCTGCTTTTCTTCTAACTAAAGGTACTGTACAGTCTAAGAGAACTTACCTCTTGTTGTAGATTTGTTTCTACTCTTCACAAGCCTAACAGCTTGTGGCCCTACATTGATTCTTCTTCTTCACTAAAGACTTCTAGAACATTGTGCAAAGAATTTTCTTACCTGCACGAAGTGCTTTAGCTACATAGACTTTTGCCTATTGACTTTGGGCTAGCCTGTTAGACTCTTCTCTCCTCTGATACTGGGCAGGGTTGAACAGTATTTGCCTGCTTGAGAATATTTGTGATCCCTTGTTTGTTCTGAGTAACCTTTTCTTTGACACATCTCAGTGCTATCCTAAATGCTAACAGTAACATATCAATGTCCAGTGTCCCAACAATTGATGTCACCGAAGGGTGTAGGAAGTGTGTGTGTGTGGCATCCCCAAAGGGTGCTTGCTGATTTAGAAACAAAGTGTGTATTTTGAAGGTATTTGTGTGTTGCTATCATATTGCTCCCTTCTAAAGAAGGCTTATATAAATGAGCTGTAAATAAATAATTTTTATCAAGAAACCTTGAGTTTAAGTGTTTGAATGCTGGTCACTGTGACTCTGTGTAACCACTCTACTACTCCCATTGACCCCTCTTGAGATAAACCTGGCTGCTCCACTGCGCTACCAACCTGTGTAGTTCGGACTTCTACCAAAGGTTGGGTTCTATTGCCAGGAGGCTGAGATTGTTGTAGTGCTCCCTAGGAGCACTACCCCAAATCTGTACCCAACACTGCCTCATTACTAGGACAAAGAAAAAAGGTTCTTCAGAGCCACCTGACCAAACTCTGCATCATGCATGGAGCTGGTGTCCGGAGAGTAAGGCTTGCAGAATGTAGACGGAGTGGCCCAAGAAGCCGCCCTGCTGGTGACTTCCCAAGAAGCGTGTTACTTAAATGCATGGCTGGGATCGTGGCTCCGACTGCATGAGCATGAATCCCCTCAGGAACAGATTTGGCCATGGCCATAATAGCATTCGAAATGACCTAAACCATCCAACGGGAGATGCAAGCCTTAGAGGCCTGTGAGCTAGGGGAAGAGCCCCCAAAAGTCATAAACAGTGCCTCAGACTACGTGCAGGATTTCGTCCGAGAATGAGAAAACTCGAGGACACTCTTAAGGTCCAAGGAATGCAGAGCCCTCTATGCATCAGACTGCGGGTTAGGGAAGAATACCGGAAGGCAGATCTCCTAATTCAGATGAAATGGAGAGACCACTGTCAGCAAGAAGTTTGGGTGAGTGCCCAAGATGACCTTGTCGTCGTGAAACGTGGTGAAGGGCTCGCAAGAAGACCACGACTGCAGCTTGCTAACCCTGCGCGCAGAGATGAGAGCCACCAATAAAACAGTCTTTAGAGTCACCAAGCGGATGTCCAAAGAAGCAATTGGCTCGAAGGCTTGTGTTGCAAAGCCCCAAGAACCACATTGAGATCCCAGACAGTGTGCGGTCTATACACAGGAGGAAAAAGCCAAGACAAGCCCTTAGGGTGGGCCTTAACCACCAGGTTGGATGCCAAAAACACATGCTCAGGGTAATTCTCGTAAGCCCCAATGGCCACCAAATACATGCAGCAATTATCCACCTGAACTCCACAACGAGAAAGGTGTGCTGAAAAAGCCTGTCCAAGCGGAAGAAGTCCACCACTGCCCTCATCAACTTTGTGAAGACACGAGGGGCCGTGTTCAGGGTGAAGCGCAGCACCTAAGTGGTGCGACATAATCATGAACCACAGAAACCTACCTCTGATGCGGGTGATATATGGGTATGGAACAAGTTACTTACCTGTAACAATTTTTCTCCAGCATGGGTCTATCATGGATTCACATGCTCATGAATATTCCCCGTCAGGCTGGGAATCCTTGGTACAAGAAAAAAGTTTTGCTTACACTTGCAAACTATTTCTCCTCTAAACCAATCAGTGTACTCTGGGTCATACTGCCCCCAGCCAATGACGTTGTTAGGGAAGATTTTGGGTAGTACCCCTAGGGTGCACTACAAAATCTTGGCCTCCTGGCAAAAGGAACCCAACCTTTGGTATACGTCTGTACTACACAGGTTGGCAGTGTGGTTGAGCAGCCAGGCTCATCTCAAGAGGGGTCAATGTGAGCAGTAGGGTAGTTGCAGAGATTCACAGTGACAAGTATCCAAATAAACACTTATACTCAAAGTTTCTTGATTAAATAATTATTCATTTATTTAACAGTCAGTTTGAATAAGCCTTCTTCAGAAGGGGGCAATGTAATAGTAACACACAAATACACTCCAAAATGCACACTCTCACAGTTCCTCCAAATCAGTAAGTACCCATTGGGGATGGCACACAGACACTTCCTACACCCTCAGGTGACTTAAATAGCTAGGACACTGCAGACATTAATATATCACTGTTACATTTAGAAAAATACTGAGATGGGTGTCAAGGAAAAGGTCATCAGAATAAAACAAGAGATCACACAAATATTCTGAAGCAGGCAAGTACTTTTTAATTTCCCAATGCAGAGTAATTTAACCCCTTCCTGGAAGGAAAGGTAAAGCACATTGTCAGAGGTAAGAAGAGTCCTTCAGGGAGCCAGGCCAGCCAATATTAATTGGGCAAAAGTCTAGCTGAGCTGAAGCACTTCTTGCAGTTAAGTAAAAGTCTTGCACAATGTTTTAGAAGTCTTTGTAGAAATGTAGAAACAATGTAGGGCCACAAACTGTTTAGGTTTGTGAGAGATAAAGCTGTAAGCAACTCTACAGAGCAACCAAGGCAAGTCTCAACTGAGAACCAGTTAGGCTACACAACAAGAGGTAAGTTCTCTTAGAATGTACAGTACCTTTGGTTAGAAGAAATGGTTCCAGCTGGCTTCTGTTCCTGTGCAGCTCTGCAAATCCTGTTCCTGGGCCTCAGTCTTGGGGACAAGAGGGAGGACTTCTGGGGACTCCTGCACTGCAATGGGACGGCCAGCAGCAGCAAAAGGCGAACTTCAATTCAGCTGCAATTTGCGGTCTCAGATTCCCCGCGTCTCAGCTAATGGCACCACCGCTGGTTCTCAGATACCATTTTGGACTCCTTGCATCTGGGGTCCAGCACCCTGTTGAGGTGGCTCAGGCTCAGTCAGTCCTGCTTCCTAGGAGTCCGGAGGATCTTCCAGCAGCTCGGGTCCGACTTAAAAGTGATGCACTCCAATCTGGTGTTCCTCTCCCTAGCACTTCGGTTCCTGCAGCAGCAAGGAAGTATAGCCAGCTCCGAGAGGATGTCCAGACGAGTTCACTTTTGAGTTAATTGGTCCCACAAACTCAAGGGGAGAAGTCGTCCTCTCAGGGCTTCTCTAGTCGAGGCGAATTCGGAGCTTCAGCACAGCAGCAGGGCTTCACCAGGCAAACCAACGGTCCAGGAGTTGCAGCAGGCATCTCTTCCAAGGTCGTCTTCGGATTACTTCGTCCAGTGGTCGACTGCCTTCCAAGCCAAAAAGCCTCACCTTTTATGAAGGTATCTCCTATTAATTCCAGCCTAGCTGTCAATCACACAGCAAGATGGCTACCATTGCCGGACAGCCAGCCGGCCAATCACCTTTGGGTGGATTCCTGTAACCAAGGGGATTAAGCACAGGGAGTTTCGGGCACCTCCCTTACTTCCTGCCCCTGCGAGACACTCTGAAGCCAGAGGCGGCCTTCACTCGTGAATCCCGCCAAAGACAAAACGAACAAAGGGACCAAACCTGGTTCGGCACGCAGAGTAAATCTCAAGAAGGACCTTTACAACAAGAAATGGCGAAAGAAAAAGACCGGGCCATTTTGACAAAATGGGCACCCAGGGGTGCTTCGCTGCAGCTGCGAACACAGTCCCCGGCAAAAACACACAACGCTAGTTAAGAGTAAACCGCTGCCGCCAGCCATTCATTTAAAAAGGGTAACAAACATGTTACATGAGAAACTAGACAAAGGGGATACCAAGTAACCCCTCCAGTAAGATAGTGTGTGCTGGGTCTAGAAAGTTACAATTGTAAGTAAAGTCCATTTCACTTTTTTTCAGCTCTTGGAAACAGTAGTTTATCCAAGAGAAGGTATTTAAACCTTCGGGAAATCTGAAAGACTTCCCTGTGTCACTGTACTGAAGGTGCTGTGTGTCACAATTTAAAAAATTATGCCTATGGAGTTTGTCAGACCCCAAAACCAAAAGAGAAACAGAGTTCAAATCACTGTAAAACACAAGAGAGTGGGAAAAAGGTCACTCTCTCCAGGTTAAAAATGTAAAAGTCCTAGAGTTAAGCAAAAAGTGCTCGGGGTCTCTAAGGTAGAGTAATTAGCACATTTCTGAGGATTCCCCAAAACAACGGTCCTCTCCCTAAGCTCCTCCTCTGGCAGCCATCTTCAGATTTGGAAAGCACGTAAAGTGTCAGTATGACCAAGGAGAGCTGCAGAGGGGTAGGAGGGAGGGTTTGCATGTGAATCCATGCCAGACCCATGCTGAAGAACAATAGTTACAGGTAAGTAACTTATTCCTTCTCCAGCATGGGGTGTGGCATGGATTCACATGCTCATGATTAAAGAATACATGGCAGTGCAACATTACACAACCACGGGAGGTGGCAAGGCTCAACAGAAGCAATCATCCATAACTCTGAAACAGGCTCACCTCAAGCAAACAGGTTGCGCAGCACTGCTTGGCCGACTGGACTCCTCTCTGGAATCGTTGTCGATGCAGTAGAATCTTGTGAAGGTGTGAGTGAACCTCCACGTAGCAGCCCTGCAGATGAACAGCAGGGGCACACCAGACAGGAACGCCATTGTCGCAGCAATCGCTTTGGTGAAGTGGTCCCTCAGACGCCCGGGCAGTGGTCGGTTCGCCAACCGATGAGTGTGTGATGTAGACCAAGAGCCACCTTGCAATAGAAACCTTGGACAGGCCTTCCCATGGGTCACAGGACCAAAGTTGTCGAACAGGTCTTCTGAAAACGTTTTGTGCGAGCCACGTAGAACTTCAGGGCACGAACAATGTCCAGCGAGTGCAAGGCTCTTTCAGCCGGTGACAAAGGCTTCGGAAAAAACACTGGTAACACTAAGGGTTCGTTGAGGTGGAATTCTGACAGAACCTTCGGCATACTTGAGGGGTGCGTCTGCAGCACAACCCTCGACATGTGGAAAGTCAGATAAGGCGGTTTGCTGGATAGGGTCTGGATCTCACCAACCCTCCTTGCAAAGGTGATGGCCACAAGGAAAGCCGTCTTCCACGAGAGGAACTTGAGAGGGGCCTGATGCACAGGCTCGAAGGGAGCCCCCATGAGCCTCGTCAGCAACACGTTGAGTTCCCACGCCGGGGCAGGAACCTTCACCGGCGGGAAAGATCGAAACAGTCCTTTGAGGAACCTCTTGACAGGACGGTGGGACCAAACAGAAGATCTTCCTGGAGACCTGGTGTAGTGGGAGTTACCCACCAGATGTACTTTGATAGAGGCGTGCGTCTGTCCCGCCTTAGCCAAGGACAAGTACGGAAGAATCTGCAGGGACCTCAGAGGGGTGATCTTCTGCGACCAGCACCACGTAGCGAAACACTTCCACTTGTGACTGTAGCACTTAAGAGTCGACAACGCTCTGGCCTTAGCGAGGATCTCCCTTCAGTCCACTGGAAACTCGTATCTTACAAACTCTAGGGCTGCAGGAGCCAAGCCCTCAGGTACAGCGATCCTGGAACATGATGCAGGATTGCACCTCCTTTTCTGGTGAGTAGAACGGCAACCACCAGCAGCTGGAACAGAGGCGACGCTGACAGGTTCAGAACGTCCGGGTACCAAATCTGCCTCGGCCGTGCCGGGGAGAGGAGAGGAGTATTATCCTGCATCGGCACTGTTTGGAGTTGATTGATGACTCGCAGCAGGAGAGGTAACGGAGGGAACACGCACAGAAACAGACCTTCCCACGGGAAGGAGAACACGTCCCCCATGCTCCCCAGTTGGTGGAATCTGCTGACAAATTTCTGTCATTTGGAGTTTGCCGCCGTCGCAAACAGATCCATCTGGGGCCTGCCCCACTTGAAGATGCAGTCCACCTGGTCATGCCGAAGTTCCCATTAGTGGCAGGAACGCAACTCCATGCTGAGGGAGTCAACAATGGTGTTCTTGACTCCCACCTGGTGAAAGGGGACGAGGAAAATCTCTTGTTCGACGGCCCAGTGCCACCAGGCCTGCACCTCTCTGGAGAGCGCTGGGGATCCAGTACCTCCCTGCTTCCTGATGAAGAACATTGTGGTGATGTTGTCCGTGAAGATCCTCACCACCTTGCCCTTCAGAAACTGAAGGAATCACAAGAGTCCAGAACTCTGCCCGCAGCTCAAGGATATTGATGTGAAGATCCTTCTCCTCTGCCTGCCACAGTCCTCTGGTGTGCAGGCGTCCAGTGTGAGCTCCCCAGCCCTCCAGGGAGGCATCCGTGGTGACAGTTTCCTGGTACGAGGTGCTTTGGAACGCTGTGCCTCGTGCGAAGTTGAGGTGGACGCCCCACCACCGAAACGCTCGTTGGAACTCTCGTCGAAGTGGGAGCTTGTCAGCAAAGCTTCTGGACACCTGAACCCAGTCAGCGTCCAGGAACTCCTGAAGAGGTTGCAACCGTAACCTGCAGAGCCGTATATGGTAGATGCAAGGCGACGTCATGCCGAGCAGCGACTTGAAGGACCGCACCGCAGCGATCTTCAGTGATAACAGTTGTTGCACTGTCCCCAGAATGGCCGCTACCTTCTCCTCCGAGGGCAACGCTAGTCAGAAGACTAAGGAGTCTGGCTCCTAGGAACAGCGCGTTCTGCGATGGTGTCAAACAGGACTTCGGATAATTGATGGAGAACCACAGATCCGTCAGCAGCTGGACGGTCGCTTTTGTGTGTCATCGGGCCGAATCTCGCAAACTGGCCCAGATGACCCAGTCGGCGAGGTACGGGTACATGTGTATCCCCGTAGACGCAGATGGGCCACCACTGGTGCCAGGCACTTTGTGAACACCCTGGGGGCTGATTTCAGGCTGAAGGCGAGTGTCTTGAACTGGCAGTGCCATCCCTGCACTAAGATGCATAGGACCTTTCAGTGCTTCCTGTGGATGGGGACGTGGAAATAGGGCGTCCTCCAGGTCCTGCAACGTCAAGAAGTTTTCTTTTTGACCAAAAAGTATCTGCAATAGACTCTGGATCCCCAGAGTCTCTGTGGGACCAGCGCTATTGCCCCCTTTTGCAGCATGGCTCGTACCTCCTAAGAGTTGAGGAATGTGCTGCTCCTGCCGGGCCACCGGAGGGATCTGCGGACACTTGTGCTGAGACTCCAGGGTATGTTCGTGGGCAAGAGCGTCCAGCACCCATCTGTTGGTGGAGATCTTCTCCCACTCGCTGACGAATGCAGTCAGCCAGCATCCCACCGGGGTGCATGGGTGGGCCCCCTCCCCCGACGTCGTGGCCGGTTCAGTCCTGCTTCTACGCTGGCATTCCACCTTGAGGGCGACGACGGCGCTGACAACCTCCACCGTAGGCTTTGGAACTGCCCTTGTAGACGACCTGGGCCGTGGAGCAGGAGGGCTGAGGGTATGACAAGGAGAACCCTTTCGTCGATCTGTCCGACTTTCCTCTGGAGTCGAGAAAGGAAGAGCAATGTTTGAGAGTGCCCAGGGCAGGAGCCTTCTCTGTATCCGCCTTGATGGCTTGCAGGGACTCGTCGATGGCCTTCCCAAAGAGGTATCTCCATCGAAGGGCATGTCCAGCACCCTCGTCTGGACTTCGTGGCGGTAATTCGTGGCCTTCAGCCAGCCTCGACGACTGAGGGAGACATTGTTCCCCATCTGCCGGAAACCTGTGGCGGCGATGTCCAGCACGACTAATCTATGGTCCGAAGCCACTTCTACCTCCTGGAAGATGGTGATCACCTCCGTCCTCTTGTCATTGGGCAGTAACTCTAGAATCGGGCACAGCTTGTACCACAGCTCCCAGTCGTCCCTGGCCAGGATTGCCAGTATGTTGGCAGTCTTGATGGTTGACACCGCAGTGTAAATAACCTTCCTCTCCATGACATCAGATTTCTTCCCCTCACTGTCCTGGAGTGACTGAGGATGACGAGGAAGGGTTTGGCCATCTCTTCCTTGCGGTCACCGAAACCACTGAGTCCGGCGATGGTTGCGACTGCAGACACCTGGGAGTGGACTCCAGCACCCAGTACTTTTTCTCCAGCCTATCCAGTTTGGCCAGGACCGTGCAAGGATTCTTCAAGAGGGCCACGCCTTCCTCCCACATGTTGTCACGGAGGGGCAGCACCATGGTCTTCCTCTTGGCCTCACGCCTCTGGTACAGGAAGCCCTCCTTCTTGGTTTATTCTCAGGCGTAAACTGGAAAAGTTCAGAGGCTTTGGCAACCATGGAATGAAAGTTACCCCACCTCATCTGGTGGGGATGCTCTCGGTTGAGGATTCTCCCGCCAGGACGATATCGTCTTCGTCGCCGTGTCCGTCCCAGTGTCCACCGGGGTGGGGGGTACCTGATACGGTTGTTGGGGCTGATACGGGGGCATCGGATGACACTTCCTCTTTTTAGCTGGAGGCTGATCCGGGGTTGCCGGGGCTTGAGCCTGCGGCATCCTTTTCTGGAACCAACGTGTGTAGGGTCGAAAGGATGGCAGAGTTGGTGGTGTCGGAACTCTAGGCCCCACGCCGTCATTGCCGCAGTCGTCCACGTCCTCGTGGACCATGTGCAGGGACGAAATGCCATGGCCTGGGGTACGGCCTGCGGTTGGCCCGAAACTTCCGACGCCCTTTCCCCTTTTTTGCTGCTTGAGGGGTCGGGCCAGGCACAGAGACGGCATCCTCTTCTCTGGCGTGTCAGAAGGCTTTGCCACCGCCCCAGCTGAGGCCTCCTGCCTTGGAGGCAGGGATACCCTGGTCACAGTAGGGACAACCTTCACAGGCTCAGCCCCTTGGGCCTTCGAGAGAGCAGCCGCCACCACCAGCTCAATCGCTGATTAAGATTTCTCCTGCAACGCTTGGGCCTTCTTGGGCAAGTCGGCTGCCTTTTCCTCCGCCCTGGGCTTCTTTGGTTTCTCCCGCAGCTTGGCCGGGTTGGACGATTTCCTCTCTGAGGAGGAGCTCGATTGCTGGCTGACGATGGAGGCGGATGGTGACGCTGATAGCCCCCTGCCCATCGCGGAACCCGCTTGCACTGTGACCTGAATGGAACAGGACTCACGGTGCTTGACCTGGTCTTGGGCCGCTACGGAGGGGGTGCCCTCAAAGGACTTACAAGCCCACCACTCGGACCGGCCAGTCCTATGTGAGGTATGACCCTACTTGGGGCATAGGCCTTGGCGTTTAGCCATGCCACCAGTCTACTGTGTCAAATCTTTGTTTTCTTGGAGAAGCAAAGACAGATCTCGCACTCTCCTTCTTTGTGGTCTGGATGAAGACAGTAGAGGCGCTGAAGGGGCGGGCTGGCTCCCTCCCTCCCTCCCTCCCTCCCTCCCTCCCTCCCTCCCTCCCTCCCTCCCTCCCTCCCTCCCTCCCTCCCTCCCTCCCTCCCTCCCTCCCTCCCTCCCTCCCTCCCTCCCTCCCTCCCTCCCTCCCTCCCTCCCTCCCTCCCTCCCTCCCTCCCTCCCTCCCTCCCTCCCTCCCTCCCTCCCTTCCTTCCTTCCTTCCTTCCTTCCTTCTCCGTCATGGCTCGAGGTGCTGAGTAGGCCCGATGGCCTTCTGAAAACTTCTAAGCAACTTAGACGATCCTTGCCCTTGAGGGGCGCTGAATTTGTATTTGTATTTATTACATTTTATATAGCGCTTTCAACCAAAGGGCTTCACATAAAACATGAATACAATAGAAGGGTGTCCAGGCAAAGTTTCAAATCAATTGTTTCTGGAAAAAAAAGTTTAGAATGTATTTCTTTTATATTAAAGGGTTTATTTTAATTTAGTATAGTTAAATAAGTGTTAAAAAACACACAGGTTTGGGAGGCCCATAAAAATAAAAAAAATGTAATTTTTTTTCCCAACACTTTTGTGTCAGAACTTTTGTCAGTCGAAACTTTTACGGTTGAAACAGTCACTATGAAACCAATAGAAACAATAAGTACAAGTCATGAGTCAAATCATCAAGAGCAGTAAGCAGAACAATTTGCCTAGATCATTAGATTAAGAACCTGGGTGGGGGAAAAGCAAGGGAGGAAGTAGTAAAGAGTTGTCAGGAGGCAGGATGAAGTAGGTGTATTTTAAGGAGGAGCGGAAAGAAGAGTATGAACGGATAGAGCTAATGGGGAGATGTAAAGAGTTCCAATGGAGAGGGACACAGAGCTGGGAAGACCAGAAGCGGTAAGGGGCACAAGGAGGGGGTGGGGCAATGAGTAGGAAGTGGTCGGCAGAACACAGGGGCCTGAGGGAGAGTGGAGGAAGGAGGGAGGAAAGGTAGGGAGGGCAAGATCATGAAGAGACTTTTTTAAAGACAAGACAGAGGAAGATGAATTTGAGTTGAGATTGAAAGGAAAGTCAACCAAGAGTAAAGGCGAAGAGGAGATGGAGTCATGAGGAGAAAAGGAGCAAAGAGTGCAGAATGGTAGAGGGATTCCAGGGGAGCCAGATGAGAAGCAGGGAGGCCAAAGAGGAGAGCTGAACAGTAGAAGAGATGAGAAAAGATAAGGGATGAAATTAAGAGTTTGGTGGTATGGAAATTGAGGTAGGATCGGATTTTGCAAACATTGTAGAGGTGGTAGCGACAAGCACGGGAGGTGAGAGAAATATGGTGAGCAAAGGAGAGGTTGGAGGGGAGGCCTAAATTGCGGGCAGAGGCAGAGAAGGGGAGATGAGCAGGAGGAAAGAGGATATAAGGAGGGGGAGGGAGGGAGGGTGTTGACGGGAAGGAATAAAACTTCAGTTTTGTCCGTATTTAGGCTGAGAAAGTGGGAAGACATCTAGTTTTTGATAGCAGTGAGACCGGAAAATAATTCACTAACAAACGGATCCCCGCTGTCAGCAGATGGAGAGAAGAGCGCACAGGCTCTTTGACAAAAAAAGAAACCTTTTCCGTTGAAAACGACAAAACTGTAGCTCATAGAGCAAAACTCGAAAACTCCCAACACTTTAACGTGCGGTACAAATCTGAAAATGGCTGCCAGAGGAGGGGGTTAGGGAGATGACTGTCATTGGCTGGGGGCAGTACGACCCAGAGTACAGCGATTGGTATAGACGAAAAATACAGTTTGTAAGTGAAAGTGAAAACATTTTTTTCTTTTACCGAGGATTCACAGCCTGACGACGGGGAATATTCTTGAGCATGTGAATCCATGTCAGACCACATGCTGGAGAAATGCAAGTACGCATCCTTGAGGTCCGGGGAACAAATCCAGTCCTCCGCACAAAGAGACTCGGCTATGTGAGCAGGAGTAATCATCTTTAAGCGTTCCAGCAGTAAAGTCAGATTTAGAAAATACATGTCCAGACCTCAGGCCAGCCTGGTTGTTCTTGGGTACTGCAACAATCCTGGAATAGTAACAAAGTCCCTGTCTACAAGAGGAACCGGTTCAATCGCCTGCATCTCCAAGAGTAAAAAGGACCTCCTGCAAAAGAGCCAGGGATACGATCTGACGAAGAGGCGGAGGATGGTAGAGGCAGAGGAAGACTGAAGCCAGTCGAGACTACGGATAGGATTCATGGGTTGCTGAAAAGACACTTACTGTAGTCCTGGAACAGAGCCAAATGGCCCCCCACAGGAGAGCTGTGTTCCCCAACCTTGACGTCAATTCCTGGTGTCGGAGGCGGGGGCAGAGGCGGGGGATAAAAAAAAAAAACAAAACATGCAACGTCCTCTGCGGCTTCCTTCTGCTGTCGCCGATTGACCAGTCAGGCCTCCGTGTACCATAGTTCCTGAAACTTTGAAGTCTGAGACAGTTCGGGGTTTGTACTCGGTCCTACCCTGGGACTGAGGGAAGGCCTTCTGACCCAGGTTTGTCAGGATGGCTAAAGACTTGGCAGTCTGATTGGAGGTTTTCTTCTTAGCCAATTCGCCATCTGTGGACGAATGAAAAAGGTCCACGCCCTCGAAGGGCAGATTTATAACCCACTCTTGCACGTCAGATGAAAATTTAGTAGTGTGCATCCAAGCCGTCCTGCTCATCTCAACCCCAAGACACAGCCCTCTGCTGGCTTTGTCGATGTGGGAGAGCAAAGACTCCATGAGGTACTGCACAATAGCCCGAGCATCTGCCAGAACAGCCTTGAAGGAGGCTTGTTTGTCCAAAGGGAGGTCGGGCAGAAATTCCCCAAGCTCCCACCACAGCTACTGATTAGCCACAGTTAAGAGGGCATCCACGTTGGCCTGCTGCAGATGCAGTACTGAGATGGAGAGGCAAGTGGAAGTGGCTCCCATGGGGAAGATGACAAAGACAATAGTATGGAATATAACGAGACAAAGGCCACCACAGAGAAATGCGGCTGCAGGTGGGAGGCAAGGAGGATTTGCTCCCCGTTAGTCAGCTTGTCCCTGGGCTTCTCGCAGACCTTCCGACCACCTGCAGCACATCCCTCTGGAGTGGCATGCCAGACCGGTCATGGTGCGTTTCCCCTAGACCTTTGCGAGCACACCCAAATCCTGGGAGCTTCCTCAGGAAGAGGGCCCACCAAGGACCCGGAGGAGGTCATGAAAGGCCTTGACGGATGCTGCGGGCTCGTCGTCCTGGGCGTCGTCATCATTGCCCCCCCTTTTCACAGGCCAAGGGGAAGCTAGGCCTTGGGGCAGAGGTGCCGGAGGGGTCCCACCAGGACCGGAGCTGCCGACAAGTCCAACACGGCTGTTGAAGGGGAGGCATTGGTGGTACTGGGGGTACTGGGGGTACGGGGGTGGATGGGTCAATACGACTGGTTGGGCCTGAACCAGAGGAGGGACCGGCACCGGGATTGCAGGAGGAACAGGAGGAATAGCTAGAGGAGGGGGCCGAGACGGCGACGCCTGCGGGATTACCTCCTTCACAACAATGTCCGTCAGGAGCCCCTTCATTTGAGGGGATCGCATGAGGACGAGGAAGGGTTCAAAGCAGCGGTCCTCACTAGCCGCCGGGTCCCTCAGGGCCCTGCCCTCTGAGGCGCTGGGCCTGGCCTCCAGGTCAAAGCGCTGAGGTGCCTGGGGCACATAGCCATAGGATAGTGATAGGTAGATGTCCCCCTGAGGGGACCAGAACCATGCACCATAGGATCTACTGCCGCTTCCTGAAGGAATGGGGCTGGAATCGTCCTGCAAAGTCCACACGATGGGTCAAAGAACTGGCGGGCCCTGATCCGGATACAAAATGGCCACCTGCCTGCCAGGCTCCGCCACGTGCCATTTTGAAGCCTTGCACCACGCCCTGGGCGGGATGGCGTGGAGGCCCTGACCTAGGAGAGGCCTCAGACAGGAGAGGATACAGCTTGGACCTTGCACCCGAAGCAGAGACGTCAACCTCAGAGCCACAAGCCAGATGGCCGGTAGTCGAAACACCCTGGATGATGGCCTAGGAGCGAGCTCCAGTAGGCTGGGAGCCCTCAGTACCTGTGCCGGTAGCCGTGCTGGATCTAGCTGAGGAACGATTCTAAGGTGGCAATTGATGATCCCTTACCCCTGGGGTAGAAGAAGAGGATGAGTGTGACCGTCCTTCCGAGGACAGCCTGGTAGGGTCCCTGGATCCCTCAGCTTGGGAGCCGGTAGCCTGGAAGGCCTCAGGTCTGACCCGGATCACCTGGCAAAGTACCTGGACCCTTCTGGTTGGGAGCCGGTAGTCTTCGAGGCCTCTGGCCTGTCGGAACCTGAATGCGAGGAACCCCGATCTGTGGGCACCCCGGGGAAGAAGTCTCTGTTGTGGAGTTGCGCTCAACAGCGGTCCTACCTTGTGAGGGGGAGGACAAGTGTGGAAGAACTCCCTCCACCGTGACAACCGATTCTTCAAAGCCCCGTGACCGAGAGCACTGCAGGCCGCACTAGTCCCAGCGGTGGTCGGGACCCAGGCACTCAAGACAGAGGGCAATGGGTCTGAGGCCATGAACGAGCGGTTGCACAAGGCACATCTCGTGAATCTTCCTGTGGACAACATGCACCAGTGAGGTGAGGCATCGAAGGGAAGTGAAAAAGGAATTGAACAAAGAAAGGGGAGCAAGCGCAAAGTAAAAATAGAAAAAAGGTCTCTGCGATGTCCATGCAGAAAAAGGGATTGAGGCGCCGGACGGTCGGGCCTCTGCGGGGCGTTCCAATGCTGAGGCCACGCCTGCGATACTAGATTTAAAGGGGGCTGCTCCATTTTTCCCTGCCAAAGATTCTGTTACCGTCCCAATGTTGGGCGACACCCACAAAGATGGAGGAATGGGGATGGGGCATACAAGTAATCTTCCTACATCTGTCCCCTCTTCTAAGAGGACCCACTAAACAATCCTTCTCTTGTTATGCACGCTCCCTCTAGAACTTGATCCCGGTGGCGGCTCAGAATGCCTGCACAAGTGTCCAATATAGCAAATCTCTCATAAAATGGCTCTTTCAAAAACAACTGACCGAGGACTAATTGCAATGGATGCACATACCGATGCAGACCTCTCAGTATTGCACTACTTTAACAGATGCCAGCCCAAATGTCGGCTACCCACACTCTGTACAGCACTCCCTGCTCTCGAGCTAGGTCTGTGCTTTAAACAATAAAATAAATAAAAATAAGAAGAAGCTTTGTGGGACAAGGCCCCATACATCATAGGAATTGAATTTATATCAGGGCATCATTCTTGTGAACTGGTTTCATTCTACTGCACCACTTGTTACTTTCTTTTAGTTGTTTAAGTTATTGTATGCATTCCTAAAAACCTAAAGTTGCCTGTGTATATGTTTGATAATTGAGTATTGTGATATATTACAACCAGCTCGATTCATTTTCTGTGTGTGTTTTTGGGCCTGTAATAGAGTATTTTTGCACTTACCGGTCAAAATATAATTGTGTGTTTCACTGTGTGGACTCATTGTGGACCCCCTTACCCGACTCAATTCATCTTGAAACCAAGCTTTGACCTCTCTCCAAGTATACCTTGATTGGGTTTAGTTAACCTCTCAGAGACCCCAAGGTCACTATAACTAGGGTGACCTCCTAAAATCTGTCCACCAAGCCAGATTCTAGAAATCCATCTGAACAGTTACTGTTCTTGAAACTTCATTGTGCATACGAAAAAAGAGGCAGGCTAGTGGTGTTTGACTGATTGTTCTTCCCCTTAAGAATATTCAAGATGTTTGGATCGCAGAATCTGTGTGCATGGGTTCTAGGTTATGTTCTGTGGATTTGAAGGACACCTACCTTCACATACTTATTTGGAAGCCACAGTGAATTTGTCAATTTTACAGTGAGCAACTTTCAGCTGCAATATACGGTTTGCTCAACTTGGTCCCTCAAGTGTTTGTCAAGTTAATAAATGCCATTGGGGGCTATTAAGATCCAGGGAGATTAAAGTCCACCCCTACCTGGACAATTGACTGATCACGGCGGTCTCAATGTTTTTATTTTACAGGTACCCTCCAAGCTATTCTGGATCCCCCAAGCTTGGGCTGATTTTGGAAATCCATCTCAACACTGTGCAATGGGTTCTTCAGTGATTGGCTGATGTTAAAATAGGGGCAAGGCTACAGGCTTCTCTCAAGTCTATTCGCTCCTAGAAAAGGTGAAAAATTCCACCTTAGGTGCAAATTGTGAATTTATGCACATACAAGCTTTAATTGTAATATAAAATATGAGTCAACAATAGTAAGGCAATGGGGACAATGAGATCAAGAATGGGGAGGTTCCAACGCTAGATCATACATTTCTTAGCCTTATTATAGTGTTAACACCGGAGCCGGATCAGGTTTTTAACGCAAGGGGCATTGTTATTGATTTGAATGAACGGACGCTGCGGAGCGTCCGGTTCATTGAAACAAAATACTATCCTAAAATAGCTGCCATGGAGACCGGAGGGAGGGGACTGGTGGGGGGTTGGCTCCTTACCCAAGCCACTCTTCCATTTGCATGGCGGCCAGCAAAGGGAGACGGAGCAAAGCTGCCGTGGCAGCGAGGTGGCTGTCGCCACTATCAGGTAAGTAGGGCTGGGGAGGGGGGGTTGGGAAACTTTAAATAAATTATGGGAAGGGAGGGTGGGGAGAAAATGGCGATGCAGAGTGGGGGAAGCAGCCATTGTTTCAGCCCACGACCCAAGGAAACGGGTTGGCTGCTCGCCCCGGGTGCCAATAGAACCTAAAGAAATTCATAAAAGATCTACAAGGCCAAAATGTAAGGGCTGCTTCATTGAAAATAGTTGTTTGATTACAGACAGGAGCGTAATATTATGTGACTGAGATGGCAATTAGTGGACCATCAGATTGACCATCGATTTACTAGAATTGATTAGTGGATACATTTTTGGTTTATTTTAATTCTCGTCAATGTATTTGTAATTGCAGCAGTTTGGTGTGCAGAATTTTTTTAATTCCAATTATATGTCAAGACTACAGGCGAGCATTAAGCTTATCATTCTTTAATACCAACAGACTTTCAAAACTTAAACTTTTCCATTTGTTTTTACCAGAAAAACACTAATAAGAACTAGCATTTCCCAAAGGTTTGGTCATTATGGTAGTCTTCCTGTTAACAGTCTCCAACAATGAGGACACTTCATTCCTCACAAGCCACTTCCTGTCCAGGTCCCTTCCTCTTTCTTTTGGCTGCTCTTCAGAAGATAAGTCACATTTTATTTGAGTGCTTGTAATGCGTTTCTGAAGTGAAATAATGTGCAGTATAGAGTTTGAGGTAGCTCAGATGTTCCATGGTTAAGTATTGATCCTAATTGTTGAACAAACGACTGGTGTAGCGCAGCAGACCCGCATTAATTTCGGGTATAACTGGACAAGTTTATTCACGGCACCAGCGCTGTGCATGCGTCATGTTTGTTGGACAGTGAATGTTCTGCTTTACAGTGCACAATCAGGACTAGTTGGCATGGATAGTTTTAAAATTTGCATATCTCACCATACAAGTTGTGCAGCAGCATTGTTCCCATTTAAAATGTATTTGGAGAGAGCAGTCATGGCAGTTCAGGTGTCTCCCATTCGGCCTATCATCAGCGCCAAGGGCATTCACTTAAGTCAGGAGGGCGGTAGCAGCTGCGATGAGGCAGAGGAGCATAAAGATATTATATCTGGACAACATCCTGATGGCTGTGCATGTTCAGCGATTGAGAGAACAGGTAAAGTGGTCCTGCAAGCTTCTCGCGTCTCTAGGGTTTCTGGCCAACGAGGAGAAATCCGCTCTTACGCTCGATAAGAGAGCAGAATTCCTGGGGTTTATCAGACACAAAGGAGGATATGTTGGAACTGCCCACTCTGAAGATGTGGGCAGTAAAGAAGGAATTGCGAGTAGCGATCAGGAAGAAGGTTATCTCGCTGCAGAGTCTAGCTATAGTAGTAGGCTTCTGGCATCTTCGATTCAGGAGATTTATCCTGGTCCACTACACAGCCCTTCAAATATTAAAAATAGATTACCTTTTATTTAGTCATTTGTAGAGGGCAATAAACCCAGAGGCATCAAGACGCTGGTTACATTAAGCGCAGATTATGAATCTGATACATATTGTACAATACAGGCAGATTAGTGAGTCTGTTACATGGGTACAGTTGCATGGATAAAACGCATGCAATGTTTTTCGCTTAGGAGTCTTGTGTAAACAGCCACATTCTGAGGCATTTGCGGAAATGTCCAGAATGACAGTTCATTTCTTAATGGTAGTGGTAAGGCACTCCACTGTTTGGCATCCGCTACAGGGGAAACGCTTTGTAGTTTGAATATAGGGATGGGTGATCATGTGTGAATGGGAGGCCCTGGTTGGACTGTTTGACTGTGATTTGATAAATTTGCTAGATAAGTATCTTGGTGCAGAGTATGAGAGGCATTTATGCTTTATGGTGAGGGTTTTAAACAGAATGCGCGCTCGAATGGTGTTGGGAAGCAGCTTAGTGCTTTTCTTCATTCCCAAACTTCCCAAGCGCTTTAGAATTAGGCAAGACAACTGTTTTGTACGCACTACAAGAGTCCAGGGGGAGGAGGGTCACTAAATAAAGATAGTTAGGATTTAAATATAAAGGTGCAAGTAACTATTTAGATTAATAGGTTTGTAAAACTGTTAAATTGTAGTTAGCTTTGCTGAAAACACTACAGGCAGGCAGGCTTGCAGAGCACACAAGGTAACTCAGCAGCTGGTCTTTGTCCATCACAAGCCAATGGAGACTAAAAAAGATTCAAAGCACGACAGAGTACTATGCGAAAACCGGGTTTTTTGTAGAAATTACTGGACCAGATGAAATATAATTATATTGAGTGAAGTGTTGAGAGTATGGCAGGAAGGGGTGTTTTTGTATGAATGTTTATAACATAGCAAATTATGCTAAGCAAGGGCTACAATGTATTCCTGCAGAGGCGGCATTATGTTAAGTAGCCTGTCCCAAACGGAACCCAGCCGTGCCAGAAGGAAGAACTGTAGCATCCCTTGAAAGGCAAGGAGGACAGTTTTGGATGAGCCATGCGGATATCGAATGACCAAGTTGAAGAGTATATAAAGGCGCCTGCTTACCATTAGTCTGCAGGAGCCAGCCAAGGAAGACTGAATGCTGGTCGGAAGGGCAGAGTCCTCTGCCATTCCCCCCCCATTCCACATCTTTGTACAGATTAAGTTTGTTATCCTTGCAAGATAGACTCATGGCCTTAATTCCCTGGAGGGGTGCATTTACTCTGGTGTGAGAGAGTGAACAGGGGGTACCACAATATATTTAAGGGGTACAAGTATGGGCAACCTTTGAATGAGCAGCCAATTAATATCTTTTCTAGCAGGTGATATATGATCTTTTTTGGGAATGTTGAAGGCTGCTCTTACCTCATTGTTTTGAATTATTGGTTATTTCTTGATGCTGCCCGTGGCAGAGCCTGCGAAAAAGGGCATTGTAGTAGTCTATCCTCCAGAGAATAAGCACTCTGGCAATTGTGATGCAGCTGTCTGCAGATAGAAAGGGTGTGCAGGCATTGATTAGTTTAGTACTATAGGCTGCAGATGAAGACATTGCGTTAATATGTCTGGTTAGCGATAATGAGGAGTCCAAGTAGACCTCTAGTGTTTTCACTTCTTTGGAGACTGGGATAGTATTAATACCAATGATGAAGGATTTATAGGCTTTATCAAGTAGTTTTAGTAGAGTCTGTTGTCCAATGAGGAGCAGATCCGTCTGGTCATCGTTGAGGCATAGGGAATGTACCGCCATCCAGGCTTGAATCGTTTGGTATATCTTGCCTAGGGTGTTTGAGTCTGACATTGGTACCCGAGATCGCTAGGAGGGCTTGGTTATCATCCACATAGTTGGGGTAGGAAAAACCCAAGGCATCCAGAAGGTTGAAGAGGGGCCTCATGAAGATATTATATAGAATGGGCGAGACACAGCAGCCTTGAGGGACTCCGGAAATTACTGGGGCTGGAGTGGCTGAGGCAGAGAAGACTCATTCTGTTAGATAGAAAGGATGAGCTCTAGGCTACTGCTTTAGGAGAGATGTGGCCTGCTGAAGAGAGGTGTTGGCATAGAATGTTGTGGTCCACTAGATCGAAGGCGGATGAGAGGTCTAGCAAGAGGAGGAGAGCTAGTTTGCCATTGTCTTTTATCTCACCCATTTGGTTTTTTTAGTCTAAGAGAGCAGATTCCATGCCGTGACCTGGTCGGAACCCAGATTGACGTAGCCCAAGAAGGTTGTTGGCTTCAAGATAGTTTTGTATCTGTAGGTTAGCTGGCCTGTCCAGTATTTTAAGTAGGAAAGGGAAAGTCGTGATATGACGATAGTTGGTGGGGATATTTGGGTCAGGGGTAGGCTTCTTGAGAAGGGGTGTAGGACACAGGCATATTTTAGATTAATAGGCACGGTGCCGGAAGAAAAGGAGGTATTCATGAGTGAGGAGATGAAAGGGGAAAGCTCTGTTGCAGTCTTTGATGAGTGAGGCTGAGTAGATGTCCACTTGACATCTGGATGGCTTTAGGCCTTTGATGATTTTGGTTACGACAGTGGCTGAGACCGGTTCGAAATCAGTGAGTGGGGTGGGGAGGAGGGGAAGGCATTGGGGCAGGTGGTACCGTAGAAGTAATCAGTTTTTTTCATCAAGGATTTTCACTTTTAGAGTTGAGATTTTATCCAATAATACGTTTTGAATATTGGAGCACCAGGTGATGTATTTGCGACAGCTGGTGGTGGGAAGAACTGGGGATTCGAGTTCTCGCAGTATGGCAAAGAGTTCTCGAGTACCAGAATTGGCTTTGCCAATTCTAGCATTGCAAGTGGCGCTTTTGGCTTAGAGTATAGCATGTTTGTATGTTTTTGCCAAGGAGGTATAAATATCCTTATTCAGGACTGTTGGGTGTTTTTTCCATGTGGTCTCAGCCGCTCTTTTGGTAGAGTGGAGGGCTTTGAAGTTAGGGGTAAACCAGACATGGAGGTGAGCTGCAGGCTTAGCTTTGAGTTTGCTCATAGGTGCCACTTCCTCAATAGCGGAAAAGAGGTGATTGGTTATATAGTTCAACCATAGTTTTGGGGTCCTCAGTCAGAGGTGGGTATGCTGTCAGAGGGTCTAACAGTGGTAGCAGACTTGTTGGTGTGATGTTCCTAGTATTTCTGGTGATAGTGGCCATTGGGGAGGGCGGGGGGGAGAGGGAGTAGGGGAAGGAGGTTGACTGGGCGATGGGACGGAGTAGGATATAGCATTGTGGTCTGACCAAGGGCAGGGCATGTTAGATGAGGTGGCGATATTGCAGTTAAAGTCTGCTAACCAGTCGAGCGTACATCCTTTGTCATGGGTAGGGTGTGTAATGCGTTGGGTGAAGCCCAAGGCTTCTAACGAGTTAGCAAGGGCATTGAGGTGTGTAGGATCGTTAAATCCTAAGTTTACATTACCAATGAAGACTATTTTGGAAGAGGGTTTAGCCTCCGATAAGAGGCGGTGTAGGTGTCTTCCTTGAAGGAGAGTGGTGGGCCTGGTGGTCTATATAGGAGGTGTAGGGCAATGGTGGCCGTGTAGGATAAAGTCAGTTTAATAGGTAACAGCTCCCCTAATTGGAAGACTAGGTTGTTGATTACTTCGATAGGTAAGGAGCATTCAGCAATGATGGCTACTCCCCCAACTTTGGCATTCACTCCATCTTTCCCAAGGATGGTGTAATTATCGGGAATGGCTAGCGAGAGGGAAAGGCCCGCTGCCACAAGCAACCAAGTTCCTGTAACGGTCAGTAGGTCAAGATTATTAGAAGTGATGAGATCAGATATATCACGTGGGTGAGCCATTAGGGACCTGGCATTGATGAATGCTCCTTTGAGCGATGGTTGTATATTAGGGTGAGGCAGTGTTGAGTTAACAATCATTGGGAATGATGGTGAGTGAGTTTTGAGGAGTGGTGGACTTGTCTTACCAATTTGTTTGCTAAGTGTGGAGTTAGTGCTTGGGGAGAAAGTGATAGGAAGACTAACGGTACTTACTTTATCAGGGGAGCTGCGTGTATCTTTATTGATCAGAGAACAAGGTGTATTTCCATTGGCAGTGGCAACAGGGGAGATTGCAGGAATGCGGGGAGCAGGTAAGAACCCTTTGAGCAAAGCAGCGTGTACATTTTCAGAGGCAGGGGGGCCAAGTGTAGTTCCTCTAGCCTGGAGAGCAGGTAGGGTTACTTTTGGCAAAACAGCATTTACAATTTCGAGGGAAGGGGCACCAAAGGTAATTCCATCAACATAGGAGATAGGTAAGGTCACAATAGATGACAGAGACTATACATTTTCAGAGGCAGGGGCACTGAATGTTATTTCATTAATATGGGCAGCAGGTGAAAGCATTTTTGGCCAAAAAGTATTTTCATTGACCGAGGCACAGACCGTATTTCCAATGCCAGTGGGGGAAGTTGTGTTCACATTGCCTAAGGTAGTAAGTGCATTTTCCTTAGCACAGGCAACCATTGCGGTCCTGGAGAGACCATTCGCAGCTGCCAGAGGGTCAGGTTCAGTGGGCTTCAGAGGTGCATTATAGTCATTCGCTATGGCATGTGCGCCAAGAACAGATTTCTTAGTGGTATTTTCTCCAGCAGGGCTATCTGGTACGTTACCCAAGGTACTTTGTGGGTTAGGAGTGGCACTGCCAGCGGTGAGGCTGGGTTGCGCGCAGTGGCTGGGCGGTTTGCATAGCCGTGTTCATGTTCCACATGTCATGGATTGTGCACTGAAGGGGATTGCTAATCGGGAGCAGATACATTTTTTTCGGTAGCCGAGTAGCAAACTTATAGCTTTGTGCCTGTTGACATAAGTGGAGCGGGCAGACGGCTGCATTTTTCTGATGTAGCCGCCACAAAGGTTAGAGACCCAGCGATAATCAGGGGCTATTGCAGCATCATGACTCAAGAGGGGTGGGGCCGGGGTCAGCAGAGCCGCGGGGAGGAAGGCTGCATGCTCAGTTAGTGAACTGGACATACATAGAGTAATGCAGCATTTAGGGCTACTTAACGACACATACTGTATTGAGTAGGCAGTAGGCTTCCAGGAGCATGACCGCGGCAAGACCGGGGTTGTGAACGAAGGCCTTTCCAGTCGGCCTTCCCAGGGGGGACGGCTTCGCCTTCCGGCTCCTGGCAGGATGCAGTATCCATACTGCTACTTGGCCAATCAAATCACAGTGTAGGCAGGCATTTCGGGTCCAGGGGCTCTGAAGGGATAGCTTGTGCATCTCAGTCGGCCATTTTAAAGCAGTCTATTTCTTCTTTGTTCATCTGCAAGGGGGAGTTTGGTATCATCAGTTCATATAATTAGATGAAGAGAGCGAGACCGAACTTCAATGGTGGTTACAAATTATGGAGACGTGGAACGGCCGAGTGGTGCTCGGAAACGGTACGGATGTAGTTAAAGAGTCAGACGCAAGCAGGTCTGGATGGGGGATCAGGGGATCAGGTGCAGCCAACTACACACAGGAGGAAAAGTGGTCTCAGGCAGAGTTAGATGTGCACATCAACTGCCTTGAGCTGTTAGCAGGATCCTTCGAAAATGAGTGTTCATGAGGGACAGGGCTCTATGTTGCATACTGACCAGGATGGACAATATATCCCAGTGCGATATATAAAGAAGCTACAAGCTGGGGGGAAAGGGGAGCCACTCGGTCGAGAATGCTTGTGGAGTTGGCAAAGGATTTTTGGCATTACTGCCTTGAGAAACAGATCTTGATCACAGCAGAGTATCTTCCAGGGGAGCTAAACGGTGTAGCAGATTAGAATTCCCAGTTTCTATGGGACTCCAGCTATTGGATGCTAAACAAATCTGTGTTTGCGCAATTACTGAGTGTGTGGGGCCCCTCGGACATAGATCTGTTTGCATCTAGGCTCAACGGTCAAAATTTGCGATATTTCAGTTGGAGGTTAGACCAAGGGGCGCTGCGGACAGTCGCATTTCTACATGATTGGACGTGGGCGCTTCACTATTTCCCCCGTTCGCAATGATAGCAAGGACGTTGGCAAAGATCCGCAGAGAGGAAGCGGAGATAGTAGTGATTGTCCCGGACTGGACGCAGGTGCGATTTCCAGTTCTGATGGAACTTTCTTGGGATTTATTCCGAAAACTATTCCGTTCAGGACGGACCTGCTGACAGACACAGTGGGAGCAGTGGATCCGCTTGCGGAGTCGGGCAGCCTCACTCTACTGGCATGCAGAGTTTCCAGCATAGATGGAACATGCCAGGAATTTCGGAAGATGCTGCCGGGTTCACCAAAGTATCTTGGGCCCCATCTACAATCAGAAGCTATAGTTCTGCATGGCAAGTTTGAGAATCATGGTGTAGGCAACAGGGAGTTCATCTTGTTTCTGCCCCTGTAGTCCATGTGCTGAACCTCCTGGTGTTCCTTCCAGTGGCGGGCAAGACGTTTAGAACAATAGGGGTGTACAGGTCTGCCTTCTCAGCAGGACATATGATTGACAGTTCTCCAGTGGTGGAACACCAAGCCGTGGTCAGGCTTCTTAAAGGTGTGAAGATCACCAAACCTGCGGTACTCAAGTATTTAACCTTGTGATATTTGAAAGTGGAGTTTAGATTGTTCCATCGGTGGCAGGATAATGAAGGGCTTGCAGACCATCAGTTCCCAGGAAAGTTGGCTTTGTTGCTCTGCCTGATCTCTTGTAGGATAGTCTCGGATGTCAGGGCTCTGGAGGATATAGGAAGGTGTTCTCCCTGGAGGGGGTTGCGTTTACGTTGGCAAAGTGCACTTAGAGCAGTTCTTCAGTCATTTCTTTTCCATACTTTCCAGGGAACACAAGGCTGTGTGTGGCGAAGAGTATCAAGCATTATGAGATAAGGACGGCAGAAGAAAGGCCAAGGGGTTTTTCGTAGATGTTGATTGCACGTACAAAGCCATTTCATACGGTGGCTTCGGCCACCATTGCTAGATGGGTGCCAGAAGTGATGTCTTTGGCAGCTATCAATGTTGATTTGCTTGGGGCGCATTCTGTAAGGGGTGCAATGCAGTGGAGTAACTTTGCTGAAAATGTTGGGGGTGACATGACATCTGAAGAAAAGGTGCCCCTGCCAAATGAATGGGGACAAAATAGTGTGACATGAAAGTTGGGGGGGGGGACAAACACCCCCGCCCCGCCCTAAAATTACGCCCATGGTGCAATGGCTTCCAAAGCATTTACAGCAAGGGTATTGTTGCAGGATATTCTCAGGTCAGCAGCTTAGTCTAGTGATTCTACATTTAAGGAATTTTATTTTGAACCAATATCCAATAGTGCTGAGACTGTTATGAGGAGCATTTAACACGCATAATGCTTGCCTCCGTTCTTGACATAGAATGAAGATTACCAAGGCTTACAGCTGAAGGAGTCTTCATTCCATTAAAGACAGGGAGGCGAGCATTAACCCTCCCAGAATATACATTGCTGTTTTGACAGTTGTGTTAATGGCGCTATGGACAGTGCATATTCCCTGCCCTAATTATTGTTCTGTTCTTGTGGGAGGTGAGGAACAGAAGAACGGATTGGTACATGACTTGAGTACAGCTCAAGCAGTGATGGAATCTAGATTTATGCAGCAGTCGCTTCTTAGGGAGAATTCTCTCTTTAGGCTGAATTTCCTAACCTAGTGAGTCCCCCCAGCAGCTTTGCTGGATTTCTGGAGTTTGTTTTTTTCCTCCTGCCAAGAGTGAGACTCTTTTTCTCCCACTCTTGGACATGATTTATGGTGGTCCTTTGACTGCTTATGTGTTTTATGGGCTATGAGGTCCTTTACTCCATAGGGTCTCGTGTGTTTTTACTGTGTGTTACACGGCACCCTCCGTGCAGTAACACAGGGGCGTCATAGTGACACCCCACCATAAACTCCATACCCTGGGACTGACTACTGTCTCCCAGGGCATGTAAAGTCACCATTGGCTTTACTAGTCCCAAATTATTAACAGAAACCAGTACAAACCAACATATTGTGGACGTACTGGTCGGGGCAATTCGATTGCCCCGGGGTCTGTTAGTCGAGGGGGCACGTCTCCGTCCCCCCTGATCGGGTTTTGGCTGGTGGTAGTGGAAACTACTTTTTATATTCGACCGCAAATATTTCCCTATGGGATTTTCCCATTGTTCGAGGCTACCAACTTTAATTATTTAATTCTCATAGCCTCGAACATACCGCCGGTTTATTTAATTAATGTTAATTCTCCAGTTGGTATTTTTTGCCAAGACTCGATTCTAAAATGGCGTTTGTGTTCTCTTCTGTGACTCCAACCCAAGTCGAGCCCTTTGTTCCATTTTTTGGCGGGCTTCTCCACAGAAGCCTCCAAAAGTGGTGCCACTCTGTCTGGGTACCACAGAGGGTGTGGGAGGGGGTTTAGGTAGCCTGGACTGAGTTACCTTGGTAACTCAAGTCGCACTCTTGTGTGATTGCCCCAAGTGGTGAGCCGGTCGGCTCACCACTTAGCATGTTTGAGTGACAGCTAGGCTGAGTGAATGGCGGTACGCTGCATAAAAGCAGGGCTTTTGGGACTGGAACTTCAGAAGTCGCCACAGGACCTGAGAATCCGACGAGGGAGAAGCTGAGCCGACCTACCACGATGACACCGCCGGTGGAGCCCTGCAGAACCGACTCACCACTTCCCGACGACAGAGAAGATCTCCCGGCTGGAGAGGCTTCTTCCCCTGACTGGTGGGCACAACCAGTTTACCTTCTTTTCTTCGCACCCCAGACCGGTTTGTGGTCGAACTGCCCGTGCCAAGCACCCCAGGGCCGGATAGCCACTCACCACTGAACCGCGAATCAACGGACCACTCCTTGTACCTGAGAAACTCCGCGGCTGGTTTCTTCCCTGGCAGTGCAACGGACTCCTGTCTTCCTCCACGACGAGATCCTCTCTTCCCCCGGACGAAGCACCGACTTGCATCCGCTGCCAGAAACAACTGCCCCCGCTGGAGTGTTCTCACCACTTTAAGGTACCGTGTTCGCCAGGCCTCCCTTTCTAAAGATTGCTATAAGGTAATAATAACCCCTTAACCTTCTGGACTGGGCTGGCCGCCTTGACCCTCTAACTGGTCCCTTTCTTTGGTCCAACTCCTTTTTGAAACATTACAAGACTTTTTGTGCGCTGCAACCGTGTGACCTTGGACACATTACGTTTCGATCCTCTTAAAGCGGATCAAGCCTACTGACTCTGAATTCACAGTTTTACTTTGCCTTCCTCTCTTGTTATGTTCTTGTAAAAGTGTTGGGATCTGTTTCAATTTATGCTCTGCCTTTCTCTCCCTTTTAAACCGAATTATTAGAGTGCCATCTGCGTTAAGCGCTCACCGCTGTCTGAAAATAAGTGGGGCTTTACTTAAGACTTGTCTAATATTCTTTTAAGGGAGTGTATATCTTTTAGTGACCGTGTTTTTGAAGTGCTTACTATTAGTGCCTGTGTGTTTTTCTAGATGTGGTTTTAAATAAATAACTATATCTCTTTTACACCAAGCCCTGGTCAGTGTTTACTTGTTCTATTGTGTTCTCTTGACCTATTGTGAATACTCTGTATACTGCCTAACTCTTCTTGAGGGAAGTCTGACTTCTCAGCCACAGCTACCAAGTGAATCTGTGTGGTACAGACTGCTACCAAGTGGGTTTACTGCCAAACACCTGTAGTCTTAAATCTTTTGCAGTGGCCCCAGAGGGAACTTCACAGGTTTCTGCCTAACATCGCTCCACAGATCCAGTCAGGGGATTGGAGTGTAAATGCTGCTGTGGCTTTGGACAGTTTAGTTCAGTTGGTTTGAGTTGGGTTAGTTTTAGAATATCCAAAAGAAAGGAGGAAGGGACCTGGGCAGCAAGTGGCTTGTGAGGTAGGAAGGGTACTCATTGGTGGAGACTTCACAGGAAGACTACCGTTTCTGGTGAAATTAAAATAAATGAAAGTACATTTTTAAAGGCTGTTGGAGAGCGGTATTACAGAAGGATACGTATAATCGTGGGTAATCTTCATTGGATTGATGCATGAATGTTTACAAAAAGTGTTACTTTATTAATATGAAGAATATATATTCGATGTGCTGTATTATCACAATTTGTGCTTCTTAATGTAAAAATGCATATCTGGCAAAGTGCAACAACCAAGTTTAAAAATCATGATCAGATTCAGCAATTTCATTATTTGAAAATGATTGAAACTTTGAATTATCCCTGTATGCAAACCTCCAGATAAGGTGCCCATCATGCCTTTTTACGCACAGAAACATTGTCAATATGGCCCTTTTAATTCATCCTTGCGTACCACTTACACATGCTATTTATGGCAGCAACCCCATAAATCATGGACCTCATGGTGACAGCCTGGCTAGCAGCAGCTTGCAAATCCACTCTTAACTTTAGCAATCCAAAGAAGCAACTGGGATGAGTCCTGGTCTGTTTAATTTAACACTCATCTGTTAATGTCATGATGCCTACCTCCAAGGAGCCAGGTCCGACCCAGCAACCCCAGAGGCAGGCATCATTTCCCCCAGGGGAGTGCCAGCGGGCCCAAGCTGGGGCCCTTTGGACGCAGTCCTGGCGCCTTAGGCGCCAGGCTCATGTTGGACCTCTGTCCTGGCGCCTTAGGCGCCAGGCTCATAAAGCTAGACATGTGTTCAAGTGTTTTAATGTGCACTTACCTGATGCAGACCAGGCTGCCACATCCAGGCCCTCTTGAGGCCTGAATAGGAACTACTTTACCTGTGGGACTACTTTCCACCCGGGTGTGGTCGGGGAAGGATACATACCTGATCGGAGGAAGGATACACACTTGGAACTTCTTCCAAAGCTATTTAAACCACACCCGATTAGCAACTCACGCTTCGCGTTGTTCTGCTCCTCGCAGCTGGACGCTCACCGTGTCAGCTCCTGCATCTGGACTTCAGCCACGCCTGTCAGCATCCTGGGTCACCTGCAAAGGGAGACAAGAGACCTACCAGCTTTTCTGCACCACGGAGACATCACCGACGATCCTGAAAGGGAAGACATCATTTTTAAAAGCATTTCGTTACGATCGCTGCAGCGCTGCATTTCACTCACCTTTCCTGGGTTCCTCCATCTTCAGCAGCGATCATCCGGATACACAGCCACTTCCCAGAGCCTAGAGAAAAAGACAAGAATAAGAGAAGGAAGGGAATAGGAAAAGCTCAGTTTCCTTCTAAGACTTACCTGTTGGGTCATTCCCATTTCATGTCTTGCTGCTTCCAAGCAGGACCCCGGCCCCTATGGGGAAAAAAGACAAAGACATTAGATGAGCGAATGCAAAAACATTACCTAAGCGCTCATCTAGGACTTACCAGATCTTTACTGGAACTGCACGTTTCACTTCGGGTCGGCGCCATATCTCCGGCATTCCGAACCCCGGCCCCTATGGGGAAAAGACATCAACATCAGCGCTTTGTTGCAAGAAGTCTCCAAAGGAATCTTCATTCATCACCTGAAAAAAGACAATGAACATTATTATTTAAAGCTTGAACTTTTGAACTTGCAACAGAACTTTTACAGCGCCTTACCAGTATAATCAAGCTTACCTGAACTCCCATCCAACCTCAATCCAGTGAAGTAACTGGGTTCAACGCGCCCCTGCGTCAGAAGCAGGATGGAGAGCTCGTCCTTTCAGACCCTAAGGTGAGACTTCACGGGGAATTGTGGAAGGGTATCGTGGAGGGTTGGAAGAGAGTGGGAGGCTTGAGCATAACTCAGTCAGTAGGTAATACTCCCTTTTCACGCATAGGGGAATATTCCTGCGAGCCGGAGAAGCCAGAGTAGAGGGCCCTTCCTGTCCATCATCAGAGTCCTGGGCTTCACCATTGAAGAAGCATCAGCACTCGAAGCCAGACCTGCGCCTCTGTGGGAATCAGGTGAGCGTTACAGTTAACGATTCTATCAAGATAATGAGTAATGTAAAAGGGAATTTGTGTTTTGTTCACTTTGTTGAACTGCTTGCATTTTGTAGGTTACAGTGTTATTAAAGCATCTTGAATCATGAACATACTTTTCATATTGCTTTGGGACACATGTAGTATTGTGTAAAAAGAAAATTATCTTAAACGAGGCCTGCATTTCTGCTTCATTTTCCTCAGTTTTAATCCGCTTTAATACAGGGAGCAGCATGGGCATTTCATACTTTGTTTTCTTTTCATCACAGAAGTACATCAATTGCATTGAATGGCTTGGGCTCCTTGATCTCTTGAAGTTTTAGAAGAGCCTTCCAGCACGCAGTTGTTTGGCTTTTGCAAGAAGGAAAAACGTTTTTGGTGTTCTACATGAAGATGGATTTTATTTTTTTAGTCTTAAGATTGCATGTGCGTGCGTGCATGAAAGGGTAACTATACATAGTTTGTTTACTTAGAGAGCAACAAATAGCTAGGCATGTGGTCTGAACTTTAACTCCCTTTCTGACAACCCACCGCAAGCAGGTATAATGGATACAGGTAGAAGCTGTGCTGTATATATTTTCAGTGGCAGAGATTGTACTGGTACATCTCAACAGGTCTGCTATATATTCAGGAAAAGTAGCCTAATTTATCAGCGGAGCCGCTATTATGCATGTCATGGCACATTGGCAAATATTCACAGCAGGGCCGATTGCATCATGCCCACATTTCTTAGCAGGACTGCTATGTTTTGGGACTGTACCTGAATTTCTTAATAGAGCTGCTGTAATAACAAAGCATGAAGACGTGTTGGCATTTTCTGCAGCAAGCTAAAGTACTGAGCAAGAACAGTTTCTGAGCAGTGTCTGAGCTGTTTCCACACATATAAAAAGCAGCACCCAATGGTAAAGCTGCACTAGATTTTCCAATAGAAAAGGCATGTTCACCTTTTTGGACATTTATTGGTGCTATATTAAAAGAAACAGAAAAACAGGAGAGGAAGAGCAACTCTGAACCTAAGCAATACAGGAGAACAAAGGTGTGGTGGGGCAAAGGGGAACGAAGGGACAGAGAACATACTAGACAATCCAAAACAGGAATTCGAGCAACAGGAAGAGAGAGCAATGAGCTACGTGACAGGGCAAAGAAAGTGAGAAAGGAAGCAGAGTTAATAATAGGACAAACACAATAGGAGTGAGGGATGGAAGCTAGCAGAGCAAAATACATTAAGAGACAGTAAAAACACAGATTAACAGCAGGTGGGGAGAAATAGCAATAGAAAAGCAAGACCAGAGAAGGGCAGGCCAATAACATAAGAGACAGTGCAAGGAAGATAATCAAAAGGTGGAGCAACCACAGCAGAGAAAAAGAAAAAACATATATAGCCAGAGTAATGACATGAGAGAGGAAGAGGAGTGTCATCAACCAATACAGTGAGATATAGGCAGGAAACCGCAAAAATAGAATGCACAGTTGGAAGAGGCAGAGTGACAGAGAAATAGACTGCAAATGTGGCATCGTAACACTTAAGTGTGAGAGGCAGAGCGTAATAAAGTGAGAGACAGGGGGTAGCAAAGGAGAGATGGAGCAAAAACATTGAGTGGCTGTCAGGCAGGTAGTGCCAGGCAGCAACCGTAAGCCCGAGAGACAGAGAAGTGATGCTGGTAGAGTGAGGGACTCGATTTATGAATACCCCAATTTAACTAGCTGGCATCTGTAGTAGCTCTTAGCAGAGTTTGGGCCCAAGTATCATGATGATGAAGCTGGGCAGTATGCATCTATAAGGTTCTTGTGTGGGGAAAATGTTTTAAACAGATACAATACATCATTTAAAACCACTTTGAAATACAGCTGTTTTGTCACTAATGTTTTCCAACAAAGTTTTAAACTTTACACACGAATTGGATAGTTGTCCGGTACTTTTTACTCTTTCAAAGGAGGAAACTCATTTGTACTCTCTTGAAATCGGATTTACTCTCCAATTCTACAAATTCGGAGTACAATATTCTCACTCCAAAATCCTATCTGGAGCACTAACCGTGTAAAGCAGTATCCATTATTAATGTAGTTACAGAAATACATAGTGGTGTGCCATAGCCGATCAATTTATCATTAAACGCAGCATGCAAAATTTGCACTCGGCACTAGCCATTGGCAAGGGGTATTTGACTCTTGGCGGGTAAGAAATTGTTCATGTATAGAAATCAGGTGGCAAATGCCTTTTTTGCTTGAAGCCTGCAACTTGCATTTCTGGCCACTGTTTTACGTATAATATAAGAACAAATGCACATTAATTTCTAGGTTTGTTTACCTCAGTAAAAAGATGCTTCATTTGCGTTTGTTTGTTCCGAAAGCGTTTAATTTTCTGCTGAATTCTGGGGTCCTTTTCTAGTTCCTCCATGGTTACCCATCTGCAATGAAGGTAAGAACTGCAAAAAAACATGGTGGTTAATAGCAGTGCAAATAAATAATCTGCCATATAGGATTAATGCAAAATGTAATTGTTATATTAAGACACCAAAATTCTCTGAGAACAGCAGTCATCAATGAAGTTTGTAACAATTTGAAATCAGCAAAACCTGCTGCAAACGCTGTGTTTCTACAATGGAGCAGGAAATACACAGAGTCTGAAAAGGTAAGCTCTAGAAAGATTGCAACCTTCGCTGGCATCAAATCCAGCATTATCAAAACTCTGTAGCAGCAAAAGCTCTTGATATATTTGCAGCAGATTATGTATCCATAGTGCAGACGTTGGTCAGAAGAAACCAGATCATGAGAAACAAATCAAGCATTCACAAAGCCAATAGATTTTGTCAGGCATGAGTGTAGTGCCGTGTCTAATGCCACAGTACCATACTATGTGTTGCACTGTCAACATAGTGTAGGGGCCTTTAACCTTTGGCTCTGCAAATGTTTTGCACTACAGCTCCCATATGTCCTAGCCAACCATCTGTTCTGAGGGATCATGGAAGTTGCAGTTGAAAGAATCTGCAAAGTGGCAGGTTGCATACCCCCGCCACATGGTAAGGTATAATCCATATGTGGAGCTGCTGGCATCATGTGCTATGTACAGCCCCAAATGCACCAATAATGCACTATATAAAATATGCAAATAGCCAAATCTGCTTCTAAATCATCTGTTGCCTAAGTGAATACATTGCACTCAAGTAAGCCAAATAGGCAGGTATGACAATGCATTACTTACCGTAAAAGCATTTCTGATGGTTGTATCTGCTTAGATTCACATGCTGTGCATAGTCCGACATCCAGTGGTCACTGCAGAGTATTGCATTTTGTTTTTCGTAGTCGAAAAGGGGACGTCAACAAGGCGTGTCTGTAACACTATCCCTATAGTGACGTGCAGTGTACCCACAATCCCTCACGCGTCGAGGTCCCTCTGTTTGCATTTTTTCTGCCCTGAGGGAGCCTTATAGACGTGAGAGTACAGAAAAGAGAGATAAAAAGATGTCTATGTTCCTTCCATCCTGTCAGGGTTTCACATTTTGTACCTCACATTGGCAAGGTTCCTAGGAGAATAGGGAATGTCAAATACTATTCCAGGAAAGTTAGAAAGGGAGGGTGGTTAAAATATTAAATAAATTCTGTTTCGAGAGAACAATTCCTTTTTTAGTTTGTTCTATTTTCGCTTAACTAACTTATTTAGAAAGATGAAATGCCCCCAAGCCAAGATGGTGGAACACTTTCCCAGCAGTGATTGGTTTAGTTTACAGCAGGCAGCATTGTGATGTCATTTAGAATGTTCCTAATAATTCTAAACTGCCTTTCATTAAAGTATTCATTAGAATAGGTCATGTTTTTCATAGCTCTGAGATACCATAAATTAAAGTATATTATAGTTTGAAGAATCTATAGTTATTTAGTTATAGATCATAATTTTAGGTCAATAACAAAGAAGGAGAAAATTACAGCTGAAGACTTCCAGTGAAAACCCCAGATGCTGAGTTGCTGAGTTCCCTTGCATATCTTTCAAAGACTGAGCTAAGTGAATTCTCTACTGTGAAATATTCTAAATATGGACTTTTGAAATGAACTCAATTTAAAGACTGTAGAAAATTTAGTTTGGAATGTTTATCTCTAAATCTGAGTTTCATATATTTATTTGAAGAGTAAAATAAGTTCTTAAAGAATATTCAAGAAAAAGATTCAAAAAATTATTTTTTGCTGTAAATATTTATTTTACATTAATCAAGGCGTGTGGATCGTCACCGTCGTGTTACTAATGTATCTAACGAACATTTAACAGTATTTGTTTATACAATTTCTTTCCGGCGCGTATTGCTATTTACTTCATGCGTGCGTGGATAGAAAAAAGGACCCTATGTCGCGCTTGCGTTGCGGCCATTTTGTGGACTTCAATACGTTCGTTGTTTTTGTTTCCAGCGACGCGCATCGTATGGAAAAGAACCTTTCAAGATAAGCATTTGGTTTTCATATTATAAGCAGCGTTTATTTATATAAAGTTATCCTTCCCTTAGTTTTTAGCTTCCGCTTCAAGAAAACTATTGAAAATAATTTGAGACTTGTTTAAAGATATTAATGATACACGAACGTGAAGTATAGTCTCATTTTAATCAATCAAAAACAAGTTGTTTTCAACTAAATGGTAATTGAGAGCTGCTGACCAAGATATTACAGAGACTTCTATTGAAGAAAACGCAACATTTATTTGGAAAAATAAAATAGTCTTCAACGAAAGTTCAGCAGAGCAAAGTACTCCAGAAGTTAAGAGATCAAGGGAGAAGATAAATAAGTAGAAGAAAAAGAATAGCGAGTAACTACAGTTATCTTCATGCACCCGTTGATTCAGCCTAATAACAAATCAAGCTTAGGCTACAGGTAATTAAAATAAATCTTAATGAAAGAATATCTGAAGATGAATAGAAAACATAAAATTAAGAAGTGTATTTTCCTTTTAGGAACCCTACTGAGTCGAAATCTTCCAGTGAGGACAGTCTGAAGTACCTGCAGTGGGAGTTCTTGTCTTGTCGTTTTCTCCATTCCCCTTGGGTTTGCCTGGCCAATAGTTTTAAAGAAGCAGGATTGTTGAGCATGCAGGTTAAGGGGGCTTGGTGGGCCAGCTTCACTCCTGCAGGATCCAACTACTTCAGGTTTCGTTTCCTGACAGAATGAAAGGCCCACGAAATTGATCCTGCCTGAGTGAAAATGGACCCAGAGTCAGGGTTGAGTTTAGTAACTTTGGAAAAGATATTATTAGAATTAAAGACCGAATTAAAGGAGACTAGAAAGGAGACATTGTCCCTGGGAATTAAGATGGAGGAGTTGAATAGTCAAGTCAGAAAGGGTGATTTAGCAGAAGCTTCAGGTTTAAGTTTTGGAATAGAAAGAGAACCACCCACTTTGTATCCAGAGGGAATTGAAGTTAAGGAATCTAGAGTAGTTAAATAGAAAAGAAGTGGGGAAAATATTTTTTCAGGAGGAACAATTAGTTTCTACACCATTAGCTCCCCCAGAAAGATTTGGAGGGGATTTTAGAAAATTCAAATCATTCATTATGCAATGTGAATTACACTATATGTGCAGACCAGAGGGATTTCCCACAGAAACTTCTAAAGTAGCCTTTTTAATTTCTCATCTCACAGGAGAAGCGGCAGCTTGGTCTGTTCCTTTTGTAGAGAGAAGAGCAGTAGAGTTACATAATTGGTTGGATTTTAAGATGGTCTTTGGAAAAATGTTTGATAGAAGAACCCATTCCCAGAGTGTTGATGGGGAGCTTTTAGAATTACGTCAAGGAAATCGTGAGTTGGTTTCTTACATCACACAGTTCAGGGAATTGTTAGAAAGAGGTTGGCCAGAGGAAAAAAGGGCTTCCATTTTTTATAGAGGTCTATGAGATGAGTGGAAGGATGCTTTATCAAACATTGTGGATGACCTACCTCTAGTGAAGATCTGATTCATTTGGTTATTCAATTAGACATAAGATTGGGAGAGAGAAGAATTGAAAAGCCAAGAAATGTTTCTGAGGATAAGTTTTGGTTCAGGAGTGAACGTCCCAGAACAGAACAAGTAATGAGGGAGGTTAAGGGTTCTTCACGAAATGATGCTGTTAATTCAGTTAGATCCCCTTTGACTAAGGAGGAAAAAGACAGAAGAAGAAAAGAAAATTTGTGTTTATACTGTGGTGATAATACCCATTTTGTAGGGAAATGTCCACGTACCCCAAAGCGATTCCAACCATTTCCTGGAAAGGTCAACAGGTGGCGAATACAGTAAAGACAGCAGTTCCATACATCACGTTAAATGTATCCTTTACATGGGAAGGTAAGCCAAGATGTGGTGGACCGTGCGTTATTGATTCTGGGGCAACAGGAAATTTTTTTGATATTAGTTTGGCAGGTAGATTGGGTGTCCCTATAGTTAAAAAAGGAATACCGGAACAAGTATGAGCTGTAGATGGATCACCACTTACCTCGGGGTTGATAACTCAAATGACAGCAAAATTGGAGATGAAAATTGGGGAAGAGCATAGTGAGCAAATTGTGTTTGAACTAATTGATGCATCACAGTTACAGATAATTTTAGGCATGCCATGGCTCTCTTTACATAATCATCTGATTGATTGGGGAAAGAACTGTAGAATTTAACTCAGGGTTTTGTAAAGAACAATGTTTGGTAAGGTTAACTGAGGAAGGTCAGGTTGAAATTTCTAAATCTATTGGAGTACGTTTAGCAGCAGGGTTGGTGAAGGAGCATATAGTCGGGGCAGTAGCTGGAGTCTTATCTGAGTGTTATAAGGATTTTCAGGATGTTTTTGACAAGAAAGAAGCTAATGAATTACCACCTCAGAGAATTTGATTGCAAGATTGATCTTGAAATAGGAGCACCAATTCCTTGTGGAAGAATGTATGCCCTCACTGAGAAAGAGAATAAGTTCTTAAAAGAATATTTAGAGGAAAATCTTGCTAAAGGCTTTATTAGACACTCACAATCGCCAGCAGCCTCACCATTGTTCTTTGTTCCAAAGAAAGACAAAACTGAGAACTTGCATTGACTACAGTCCTCTGAATAAAATCACTATCAAAAATCGCTATCCATTACCTTTAATATCCATAATGTTGGATAGGATTCAAGGAGCTAATATTTTCACAAAATAGGATCTACGAGGAGCCTGTCACCTGGTTCGTGTTCGTGAAGGAGACAAGTGGAAAACTGCATTTAGAACGCGTTACGGACTTTTTGAGTATCAGGTGATGCCATTTGGTCTGTGTAACGCACCAGCGGCATTTCAGTTTTTTATAAATCAGGTCCTTCGCGAATATTTAGATATATTTGTAGTTGTATACATTGATGACATTTTGATTTTTTCTAAAGAAGAACAACATCTGGAACATGTAAAGAAGGTTTTAGTGAAATTGCATGAGAACAACCTATTTGCAAAACTGTAAAAGAGCCAGTTCCACACTAATTGTGTGGAATTTTTAGGTTTTGTATTATCTCCAGAAGGTCTTGAGATGGATTTGAGTAACGTAAAAGCAGTTAAAGATTGGCCACAACCAAGTTCTGTAAAAGATATTCAATGTTTTATTGGATTTGCAAACTTTTATCGTCGATTTATTCAACTTTTTACAGGTGGTTTCTCCAATTACTAAATTGTTGAAAAAAGGAATGAAATTTGTATGGAGTGAGGAGGCTGAAGGTGCTTTTAAATTTCTTAAAGAAAAATTTATTTCAGGACCAATTTTGTTACATCCTGATGTAAACCAACCTTTCTTTGTGGAGGCAGATGCTTCCGATTGTGCCATGGGAGCAGTTTTATCACAACGCCATCCAAGAACTGGACAGATTAATCCGGTAGCATTCTTTTCAAAGAAGTTTACATCGTCTGAGAAGAACTATACAATTACAGACGGAGAACTTTTGGCCATCAAGTCTGCATCCGAGGAATGGAGACATTACCTTTTGGGTGGACGTCATCGAGTTACAGTTTTAACTGATCACAGAAATCTGACTTTTCTTCGTTCCGCCAAGACTTTAACACCAAGACAACTTCGTTGGTCACTGTTTTTTGCAGAATTTGATTTCGTAATTACGTTTAAGCCTGGACGTTTGAATGGAAACTCAATGCTTTCCAGGAAGTTTAAAGACTGATGATTGTGCTCCAGTGTCACTCTTGTCTGAGAAGAATTTTGTGGTGGGCGAAGTGCATAAAGAAGTAGATTTTCGAGAACAAATTCATCATTTATTATCTAAAGAAGAATTGGAAGAATGGGAAGCTGGAGATCCTGTGCGAAGTATTAGGGAAGGTTTGCCTTATGTAGATGCAAAATTGTATCTTCCTTCTGAGGAATTACAGGAAGAAGCATTGAAGAATTGCCATGACTCACCATTGGCAGGTCATCCATCCGAGCGGGGAGGAAGGGTGGGCGCATGTGAATCTAAGCAGATACAACGATCAGAAATGCCTTTACGGTAAGTAATGCATTGTATTCTGATGTTTGTTAATCTGCTTAGAATCACATGCTGTGCATAGACTAACGAACAGTACCCGGAGTTGGAGGTGGGTTGTGAGAAGGAACAGAGAAAAGGTTACTTAATACTGCTTGTTCCACCTGTGAATCAGATCTACAGTGGGCATCTAGACAGTAGTGTTTAGTAAAGGTGTGTACAGAACTCCAGGTTGCCGCTTTGCAAATGGACTCAAGAGGGACATTTGCAATGAATGCTATGTAAGCCCCAATACCTGGAGTAGAGTGTGCTCTTGGCTTGAAGGGTAGTTCTCTCTTAGCAAGAGTGTAACAGAGGGTGATGCATTGTACGATCCATCTAGATATAGTGGATTTTGAAACTGCATCTCCTTCTCTTCCTGCTGCCAACGAGACAAAGAACTGATTAGTCTTTCTCAGTGGTCTAGTTCTTTCCATATAAAACATAACAGCCCAGCACACATCCAGTGTATGCAGGCTTTTTTCTCCCAAGTTTGAAGGGTTTTGAAAGAACGTTGGTAGTTCTATAGATTGGTTCACATGGAACTTAGAAATGAATTTAGGTGCAAACCTAGGGTGTATGCGTAGAACCACCTTATCTTTGTGAACTGTTACAAAGGGGTCTAGAATAGATAGCGCTTGTAGTTCACTTACTCTCCTGATGGAGGCGATAGCTATTAGAAAAGCAGTTTTAAGGGTGAGGTCCTTAAGCGTTGCTTTGTGCATGGGTTTGAAGGGCGAGCCCATGAGCCTGGTTAGTACCACATTTAGGTCCCATCCGGGAGCCGGGTTACCTATGGGAGGGTGTATTATTTTAACTCCTTCCATAAAGGCCTTAATAACTGGGACTTTCCACCACAACACTAAAGTTGAGAAGTGGTGTATGCGGAAAGTGCAGCCAAATGAACCTTAATAGAATTAAACACTAATCCTGAGACTAGTAGGTGAGTCAGGTAGAGAACAATTTGTGTGGGAGAGCAATCAACCGGGACGATGCTCTTATTTCTACATCATATGACAAATCTTTTCCACTTGCTAGAGTAACAGTGACGAGTGTTAGGCTTTCTAGCTTCCTTGAGAATGTCCATGCATCTCTGCAGGAGTTGTAAATGACCAAATTCTATGATCTCAGGAGCCATGCTGCTAAATTCATGGTCTGTGGGCATGGGTGTAGTGTCTTGCCCTTGTCCTGTGACAGCATGTTGTACGGACAGGGTAGTTTCATCAGTGGAGACAGATCTCCATCAGGTGAGCGAACCATGGTTCCGGGCCCAGATAGGGGCCGCTGGTATCATGGTGACTGGTTCCTGGTGCATCTTGTGCACCATCTTGTTGAGAAGGGGAGTCGGGGGGGGGGGGGAGGGGAAGCGTAAACAAATTCCCCTGACCATGGTATCGATAGACCGTTCCCCATTGATTGGAACTGGGGGTACCCTGGGGGTACCTGGAGGCGTAATCTTGGCAGTGGGAGTTCTCCAGAGTTACGAACAGATCTATTTCTGGGAATCCCCATTGTGTGAAGACGTCGAAGACGATGTCTTCTTGTAACCGCCATTCGTACTCTGCGGGTAGAGGGAAGTCTCTGCCGAGTTCGTCTGCTAACAGATTGAGTTCCCCTGGTACATGTTGAGATAACAGGAACATGTGTTTGAGAGCCCACTTCCAGATGTTCTGGGACAGCTTGGACAGTCCTGGAGAGTGAGTGCCCCCTTGCTTGTTCAGATAGTACATAGCTGTGATGCTGTCTGTGAGGACCATCACTGTCTTCCCTTGCAGGTGTGCCTGAAAAGCCTGCGGACAAGTGCTTTCCGCAGGTCTTCAGTGCTTTGAAGACCGCTAACAGTTCAAGCAAGTTTATGTGTTTGGATGCTACACTCGGAGTCCAAACTATGTGTGCAGTCTGATGGGATAGGTGAGCCCCCCATCCTGTGAGGGATGCGTCTGGTTAGATTGGCCTCCACTGCGGGGGTGGCGAATGGTTTCCCTATGACAAGGTTTTCCTTCGACCACCACCGTAGCGAGAGAACGAAGGCCTGCGAGACCACCACTAGATCCTCCCATTGTCCGCTGGCCTGACACCACTGGCTGTTGAGCCACTCTTGCATTGGACGCATGCGCAGTCGCGCGTGAGGTACCAAATATATACATGACGCCATCATTCCCAGTAAAACGCATTGCTTTGCGCACCGTCACCTCTCGACCGGCCACATATTAAGGGATCTGAAACAGCATATTTTGGACCCTCTCGTTGGAGGGGAAGACGAGGCCGTCCTTTGTTCGAATTAGAGCCCCTAGGAATTGTTTGATTTGGCTGGGCTCTAGGCGGGACTTCTTGTTGATGGAGAAGCCCAGTTGGAACAAAAGGTCTACAGTCTTTTGGGTATTTGAGAAGCATGTCTCTTAAGAATCCCGTTATAAGCCAATCGTCGAGGTAAGGGTATACTGGGATGGACAACCTGCGCAGGTAGGCCGCTGCCAGTACTTTTGTGAATACCCTCGGCGCAGACGCTATGCCGAAGGGTAGCACTCTGAACTGGTAGTGTTTGCCCTCTATCATGAACCGGAGGTATTTTCTGTGCGCTGGCATTAAAATATGAAAGTATGCATCTTTCATGTCCAGTGTTGTCATGTAATCCCCTTGCAATAACAGGGGAATTACTTCCTGTAATGTCACCATATGAAATTTTTGAGGTTTTACAAATTTGTTCGCTGGGCGCAGGTCTAGTACAGGGCGCATGGTTAAATCCTTTTTGGGTACAAGGAAGTACACTGAATAAATACCTTCCGTTACCTGTGATAGAGGCACAACCTCTATAGCTCCTTTTTCTAGTAGCTTGTCCACTTCTTGAAGAAGGATGGCGAAGATGTTCTGGTGACAGGTGTCGTCCCCTTGGGGGTCTGTACGTCGGGGAGCGGTTGAATTCTATACAGTAGCCGCGGGCTATGGTTGATAGTACCCAGCGGTCTGATGTTATTCCCTCCCATGCTGGAAGAAAGGATGTTAGGCGGCCCCCGACCGGCGATGCATGGGAGGGGACCCGAATCGTCGGGTTATTTGGTGTTGGTGGCTTGGGAACCTCTAGGGGTGGAACCCCGACCTCTTCCCTTGCCACGACGCTGTCCTCTCTGGGTGTATTGTCCACGGGTTCCTTGATTCGAGGACCAGTTGCCTGCAGAGTATTGCTGCTGCTGTTGATTTTGTTGCTGGCGTTGGCCTCGAAAAAAGCGTCTGTTCCCATAACCTTGCTTGTTGGGAGGCCTCGAAATGTGATCTAGGGTCCTAATGGTGTAAAAATCCTTTTTTGCAGTCTCTAGTGCATCATCCACCGCCTTCCCAAAGAGGTTGGCATCCTCTATTGGTTTTTTAATGAGAGATGCTTGTGTTTCGGGTTTAAACCCTGAATTACGTAGCCAGACATGACGTTTGAGGAGGATTCCTTGGACTAGGGAACGGCCAGCTGTTTCTGCAGCATCTAGAGTATTCTTAATGATGCTCTGGTTGACTAAGGTTCCCTCAATAACCGTGGCCAGAAGCCGAGTTTTTAGGGGTTCAGGTACCTCCTCAATGTCCTTGCGTAGTTTGCTCCATTGGGCATCTGCATAACTTGCCAGTATGGAGTTATTGTTGGCAATCCTAGTGGAAAAGGCTGCCGAGGCTGTAATCCTTTTACCTAGGGCATACAGCTTTTTACCTTCTTTATCTGGAGGTGCCTCGCTGGTTGATAGGGGGACCCCTGCCTTTTTTCTTGTATTTGTTACTACTAGGGAGTCCAGTACTGAGTGGCCCCTGATGTATAACGGGTCCGATGGAGACTGACTAAATTTTTCTATCCTTGGGTTGACCCCTCTGACCAATGCGGGTGTAGATCGCGAAGGAATGATTCGTCTCTTTACTGAGGCAAGGAGGGGAATGGTTTGCCTGACAGGGGGTTTCTCCTTGATAATCTTTTCCACAAAGTCTATGTCAGGAGAAATATCGCCAGTCTCGATTTCGAAATGCGCTGCTGCTTTGCGTAGTAGTGCATTAAAGGTAGGTTGATCGTCTATAGGTGACGTATTCCTGATTGGTGAGTCTTTGCGGGCACACAGTTTTAGGGTGTCAGGGTCTGTAGACGCTGATGGGGACTGCCACGGATGTGAAGCACATTCTTCTGGGTCTTCTTCAAAGCCCCCCCCCCCCCCATCACCGATGTCTGGGTCATCCTCAAAACCTTCCTGGTCTATGTTTTGTTCTTGTTCGTTAGTTAAGAACTCATCTTCATGAAAGTAGGAGTCCTCTTCAGCGAGGTCATACAACTCTACCTCCCCCTGTGGGGGGTTAAACAGCCTAGGGTATTTAGCCCTTGGATCCTCCTGAGGCCCTTCTCGGTCTTTTGGGTGTGGGCAGGTATTGGGTTTACATAAAATTCTCCATTTTGTCCATGCAAAATTGGAGTCTCTCTAAGGTCTCTTGTGGCAGCCCATAGCGGTCTGGGGGGGGGGAAAGGGAAGGCTTTCGGCCTGTAAACGCTTTGACCTATCCATAACGTCGAGGATAAGGTCCCATCGCCTTCTGAAAAGCCTTCTAGTAGGCTAGGAGTCCCTTTCGACAGAGGGGGTGGTTCATGCCTTCCTTCCGTCCCTTTTGGCGTTTCCCTGGCCTTGCGAGCGGTATTCAGCGTCTCTTTCGCCATCCGTCTCTGGCTATCGGTGGAAACCATACGCGCCAGGCTCTCAACGACTAAATGGTCTGTCGAGGCTTCCTCTGGCCTCGACGTTACAGGTGTCGCGTCCTCTACGGCGACGGGCGCTCGCTGGCGGGGCACGTCATCTGGCAGTTTGGTGATAGCGCCCTTATCTGGGGGTAGCCCAGTCGCTGGTCGCGTCTGCGGTTGCGAGGGGGGCTTTGGACCCCTACAGTCCGTGGAGGCCGCCGGTAGGACCTGCTTGTGTGCGTCTGTGTCGCCTGGGTGTTCATCCCCATAAGCAAGGCGTGAGCCGAGCTTGTCGGGGCCAGACGACGAGGAGCGCGACCACTCCCTAGAGGGGTGTACAACCTCCGATGCGGAGGTCGGGTTATCACTTTCCTCGCCACTTTCGGCGGCGGCGGGTCAGGAATCGGACCTAGACATGGCGTAGGCTGCCCACCTTTTGACCCTGCGGTCCTTTAAAGTCTAAGGCTTAAGAAGCTTACAGGCCGCACAACCGTCTTCTTTGTGGTCGAGGGGCAAGCAACAGTTGCACCGTTTGTGCTGGTCTTCCCAGGTGAATTTGCACTTGCAGCGCAGGCAAAACCTAAAGGGTGTCCTCTCCATAGCTGAGGGAAGGGACAGACGTGATAACAACCCTGAAGGAAAAGGTGGGGAAAGAGAAAGGCATTCTTAAAGAGATAGCAAGAAATATCCCACAACCCCACTCTCCCTACTGTTTGAGGCCGGCGAGGCCAGGCCACGTGTTCGGCAACGCCAAAGGGTCTCCTCTGTCGAAGGCACAGCCGTCGAAGATATTGTCGGCGGAGAACAGCTTTGTCGAAGGAGGAACCCAACGTTAAATAACGACCAAAGGTCGAGTGAATATCTAAATAACGACCAAATGGTCGAGTGAATATTTGCAATGTCTCTCGAGGAGCTCTGCGTAAAGGCGACCAATATCTGGGCGGAAAAAACAATCAGAGGGACTTCGACGCGTGAGGGATTGTGGGTACACTGCACGTCACTATAGGGATAGTGTTACAGACACGCCTCGTAGACGTCCCCTTTTCGACTACGAAAAACAAAATGCAATACTCTGCAGTGACCACTGGATGTCGGACTATGCACAGCATGTGATTCTAAGCAGATTAACAAACATCAGAAATATGCATATATTTATATATGAACAGGTTATATAAAAATGAATTGGCGAAAGACACTCTGTTGTTATGTTAAGCTTACTTCAGCAAAGCAAGAGACTTTTTGGGCAGCTTATAACTTTGGCAACTGCTAGGAAATATTTTCTTTTTTTGCTGCTTTCCTCCCATAGACTTCATGTGACACCATTTCTTTAGATTTCGGTCCTGACTTTTTGGAGGCAGGTAAAGCCGTATGCTTTACTTCCCTTGCCCTTTTGCTCATTCTTATGGTGAAACATATCAGTCCATAAAATTATCAATACTGAGAGACTAGGTCTCCCTTTCTAAATTGCTTGTATTGATAAAATTTCACACATCACCTTAAGGTAAAATTTGGTTAAGATACTGTGCATCCTTATATCTTTTTCTGTAACAGCTTTGGACAATATGCCTAGGATGAGCTGGCGGCAGCATATATTTTTCTACCGTGCTTTAGTAATTGTGCATGTGCACTTTTGCATTAAACGCAAATGGCTACGAAAGATGGCTAGCACCCTAAAATGGCCCTGCATCACGTTTTTTGCTTGTACTTCGGCCATATTGTCTTTGGCCTTCTTCCTGCCTGCTTAGATCCTTACCATTGGTGAGCTTGGGCAACCTTCCAGCCCAAATCTTGGATGAACGGAGGGCTTCTAGAGCCATTAGACTAATTATTGTTGGAGCCAAGATAAAGAAGAGCAGCCCGCTGGCTATCGACGGACAACTCCTGCAGCTGACCAGCACCGACTCCAGTGTTGTTCCAGTGAAGGCCTGTTCTTCTGCCTGATCTCAAGAAGACAATTGTCAGTGCTCCAACCCCTAGACCAGTATGAAAAACCAGACTCGAGCCCTGCTTGAGGGTCCGTGCCTTCGCAAGTGGGCTACCTCTCTGCACTCAACACTGTTCCGAGTGCATCCATGGAACTTGGAGGATCTTGTGTAAGGAAGATGCTAGCTCCTGCATTTTCAGCCATCTTGAATAAACAGAAGCTGTGCTGGGCTAGCTCCTTTGTTCGTCCATTGAAGATCACCCAGAGACTCCCAGGCCTGCCTCGATTGGACCAATCACAGCAGATTGCGTCTGCAACGGATTCTGGAACCTCAACAGTGATCTCTGGAGAAATCTGAGCCAGGGGGTAAGTTAACACACCCATTTCTGTCCTCCCCCCTATGCTTCATAGTGTTGCATGGGCATAAAGTCCTGTCCCTAAATCATTCTTTCCTGATTTTGGTCAGTGGAGGCCTGGTCAAGGATCCCTTCCTGGGCCTATCCTAGTCACTGGGATTGAGCGAGTTTACTTACCCACATTTTATCTAACTTTTGACTCTTATCATAACCGCTGGCACTGTCAATCTGTTCATAAACAGACCTGTGAAGTATATACTTTGGAACTGGTGACTTTTGGGCAAAAGGCCCCCAAACCATCTTAAGGTTGAACTTCATAAGAGCTAGGGAAACTGTTTTATGATAATCCTGAAGTGTTCTTTCTATTTCTAACGCATATGAGTACTTACCTGTGTTTCACTGGTCATTGAATCAAATGCTATTGTATACCTGATGAAGGTCAATGTATATATCCGTTTTATAAGGGTTTGTGTGGCAATATTTAACTAGAAATTGTACTGGCTTAGTGTGTATTTCAAAGTCCTCAAAGTATTGTATATGTTTATATTTGGTGTCCAGTCAAAGGATCGAAAACAAAAGGATCGAATACAATAGTTTAGAGTCTAAAGGACCGAAAAAAAAAAATGGTCGAATGCCCTTTTTAAAATGTATTTTTTTTTTGTGGTTTCCGTATAGGAAAGAAAAGGGTTTTTTTGACACCAGAAATGGAGGTTTCGGGGGGGACCCCCACCCCAAAAAAAAATAAATAAATAAAATAAAAAATAAAATTCTACCTTTTATTTTTCGGTCCTTTTGACTCGAAACTATTGTATTTGATCCTTCACCTACAACCTTTATATTTACCTTTCTACCTAGAATTATTGGTGTTGCTCTGTGTGGACTCGTTGTAGCCCAAGACCACTCTCACATCGTTTCTGAGGCTAACCCTTGCCACTCCGATACCTTACCTTGATTGGGTTTGCCAGACCTCTCAATGTCTGCCTGTTCATCATAATAGGGTTGTCCACGAAAATCCACTGCAGGGTTGATTTTGGAAATTATTTTGACAGCACCATATGATGAATAGTTTCAGAACCTTCAAAATGATCTATAGAAACGGCACATGATTTTTTGGGATGGTTTAGCTTTGGCAAAAGACAAAGTTGTAGAAGTTATCACATTTATTCTCCCTAGACTATACTTCACCTTGGGGCCTGTACAATGCGACAATCCATGCTCAGGTGAGGTGTTTACCCAGAAAAGCAGTAAGAAGCAGCCCCTTGAGGGGTGCGGCTTGATTGCTGGGTCATTCGCGAGACGTCATGTCTCTAGGGACGTTCCTCTAATCCATCAGAACGCCGGGAAGCAGAGCGCAACTCAGCAGCTGAGTTTATGTGGAAGCTGGGAGCAGTGAGACGGAGTGAGGTGCACCGCAGAGCATATCTGGGGCAAATGGAGATTGAGCCGGCCCAGCCATAGGAGACAAAGTGGTGTTCAGCAAGTACATTAAGGCACATAATATTTCTCAGTCAGTCATTTCTTCTGTTGTTATCTCCCCAGATCCCTCCCGTCCTTGCACGTGTACAGGGTATTGTGTTTTTCGAGTTTTCCCTATTCCCACCAACACTGCCTGCTAATATACTGTGCCTCTGTAGATTAACACTATAGGCATATTAACTCTGCAGGGGCACGCATCCAGAATTGTTCTTAGTGAATGAGGGAATTAGTGTGACTACACCCGTAAGGAAGGAGAGGACACAAGAGAGGCGAATGTGCTACTCCTGGCGGGAAGTATTTCCACCCTCAACTCTCGCTCTGCTGTCAAACACTCCTCTGACATCTGCCACCTCCTTGAAGAACTAGACCTTGATGTCCTTGGTCTTACTGAGACATGGTTCACGGCCAGCTCTGTCACAAGCTTTGACACTCTCTTCCCTGATGGCTACAAGATCCTCTCAGCACCCAGATCCTCCCGGTCCGGTGAGGGGTTAGCCCTGATCTTTCCCGAGTGGATTCCTGCTTCTATCATTCCCACTCAGACCTACTCCTCTTTTGAATGCCTTGTCTGTAGGCTTTCTCTCTCGCCTACCCATTCTCTTACTGTGGTTACCATCTAACGGCCTCCTGGTCAAATCAACTCATTTCTCTCCGAGTGGGCAGACCTCTCCTCCTCCCTCCTGGCCCCTACCACAACTCCTCCTTCTCGGTGACCTCAATATACATTTAGACTCTCCTTGCTCCTCCTCCGTACTCTTCCGTGACCTCTGCGACTCCCTCTCCCTGTCCATCCTCCCCTCTGGCCCGACTCACTCTGCAGGGCACGCACTCGATGTCTTGATCTCCTCTGACCTCCCCCTCTCCATCCCTCTGACCACTCCTCTCTCAGAGCGATCTCTCCCTCTCTTCCCCCCAAGCCAAGCCTACCCCAACACTGCCACCTACCTTCTCGGACATCCGGCTCATGAAGCGTGTGTTATTTGAGGCTTTTGCCACCACTTTCTCTCCCCCCCCCACCTTTGGCTGTCTCACATCCTGACACATCCCTGTCTCTGCTCTACTCTTCAATTTCTGATACGCTTGATGCTCTTGCCCCTGTCACGAGGATCCGTTTGAAGTCCAAAGCCAAGTGCAATTCCTGGTATGACTCTGACCTAGCTACACTTAAACGTAGGTGTAGGGCGGCTGAGAGGAAATGGAGGACTTCCCTTTCATCCGCTGACAAACTGGCCTGTCTCCTGCTACAAAGACAATACCGACTCTCTGTCTTCACCAAGAAGAGAGTCCACATTCAAGCTCATGTCTCTGCGGCATCTAACAACTGCCGAACTCTTTAAAATCTGCAAGGATCTGGCCAACCCTGCTGCAGTCTCTACCCCTCCTGTTGCCTCCCAGGCTATTTGCAATGCCCTTGCCTCTCACTTCATTTAAAAAAACCAGGACATCCTGTCCACCCTCTCCACCCACACCCCTCCTCCCACCTCCACATCTGTGCTTGATGACCCTCCTTTACCCACCCCCCCACCATCCTTCTAGTCCTTTCCTCTTTTCTCCCCTGACGAGGTTGCTAGACAAGTCCGATCTATGAAAGCCTCATCAAAACAGGTTCATCCCTGTTCTTCTGAAACCATCAAGGACCACATTGACACCCTCGCTCCGGCCCTTGCTGATTTTTGCAACCACTCCTTTGCCTCAGGATCCTTCCCCCTCCCCTCTGAAGCACTCCTTTGTGCATCCTCTTCTCAAGAAACCCACAGCTGATCCGTCTTGTCCTGCTAACTATCGCCCAATTTCCATTACTCCCTTTCTTGGCAAACACCTGGAAAAGTTGGCCATCTCTCAGCTTAACCTTCATTCCAATTCTGTTGGCCGTCTCCATGACCACCAGTCTGACTTCAGAGCTGCCAGAAGCAAAGAAACTGCTCTCCTGAACATCCGTGAAGATCTGCTCTCCAACCTTGACTCTAACATTCCCTCTGTCCTCATCCTCCTCGATCTCTCTTCTGCCTTCGACACGGTCAACCGTACCATCCTGCTGAACCGTCTCTGTGAAAACCTGGGCATCACTGATCAGGCTCTGTCCTGGCTGACCTCTTTCCTCTAAGATCGACCCTCCCAGGTCTAACTTGGTCCTTCCTTTCATCTATCTTCCTCTCTATCTGTGGTGTTCCCCAGGGGTCTAACCTCTCGCCCTGTCTTTTCAACCAATACCTGGCAACTTTCGCCCACTGTATTGCCACTTTCTGCTAAAATTTCCAGTGCTACGCTGACAACACAACTCATTTTCAGGCTGCCCTCTGCCACCTGCTCTTCCTCTCTCATCTCTGATTGCCTAACTGCAATTCAAGATTGGTGTGCCGCCAATGATCTTTGTCTGAATGCCAGCAAGACAGAGATCCTCCTCGGCGGCACACCTTCAACCATCCTTTCCCCTCACTCTCTGGCCGGCCTTCCTTGGCCTTCCTCCTACCCCCACCTGCGAGGCTAAGAACCTCTGGGTCATCTTTGACTCCACCCTTTTCTTCTCCGCCCTCATCTGTGAAGTCTCTAAAAAGTCAAATTTCCGACTTCACCTCCTCAGAGGTACTCTGCCTTTCCTCTCCTTCCCCCAGAAGCTCATGGTATCCCAAGCTCTGGTTCTCTCTAGCTTGGACTATTGTAATAGCCTCTTTCTAAATCTACCTGCCTCTACTCTCCGCCCTCTGAAACTAATCCAGAACAGAACTGCGAGACTTGTCCTTGGACTCAAGCCCTGGGATCGTATCTCTCCAGCTCTGAAATCTCTCCATTGGCTCCCAGTGGATGCAAGCATTACATTCAAAACCCTCTGCATTATCCACAAGGCTTTCTGGGACCTTCAGCTAACCCTCTGCAAATACCTCCCCTCCTGAGCTCTTTGCTCCTCTACCTCCAACTCCTTCAGGGTCAGTCGTTTTTCAAAGAAACGAGCTGGGGCCTCCCTCTGGAACAGCCTCCCTGCCACTCTGGAAGCACCTCAAGACCTTCCTCTTTTCTTCTGCCTTCGCTCCCCCTCTCACCGGCTGATCTGTTCTCTCTTGGCACCGTGCACCTGGCCACCCTCTGTCCTCCAGGCACAGATACCTGCTCACCCTGCCACCCTCCTGCACTGCCTCCGGGCCACCCCTTTGCACTGGGGTCTATATCTGTACCCATACAGCCCCCCTTTTTTCTTCCTGCACTTATCAGACCTACCTTGTCTGCTGCCTTAAACCTAGCACTTGCAAATTGTTGGCTGCACTAAAACTGTTTGTTGCCTTTATTGTTTATTGTTATTTATCTGTTTCTCCTCTGCTTCCCACTTTCCACTTCTCCCCCCTTCCATGCACTTTTCCCCTCCCCCTCTCCCATGCACTTGCATGTTCTCAATGTCACTGGGCCTAGTAAGATCGCTGTTTTGTACTCCCCTGTTCCCCTCTCTTGCCTTGTCGCTCTCTGAAACACTTGTGTACGAGCGCAATAGAAATAAAATATCAATATCAGATGTTCTGGCTGTGAGCGCCCGTAGAAGGAGACTTCAAGATAAATCACACTCCGGCTCCAATGTTGATACTGAACCAGTAAAATATGGTCAAGCTATGCGCGACTCAGTATTGTAAACAGGTTGGGGACAGTGTTTTGCACTGTGATAACCCTATTCATCTGGTCCCAGGATCTGGCTCCACAGCAGAGCGAGGATAGTGAGGAGAAAGAAGAGGACACTCTGTTGGTTACTACTTTAAAACCTATGGTGGATTCTTTGGAGGGTAGATTGTGGACCCTAAAAACATTGAACCAATGTGACAGATTGTCAAAGATGAGATTATGGCTGACTTTAAGAAGTGTAGCAATTTTCACGATTTTGGCATTTGGCTCAACCTCCTAGACAAATCAGCACAATTTGTGATGCCCATTAAGATGGATAGCGCTTGTCAAATGGAGGTGTGTTCAGTTGTGTCAATGGTGAATAAAAGTTTCCAATCCTTGCAGATATATTCTGGCTTGTTGGTCAGCACACCTAATTTTCAACCTAAGAGAGGGGAACCTAATAAGCAAAGGAAAGGGGCCAAGGATAAAAACTGTGAGACAGAGAGGGACACAACAGTTGTGGCTCAATTACTGAATATGGCTATCGAATGGCAGAAGTATAATCGGAGTAAGGCTCCTGCCATTACTTTATTGGAAGGACAAACTAATTCCTCTTCAGGTTCCCCTTTTCCCAGCGCCTGTTTGCCCATGAGTCTCTTGGTTGCGCGATATACATTAATAAAGTAAAGATTGATGGATTCCAGGTGGCATACAAACGTCTTGCAGTAACTACTGAAGTGGCAAAGACACAGTCTCGAAGACCGTACCTGGGAGCAAGTGCCCAACACAGAGGCACCACAACTCTTCCAAGCTTACCACCGGGAGTTTCCGAATAAACCAGGACAACGGAAGGGGGCCTCTGGTTAGTAATACAACTAATCCCCAGATTACCCGAGGAGGCATTGCGTCAAGAGACCACATATGCACCCAAACCCAAAAGTCCCACCAAGACTCAAGTTTCCCTGTTTACTTTACATGACAACAGTTCACTTGCCAGAGTGATATAGCACCCCACAGATGCAGGAACCCCTGGGTATATTTCAAATGGTGACTGGCGTGGCACTTGCCTTCAAGATGGCGGCCCGCTGGACGCTAGCCAGGCAGTCTCCGGGACGTTGAGCCAATGGCAGAAACTCCAAGAGAATCGCAGCACCTCCAAATTTCAGCAATTTGGAGACATTAAGTTTATGTTTAGTATTAGGGACAATTAGGAAGACTATGTCTTCATAGTGTGATCATTTAGTTTATAGAAACTATGTTGTTTTAGGTTACTTTTCATTTAGTCTAGTCTTCAAGCTATTGTTAATAGTTACAAGGGGCAGGAGGCACAGAGAGGAGTGCTGATACAACTCCTCCCTGCTACAGCAAATGGTTGAACCTTTAGAAGTAACTAACTTTAATTGTACAAAGGGTACTTTACTGCAGTCCGTACTTCATGCCCCGCTCTGTCTTCACCATAGGTAAGACCCTTCATCCCTATTCCTCCACCTTACACTATTCCATATTAAAGCCCTAACCTCACATATTGTGTTTTTCATCATATTTCTTTTATCCTCAACCTGGTGCCATTCTCGACCCTCCACCCCCACCCTGTCAGTGTACTGAAGATAAGGACACATCCCAAGACACACTTTCCCAGACATACAAAAATTCCAGGCAGTCCGACTGGGGTTAGTCAGTGATCCTTGCTTCGTTTTAACTGCAATGGCCTTTGACAGCCTAAATTATTTGCCCATCCTTTTCCGGCACCGATCTCCAGGCCTACGATTTGGGATAGATACTAGCAGCTTCAACCCAGAATGTAACTGTTGGTGATTGCTCAAGGGAAGAGATGCAACAAAGTGTTCTTAGCTTTCTGTTTACTTAGCCTCCCCCCCGCCCCACAAAATACTTGATTTTCCCAGAGGACTGGACGGGTTCACTTCGGGTCATTGGCGGTTGGATTTCCTGCCGTTGGTTCCTTTGAGGGGTGACCACGAGCTGCAGTTGCAAGGGTTCGGTCAGGTGCAGGAGCAGAGTGCAACCCTTGGCGATGGAGAAATGCAGGAAGCACTGACGTAGACCTATTCAGGCCACTTCACAGAATGGGGGAAGGAGAGTTCCTGCGGCGGCCACATTGCACAGAGGTCGGAAGGCGTCCTTCCAGTTGCAACTGAAAAAGACCTTCAAGCTGGGAAGCTGAAATTCGACAGGAAGGCGTCTTACACCACAAGCTGCCGACCACCGGAGTTCCGGTTGCAAATACAACGGCGATGGCACTGACGAGGTAACCCATTGGAGATCTGGTCAGTCCACTGGGTAGTTCAGGGAAACTTGTGAAGGCTCAGGGTGGCTGGATCCTCAAGAACACGTCGAGACCAGTTGTTCCCACCAATCTAATGTTTGTAGAACTGCATAGGGCCTTTGCAGATCAGGTAGTTCAACAGGGCTTTACCGGGACAGACGCTGTTAGGGATGCTGGGCCTCTACAGGGTTCTCCTTTTGATCTTCAGTTGGCTGTTCTTCTACACTGATTCGTGTATCCAACTGGATCTCCCAAAATGGCTGCAGAAGTCTGCTTCTTATCCAAAATTCTTGCTTTTAGCAAGTGCAAGCAAAACAATGGTATGGATCTGTACCATTCAAACAACCAGTCGTGGTCCAATTAGGGACCACTGTTCGTTTCAATCATGTCCCACACCCAGACTTTCAAGCATCACAGATGTGGACACACCCAGACTTTCAAGCATCACAGATGTGGAGTGGGACCAGAGAGTCACAACCCCTTCCAGAGCCACACACACAAAAACACACAAAGCTATCACTAGATGGCGAAAGCAGTAGCTTTCCCGGGCAAGTGCATATCCTTATAAGGGATTTCCTGAACTGGCAAGGCAGGAAGAAGGCCAAACAAAAATATGGCCAAAGAACATTGCACTCTTTAGTAGTGGAGCCATTTTAGAGTATTAGCCACGATTAGTAGCCATACACTGTGAATGTGAAGACTAGCCATAACACAAAAATTGCCGAAATATATTTGCTGCCACCAGAATGTCTTTAGGCACATATAAAAGAAACCAAAAATCCCAAGAGTAAAAAGCTAGGGTGAAACAAAATTATCCCCATTGCACTGTACTGTAAGATGCTGTGTACAAAGTTACAAAAAGTAAAAGACAAAAAGGGAAACAGTTTGCCAGTACTGATAGTCTAAAGGACTGATCTGTTTCCCCATAACAAAATGAGCAAAAGGCCAGAGGAGTAATGCTGAAGGCTTCACTTCCCTGTAAAAAGTCAGGACAGGTTTAAAAACAAAAGCAAAATATTTGGGTGTCCACAGACAGGGAGCGTTTTCAACAGAGAAATCTTCCCTAACAGGTGCATCTATGCTCTAATCCTTCATACTTCTTAGTAATCTAATATTTCAAAACAAAGTGAATCACAACAGGACAACCCCTTCCCTTTTAAACTGCTTTGTTTTTTTCTATAACATCTTTTTGGATATCCATAAACTGGTTGCTTATTTTGTAGTATTTGAAATATATTGTCACATCACACACAACAATCTGCATGCCCTTGTCAAACAAACAGGTTCCCATATCACACATTTATTTAGTGTGTCTGCAACTACAGTAGTTAAACTCAGGGGACATTAACTTGAGGTTGGCATTGCTCTTCATTCTGGTACAAAGCAAATGGGCACTTGATTGCATGGTGTCTTCATTTATAGTTAAGATGATACAATAATCTACAATTATTAAAACATTTTCCTGGTCCACGGGAGGACACTAAAGAAAAATATCCCAAAACAGATCGATCTTCTTTAGTTGTGGGCACTGGCGCCCCAGGTACAAGTGTATAATGTACAGACAGAGGTCAGAAATGAAAGCCGGACACAAAGTTGTCATGTTTGTGGTTAAAGACGTTTATTTAAATGAAAATAGGTTGGGAAAATGCCTCTGTGACCCTATGCTAAAGAGGAGTTTTCCTACCTATAAACCAAAAACTAAGGCTCTGTCTGCATTAGGATGTCAATAACTGAAAAGGCGTCCTTGTGTCCAAAAACATCCTATCCGGACCATGATACTACTAACAAAACGCTAAGGGGTGCAAGGAAATGTCTTTAACCTGATATTGGCAAAAGAAGTGTTCACAACAAAAAATTTGAATAATTCCAACAAAAATGTTCACCAAGGTGAAAGACCTTGGACCCAGAGGGTGGATCCCTTCCCTTGGATTCGTAATGGATGGCAATGTCTCTTTTACTAACAGTTCCTTGTGTGTCTGGATTGACAATGTTCCTGTTAGGCAACACGTACTGCAACAGTCTTGTCTTTAACACAAATGTCTCTTTTGTCTAGCAAACACTGTTCCTCATTCACTATTTCTTGTAGCTTTGCAACTCTCCAGGCACACTCCCCAGCCAGGACTTCTCTTTATAACCAAAACTGAATATACCATAGTGCACTCTGTATATCTGTCTGCAGTGATATTTGTTCAAACTTTGCCCCACACTTGCATCTCATGTACTTGTATCTCATTGAAGCTTGACTCTGTACTTTGCCTGTTCTGCATTCAAATACACTTCTTGTACTTTCTGCATCCATTATCTCAAAACGTTCAAACCTGCGATGGCACGGTTGCCGGAACGTCCCAGGGTCTCCACTTGCTTCGGTTCGACTCATCAGTTCTTTCCAGCGTCTCCGACCTGCACATGCTTCTGCAGTTTAGCTCTGCGGCTCGCTTCCCCCTCTGGAGGCTGCAGACGTCCTGCAGACTTCCTTTGCAGCTTTGTAGTCACATGCCTTTTTCCCTTCAGGTCCTGGTCTGGAGAACTCTACTTGTTCGAGCTGCCAAGCACTCAGGAACTCTCTTGCGGCCCCCCACCGTCTCTGCTGCACTTTGTGCTCTTGCTCTGCGTTTAGCCTCCTGCGGACACCTCTGCTTGACCACACCTGTACATGTCTCCCGCAGTCAAAAGCCTTCACTTTGGAGCCAACGTCTTCTCCTGCGCTGCCTGTAGTGTGGTTCCCAGCTTTAAAATGGCCCGCGCACAGGTACTTCTGTAGAACTACTCTGCACATTAAGCTTCAGGCTTCTGTTAAGTTGTACCAACTCCTTCATCCACCTTGTCTCAGTACTTGAGGGATTATGGGAGTTGGAGTCCATAGATGTCATCAGATTTATAGCATTTAGGTTGTTTTTCTCAGTAGTTTTACATGAGCAGACATCTTCATACAAAGGTGTATAGAAGCAAAAAAGCTCTGTTGGAGCTGTGTGAATCCAGGTCAGAAATTGAGCTTTGACCCGAGGAAAAATAAGAGATTTCTTTACTTCCACTGCAAGGGCAAACAAGCAGCTGGCAATAGGCCATTAAGGTCTTGGGTATATGAGGGTCTTCCGCATGGGAAAGGGGGAGATCCTGCATCTAGTCTAACAAAGGCATGACATCTTCCCGGTAGTGGTCTCCTTCCATGTGATCCTCACTCGTAAAGCCACCCCAGGATCATGATCAGGTAGGGGCTGCCGTCCCCTGGCCACAGGGGAGGAGGTTACTGCCAGGGAATCTGTGAGGACTCCCATTGGATTCATCACATACCCTTTTCCCTAAAGACTTGGCTTCCCACCCTATGGATATTACTTAAGATGATAATCAGCAACCTCCCCTATAAGAGAAAGAGGCTCTTTTTTCTACAAAAGGTATTAGAAGCAAAAAAGGTCTCTGACCTAGATACACAAAGCTGTAACAAAGATAGAGTTTTGACCTAAGGAAAAATAAGAAGAGGTTTCTTTACTTTCTCTACAAAGGGGATCAAGCAGCTGAAAATTGGCCATTAAAGTCTTGGGTATAATAGGGTCTTCTTCATAGAAAAAGGTCCTGGTATTCGAGGGTCTTCCTCATGGGAAAGGTGGAGATTCAGCGTCTCCCCCAATGAAGTCACGACAACTTACCCTTTCTATTCCATCTCCTCCCATATGATTCTGGGGCCAGCTTTATGAGGGAGGATCAGGCAGCGGATGCCGTCCCCTGGCCACGTGGGAGGAGTTTACCGAAAGGGAATCCGTAAAGGACTCCATTGGATTCATCACAAGACCCACCCCGTTAGGAAATCCTGCAACACCATAGCAATTGAGGCAGGGAAAGGGCAGGTACTGTGGGGGCTGGGAGGTAGAAATAGGCAGCAGTTCATGCTCATATTTGTTGTGTTTCTATTACTGATTAACATACTCCATGCAGGAAGCCACAGAAACTCTAATGCTTGTGACCTGGTATGGGGAAGTGTGGGGGTTCCATTTGGAATATACTCGTTTTATAAGGCATTCTGGGTGGACTGGAAGGTGCAACATTTGTGGACTGGCTTTGGCACCAAATAACCCCACATTATCTAAGTACTCCACTTAACTGCATAACATTAACTTGTGACCGTTTTAGACATTGCCTCCCGTCGATGATTTTGTGATCAAGTTTACGGGGGGAGCTGGCTAAATTTTCAGTCTGCAATATCCATTTGGTTGGACTTTCATTGTATTCTGCTTTTCGGGACATCATGCCATTTTCATTCTGTATGGTTTTCTTATATTGTGTATATTTTGTCTTCTCTGTGATATTTCGCCATCACTTTGTTACAAACCATTTCATTAATTATTGCAAAGAACTTTAGCATAAAACTCTATAGAAGCAAATCATCAACAGTAGCAGTATCCCAAGAATGTTGCGCAGGCTGGGATTTATAGACCCTTGGAGGACTTTCTGCTTGCATGGTTTAGGATCACTTGCTGTCTGAGGGGAAGGTTGTACTTTTAAAGACGTGCGCTTGTGCAAGGCTAAGACCCAACGCAGTCTACTTAATGAGAGCTAGTGCCAGATGCAGGACTTTTCAAGTCGTAAGACTCCGAACCATAGCAGCTGGCCCGGGCAGTGGCCTTCACTTCAGTTAGATGTCTTGCTGTATGCCGGGAGAAGAGAGCCCAGGGCAACTCTTTTCTCTTCTCATTTGTTTTTCCTTTTACTCCTTCTACCCCGGGAGGAGAGCTCAGGGGCAACGTGCACGCCTTGGAAGCAAGACGACACGAAGCAGCACATGTTCGATCCCCTGGTCCGCGCTTAGAAAACTCTGGGAGTTTAAGCGTGTTATAAATAGGCAACTAAGACAAAAACAATTACGCAACTAAAATATAAACAATTCCTGAAACAGTGCCTCGATGCCCACGGCTGTGTGAGCGCTTTAAAAATGTAAAAAATAAATAAAAAATAAATAAAATATAGCAGGACTTTTTACTTTAATGAGTGCCGGGATGCTATGGCAGCAAGGGGAGCAGGCAGTATCACATTGGATTCACCTCTTCATTTTTGTTCTCTTTCCTTTCACACAGACCTAGCAGATGGAGATGGAAAACCTGAGAAGCATTGGCTCTGCAACTGTGGTGGGACTCAAACGCACAGAACAAGGGCACCAGTGTTCAGCCATGTCGCAGATGTAATTCGAGCGGCCAAGTGCAAGTTATCGGCATAAAACAGCAATTGGGGCAGAAATGGACACTTAAGGGAAGCCGCGGCTCAGAGCTCACCACTGCCGGAAGCTTTGTTCCTCTGAAATATGTGCTTCCTGTTTGCAACGCTGGCACACAGACAATGCCGGGGCTTTTTGAGGGCTAGAAGAGCAAAGAAACAGGGCTATGGCAGGTATTATGGCACCTTCACAGGACCCCCAAAGAGCTGCTGCTTTTAAAGCAAAGGATTCTTCAGCACTGCCCTCTACTTTTGGCTGGCTGATTGTTGGAACTGATTTTCTATACTCTGGCCTGGTGGGCAGATGTATAGAAGGCCAACCTATATTGTGACAGTGACTACTCTGGGGAGCTGTAGCCAGACCAGTTCAATGTAGCAAGGTGAGTGGTCTAGGCTAAGTCTCAAGAGGTGGCGAGCTTGTAAGTTGTGCACAATGAGTACACACAGTAAAGCAGTCAAGGAACTTACTTGGACAAACAGGTATAAAAATATCTCTTTACTTGTGGCCAAAATAACAGTGAAAAATAATTACTAACAGGTAATATCACACAATACTAAAAATATGATGCATATATACAATTACTGGTGTAGGGCAAAATACATATAAAACCCTTGAAAAGAAAGGTACAGATGAGTATTAGCACTACAAGTCCACATGGAATCAACCCTAACTTCAGAAGTCCACCAACCCTGAGTTGTCTGGGGCCTTGTGCCCAAAAGTTAATCAAAGTTTCCACATAGTTTGTGATGCTGGAGAAAATGAAGGTAGGGTCTCCTGGGTCCAGTGAACAGTTTGAAGTGTCAGGGCACGAGTTAAACTAGCTAAAAAACGTGTTCCCAACTTTCGGAGTGCTTGTGTGAACAAACAATGGCAAGGCCAAATTGTTAGAAAAGATTTTCTAAAGTTTGCAAACTTTTAAAGGGAGCTTAGGGGGCAGGCAAGTATCCCTATAACTCACCCCCTGTTCTCCGATTCTTCATGAGACTTGGCAGGTTGGCTGAAGGTTAAAGGTTGCTTTTCCCGCTGTCAGCCTCAGCCCTCGATCCCCAGGGGTTGCAGGTTCGAGCACATCTGTGGTCGGTGTCTGATGCTGGTGCAAGGATTCCCAGTGGAAGAAAGCAGCAAAGCTCGCTGCAGGGCCCCTTCTCAGGACAGGAATGGACGCAGATAAGCAATCTCGGACGACAGCCACTGATACACGGCGACTCAAAGGGACTCACTTGTCGCAGCCAGACTTTCCCTCCTATCTCAGGGTCCCCTTGATGCAAGGACCACGAAACTTTGCAGACGCAAGTCTTATAGGACAAACGGAAGATCATCCTCAACTCGGAACAGCAGCGTCTGCAGCACGGTAGCCCAAACTCAAAGCTGGTCAGCCACAGAGCGGTTCTGGGGCACTTCCGAAGACTCTTCTTCGTAGGGCCCCGAGCTGACATTGAGAATGGATGAGCCCCCCCCCCCCCCCACTCAAAGGGTTTCAGCTCCTTTACAGGACTGCTGGAGATATTTCCACAGGACGGGGCTCTGCCAGGGTAGCAGCAGAAGTTGGTCGCCAAGCCTTCTTCCGACAGGTCCACGGTCTCATTGCAAGTCTTGTAGCTGGACAGAAGTCTGACAAGAGTGGGTGCAGGGGTCCTATGTTATCCCAAAAGCCAGGTAAGAGCAGCTGCCCCCACTAGCCAATGACAGATCTGCCGAACACACACACACCCCAGCAGTGGAGGTCCACAGGCCAGGAAGAAGGCTAAAAGACCAGATGGCCATAGGACAAGCAAACAAATCTTGTGGCATGGCCATGTTTCACCACTAGCCACAATTAGTAGCCAAACACAGTAAACGCGGTAAGGCTAAAATGAAAAGCACCAAAATAAATTATATAAAGTCACTGCTGCCACCAGCTTGTCCATTTAGCACACCTAGAGTAACCAAAAATCCTCGAGTGTTGGTCTATAGTAAAACAAAAAGTGGACCAAAGTGGACCCCATTGTACTGCATTGTAAGATGCATTGAACAATGATAAAAAGTTATCACAAGTGATAACAAGTTACTAAAAGTAGAAACAAAGTAGCAAGACTAAGGGAAACAATCTTTTCCCAGTAATGGCAGCCTGAAGGACATGCCAGTTTCCCCATAAGAGATGAGCAGAAGCCAGTGTAGTGAAGCTTAAGGCTTCACTGCTCTGTAAAAAGAACAGGTCAGATTAAAAAATAAAAGCAAAAAGTTTGGGGTTCCATAGAAATGGAAGGAATGGTGCACTAAAGAGGAATCTTTCATAACACTGATCGATTTATGCACATCCTCTGAGCTAACCATTATCCCCTTTGCCCAGAGGGATGACAGGTCACTTTCTGGCATATTCAGTATACCTCAAATTAACTATGGTGGCCCTCTTACGAGACACACCAAGGGCTGTCATTTGAGGACAACTGACCAATCAGGCGGGTGGCCAGCTTTCTGCAAATGCTGCAATGTCCCGCTTTTTCCACATAAACGGTTTACACTGTTCAAACATGTAAAGTATTCCATCAACACATAACTGATGTACATATACACTGTAAAATACGAATGTTTCAGTTGCATTTCGTATGCGGTATTTCTTTATCTTACATGCAGTGCGACTAACTGCTGGACAGTATATACATTTCAAGCATGAGACCACTGGTGATCCCAAAATGTGTGGTTCACAAGTGGAAAGAGGCTGCTTGGGATTATCTGAGACGAGAAACATATTTGTTTTTGTGTGTCATTTAGACATTCACTCTCCCATATGTGGAGAGATGCATGCCCTCACCTACACTATCTGAACCTTGGTGCATGCGGGTGAACCAGTCTACATATGCCAGTGAACACCTGTACCAAACACTTGCCTCTGTCCCCAGTCACTGGTCTTGCACCACACACAGCCTTCAACTACCTGTGAACAGAATATTTTTTGGGAATAAGGCTTAAAAAAAAATCCAGCCCATATGTGCCATTCCCAACTTCATCTTCTAATACAAGTATGCCCATCTTTCCATGGCTGCATAACTATCTGTGTTTACACTACTGAATAACCAAGCACCTAGTACAGGCTGGAATTATGATTTCAATAAGGATTTGAGTAAAACAATATACGTACAAATTTCTGTACTTCACATAAAATTCTTCCACCTGTTCGGCACGTTCACCAGGATGACACTGAAAGAAAATATAAAGATTATATGAGGAAGGAAAAGTTACTTATTCACTTGTAAGTCGTGGTTCTCCATCATCAGTATCTTCAGTAACTTTCACAAACAAATATCTCAGCCTAGGTGAAAGATCTTGGAACACATTTTCACTAAACATGTCAATGTTAATTTATACACACACACACACATTTCTGATTGGTTATATGTGTGACATTAATTTAAAACTATAGCTGCACTAACTATGAAGCATGGTTAATAGTTTAGGACACAGAGACGGCAACAGTGTTAAAGTGAAGAAATGCAACTGTCCCTTTAGGTTTACCAGCCTTGACTGGTATCCCTTCAAGCAGTGTATTGACATTTGAGCCTTCAGTTCGTTTGCCGTTTTAAGAGGATGGTACATGTATGTTCATTCTGTCCTGAAGTCAATGTGGAGAAGGGAGGATAGTTTATGCATATTAATGAAGATAACTATGATGGAGAACCAAGATTACAAAAAACATGTTCATCTCCTTCGTAGACTTCATTAACATTCATAAACTGGTGAATAGGAAAGCAAGCTTAATCCTGCCTCGGGTAGGAGGGAAGTCGGGAAAGAATGGAGAACACCCCTCCAAAACTCTAATTCGAATAAGTTTCTTTTTTTAAAGTTTAGATATATAGTTTTGTGACCATAACAGAAAACAGAACTGTCCCGACACATTCCACAAATTCTTCCCAGCCCGTCACATTACAACTACTGCCATATCCTCCCCCTCTTCCACTCCAACAGTTGAACCTTGGCGACAATAACTATATCAAAGAACAGATGGTAAATACATCATGACACAGAGTATTCTTGGTGAATATATTTTACACCAGTACATCCTCGACAGTGTCCCGACTGTTGCTCTGAGTGGTGCCCATATGTACTTAGGTCTGCTGGTGGTTGGTAAAGTATCTCCATACAAGGTCTCGTGTCTCACAACAAGACAGCGTTCAAAGCCACAATGTCAAAGAGGGCGTGGGACCCCCTATACCACGCTCTGGCTACTAGTGATCTAGCCGTTATGGACACTGTATTCAGAAATTTCTGTGTATGCAGATCCCCACCTGAAATGGACTCACAAGCCAAATCGTGGGCTACACAGGAATATATAAAAATAATGTGATCTCATTAACCAGTCCTCACTTTAAGCTGCTCTAAAGATACGAGATGCCCATCTATGTATAGGTCTTGTAGTGTGTGAATAGCCAGGGGCTCAAAACGTACCCGGAATATCCTTTCCTGTGCTAGTTCAACTCCCTCCACCCCATATATAGATACATGTGGGGTGTATATCCTTTGCATTCCCACATGTTTAGCCATCTTATCACAGGTGGTAGGTACAGTCTTTATCTCCTGTCTGCTAGTAACTCTCTTACCACACAATATAGTGCTTTAGTTTGCTAGGTGTGTACCAGCGGTTTCTATGTTCACGTGTGAATAGTCGTGTTGCTCGGTAAACCACCATGTGGCATATTGTGCCTTGGCGGCCAGATAATAATATACAGGTCTGGATAGTCCATCCCTCTCTTATCGTAGGGGCTCGTAAGAGTATCATACAAGACACAGGGTCGTTTATCCGCTCCCACTAACTTTATCATCATCATTTCAGCTTTATTTTGATAACATTTATCAAAAAAGTCAACATACAGATGAACACATCAGTACATAAAGATAAAAACATCAATGCATTCACAGCAGTCAATAGCCCGCACACATCCATAACTACTACAGTTGGTAAAATACATATTCAAGAAGTCAAGTGTCTATAATTGATAAAACCAACAAGGATGAAAAAAGCAGAGGAGTGTATAAAATAGAAATCATAACATAACGCCTATAATTTGCCATTTGTTTGCAAAAAGATCCCCTATAATTCAAATGTCATTGAATAAAATTACAGGTGTGACCCAGCTGAACAAACGCAAAAAAAATAATAAGAAAAAAAGACTATTTTTGTTCGGGGACGAGATTAGTCACTTTTGTCCTCCTACGCCAGACTCTTAGCAAAAACCACCCTCTAGTAAACGTGGCAAGCGGGTTCTTGCCTGACAAGCAAAGATTGCTAGCCTCAGCAATGGTTGAAACCTGCTTCTGCAAGAAAAGAAGCTTTAGTGACCTGTTCCTAAGGTCCGCATACAAGGGACAGAAGAAGAAATGTAGAACGTTTTCCCTGACTTCTGGGAAGAATGTCCAATAAGGAATGGAATTAATGTTCCAATTCAACATCACTGCAGCCAAGGATAATATGCCAAAGCATAACTTAACAGAGGGAACGCATTGTTTTAGGGTGCATGCAATCGAAGTACTCTTCATAGCCCTGGACCTGTTTTCGGGCCCAAAATGTGGCAAATTGGGTGGCCATGCTCAACCTCCTGGCTATTTCAGCAGACCTATGCAACCTCAGAGCAGAACGAACTAGAGCCTTTGGGTTTGCATTTGTGATCCCTGGGTGATCCCAGAGCTTCCTAAGATCCAAGCCCTGGAATTTCCTCTTTAGGTGCATTATCAAAGGGATAGCCAACCCGTCCTCTTGTGCCATTACATCATCCAAAGCCCCGTGATCACTAACAAGATGTTCACTGTTCCACAGCCCAAGCCAGTATAAAACAGTTTTACCCAGCACAATTGTTCATTTGACTGTAGATCCAGCTCGAGGAGGATTTGAAAAGTAGGGGCACTAGTCAGCAAACCCAAAACATTTTTTAAGAAGTCATTTCCAATGACAGACAGGTGCTTCATATTCCACCACCCCCAGAGTCCAGCACCATAGATCGCAGCTTGCCTAGCGTCGGCCTTATAGGCCTCCACGAAAACACGCACTGACACCCCCCACGTGTCTTGGCAAACTTTACTATTGAACCGCTATACCTGGATAAAGTCAGGCCCGCCTTTTTGATTTGTTCACCTCAGGTACAGTTTTCATAAACTCTCAAGCCCAAATAGTCATATGACTTTACTTGCTCGATTCGTTCTCCTCCAAGCATCAAATCGAGCCTTCAGTGCATGTTACCCTTTGGTCCTTTGAAAACCATGGCCTTGGTCTTCGCTGTCAGGCCGCTTTCACCACAAAAGCTTGAGAAAATATTAACTTGACGGCAGAGCCCCTCCGGCGTCAGGGACAGGAGGACAGCGTCATCTGCAAACATCAATACCGGGATCTTATCCCGTGCCAGTACAGGGTCATCAGTTGGAAAAGACATAAGGTTGCAAATTACGCCATTTGTGAATAGGGAAAATAATAGGGGGGCCAGGACACAGCCCTGGCGCACCCTTATCTCGATGTTCACTTTCCTTGATGGAACCCCACTCATACCATAGTGAACCCTAGCCCCATTTTCCTGGTACAGCAGCATGATGCCTTGCCCTAGAAACTATGTCAAATGCTGTCTTAAGATCTTAGGGCAGCATATTTATGACAGAGTAGATGTAACGTGAGGGACTGGTTCAGTGCTAATACCCCTTTCGAAACCCAGTCTGACGATGACTCAGTGCACCAACCTCCTCAACCCATACTTTCAGGTGCGTCAACACTACCTTGGCAAAGGTCTTGCCCCCAGCAACTAACCGGGAAATCGCCTATAGTTTGCCGGAGAATTTCAGTCTCCCTTTTTGTAGATGGGTGTAATGATTGCCTCGGTCCAGGACGGTGGGGGTTGTCCAGAGTACAGAACTTCATTGAAGAGTCTGGAAAAATATGGTACCCCCATCGATTGTTCGTTGGCTAACAAGTCAACGGGTGTCATAGCAGGGCACGGGGCTTTGCCCTTCTTTTGAATATTCAATGCCACTCTTACCTCTTCCTCACTAATAATTAGGGTTTGTTTTGATGTTGAATCAGTATGGCCGGTCACCCCCCCCCAGTCCCTGTTCTCCTTGTACCACCGGAGTGGTCCCCTGGCGCTCTGAAAAAGGGAGGGGGGTGGGTTAGTGGGAATAAGCTGGAAAAGTGCAAGAGAGCAGTGATGTGCTGTTGGCAGCCTCAGACCGGTGGGTACGTTGGCTGGGCTTGGGGTGTTTTACGCTCGGTAGTCATGTGCTGTTGTGCAAATCTATGTGTGGTTTGTTTTGTTGTTGCAGTGTGGTGAAGTTTGTGTGAATTGTTGTGCTATAGGCTTGTAGTTGTGTTTGGTTAGAGTTTGAGAGGTGTATGCAGAAGGATGAAATTGTTAGTAGATTAGTTAGTTGGCATTGCTGTCCAATTATGTCTCGGTGTGATGCTATCATTCACTATTCCATCTGAGCGTGGTACTTGCCAATTTTCAATATTCTGTCTAGATGTGGGGCAGGCTAGTGATCACGATTCCATCCAAGTGTGGCACTTGTCATCATTCCCAGTTTCATTTAAGTGCGGCACGTGCCAACATTCACATTTATATCTAGATGCGACGGAGGGCAGGTTAAGGATTCCTTCTAGGTGTGGCACATGCTAACAATCACATTTCTATCTAGGTCGGTGCATGGGTGGGGTTGGTCAAACTGCACAATTGCCAGTACACCCCAGACAGGTATGCTGACGGTGGGCCAAAAATCCCAGCCCACCAACTGTTTTGGGGCTGGAGCCAACTATCGCAAAATCAGCAATCTCCCCAAACAGCCTATATTGATAACACAGGGCTGGACCTTGCACTGTGCAGGGCGAATGGGTGTAGTTGGTGAAATTATTTATATTAAAAATTTTATATGGTTTACAAAAAGAAACCTTTATTAACTTCCACAGATGTTACAACACAGATTTTAAAATAAATTCTCAGTTAAAAAACTAGCAGCCTATAAGACCATAGGGGCTGAAAAAGCATCCATTAGTTCGATTTTAACAATTGTGTGTGTTAAATAGTAAATTCCTCATCAAGCAAATAAACACAACATTGCTAGCACATTCACATAACACATTCCCAAAATACCTTTTGGTGAGGTGAAAACTCCCTTGGGTTACATTAATACTTTGGATACAAAACATGCAAACAAACATCATATATTTAGTCAAGAAATAGAAGTAAAGTGCCATTCAAAAAAGGACAGGCACTTTAGTTGGGACATAGCAAACAAAACAACCCATCACATGAGGAAAAAATAAATTACTGACATTCAATATTTGAATAAGTTTTATCACACAGACTTGGGGTTATCCTTGTTGTGAATAAGTGATGAGACGAGACCAATGTAGGCCAAATCATAAGAATTGCGAGTTATTTAACACAGTAAGCATTACTTCAAGTTTCAACAAAAATCTAACCAATGCCAATATTAGGCATGTGCTGATACCCAACATCGTCCTTTCCCAGAATGAGTGTCGGGCTATCAGCGTCAACTCTGGGTAGTAATCGGCCAAGAGATTTTGTCTACTGGATTCAAAGTGAGGACAATATAAAACTAAATGCTTTATTGTTTCATCTTGGGTGTCATTTAGACTATTCAGAAATGTCACTATAGCCAGTACACCCCAGACTTGGATGCCAACCTTGGGCCAAAGGTTTAACCCACTAACCGTAATGGGGCTGGAGCCAACCACGAACATATGAGATGTTAGAACAAAACAACTCATAGGCAGCCTACCTCTTTTGGAATCATTCTGGATGTGAGGATCCTTTCAATGATGTTGGCATCATCTTCGGGAGGTTCCTGAAGAGACAGTTTGCAAAAAGGTTAGCGTTTCTCACAGATGTTGCATTTTCAAGCTAACAACTGCAATAAACAAAATGTGTGTATGGGTGCTACTTTCAAAATAGGATGAAACAAACTCTTTGCAAAACACAAATAACCACTGAGCACACTTTGATATACATCCTATAATGTATAGGTATGGGTAACCATGCACGCATATATACCATGCACTAAGTGTAATACAAAAAAAGAGCCACTGTTTTGTTTCTTAATGATCCAACAGTGGTCAACATATCAAAATGAAATTGCCTTTTTAATTCTATTCGCTTTTCTCTGAAGGCTGAGATAAGGAGGATGTAGAGCAGTATTTCTTCCAGTTTGTACAACCAAGAAAAGAAAGGCTGAAGCACAAATATACTTAACTAAACAGAACAATGTTCAAATGTTTGAAAACTGACACCAAATAAGAAAAAATGCAAGGATGGGCAGAAAAAAGGACTGCCCCTCCCTAGGCCCTCATTTTCTTGCAGATGGATGCAAAAGACAAACAGGAAAAAGGCTTTGTTTTTTATGCAATTGTCGAATATCCTGTGGACAGGAGATCCGCAAATACTGTTGTCGGACAAACATACTAGCTAATCATGACTTCAGCTTAGAGCAGAGCCCCTCATGATTGTAAAATGGACTACCCGCACCACCTGGTGCAGAAGTCCAGGACAACCTTATGTGAGCATATTGGTCCTCACAAAAAAATGTTCTGCGTGGTTGGTATGGGTCTGCTGGCATAGGATGGTACCGGGAGTGGGAGGAAAAATAAAACCAGGGCATTTTCTTTCGTTTTATCTAATCTGTGCATGCTCTGTGCACAGTTCAGAGGAAGGAATAAGCCACTTGCCTGTAACTCCTTGTTCTCCAGTATTGGTATATTTCATAGAATCACATGGTGTTTGAATATTCCAAGTCTATTTCTGAGTGCTACTCAATTGCTGGAAAAGATGTCACTGAGAGCCCATTCCACCGGGGGAGTGGCAACCACTTCGGATTTACAAAGAGATGCACCAGTGCAGGACATTCACAATTCTGCAACGTGGTCATCCCGCCATACTTTCTCAAAGCACTATTGCTTGATACCCTGCTGGGTCAGGACGCTCAATTTGGAAGAGCGGTTCTGCACAACATTATGTGCTGATGGAAACAACAATAGTAGCCGCATCTCCCACCTCGATCTTCAAAACTGCTACGGAAGTCTATCTACGACGGAATCTGTGTGAGGACACAATCCATTAGAAGAGCAAATAACTTACCCTGGTAATGTTCTTTCTGAAGGATATTCCACCCACGGATTCCTCATCGCCCTCTTTTTCAACACCCATAAGGAGTTATGTTACTCTACTCAAGATGGCTGAGCACAGGGAGAGGAAAACTAGGAACTGAGGTAACAGGACGCAGTGCGTGCAGCTATACTATAATCAACGGCACATCCGGACTATTAGAACAGCTGGTTGTTCTGGTCATATTCCTTAACCACAATGTAAAGTGGTGCTAAAGTTCAGAACAATCAATGTATGAATCAGCAGAGGAACAAAAGTACCACCTGTATGTGTCTTCCCAACTTAAAGAGTTGCATTAGCTTCTATCAAACAGCTGTCAAAATAATAGCGCTTTGACTATGCAGCACTATTTATGCATCCCACAATATCAGTTTATCATCAAGGACCCTTCACATACTGCTGAAAGATCTGTCTAGCCAGACAAAAAAACTAAAAATGGCAGAAACTTGAAGCTCAGTAACGTACAAAGAAATAATGTCCACAGAAAGTAGCTAGAGTGGGGCTATAGTTTTTAGTAGTGAAGCTTTTCGATACTACTGCAGTACACTTACTTGGAAATAAACAGGAACTCCACTTTTATTCAAATCAAACACTATCAATTTTAGCATGTCCCACACATCGTATTTATGCAAACTTTAGCTAAGCAAAATGTAAATGAAAAAGCTATAATGTACCTCTGCCTGCCATGCGAGAGATGTGGACAGGGATGATGCTCGTCCTGACCCCAGCACTCCAACTGTTTCCCCGTCATCATCAACAACTTTGAAATCCAGGTCTTCATTGTATTTTCGGCGTTTTACATGACGACCTGACCTCCGTTTCTGAAAATAAGAATATTGTACCAAAAAATCATCGCTACATATTGGAAAATATTGTATTGAATTCAGTAAAATAGTTTCAATGGGGCTCTTCCATGCATATACTTATACATTTTAATACATTCAAGTAACCACCAGAATCATATGGTCTTGGGAGGATAGCTCAGCGGCAACGTGCTCGCCTTGGAAGCAAGACGACACAAAGCAACACAGGTTCGAGCCCCGGGTCAGCGCTTAGAAACCTCTGGGTATTAAGTGCGTTATAAATAACCTATCATATCATATCATATCTTGGAGATCAGCAACAGATGGGGGCCGTCAAAATGCTTTCTCTGGGAAGACATTCTGAGTGCCTCTTTCGCATTGCCAGTTTAGTTTCCAAAAGATAAGGGTTCCGGAACTCCTGCCCAAAGTGTCATTAATGGGCTTGAGACTGCAGGAAATACGTTTGACTCTGAAGCAAAGCTATATAACTCAAAAGGACTCTTCACAAATGGCATATTTCTAACTGCACTGGTATTTTGACCCACTTACCGCATTTCTATCTTTTTTTTTCACTTTTGCATACCTCGCTTCCATCCCCATTTCTCTTTCCATCCATCCCTATTCCTTCTCTGCCAGGTTACCCTATTTCTACCCTTTTCTTTCTATCAACCTTTCCATCTATTTCTCTCTATGGCCACTTTTCTTCCATATTTCTATTTATCTTTCCTTCTACCCACCTCTTTCTAGCCAGCTCTTTTCATTACTTCTTTCTATTTTGTTATCGCTGCCCTTTCTTCTTACTACCCACACCTGCTGCATAACAAAAAAAACACAATATTGAATTTGTAGTGGGCGTTATGTAAATGCCCTCCACTACATCATCTCGTGAGCCTCATGGAACCCATCATTCAGCCTCCGGTGAGCATTTAATGGCAATGAAATAGGGGTTCTGTATTAAATTTCTTGGTACCAGATCAGTTATTTAGTACCTTAACCATTTAGCTGATGTGAATTCAGAGACTTCTTTCCAAACTTACTGAACAAAGCATCAGGAAAAAAGTCAGAGCAGTGTCATTGTGCTGTCTTTAACCCCATTAGTGCAGACCAGTCCAATGTAAACACAGGCTACTTACCAGCCCCTGGCCTGAGCCCACGAGTAGGATACCCATATATAACCATATTTGCCCTTGAGGTAGAACGCTACAAGGGCACGGAAGCTTAAACATGGCCAGCCGCTCTAAGCTCTGAAGTGAAAAAAAGGCTGCAATAGAGCAAAATAATAAAAGGTTCATCACAGGAGTGCACCCAAACAGTGTGAAATAAAGGTACCACTTCCACTTGCCAATCTGGGCTTCATCAAGGCTAGAAAAAATATCTTTACAGTCAAAAGATAGAAGACACTTGACTCCCCTGCATTACTTTTTCCCAAAAGAATGTAGTAGTGTTACACCATTGGCTTAAATGAGAAAGAGTTCCCCCTGCATTGCAAATCTTTTAAGGACTAACCAATGCCCCATAACTAAATGAGTTAAGCAAGGAAGCGAGTTCAGCAGAAACGACTTCACTCCTAAACACGAGGACAGGGTCTCAAAACAGTCAGCAGGTATACTGGAGGTCCCTTTGAAGTAGAAGAGAAAGCTGCCAAAAGAGACATTTTTCCCAACAGCCAGCAATTGCATGTTTCTGCTATAAGAACCGATCAATGTCCAAGAGCAGAAAATAAGCTCATCAAAATCAAATGGGGAAACAACTGCAGGCCTATCTTTTTCATCCACATCCTTACCATCAAATCTGGCAGCCCTGCAGCACTTCCACCTGTCAGAAAGGGCAGGTCCCCACAGTTTTAAGACTGTTCACGTTCAACCTGACTTGTCTCCACTAGTGTATTTTTTCTTAATAATGTTTTATTTGGTTTACAATAACAAGTAATTAATAAACAATCACTACAAAGCAGTTTCAAAATCAGCTTATCCAGGCTATCGTCCTGTGTTGCATACAATAATGCAGTCAAGATGTGAAAATAAATGACTCCCGTCACCATCCCCCACAAACTCCCCAGAGTCGCATTGGGGGAAAATAAGACATCTCACCACATTGTCTGGGTCATTCAGCACTCCACCATGTGCCCCAGATTTTGCTAAATGTATAGAGGCATCCTCAGGACCTATACATACGTTCTTCCATTGCCATTCAGTTATCAATGCCTACAACCCTCTTAGACAGCCTGGGAGCCTCATGCGCTCCCCATAACATGGTTATATTCCTCTTTGCTACAATCGGTGCATTAGCTAGGAATATTTTTTGATATTGTGAATACTCCAGCTCTCCCCAAATTACGAACAAGAACAGTTTTCAGGTCAGCCGGGAGCGGCTGAGAAACCACAGCGGACACCCTTTGTAATACCCCCAGCTAAATAATGCTTGAATTTGGGACACCCCCCATGATGTACAATAATATGTTCCTTCTCCTGTATAACAACTTAAGCAGTTAGGGTCCGTTGCTCAACCACATTTGAACAGCAGCTCACTGGTGTAGTCAGTCCTATAGAGGATTTTGAATTGTACAAGTCTATAGCAGGCCGGGATAGCTACTTCTCTCAGGGCCATTAAGGCTTCTGCCACAACTCCGCCTTCAGTGGGCCTACATTAATTTGCCACCTCTGCTGGAGGTTCTCCAATGGACGTGTTGCTTAATTGACAAGTATCTGGTTAAAGGGTTGAAATTGCCTTTCTGGTAAGGAGGTCTATAGGATTCTTTAACCATAAAGACCCAGATACCAGGCTACATTGCAGCCCTAGGACATTCGTGAACCCTTATAAATTCCTGCCTCTTTACCAAACAGGGCAATTGCCAGGGAAAGATACAGGGATATATTTTTCCATGACACCCACAATAGGCTATATAATAAGGGAACTGGATTTAAGTTTTCCTCTTTTAAACTCACTCTCTAGGTCACATTCTGAAACTTTAATTCTTGTTTGTTATGTTGTTCAATGTTTTTTTGTCATGAATCATGAAGACAAAAGGTTTACTTTTATTGTGATTTACTTATTATTAAATGTTACACAGACATCACTGTTGAGTTCAAACCTTTTTTTGTATTTTCTGTATAAATGCACTTTACTAATGTGAATTAAAGAGCACGAGAGTAAAAAATGTCTTCCCTATCCAACCGGCTCAATTATCCCAAGACTTCTATGAGTAATTGAATTGGATGATGGTGGAATTTACAGGTCACCCGTAAAGGAATTATCTAGTGATTACTAAAATTTCTTTTCAGATATTCTAGATTTAGGGTGGGATACATTTATATTGATATACTATAGGATTGTTGGCCTCGACCGGGGTCTGTTCCAGGCACTCTTAGTTCCCCTGGAACACGGACAACATGCCAGGTCTGAATCGGATATATTGATAATTATCCGGTCCCGCCAACTAAAAGTTCTGCTGCAGCTCTTGAAATGACTGTATCCAGCCCGCCTCCAGCACATCTCCCATGACCCTTATATTCTTCACATGCTATTGGGCCGTTTCATCAATTCTAGTAGTTCTCGGTTGTGCCACATTGGGGCCTTCTAGGTTACTATCCCCTCTCATCCAGTCTCTTTTGTAGCCGTCTTGCATACCCGCACTACTAGTTGTGAAATGTGGGGCAAACAAACCCCTTTAATCTTCCCATGTATCACCTGCAAAGGGTCTCGACCTCTCATCTCATACCACTCCACTTGAGTATGTGGACTTGTCGGCTCTCCCAGCAACCATTCATTTGCCACAGCCAACTGTGAAACCCAGTAGTTCTTTTGGAGGTCTGGGAGTCCTACCCAGCCATCCCTGAGAGAGCTATACTATTTATATAAAGCATGGGCTGCAAGACTCTCAGCAGCAGACTCCTCAGAGCTCTTTCAATCGTTTGACATTCTCACTCTGGGATCCTGACCGGGGTGTTGTGAAGCACGGACAAGAATCTGGGCAGCAACATCATTTTAAACATTGCTGCTCTCCCCATCAAGGACATCAGCAGCGCAGACCGAAATTTAAAATCTGCTATAAACCGATCCATTATAGGCATCCAATTGCATTCGAGGAATTGCCCTTGATGGGGAGAGATCTCAACATATACACAGGCATTCTATCAACAATGGGGTGGGTTTGTTTAGAGCGTGTAGGCAATTACTCAAACAGGACAGGTGGGGCCCATTGAAATGCAACCACCATCGCAGAATAAATGTGAATTTATGCACAGTGAACAGAGTGGACCCTTTTCCAACCACACTTCACCAGGGCACCACAGTGAGGCTACCCTAGTCAAAGGGTAATTGGGATGAGAGACCCGATCACCAAGAGACTCCATGAATCTGGGATCATCTTAATGGTCAATATGCTTTCTTTTCAGAGTTTTGAGTGACGTAGGCTAGGTGAAGGGTGGTGGAGTTTCCTATGAGCCAACATTATCTTCAACTGGTTGATCTGAACCCCATGACCACATTCTGATGCATAAGTGGGCCGGCCCTGTGCTAGGAGAGCTGTAATTCAGTGACCATGAATGGACCAATCATATACAGAGAAAAACTGCATGGGTTTCATAAAGATCTTCCCTTCTCTTTAGTGTGTACCTTCCTCAAACTCGCCTACAAAAAATACATTGAAGAAAAAAGTGTCCTTTGAAATTAAATACCATTTGAATTAACTGAATAGCAGGAACTATAACGTTTTCAGGAACTCGCATGCAATCAAGAATTACATTTGCTAGCTATCTTTGACGTGATGGAAAAAGACATACATAATTAAATTCCCACAAATCCTATCCAGCGATTCCCTAATAAACTGGCACCCATTACACAGAGACGTGACTGAAGAGGGAGAGCAGGGGATCTCCTATGACAAATTATACTGGGACTATGTGTGGTATTGGGACGGGGAGGCCCCAACAGGATGTGCAAAAGTGGTATGAACGATCTAGTAGTTTCATTAGGAAGACCAGCCTGGGAATAAAAACAAACAAAGGACAAGAAAAGAAAGAACAGTAGTCGAAGTAGTAGCAGCAGCAGCAGTCGATGTGGCAGCAGTAGTAGTAGTAGTTATTGGAGTGGATGGCAGAGTTATGGAAGAAGACAGTTGAAAGAAGGGCATGAAAGTGCTATAAGAGAAAAGTAACAAAAGAACACAAACCTGCGGACTGGAAAAGCGAGACAGAAAGCCGAAAAGCACTCTCTGCAGGGTTATACCACTATTGAAGGTGGTCATCAGCAAAGCGTGGAGAACCCCAGGAGGTGTATATCATAAGACGCGGTTTGCGGAGGGATGCCAGCATGACCATATAATCTCTGAGACCCATGTCTCAGAGAAGGTGGAGTCGACAAAGCCAAAAGATCGCACATCTGATGAGACCCTCTAAGATTCAGCAAATTCCGAGTCTACTGGCGGCGTGAATTTTTACGGCTGGTGTTACTGACAAATGAAAATAGGCACCAGAAGGCATCAGCTTTGTTGTCCGGTGCAACGACCACCATTAATCAGCAGAGCAGGGCCCTGCAGGTCTACTGAAAGAAGCAAACGTCACCAATGTGGAGAAAAAGGATATCTGGCGTCGACATCAGTCTGAAGTGGATTGCCAATCTCCCACGGAGTTCCTGGACTTCATATTCAGCTGCAATATCGTAAGCCGCATAACCAAGCCTATTAAAAATTACCCTATGAAAGAAAGACTATTAAGCATAAATCAAGAACCCTTCTACATGGGAACAAAAGAGAATAAATTCACCAACTTTATTTGGATAAATAACCCATGAGATTCAATAATAAAGAAAACAGGCAACAAAGAGAATTGCTTAGTTATTGAATGCACTTCTCTTCCTCGTTCCAGTGACTTTCAAAAGTATAATTGGAGAATAAATGGCAATACTTGGCAGCAGAACAAACACAGTCTGCCAAAGACCAGGGAAACACCATTTAAGCAATTGCTCGCTAAAGGAAAGACCAAGGAAGAGGATTGTCCACTTGGCATTGCTGAACACTATTTAGGAGAAGAAAGCCACTTCTTAACCAACGAATAAGAAAACATTACTTTCAGTTGGCTTTACTTTACACATTGGAACCTTGTGAAACAGAGTTGGAGAAGGCAGTAGGAAAGCAGAGTAAAGAATGTATTTTCCCTTTGTAGTGTGAGGAATCCAAGGGTGTCCTCACTTCTTTCCCCAATATATCCTCATCCCAGGTAGTCAGGGAAAGGCTGTCGCTTTTGGATCCTGACCCTGGGGGGTGGATATGTGAGGGAAGATCACTTGGGTGGAGGAGACTTGGGGAGTGGGGATGAGGCACCGTTGGGTGAGATACAGTATCCCCCCCTTTTCCCTTTTATAATGAGTCAAATGGCCCACAGGCTATTATAGGGTATTACCAAATTTCTTCCCCATTATCCCAGAAAATACTCTCCCAAAACACACCACTCAGGTACTGAGAGGAGGGAGAGACAACCCAGAGTCATGCACTCTTTCTTTATTACCTCAGACATACACAAACACCACTGAGGTACTGGGACGAGGAAGGGGGATGGCGAGTACTCAGACCGTTAGGCAGAAAAGAAACATTGCCTGCAACTGGGGACGAGAGGGCAGTATAAATGGCCCTCACAGGCGAGGCTAATGAGATCACCTGTGGAACGCTTGCAGGAGAAGCCAGGAGGTGAAGGCAGGGAGACGCGTGCCCAAAGCGCCAAGGAACTGCAGAGTCATTGTAGCGGAAGCAGATCGTGGCGTGAGCATTTAGAAGGTCTCTGGTGGCAGGGCTGGTCTGCCTACCTCCTGCAGTCAAGGAGACACCCTCTCACTGAACCCAAGGCAGCAGAAACCCTAGAGGTGAGGCATGCAGAGCCGGGAGCAGTGACAGCCACAGAAGTCTGCCAGCGCGGAGAACACTACCCGGAGACAGTGTACCTGGTGAGTCAAGGCAGTCTGAATGACTGTGGGAGCCTGTGGTGCGAACCGCGTGGTTTATGCAGGTTGGATCACTCGAGTGAGCAAGGGGCCGTGGAGGCAATCAGCATGCTGGTCCAACTTAAACTACAGATAACTACGAGAACCTGAAGGCTGAAATAAATGAAAGGATTTTGTGAATAGTGAACTGTGAATTAAATGAAACCGATAAGGCCAAGGAAGGGCCAGGAAAGCAGTGAACTTTGAAAGTGTGAATAAGCCTGTGAACAGGGTAGCAAATTCCCAGCAGCAGAGTACATTGGGAATTTGAGGTTGCTTTATTCAATGTGACTAATTGAAGTGAAATGAAAATAATTTTGAATACCTAACCGATAGAAAGCAAGTGTCCAACCATTGGCGCAAGTATCATAAGGATAAGAGCAACTGTGTAATTTGAAAGAATGTGCAGTGGCAAAAGGTTTGAGAAGATTTGATAATCTTACAAATTAACAAGTGAATAGTGGCAAAACAAGTACTGAAAAAGTAGCAAGAATTTAAGTCCCATACCACTGTAAAGCTGAAACAGTGGCAGTGTTACTGTGAAGAAGCAGCAAGCAAGGTCTGTCGGTTGCGTGACCTGTAATGGGTGGGCCGTGTGGTCCATCAATTGCACCTAGACTGAGTACACTCGTCTAAAGGAAAAGCCACTTAATTCATCCTTTTATTTATGATTGAATATCAAGGAAGACTTGTGTATTTTTAACTAAAGGAAATTAACTTTACGATATTGGTGAAAGGCACAGAAGCCTGAAAAGCTGGGAAGTATTCCAATGAATTGTGTTGGTTTTGAACATCAAGAGACTTGAAAGCTTGGCGAAAGGAACGACTATGTTCAGTAAAGTGAACTATCCTGGGGAAGGGAAAACCCCTTTGCCAAAAAGAGCTGGAAGAATTTCTGAACTTTTATTTAACACTTCTCATTTTGATGCGGATATCCCTACACATTATGTGCAAGTAGCTGTGAAGGCAAGTATAGGTTTTTGGACGCAGACAGAAATTTACTTTGGACTTCCTGAGACAGACTTGGTGTCAATTAGGTAGGGAAATCCCACCTTAGGATAAGGCAAGTTGGGCCTTTTCCCAACCCTCTTGATTTGTCTAAACCTGTGTAGCCCAAACTCCACTCTGTTGTCTGTATCTACTTTCTGATGCCTTCACAGTAGTAGATTTTCTAGCATTTCAAGTGTACGGGTCAGAATAGGTTTTGGACACAGGACGGTGAATATTATTTTGGACATCTCGACTACTGTCTCATTAGTTCGTTTTGTTGAGGCAGGGAAACCCCTCAGTTGGGGCTAGTGAGGCATTTTTCCAACCCCTTTTATTATTTGAATAAAAGCATTTGAACAACCAATCACCCTTGTGTCTGCCTCCTTAACTCCGACACCTCACATATTATTTGAAGCTGGAAGTCAGTCAGTGCTCATAAGCAAAGACAATCTCTTCATACTTTGACAAATTGAGGGAATTTGGTCATTCTCCCCAAAGGGGAGACCCCCATCCCCTGTGAGGCAAGGGAGATGAGCCTGCCCCGCATCACCCTCCATAGGGTCGAGGCAAGTGGGACCTCACCGGGAGAGACTCCCCCATTGGGCAAGGGCAAGGACTCTGGTTGCTTTGAGGAACTCCCTGATGCCCTCCAAGTGATGGCATATGGACTTGTTTAATACATCAGAATGTTACCAGTTTCATGAAGATAAAGTGAACCTACATCAGTGACAAGAAACTGAGGCTATCCCTTTAAATCAAAGTTTCCAATGGACTATGCTGAGGATGCTGAAAAAGGATGTGTCAAAGGGCCAGAGAGAAAGGGCGGAAGCAGAGAGAGACACAGAGAGAACCAAGGGAAGTCCCCTGTATGGAGCAGAGTGGAAGGAGGTGGGCTGTCGCAGAACACAGAGCCCGAGTAAACCAGAGCAGCTCCAACGCGGAGCGAGAAACGCTGAGGAACCAGCGTGTGAAAGCAGAGGACATCTGAACTCTGTGGAACAGATAGTTTGGTGGTGGCGTGACCACAAAGAAATCGTGGTGGGCAGCCTGCATGTACAACGATGCCGACACTGCCAGCAGTATGAAACAACTCCCGATACGAGTCACGCAAACAGTGCTATCCAGAAAGCAAGAGCGGAACGCAGAGGAGAAAAGCAGCACAAAGTAAACCACTGGGCTACGAAGAAAGCAAGAAAGAGCCCAGCGTCCTACATGCAACAACACTGATAAACCTGAAAACAGAAGGAAATACAGGGAGCAGGACCAACGGAAGGTCAAGAGCAACTCATAAGTTAAACAAAACCCGTCCCATTACCAATGCGAAAGGAAGTGGAAATAATCTGAAAAACCAGAACTGTGTTATCGAGTTAAGGAGAAAACTGAAAACCACTAAGGGGGAGAGAAACTGAGGGCCTGATTCATGGAAGGTTTTCCTATGGGATTGCACCATTATAAAACACTTCCATGAATCAGGCCATGAGTTGGACATTTCTTAACCTGGGAAAAGGGAAAGGTTGACCCATATCCAGACGATAAGCGAGAATACTCGAAAAAGGCACTTGGGGAGCTCAGAAAGAGGAAACTCATACATGAAACAGCACTCGGGAAGAGGTGGATTATAATGGGAAGTTCAACAACCAGAACATTCGAGAGGAGATCAATATACCAGAAGGACTCAAACCCTACAAGAAAGAACAATGGAACCTGAACAGAACTAAGACATTCTCTAAGAAAGAGGGAGGGGAAAAGACCAGTCCCCTAAAAGAACTTCAGAACTGGATAACCAGAGATTACTTATGAATGGTCTACTGCTAGAGACAATAGAATCAAGGAAACCATATGACAAAACACAGCAACCAGGAGAAGTGAGTCACTCATCTGGTCTTAGTTAATCAAATTAGTGGTAGGGTCAGATAGGTTAGACTTGGACGGTGAACAGACTTGTTTTGGACAACTGACTGACTAGCACCTTAGTTAGTAAAATAAGTAGGGAACACCCCATAGACATAGGGCAAGACAGGTGGTCTTTTACTTTAAATACAATATATAGTGAAAATGTTTTTACTGCGTGCGCCGCCTCCTGATCCTCCACAATACACAGGACAAAAAAGACACAGGTTTCAGAGGTAGAATTTCAGAATGTGTTACCTGACTTTCAAACGATTCAATTGATTCTTCTGCACTGTACCCGGCAGGGCTCAGCAATGAATTCTCAGATTCCGAATTCTCATCAAGTATTTCACGTTTCCGTTTTGTTCGTTTCTCAACAAGAGGTAGTCCCTCTGCTTTGCTGAAAAATACAATTTTGAAAAAAGTTTCACGGAAGAGCAATTTGAATGTATTCTTTCTGCGAGCTGAATGAACAGACAAGAATGTGCATTGCATACTAATGGGAGTGGAGAAGACAAAATAAAGAACCACCCCACCCTACAATGTTGCCCATTTACAGATTTTAAACAAATCAAGAGAAAGATATACAACAAATATTAGTTTCTGAAAACTTGTTTCCTGCATCAGCTGATTGCCTTACAGACTCTGAAGAGCTAGTTAGTCCGTTCAGTATAAATCAGGAAAAGAGCCTGCAAACGCATTTAAAGTAAGTGTTTGCCGTATTGGTATGCGTTGGGGTAGATTTTCATTTTTTGCGGGTACTGACTCTGGCTTTTTGGGACCCCTAAATGTTTGCTGGCTTCCATGGATTATCAACTTACCTTTTTGACTACTGGGACTTCTATTGTGCAGCAGACTAGTGGCAGCTGTCAAAGTTTGGTTACGACAGGCTTTTGGCAACTTGTACTGCTTTAATAGCCCAATGCACCCAATATGGATGCCATTGGGTACGGATGCATTTATTTTTTTATTTTTTAACCCCGTTCTCATCCATTTGTGGCCATTCCTTTATCTGTGTGGGTAACTATGAACAACCAAAATGGCCCTTTTGTTGTCGTGGGCTCATCCGGAGCACATAAAAGGCATACTTGATTGTGGTTTAAACTGGGGTAGACTGGATTGAAGTCATACAGACGCCCCAATCTGCATCCAATGTGGGAGGGCGTGTCTGGTGGCTTTTAAGGTCAGTCCGATTGACTGGCCACCAGAACCTGTGTGTGTTGCTTGAAATGCGATTGGTGGACTGGCTTAAGCCAGCCCAAGTTCATGTGTTATCAGTGGGAGAGACTCTATGCATTCCTCAGATCAGTTCCTGATAATTACCTGAAGACTCCTGGAAGTTGGGCTGCTGCTGAATGTCTTGGTCATACTGGGAGAACTCGTTATATGCGATTTTAACAGGGGGCAGAGTCGAGCAGCCGGCTCATGTAGACATGAGCCTTTGCTGCTCTGCTGGGGCAGCTGGCATCCTCAAGTAAAGATCCTATTTGCGGTCAAGATCTTGCTGAATTTTATAACACCGCAATAGCAGAGTCTTTCGGCCATCAACCCCTAGCAACACCGGTGAGAATCGGTGCAAGGGAGACCATACATCAGTGAACTCCAATAAGTTCCCTGAGGTCGCTCGCCATTTTGGTGCGCTAGGTGGGGGGTGCGTGTGCTGTACCGGCTGAAGGAGACAAGGGCAGATCCAACACTGTGTGGTGTAAGGAGTGAGGGCACCATCGCAGAGCAGCAGGGAGCCAATAACCAGCCTATCACTCGCAGAGTTCCTTCCTCCCTCCCTGCCTCCCTGCCTCCCTCCCTCCCTCTCTCGGCTGTACTTTAAATAAATATGCCACAACACTGATAGATTGCATCAATTCAACCAGGGGGGCAACCCTGCATACTTCATCTTCTCTCACGAACACAGTGATAATGGACTTGACCCGGCAAGAGGGACCCTTACACTGGGGGGCACTGTATGAACTGCATAAATACCGGAAATCATGGGGTCACAATAGCTCACAGGGCAAAGTGGGCATAGTAAAACCAGGAGATGCAGGGGCAGTTGGGCGTGCAAGTGCTGCCCAATTTACTGTGGGACCTTACTGAAGAGGGGATAATTGAGACAGTCCACTGTATTTCACATGGACACTGGTAAATCGAGGGGGGGGGACTCTGGCAGTCACGGAGGACCATTTGGATGCAAATTCCTCTTGCAGGGATCGCAAAGGATAAACCCAGGAAGGGGAACATACAGAGCAAGATGGATCTTTACACAATGAGTGCCCCGCCATCCCCTGTCACATCACAGGATACGATATAGGATTTGATATATGATATATGTTATGATATATGGCATTTGTAACTCGCCTATACGCAAGTGTTTCGGGGCACAACGAGGCAAGGGAGGGGGGAACAGAGGAAAGACAGACAACGATCTTACTAGGACAGGTGTCATTCAGATCACGCAAGTGCATGGGAAGGGGAAAAGGATAAGTGCGGGGGGATGGGAGAGGGGAAGTGCAGTACATGGGATAGTAGAATAAATAAGATAATAGAACGGCCAGAGGGTGGCAAGGGCAGGTAAGAGCAGACATAAGTGCTGGTAGGGGGACTGTAGGGATACATAACAGTCCCCAGGTGCAGAGGTTGCCAGGGAGGCAGTGCAGGTGTGGAATTGGCGGGGCCAGGGCCCGAGATCAGAAGGGTGGCCAGGTAACCAGTGCAGTTTCAGCCAGGAATTCAGCAGGGGAGAGAAAGCAGAAGCAAAGAGGAAGGTTTTGAGGTGCTTCTGGAACCGAAGATGGTTCTCCTCAAGTTTCAGGGAGGCAGGAAGGCTGTTCCAGAGGGAGGCCCCTGCCGAAGAGAGAGAGATCTACCACCAACTTGTTGCTTGGAGAAGCGACTGACCCTGAGAGAGTTGGAGGCGGATGAGTGAAGAGCTCGAGTAGGAAGATATTTGGAAGAGAGTTGAAGGTATTGCGGCCCCAGGCCCCAGAAGGCCTTGTGGACAATGCACAGGGTTTTGAACTTAATCCTCGCAGCCACTGGGAGCCAATGCAGAGATTCCAGTCCTGCAGAGATACGATCCCTGGGCTTGAGGCCAAGGACGAGTCTCGCAGTCCTGTTCTGGATAAGTTGCAGAGGCAGGAGAGTAGAGGCAGGCAGATTTAGATAGAGGCTGTTACAATAGTCCAGTCTAGAGAGAACCAGGGCTCTGGAGACGGTGAGCTTCTGGGGGAAGGAGAGGAAAGGAAGAATACCTCTGAGGAGGTGTAGCTGGCAGTGTGACTTCTTAGAGACGTCGGAGATATGAGGCGAGAAGGAGTGTATGGAGTCGAAGGCGACCCCAAGGATTTTAGCCTTGCAGGTGGGAGCAGGAAGAGGGCCAAGGGAGGCCGGCCAGAGAGCTGCAGGGAAGGAGGGAGTGGGTGTGCCAATGACTAAAATCTCAGTCTTACTGGCCTTAAGGCAGAGGTCATTGGCGGCACACCACTCCTGGATAGCAGACAGACAGAAAGAGATGGGGAAAGGAGAGGAGGCGGCCGAGGGTAGCCTGAAAAGGAGCTGCGTATCATCTGCATAGCACTGAAAACAGGGGCAGAGAGCGGCGATGCAGTGGGCTAGGAGTGCCAGGTATTGGTTGAACAGCCAGGGAGAGAGGTTAGATCCCTGGGGGACACCACAGGTAGAGAAAAAGATATCGGAGAGGAAGAACCCAAGTTGCACCTGGGAGGGTCGGTCAGAGAGGAAAGAGGTCAGCCACGCCAGAGCCTGACCAGTGATACCCAGGTTATCACGGAGACGTTGGAGCAGGATGGCATGGTTGACAGTATCGAAGGCAGAACAGAGATCAAGCAAGATGAGGACACACAGGGTGCTGGAGTGAAGGTTGGAGAGCAGGTCTTCACGGATGTTCAAGAGAGCAGTTTCCGTGCTTCCGGCAGCTCTGAAGCCAGTCTGATGGTCATGAAGACAACCAACAGATTCGGTGTGGAGATTAAGCTGGGAGATAGATGGCCAGTTTCTCCAGGAGCTTGCCCAGGAACGGAGTGATGGAGATTGGGCGATAGTTAGCCAGGCAGGAGGGATCGGCAGAGGGTTTCTTAAGGAGGGGGTGCACAAGGAAGTGCTTCAAGGGGGATGGGAAGACTCCAGTGGCGAAGGAGTGATTGCAGAAATCAGCCAGGGTAGGAGCCAAGGAGTCAATATGGTCCTTGATAGTTTTGGAGGAACAGGGGTGAACCTGTTTCGACGAGACTTTCATAGATCAGACTTGTCTAGAAACCTTGTCAGCAGAGAAAAGGGGAAAGGCAGAGAAGGAGGGAGGGAGAGGGTTGGCTGCAGAAGGGCCGGAGGAAGAGCAAGGGATGGAGGGAGGGAGGCGATAGGAGGAGAGTGAGGACAGGATGTCCTGAGTTTTTTTAAATGAAGCGAGAAGCCCGTGCCGTGCAGAGGGCCTGGGAAGGTACAGGAGAGGTGGAGACTGCGACAGGATTGGCTAGTTTCTTGCAGATTTTTAAAGAGTTCAGCCGAGTTGTTAGATGCTGCAGAGATGCGGGCTTGGATATGAGCTCTCATCTTGGTGAGGACGGAGAGTCGGTATTGCCTTTGCAGCAGGCAACAGGCCAGTTTGTCAGTGGATGAACATGAAGCACGCCATTTCCTCTCGGCCACCCTGCACTTGCGTTTTAGGGTGAAGAGATCTGAGTCATACCAGTAGTTACACTTGGCTTTGGGCTTCAGGCGGATTCTCATGACAGGGGCAAGGATATCAAGAGTATCAGATATAGAAGAGTGGAGCATGGAGAGGGCTGTGTCAGGGTGAGAGTCAGCCAAAGGGGGACGAGGGGGTGAGAAGGTGGTGGCGAAAGCCTCAACTGACACACGCTTCACAGGTCGAATGACCGAGAAGGTGGGTGGCAGTGATGGAGGTGGCTTGGCCTGGAGGGTAGGGAGGGTGAGGTGGGAGGATAGGAGAAAGTGATCACTCCAAGAGAGAGGAGTGGAGAGAGGTACAGAGGGGAAGGTCCAGAACATCGAGAGTGTGCCCTGCAGAATGAGTCGGGCCAGAGGGGAGAATGGTGAGTGAGAGCGAGCCGCATAGGTCGCGAAAGAGTCCAGAGGGGGGACAGGAGGCATCCAGGTGGATGTTGAGAAGTCTCCAAGAAGGAGGAGTTGAGTGGTGGAGGCCAGGAGTGAGGAGGAGAGGTCAGCCCACTCAGAGGAAGTAAGAAATCTGACCAGGTTGCCGATAGATAGTAGTCACAGTAAGGGAATTGCTTGGGGAGAGAGAGAGAGCTGGCAGATGAGGCGAAGTAACCACTAGATCGTCCCACTGGCCACTTGCCCGAGACCACTGTTTCACCAACCATTCTTGCATGGGTCGCATGCGCAGGCGCGCGTGTGGGACCAGGTAAATGCATGACGCCATCATGCCTAGCAAACGCATTGCTTTGCGCACCATTATCTGGCGACCGGGCGGATAAAGAGGAATTTGCAGTAGTAGATTCTGAATTCTTTCCTCTGATGGAAAGGCCAACCGCTCTTGAGTGTTTAGGACAGCTCCTAGGAACTGTTTGGAGGTGCTTGGCACCAGGCTTGATATTTTCTCGTTTATGGAGAAAACCAATTCGAAGAGGAGGTCGATCGTTCTTTGAATGTTTGATCTGCAAATTACTGGGGTCTCCCCCGTGATGAGCCAGTCGTCCAGGTAAGGGTACACTAGGATTGCCTCCCTGCATAGGTGTACCGCCACGAGTACCTTGGTGAATACCCGTGGACCCGAGGCTATACCGAAGGGCAGCACCTTGAACTGGTAGTGCTGACTGTCTACCTTGAAGCGCAAGAATCTTCTGTGTGCTGGTAACATGGAAATATGAAAATAGGCATCTTTCATGTCCAATGTTGCCATGTAATCCCCCTATTTAGGAGGGGGATTACCTCTTGGAGTGTAGTCATGCAAAACTTTTGGGGCTTGACATACTTGTTTGCAGGGCGTAAGTCTAATACTGGGCGCATTGTCAGATCTTTTTTTGGCACATGGAGTTAGGTTGAATAAATACCCTTTTTTACCTGGTTGCCCGGGACGAGTTCTATCGCGTCCTTTGCTAGAAGATTGACAATCCCCCTCGAGGAGAATCTTCTGGTGGTCCAAGGAATGTACTTTTTGAAGTTGAGAGTGGTTTCGGGGACACACAAGCAGTTCTATGCAGTATCCTGCGGACACTGTGGACAGCACCCATCTGTCTGATGTGATCCTTTCCCAAGCTTGGGCTGCCTCTACCCTTACCACGGCCGCTCTTGTTCCCTCCGCTGTAACTCTGGGTAGACTGCTGATTGTTACCCCATGATGTACCCTGTCCCTGTGAGTAGTTGGAGCCTCTTTGTGAATTTTGGCCGCGTGGGCGATGAAAATTACTATTGCCTCTTTGATTAGGGGGCTTGTCAGAGTCTCATACTCATCTTTGGCATTCTTTAATGCCTCCTCTACCGCTTTGCCAAACAGTAGATTAGGCTCCACCGGCATGTCGATTAAGGATGCTTGTGTCTCGGGTTTAAACCCCGACTGTCTTAACCAAGCATGCCTCTTAATGACAGTGCTCTCTGCTATTAGCCTGCCGGCGTTCTCTGCGGCATCAAAGGTTGCCTTAAGGATGCAACCGGACACGGCTCTCCCCTCCGACGCAACCTGGGCCAACTGGCCCTTTAAAGGTTCCGGTGCAGAGTCGATGAGGGCAGCTACTTGCTCCCACTGGTGGCAGTTCTAACTAGCCAGCAGAGTGGTGGAGTTGGCAATCATTCCCTGGTAAGCGGAAGTGGAGGCTACCTTCCTTCCCAACCCGTAGATTTTCTTGCTCTCCTTGTCGGGGGGGGGGGGGGCCTCAGATGATGACGATAGAGGCGTTCCCACCCTCTTCCAGGTATTAGTAACAGGGAGTCAGGCTTCAGTTGCCCCCTTATGTAAAGCAGGTCTGATAGGGCTGCCCTTACAATTTCTCGATTCTGGGGTTTACTGCCCTGGTGAGGTTAGGATTGAGAAGGGAAGGATCAATTCTCCGTTGGATGGACTTGAGAATTGGTATGGCCTGAGCAATGGGTTTCTTTTCTCCTACTAGTTCCTCAGCAAAGTCCCTCTCCTCCTGTGCCCCCTGAGTGTCTATGCTGAAGTGTTCTGCCGCTCTAGTCAAGAGCTCATTTAGGAGGGGCTGGTTGTCGACTGGAGAGTCGGTAACTTGAGGTTCTTTGCCTACCGGGGAGTCTATTCTATAGGCTTCTGGCTCCTCCTCCTCCCTCCTCCCTCCTCCATCGTCCCTCCTCCATCCTCCATCCTCCATCCTCGATCCTGAGGGAGTAGCACCGTCAGGGGTATAGGAGAGGAAGTGTTCTGGGTTCTTGGAGTAGAAGTCTGCTAGGGAGGACATTCTAGACATAACCCTTTCTATATGTTAATGATAAAGGACATTTGTACCGCGCACTATCACCACCGGAGTGGTCCCCTGGCGCTCTGGCGGCTCTGAAAGAGGAGGGGAGGTTGAGTTAGTGGGAGGCAGCAGGAAAAGTGCAAGAGAGCAGACATCGACAGGCTGAGCTTGTCCGGATACAATCACCATCTAGAAACATGGAGCCAATTTACTGACGTGGTGACCAGACTCCTTAAATGCAAATTCGGGACAATCCTAACACCAAAGGTCAAACCACGTCACCCTGTTCTCACCTCTTGTATCTCCCAAGTCAACCGACACCAAGTGCTTTTAACAAATAGGCACTCAGTCAGAGTCACAATTTATAAATCACATTTTTAATTTCATAAACAACATAACACTTGATTTTATAAAACATTATTCATGAAAATTTGCAAAAATACATAAAAACCTTTTTACAATAAAATCCCAATAAAACAATTCCCATGTGTTAATCACCTATGTGGTGTTCACCCTTGCATCACCTGCCTATACAAAACTTAATAGTGTACAACTTAAGGGTGACCACTTACTCTAAAGAGACCAAATGGTCGGTAGCTCATTAGTTCCCTATTACTAAAGGATACTACTGTACAAGTAATATATCTTTTAAGTGTACTCCTAACCCCATTAATGCTACCTTGGGGAGGATAAGTGTCCGAAATATCGGAATACTGTTTCTATTGTCACTCAATCACAATATACTACATTGCCCAACATGTTTCGTTCAAAACCAATTTACTTTGACAAAGTGTTAAAGAACTTCATCAGGGGGACCATCTGTACCCTTCACCAATATCTCTTCGCATGAGGTAGATCCAATCTTAAAAATGATTCTTTGTTATGCACCGCTAATTTTGTGCCACACAATTAATGACCTGGGAAAACACAAAAGGGGAACATAACAAGGAACAAATCGCTGTCATTCTTCCTAGCCAGTAGTACCTCAGTATACTATAACTAGGGTTTACCGCATCATTCTTTGTCATAATTATTTCGACAACGGTTTCTGTAGGGGAGTCTCCAAACAAATATATCTGACCGCTCAAATCCTGAAAAACACTTGAGATGCCAAACAACTCAAACCGGTGTGTAGCATCAACACTAGACAATATAACAGCCACTTTCAAATTAGACAGTATCACATATACTGCTAATGTAGAAGATCTACTTAAGATCATTTCTCTTCCTCTCTTCTTATCTCACCTTTCACATAGGTTCTCCTAAGAAAATACTATCTGATTAGGTTACTTTCTCTCTGAATCCCATCCTCTCAGAAGTTTATTAACGTTTCCACTCTACTCTTAAAAAAACTTTTTTTTTCCAAAACATCCAGCCATTAGCTCTGTCCGGTCTATCCCAGGGTTCCCATCAGAGGTGCAATAATTACCTGTTCCTAGAAGGTCCAAAAGATAAAAAGGTTTCAGGAACTACGATCCCAACTTTAATGCTGCTATATCTGAAGTGGTTCTCTATACGCGTGGTCGCGTTAAACAGTCAGCCGCTTCAAATCATATGTGCCGGGGGGACCTGTGTAAAGAAAGCCAATCGTCACGTATGTGGTTTCAAATGCCACTGTGTCTACAGTTTCACGCAACGTCACTACCTACACCCAGCATCCGGAATCGTACAGACTGATAGACTTACCCCTACAGAAGCTCGTGCATGTTCTCTCCGTCTCTCATTCCTCAATCTGTGCGAAGTCGCTCTATGGCTGGTAACCGAGTGTTCTATTTGTCAGTCGGTCTCTATTGCGTGAACCTATCCGATATCACATGAGCACGTCACGTGATTATATTCCGTCTAACGTGCCACGTATCCCAAGTTCCGATGTCACGTGACTGCATCCAGCATCCTCTCGTATCGCAGATTATATCTACACGCGACACGATCTCCGTGCGCATCACTGCCCACAACCGTCAGAGTAATACAAGAGAAGACCAACACCACTCAAAATCTGTGAGCACTCGTCCACCACACTAGTGCCGGTCTCAAAATTGCTGGTGACCTCACTCATTAATAAGCGACACTCGACCATAACTGCATTTAGTATATATTTTCTAAAAATAACACCAAACGACAAACGACCATCGTAGTCACTTCTCATTGCGAACTCCTGCGCTAGAGAACCTATGGGACAACCAAAACCACTATGACCATCTGTACAAGAGAACCTATGGGCCAGCCACAATTAATGTCTCCAATTAATGTCTTCATTGAGTCCTATGACTGTTGACCTAGTTAAAAAAAATCAACCACTGTTCTTTGTACTGCAGTTTTCTGAGGTCAGCATCAGCATAACTAGTTCTGTCTAATCGCCACAAAATAGTCCATTTCAATTGCTCCTCATCATGGTCCATTGCCAAAAAATTACTCACCATAGGAGCCTGCACATTCCGGTTGCGAATACAACTCCTGTGTTCACCGATACGTATGGTTACTTTACGCTGTCATTCCAATATACATTTTCTGGCACGGACACCACACAGCATATACTACATGTGATGAATTGCAATTAGTAAGACTAGTTTGTTGCCATAACTTTGTAAGTCCCAAGTCCACCTCTCTTGTTCTACTGATGTATTTACAATTAACACACTTACCGCATGGTGCGTGACCTACTGCTGAGGGTAAACCCCACGCTTTTGTGATGCTGATCTGTTCTTTTCCTTTTAGAGCAATATCATTTTTAGCCAATAATTCTTTCAAATAAGACGCTCTTTTATAGGCACACAAAGGACTAACGGGCTCTCCCCTCCTGCCAAAACATGCCAGTTTCTCTTAATAATTTTGATGACCTCATTCTTTTTTTTAATTAAAAGTGCTCACAAAGACAATGTTATTACTGTCCTGATTTTTTGAACGGTATTCAAGCAATGCTCCACGATGGTTGTTAATCGATCTTTTAAACGCTCTTTTGACGATTTTCTTGGGCTAATGCCTGTTAATCAACTTCTCCTTCAGTGGGTCAGCTTCTGTGTGGAAAGTAGAATTCAGAGTACTATTTCTCTTCAGTCTAATGAACTGACCGAATGGTAAATTTTCACGAGTATGCCGCGGATGGAAACTATTAAAACTCAATAGGCCATTCTAATCAGTTTTTTTATGAAAAGGTTTAACCTGTAGTATCTTTTTGTCTTTGTCTACCCAGATTGTTATGTCTAGAAAATCATTTTTTCTGGGCTATAGGTAAATGTAAACTGTAAATATCGATTATGTTGGTTAATCCACCCAAAAAATTCGCAAAATGAGTCAACTGTACCATCCCATATTATCAGGATGTCAATAAATCGACGCCATAAGGCAATATTCAAAAAGTATGGATTAGTAGTCTGAACAGCAACTCAACATTTTCAACATAAAGGTTCGCTGCCGTGGGTGCGATTGGGGAGCCCATAGCCGTGCCATGAATTTGATGATACAATTCATTGTCAAACATAAAATAATTTTCGGTGAGGGCCATTTCAGCACACCACAGAATAAAACTATTAGGTGTCGCCCCAGAGTTTCTTTTGGCTAGTAGTGCATTCGCCAATACCTCCAATGTATCCTATTGGGGTATACACGTATACAATGCCACTACATCCAGACTTATTAACAATCGAGTTCCCGGATCGAAGGACATATGTTCTACATTGTTAATCACTTCGGTAGTATCCTGTAAGTACGAGAACATATTGAGGACAAACGGCTTCAGGAATTTGTCAGCAAATTTCGCAAGCGGTTCAAGCAGTGACCCTGTACCTGAGACAATCGGACGACCAGGGGGTTTGAGCAACGATTTGTGAATTTTAGGTAAGGTATAGAATTTCGGGACAGACGGTCGAGGTATGATGAGATAATCATATTCCCGTCTACAAATCCATTCCCTTTCAAGTGCTTTCTCGACTTTTTCTCTGATGAGTACTGATAGTCTTGCGGTGGGATCATCCTTCAGCAGGGTAGTAAGAACTGTCACACAACTGTCGTTTACATTCTTCAATGAAGGCTGACCTATCTTGAAGCACCACAGCCCCTCCTTTGTCTGCTTTACGGATAATAATACTCTGGTTCTTAGCCAAAGATGTTATAGCTTTCGTCTCGATGTAACTTAAATTCTGAAATTTACATGGAGTGTCCTTTTTCTCCAAGATACTCAAGTCGTGCCAGACTCTATTAGCAAATACCACTGCTTCAGGAGTATAACTGGCTACTGGGGGATCGAAATAAGATTTCTTTTTCAATCCACTCTCATTGACAGTTTTCTCAGACTCTTTGTCCATGAAGTACTGTTTAAGATGAATCTTCCGAAGGAGCTGCTCAATCTCAATTCTAGTTTGGAATTTGTCATAATGCGTGGTAGGGACAAAACCCAGACCAAGGTTCAAAACTGTCATTTCAACAGTGCTGGGATCATAACTAGAAAAGTTGACTAATAGGGGACATTGCTCTGGGTCCTTCGTTCCTCAGCTGCCCACTGATTCTCTTCCTCTCGCTCGTCCAAAAAAGAAACCACGGATGCTGAAGTTTGTTGTTGCTGTGGTGGTGGGCCTGTATTGTATTGGTTATTCCTACCTCCTCTTCTTGGTGTTCTCCTATTGCGAAAGTTTCCTCTTTGTTGTCTACCTCTACTACTGTAGGGTCTTTGGCCTTGTCCACTATGGAAGCTGCCGTCATTAGAACTGCCTGAACTATATGATGTATATCCGTTCCTTTTTTTGTTTTTGTTGTCCATATGTCCTTTGTTGTTGTATTCCTGGGGGTATGTACCCCTCCTTAGTGTACGGATACGCTTCTTCATGTGAAAAATGTATTAAATCCTTTTTCATCCGTGCGATTCTATCCTTCGTACAAAAACTTTTAAACACTGTTATTTCCCGTGTGATTTCTTCCAGACGTCTTTTATATGTGTCGAGCGGTACCAATTTCTTAATGGCTTCTCCCATTTTGTCTAGGTCTCCTGTGATTTTTAAAGTAATTTCTCTTGCCGTATCTATTATCAGGATTACCCAATCTCTGCCACACTTGTTGGCTATATAGCTCCATTGTATGATGAAATCTTTGTTGTACAGAAATAAACGTGGTTCATTCCGTACAATTAAACCAGTTGGGAGGGTACCTGACGTAGGTATTCAATCATTATAGACCCATGCAATTCTGTACGAAATTAGCCTTTTCTTCATTTGTACTAATTCATCCCAATTGCTAAGGTTAACCGACAAAGGTCCTTCACCTTCCTCAGAAAAAAAGGAAGCTTGTGCTAATAGCTCTTCCACATATTTTGCGTCATAACTCTTTGTCTTGTCTGCTGCCATCGTGAACACAATACGTCTACTAGGGTTAGGCGACGCCCTCTGAGCTTGTCCAGATACCATATCTGTCTCGGCCACACGGGGGCGATGAATATCATCTTGCAACAACACTGTCTGAGTGTGCTGACACGTAGCAGGAGGGGAAACGGGGGAAAAGCGCACACCAACAGGCCTTCCCATGGGAAGGAGAACACGTCCCACAAGATCCTCGGTTGATGAAATCTGCTGGCAGACTTCTGGCATTTGGAGTTCGCCACCATGGCGAAAAGATCGATCAGGGCTCTGCCCCATTTGACGAACAGGCGGTCCACCTGATCCTGATGAAGCTCCCACTCGTGACAGATGTGCATGTCCCTGCTGAGGGAGTCTGCAATGGAGTCCTTGGCGCCACCCCGGCTAAGAGGGACTAGGAACACCCCCTGTCCGATGGCCCAGTGCCACAGTTCCTGAGCTTCCTTAGACAGCACAGGGGACAGAGTGCCCCCTTGTTTCCTAATGTAGAACATGGTAGTGGTGTTGTCTGAAGATACTCACCACCTTGCCCTTCAGAGACAGTAGGAAAGACTGGAGGGCACAGAACACTGCACGTAGCTCCAGGATGTTAATATGCAGATCGTTCTCCTCTGGAAGCCAAAGACATCTGGCATGCAGATGTCTAGTGTGAGCCACCGAACCTTCCAGAGAGGCGTCTGTGGTGACCATATCCTGGTAAGGTGGGTTTGAAATCCCGTTCCCTGGGCGATGTGGGAGCGCACCCACCACCATGCCATAGCCCGCCGGAACTCCTTGTTGAGAGGGATCTTGTCCGCAAAACCTCCGGACACTTGTATCCAACACGCACCCAAGAATTCCTGTAGGGGTTGCATCTGCAATCTCCAGAGATGGATGAGGTAGATGCAGGACGACATCATGCCCAGCAGCAACTTGATGGCCTGTAAAGTGGCTGTCTTTGCGGATGAGTCGTTGTACCTTCCCTTGAATGGCTGCTAGTCTTTCCTCCGAGGGCGGCGCCTGGCAAGCCACTGTTGAGTTTAGCACTGAGGAACTGTGCGTTCTGCGATGGCATCAAGCAGGACTTCGGATTGATCACAGAGAATCCCAGCTCCGTCAGTAGTCAGATGGTCTCCTTTGTACACTCGTCGGGCAGCTTTCGAGAGCACACGCGTATCAGCCAATCGTCCAGTTATGGGTTTACGTGTATGCCCTGCAGATGCAGATGGGCCACCAGTGGGGCCAGGCATTTTGTAAACACCCTTGGGGCTGATTTCAAGCTGAATGGTAGGACCTTGAACTGGTAGTGTTGACCTTGCACCATGAACCGTAGGAACTTTCAATGCTTCTTGTGAATGCAGACATGGAAGTAAGCGTCCTCCAGGTCCAATGACATCAAGAAATACCCTTCTTCCAGTTGGCCGAGCACGTAACGTTACCATCCTGAATTTTTGGCACTTCAGGTACTTGTTCAGGCGGCGTAAGTCTGAGATGGGTCTGCAACCCCTTGTCTTCTTTCTTACCAGAAAGTCTCTGGAATAGATTCCAGAGCCATTGGGGAACGAGCTCTAGCGCCCCTTTCTGTAACATGGCTCGCACTTCTGCTAGGAGTTGAGGAATGTGCTGATCCTGTCGGGGAACTGGTGAATACAAGGGCACCTGCGTTGGAACTCCAAGGTGTGCCCCTGGACGAGAGCGTCCAGCCCCCATCTGTCGTGGTGATCTTTTTCCATTCGCTGACAAACTTTGTTAGCCAGCCTCCCACCGGGGTGCAAGAGTGGGGGCCCGATGTCTTGGCCAGTTCTGGCTTGCTTGGGCGCCGGGGCCTTGCCCTGCAGGCGACAACGACCCTGGCCTCCACTACCGTAGGGCTGGGAGTGGCAACTGTAGGCTTCCTGCGTGGAGGATCGGGGAGGTTGCCTGTAAGATGTGGAGAAACCTTTGGACAATCTGCTCGATTTTCCTCTGGAGGAGCGAAAAGACGAGCAATGCTGCTGATGGGTGCCAAGGGAACGTGCAGTCTCCGTATCTATTTTTATAGCTTGGAGGGACTCATCGACGGCCTTCCCAAACAGATTCTCGCTGTCAAAAGGCATGTCCAGCAGCTTTGCATGAACATCCTGACGAAATTTAGTGTCTTTCAACCATCCCTGCCAACAAAGGCAGACTCTGTTCCCCATCTGCCGGAAACCCAGGTCTGCAATGTCCACTGCTACTGTGATGGAATGGTCTGACAACACTTCCCGTTCCCAAAATAGGGCGAGAGTTTCCATTTTCTTGTCATCGGGGAGGAACTCCAGGATCAGGCCCAGCTTGTACCACAGCTCCCTGTCGTACCAGGCCAAGATAGCCAGGGCGTTTCCTGCCTTGATTGTGGATGCTGCCGTGTAAATTACTTTCTTCCCCATGGCGTCCATCTTCTTTCCCTCGCTGTCCGGGGGACTGATGATGAAGCAAGGTAACCAAACGTTTCCTTGCGGCATCCGACACTACCGAGTCCGGCGACGGTTGAGACCTCAGGCACGGAGTCCGGCACCCTGTACTACTTCTCCAACCCCTCTCACTTGGCTGGAGTCGGGCATGGGTTCTTCATAGGCCCAAGGCCCTCCTCCCAAATGTCATCCAGAAAGGGTACTGCCATTATAGTCTTCCTTTTGGATTCTCGTTGCTGATACAAGAAACCCACTTTCTTGGTTTCCTCAGGCACCAGCTGGAACAGCTCGGAGGGCCTGGAGATCATGGAGTGGAACAATCCCACCTCGCCCGGTGGAGAAAATATGAGGTGCATCCAAATGTGGAGATTCATCATCCACCAGGACCAAGTCCTCATATTCCTTGTTTCCCGCAGCCGTATCCGTTCCCGCAGCCGTATCCGGGTCCCCTGGAGGAGTCAGGCCCGACGTGGTGGGGGAGGCTGATGCAGAGGCATCAGATGACGCTCTCTTTTTACGTGGAGACTGCTCAGGAGCCTGCAGCGCGACGGGTGAAGCTTTGGAATGTCTCCTGTCTGACATATAGTCAGGAAATCCAATGCGAGGACTTGGAGAATCGATCCCAGAGATCCAACATTAGAATTCAGATCCTATCAGAGTCGATTGCTTCGCAGACATCTTGACAACTAGCTAGGTGGAACCAGTCCAGATAGAACGGATACATCGGGCAGGCCCACGAAGATGGAACCGGGCTCGCGCCCAAGGGATGTACTAGTGGCGATGACATCTTATACCCAGAAAGAGCAGATTCAAAGCGCGGCGACATTAATGGGCTCAACAAATGTCAATGGAATAGAAGTGCTGCTATACCTATGCTACGAATTTAACCCAATCCACGTTACAGAAAAAGGAGGGAGATGGGCCCGGTGGGGAGATTTCTGGCACAAAAACAAATTAGGTACAAGTGGACATTCCCATTCGGCCTCCTGTTTATGTGGGAAGAGTGTCAACATAGGATTTCAACCTGTGACCAAGGAGCACGAACACTGGATCTGCTTGAGGAAGATACATAAGGGTGTGGAAGCTCACAAAGAAGAGAAACCTGGCGAAGGGGGCCGGGGCAGTGATAGACAGTTTCAAAAAAAGGCAAGGGTGGAGACAAGAAATAATAAGGCAGGTGATCCCCAATTTAACAACTGTATTGGGCTAAACAATGGGGAGCAACCACCATGGTCTAAGAATGACAAAAGGGATGTGTAGGAGAAGCGAAGGTCCTGGATTGAAATGTAATGCAGCAAGATGGACAGATCCAGGCGGGAAAGCAGAATTACGATGAAGCCCAGCAGAGGGGTAAAATGTATACAAGTTATCATGTAGCTTGTGTCCGGAGCGGCCGAGGCAGAGGAGGGGGGGGGGGGAATTGGAATCTCTACTTGGGGGTTAATAGTCCACACACCGACTTCTCTGGGATTTTATGAGGGCCAGGCACCGTGGACCCATCGTCCGAGTGATCCTAGGAACCTGAGCCCTCCTCAGGGTAAGGGAAAGGGAGGGTGGGGGGAACAAGTTGGGGATTCAAGTTGTTAGTTGGGGATTGGGGGAGGGGAATGGGTAGGGGATAGCATAGGGGAAGCTGGTAGTGGGGAAAAAAATGGGATGAGGAACGGAGAGCAAGGGGGAAGAGGGATGGGGAAAGAATCATTAAGATGAAAACCCTAAAAGGTATTCACATATAATGTAAGCGGACTCAACACCACCATCAAGAGGAAAAAAGTGGAAAAGTTTCTGCAGGGAGAAAATGCAGATATTCTTATGTATCAAGAGACACATAAGCAACAAAGATAAATGGAAATTAGGGGTTACTCTGAACTCTATCAGGCGAATGTGGGGGAGAAAAAGGTGGTTCTGTTAATAGCGATTCATGATAGATGGGAGTTCAGGTGCAGGAATCCCTGGCAGATAAGGAAGGGCGGTATGTATTTTTTTATGTTATCCTCGATGACCAGGAAATTACTCTGGCTACAGTGTATGCACCAAATACAGACCAGGATGGATTTTTGAAAGGGGTGTTGTCAAAGTTAGAGGAGTTTACTGTTACGCTCACCTGGTATCCACGGGGACGCCACCCAGCCCTGGTTGGATGATTTGCACTCAGGAACCCTCTCCCAGTCCCTTGGTAAGGCCTCTGGTTAAAGATGGGTGTGCAATATAGGAGAGCTGGATTCAATACCAGATTGTCTTTATGTTTTCCCACCTCCATTGGCCTCAACTCCTTCCTCCCCCCTTGGGCCTTCTCCTCACCTTACTATTATAAGAGGTGGATTCTCCGTCCTGCTCCACGTGGCAGGGGCGTGTAGATGTGGGGGGCAAGCAGCGACCAAGTTACTTCACTGGTGCAAGCCCCCTGTGGGAATCCAGGCCTGCTGCGACTCTGTAGGTTTGCTGCTTTACAGTCTTTATATGCAGTTCTTATGTTCCTCTTAGTTCCAATAATAATGTCTTGCTTCTTTCCTCTTAGGTATGGAAAAGTATTTTGGTGTTGTCATGCAGTTTGAAGATGAGCATGGGCCGGTAGGTGAAAGCGCGGTGTGCGCAATGCTGTCAGTTGAGTAATGCGCGATGCGCTGTTTCGCCTTTTGTATTGCTAACCTGTGTCTTTTCTCTCCTTGCAGGTTGCGATGTTCCTCGCCGAGCGCCGTAATGTTCCAGCAATGATACTGACCAGGAGATGACTACCCAGGTAAGAATTGTGTGGCTTTTCATCATTCGGGAGGAAACGTGAGTAAGCGTTTACTCATGGTGTCTTTCTTTCTCCTATTTCCAGGTTATGGTATTCCAGGATGCATGCGGTGCCAGATGATGGAGTTCGTACCTTCAGGTGAGTGGAACTAAAGTCAGCGATGGATTGAAGACAGGATACTGTTCCAGGTAAGTTTCGTAGTGTTCCTTCTCTCTCTGCAGGTCCTTGGTTTCAGGTAAGCTGGCATCAAAGAACTGGACACGGTGAGCGTTACGCTGCCCACAGCAGTATAACGCAAAGCATGTTCTGCTGTTTGGGTGTGGTTTAAATAGTCTCAGGTAAAGTAGTCCAGGTAAAATAGTCCCAGGCCTGCCAAACCCAAAGTAGTCCAGGTAAAGTAATCCCAGGCCTGCCACACCCAAAAGACTAGACCGCATAGCTCAGTTCCTTGTAACTGAGCTATGTGTGTGCCTCCATGTTGGCTGAACCCCCCCACCCTCCCCAAGTTAAATAGTCCCAAGTAAATAGTCCCATTCTAATGTTGGTCTTCATGATGGTTATGAGCCTGGCGCCAAAGGCTCTTCGCTCCTAACTCCCTCGGGGTCAGTCGTTTTTCAAAGAAACGAGCTTGGGGTAGAGCACAGTCTTCGGCTGGGGCCTCCCTCTGGAACAGCCTCCCTGCCACCCTAAAACTTGAGGAGACCCATCTCTGGTTCAGGAAGCACCTCAAGACCTTCCTCTTTGCTTCTGCCTTGGCCCCCCTTTCCCCTGCTGATCTGTTCTCCCTCGGCACCGTGAACCTGGCCACCCTCTGTCCTCCGGGCCCAGGTACCTGCTCACTCTGCCACCCTCCCGCACTGTCTCCGGGCCACCCCTTACACTGGGGTCTGTATCTGTACCCATACAGTCACCCCTTTTTTTTCTTTCTGCACTTATCAGACCTACCTGTATGCTGCCTGAAAAACAGCAATTGCCACTTGCTGGCTGCACTACCATTGTTTGTTGCCTTTATTATTTATTAATGTATTATTATTTATCTGTTTCTCCTTTGCTCTGCACTCTCCAATTCTCCCCCGTCCATGCACTCACCCCCCCCCCCTCCCCATGCACTTGAGCATTCTCAATGTCACTGGGCCTAGTAAGATCGCTGTTTTGTTCTCCCCAGTTACCCTTCCCTTGGATTCCACAAGGTTGTGGCGTCGATTTCCCTTGATGGGCTCCGTACCGTGTCGACGTCACCATCAGTATAAATAGCTCGTGCCGCGCCCGTTGGCTTCAGTTCTGTTTTTTCGAGGAAATATTCGAGGAACACCCAGGCGTGCCTCAGGACTGATAGAGAGGGAAGTGTAACTAACGTAAACTGTACTGCGGGGTAGGATGGGAGTGCCGATGAGGAATAGGTGGGAGGAACATAGTCGAAAGAACGTTACAGTTGTTCTTCGAATGGATTGTGTCCTCCCACGTATGCCTCATCTTATGATAGACTCCCATAGCAGTGGTAATTTTGGAGGTGGGAGTACTAATTATTTTCTCATGGACGGAATGAAGTACCACCTTGGCAAATAAACCTTCATTGGAAGAAGAGGCATCTAAGCAATAATGCTTGATGAAGGTATGCATTGATGCCCATGTTGCAGGTGAACAAATATCTGCTGCAGGGACTCCCCTCTTCAGAGATGCAGAAGTAGCCATCCCACCTAGTGGAATGGGCTCGAAGCCCATCCGGTGGGTCCTTACCCGCCAATCTGTAGCGCTCAATTATAGCCAGAATGTTCCAGCGGGATATAGTCTGTTTTGTCACCGCTAATCCCAATTTATAGCCCGTATAACCTACAAACAGTTGGTCATCCTGACGCAATTGTGACATTCTTGAAATCTAAAAACTGAGAGCCCTTTTAGGGTCCAGTCTATGCAATCTCTCCTCTTCTTTGCCCAAATGAGGAGAATAGAAAGTTGCTAATATGATTTTTTTGTGACAAGTGGAAGTCAGAAACTACTTTTGGTAAGAAAGATGGTTTAACTTAAGAACCACTTTGTCCTTGTAAAAAGTAGTATATGGAGGTTTACATGAGAGCCTGTAGCTCACTAACCCTTCGGGCTGATGTTAAGGCCACAAGGAGGACAGTTTTTAATGTTAGAAGCCTCAAGGGACAGGAGTGCAGAGGCTCAAAAAGGTATTCATGTTAGAAACTCAAGTACCAGATTTAAATCCCAAGTTGGGACATGAAAGGGGACTGGAGGGTACACATTAGTGATCCCTTTCAGGAATTGAATTATTAATGGAATTTTCAAGTAAGAAACCTCTTCCAAGGAGCACTTGAAAATGGACAGCGCAGCTAGATATCCTTTAATTGTTCCTATCTGGAGCCCCACAATGGCTAGATGCAATAGGAAAGAAAGCACCATTGGGGTGCCACATTGAAAAGGGTCCACATCATTATCTTTGCACCAGTTACTGAACTTGTTCCAACAACACCGGTACAAGGATTTTTTTGCTGGCCTTCTGGCCGAACGCAAAATCTCCATTACGTCGTCCGTAAGATCCGAATCCTTGAAATCTCAACCTCTCAGAAACCATGCGTGAAGGTTGAGTGTTTTGACCTCTGGATGGAGAACCTGACCTTCCTCTTGCGAGAGAAGATCCTCTCTTTGCGGAAGACATATTGGAGGGCAGATAGACATGTCCAGAAGGTCCGGGTACCACGTCCTCCTGACCCAATCCGGGGCAATTAAGATCATGGTTTTCCCGAACTTTCTCAACCTCCCGATTACATGAGGAATCACAGGGACTGGAGGAAACGCGTACAGAAGTTGGAACTTCCAATCCACCACAAACACGTCTCCTAGAGCTCCTCTCAGAGGAAATTCCCTTGAGCAGTACTGTTCGCACTTCCGGTTGACCACGGTCGCGAACAGATCCACTTGAGGGGTTCCCCAAAGGGCAAATATCTCCAGAAGGACTTCCTGAGCTAGTTCCCACTTGTGGGACACTGTGCTCTGCCTGCTCAGAGCGTCTGCCACTTTGTTCTGCTCTCCAGCTAGGTGAACTGCCGACAGAGATTCCTTCTCGTATTGTCCAGAACCAGCTGCATTGCCTCTCTGCACAGTGGTAGTGATCCTACGTCTCCTCTCTTGTTGCTCCAAAAGGTTGATGTGTAGTTTGGACTCTGATGGAGACCAATGACCGCCGATTGTCAGATCGCCCCGTAAGTGAGGCGTCCGTCACTACTGTTCTCTCCGGCCATGGTTGCCAAAAAGATTCTCCTTTGAGGATATTGTCGTTGCAAGCCCACCATAGTAGATCCTGAGCAACTGCACTCGGGACTTGCAGAAGATCCGACATACTCCCAGAGAATTGGGACCACTGAGTTGGAGGGCCCATTGAATAGATCTCATCCTCAGTCGAGTCTCTGGCACTAGAAAAAAATTCAGGATGCCATGAGGCCTAGCAACCTCAGAAAATCGAAGGCCGGCCGATGTTGGGCATTCTGGAACTTTGTTACCATCTGCAGAACGTGGAGAGCTCTCACCTCGGGAGGCGAGGCTTTGCCCGAGGAAGTATCCAAGACTGCTCCGATAAACTGGAGCTTTTGGGATGGTATCATGGGAGACTTCTTGAAATTGAGGGAGAAGCCCAGTTTGGGAAGGAAGTGACAGGTGATCGACAGATGTTCTAGAGCTTGTTCGAGAGAACGCGCTCTGATCAACCAATCGTCCAGGTAAGGGTACACGTGAATTCCCCCTCTCCTGAGACTCGCTGCCACAACCGGCATCAGTTTGATGAAAACCCTTGGGCGGAGGTCAGCCCGAATGGCAGAACTCAAAACTGATAGTGCGAACCGCCAACCGCGAATTTTCTGTGCTTGGGATGGATTGGCACATGAAAGTAAGCATCCTGAAGGTCCAATGATACCAACCAGTCTTGGAGTTGGAGAGCCTGAAGGATCTGAGAAAGGGTTACAATCTTGAACTTGTCCTTCCTGAGGAACTTGTTCAAGTTTCTTAAGTCCAAGATGGGTCTCAATCCTCCGTCCTTCTTTGGAATGAGAAAGTAAGGGGAGTACCAACCCTTGTTCCTCTCCGCTACAGGTACATGTTCTATTGCACCTTTCTCTTGCAATGTTAAAAAACCCTGCAACAGGACCGGATCTGGAATTTTGAGTGGATGGTCCTGAGGCCTTTTTAGGAAGGCAAGGCAGTAACCTTGAGCTACTGTCTCCAGTGCCCAAGCATCTGAAGTAATGCCCCGACAATCTTTCAGATGCTGAGAGATTCTGCCTCCCACCAGGGTTTTGTGTGATAAGGCCTCCGAGTGACTTGGAGGTGGCTGCAGGATCAGCAGAGGGCAAAGATGCCTTCCCTGAGGCTGGTTTTGCACTTTTTCCTCGTCCACCACAAGCAACATTTCTTTTGCCTCTTTGTATGGCCCGTCCTCTTCCTCTACCAAAAGAGGAGTAGTACCGAAAAGAACGACCTCTCCAGAAAGATGAGCCCAAATAAGGTTTGAGGCTGTTGCATAAAGGCGCTAAGATTTAGCCGCCGCTTTTGAGGTCTGTAGTTTTTGTAAGCTTTCATCAGCTTTACTACCAAACAGCCTCAATCAATCAAAAGGCATGTTGAGTAGCCTGGTTTGCACGTCAGGTGCAAACCCTGACTTCCTCAACCACGCATATCTGCCCAACACTGCTTGCAGCCATGAACTGCTGATATTATGAGCAGTATCCAGTCCAGACTGGAGACATTCCCCCATTGCCTCCTTTCCGTCTTTGACAATATTCAGGAAGCCATCCCTTTCATCGCATTCCGCAATATGTTCAGCTGCCGCCGAAATACAGTCCCACAGGGTGTGGGTAAACCTGGCCAGGTTACAGGTGACAGTTGACTTGAGAACCATGCTACCCGAGGTAAAGACCTTACGGGCCCAAGCATCCACCTTCTTATCCTTATCCTCTCTATCTGAGGGATAGATGGATAGGCTGTTTGTCTTGACAAAGTTGCTTCCTGAATAAACAGAATTTCTGGAGTGGGATGCCTACTGAAGTAATCAGGGTCAGAACTAGAAGTTCTGTACTTTTTTGGAAAATTACGGTTGACTGCAGCAACAGCATTAGGAACCTCCCAGTTTTTTCCCCACTGTTCTCTCAAGTGCCCTATGGAAGGGGAGCATTGGGTCTTTCTGGGGGCCCTGTTCAAGTATATCAGTCATATCATCCTGATCAAAAGTGGGTAAGGCTCTACCCCAGCCCATGTATTCAACAGCCCTATTCATTAGACTCCTGTACCCTGAATCTGCATGTTCTGCAGGGTCAGGTTTTGTAAACTCTAGCTCTGGTGACACATCAATGCCACTAGCAGAGTGAAGGGTGTCACACAGGTCTCATTTTCGATTCTGGATCGATTAATTCTTCTGGAAACTCTGGTACCATATTGTACTCCAAAAGGAGAAACATCTTCCTCAGAGACACTTTCTTCAAATATAGAAGACACAGACTTAAAGAAGTCTGACTTCGGTAAAGGAGTAAATATCCTGATATCGAAGGAGTCTTGAAAGACACAGATGAAGTCTTCCACAAAAAGGTGTCGAAAACGCCTTTGGCTTCGATGTCGACGGCGAATCGTCGAGGGCGTCAAAGACTTATGTTTTTTAATCATGGTCAGGGAAACACTTGATTCTCAATGAATCTTTGAGGATTTGACGTTGAATCGAGATTTGAGGTTCACCTTTACTACTGGATTTTTCCACCGTAGTTCCTGATTTCCCTGTGTAGTCCAATGGAGCGACCGGATCTGGCTCTTTTGAGGCTTCTTTGATGGGGGGGGGGGGGGTCGAGGCCGCATTCTCAAAGACCATCATCTTCCTTCTAAATTCATCCCATTTTCTTGGGGAATCCGACTTAGTCGGACATCTTACCAATTCGGTAGACGTATCAGAGGAAGAGGAGGGAGATCTAGGTCTACTCTTAACCTTCTTTGAAGAGGAAGATGAAGAGCGTCTCGATCTACTGTGATCGAGACCTCTTCGAATGTTTACGGCGATCCGATACTTTAGAAGCTCGATTTTCTATGCTTTTTTGACGAGGCCTTCGATGAGGGCTTGGAAGCTTCCCGCCCCACCGCCAGTTTACCTTTCCTCTCACAAAGGGCCTTCTCTGTCATCGACTGACAGGAGCCACAGTCGCCGGTTCGATGGTCTGAACCCAGGTACCAAAGACAAATGCAGTGAGGATCTGTAATCAACATTTTCGATACGCATTCGAAACATTTTTTTTTTTTTTTTTTTTTTTTTTAACTCCGTCTTGGGTGTAGTAATGGTGGAAGACGACATTTTCTGAACAAAATTCCGAAGCGCGTCGTTCTCGAGAGCGAAACAATCAGAAAAACGGAACTGAAGCCAACGGGCGCAGTACGAGCTATTTATACTGATGGCGACATCGACACAGTACGGAGCCCATCGAGGGACATCGATGCCACAACCTTGTGCACAGCGCCCTCTGTTGAGAATTCTTTTTTTCCGAAGCAGCGAAGCTCGCAGGATATGAATATCATAAGATGAGCAATATGTGGGAGGACACAAATCCATTCGAAATAAAATATCAATTCAACTTCAATGGGACATCCACTAACAGTATTATACACCACCATAGTTCTTGTATTTATACTTCAACTTTATAATTTAGGATGGTTCGGCATTTTGAAGACAAGACATTTCAACCTCTACAGGTAGGCAATGCACTCTTCTTTCCAAACTCGAGGAAGAGGGCAGCCTCTTTGACTCGTCTGGCTGCCTTACTGCCACAAGGATAACCTGCTTCTGCTTCCAGACTGACTCTCTCCACTTCAACTGTCTCAGCATTACAGATTATTTGCTCAATCTTCTTACAAGTACCCAGCTCCCGTCCTCAGCTTTGTTCACATCATCTTTTTGCAGTAGCTACCTTGAAGCTGTATTGTGAAACTTCAAACCTCATTTAACAATGAAACAGTTGTATCAGAGGCCACTGGACCTTTACCAACTTCATCAGTTAGGTCGAGAAGTTAAAAACATGGTTTCTTCACTATAGAAAGGGTTTGCCTCTTGGCTTGGGTAATGCTTATTCTTGTTAATACAACTTCTGAGTTTAACGAATACTTGCTCTTAATATTACAAGGTTTAATCTTTAAAAGAGAAACAGATTTAGGCATACGCGACCACTCCTTAAGGTAGATCTTTCACCTTAAATGTCTGTAAGGGTTTGTATTCCCACTTATTAACACAGACACTTCATTTATATAATAGCAATATGACCGTGTTGGGCAATGGCAAGCCCAATGATCTGCAAGCTGCATTTGGACAAGCAGAAGTTAATCCTAACATAAGGACATGCAGGCGATGTCAGCCTCTTTAGTGTTCCAGACTGTTTAGGTTTGTTTACAGGTGCTTTGTGCAATGCAATTATAATTTGAATGTGGTATTAGTAGCATTACCAGTTAAGGGCTGTATATATGTCCCATTTTTGTGTGTTCTGTCCTTTGTAGGTCCATTGACAGAACAGGGTGGAAGTCAATAATTACCTTTAGAACCCCAAGAGTTTCTTGAGATGACGTGGAGTCACTCTCTCTTTTAGGTCCCGAAGAAGGGGCCATTAAAGTATGTGCTTGATCACCAAAGCCTGTTGATGGTAGCACTGTTTTTAGGCTTTTCTTGAGTAGATGTGGTACATACTCAGGGAAAGGCCAGAATAAAGTTGATTAAGTATCCCTACATGACTGTACCCTTTTAGAATCTTTAGCCCAACTCCACTGTTGTTTGTGTTTTTTTAAATGTTTTTAAATAAGCTAGCATTGCTTTTAGTTCAGTTCCATTGAACAATAATCTCAAGGTACTGAGACGAAGTTGTTCTGGATCATAAATAACTCAGAAGACCATCTCATTGAGCAAAGAATTGGCTTTGGAAGTAAAAGGTTACGCACACTGCCTAAAATTTAATTCTATGAATCAATCTAGTTGAAGGTCAAAGAAACAATTCTATTCGGAATCCTTAGCAAATTTTAATCAAACGCAAAACAGCTGACACGTGCTTCGACCACGTGGGTCGTTCAAGGCTGTACATTGTGTAAATGAACAGAAAATTGTTGCAAATCACATTGAGACAGAAATTATTCAGCAATCAAAAGATAACAAGATATATAATACAAAATAGTAATTACCAGTCATAATAACAGGTCAAGCAAAAAATGCATTATGTCAGAAAATGAAATAAGCGAAAAAAGCATAACGTAATACAGGGGTTGGGTTGAAGGTAAATGGAGGCACAGATAAAAGAAAAATTGCAACAAAGACACTGGTTACAATAATATTCTAGTATCTGCAGTGCAAAGTTATTCACAAAGTTACGAGTGGAAATCATTTGCCCAAGAACACCTCGTAAATGTAATTGTGGGGTATTGAAACAAGGGATGAGGTAATTTTAGAGTCATTATGAAACCTAAGAGGAGAAAAGGGAGACCCAGTGAGTGGGCAGGCAAGCATGGCCCAGTAATAGAGTAAGACTAGTCCAGGTAATAAACATTGGTAAATAAATCAATAGGGACTGTGCCTAAAAGAGCACTTAATGTGAAAGGAAAACTAGTCGAGGTGAAACATTTTTTAAAGCGATATTAGAGGCGTAAAGGTGGTAAGTGGTTGTTATAAACGTACCTGGCTGGTTTTGTCGTAATATATAGGATGACGTTGTTGCAATAATATTGTTGGTTGACTCTTAAAAGTGTTGGGTATCCAGATCAAAACGGACTGGGTCGGTGGAAATGATACATGAAATGAAGTAAAGAAACCATGAAATCGCCGATCTATGAACAATAGCAACTGCAGGGGCGAGGGTCATACAAGAGAAGATAAAAATGCTTGCCATGCAATTGCAAAAAACATGTGAAGTCGCCGATGCGTGTAGACAAGTGGAGTGTAATATCATAGTATGATATATCACATGAGAGGTACATCCGATACGATTTGTTTCCACTTTGCCATGGCCAATAAAGATATCAAGATGCAGAAAAGTAATTCCCGTGGAGCTTGAGTGTCCAGTAAGGGTAATGTCAAAGGTATTGTCATTCGTAAATGTCACAAAATCAACAAATGGGGTTAGGGATCCCTACCAAATGACCAAAGCGTCATCAATGTAACATTTTCAACAAATGAGTCGATTGTTCTAGTTCGGATTATTGAGTATATATGTGTCTCCTCATAATATGACATGAAGAGATTTGCCAGGCAGGGTGCAAATTTAGCCCCCATGGCAGCCCTTTAGTTTGTATATAATAGGTACCATTAAAAATGCACGCATTGTTGGTGAAAGCAAATCTCAGGAAACTCAATCATTTCTATATGGTAATGGTATGAGGCAGATGAATTGCGAAAAGTAAAATCAACTGCCTGGATGGCTATTTCATGGTTGATATAAGTCGTGACGTCAAGTTTAGCTAGATGATAGTCAGGGTGCCATACGATGTTTTGCAGATGTTGAAGGACCTGGGTACTGTCTCTCAAGTATGTACTCATCTTGATCACGAAAGGCTGGAGCACTTCGTCAAGATACTGTGAGATGACTTCAGTGGCCCACGCAATGCCACTCATTATGGGCCAGACCTCGGGAATTTTATCAAAATGCTTATGGATTTTTGGTAAAAAGTTAAGTGTGGGTATAGTCAGTTCTTTGATACATTTTTTTTTCCTTGCATAGGCCCACTAGTGTATCTCTATGCCCATGGCGCTTTACCCAAGAACAAGCCAACTCCCCTCAACTCTGCAATGTTTTGTATGAACATTTTTTCCGGTGAGTTTGTCTCTACGCTTTTGTGAAATTCTTGTGCCATTAACTCCAAATGTAGTTCACACTTTATGAACCAGAGTCTTTGAGCTTTTCAATTATTTTAATTCTTTAATACTTAACGTTTTTACCTTGTACAAAGTACAAGGTAATCAGTATCAGTGACTTCTTGTGTTCTTTGCAATTGCATGGTGAGCATTTTTATTTTCTCTTGTACGACCCTCACCACTGCACGTGCTATTGTTCATAGATCCGCGATTTCATTGTTCATTTACTTCATTTCATGTATTATTTCCACCGACCCAGTCCGTTTTATATGGATATCCAACACCGTCAGGAGTCAACCAGCAATATTATTGTGACAATGTCATCCTATATATTACGACTTGACCAGCTAGGTACGTTTATGACAACCACTTACCAACTTTACGCCTCCAATATCTCTTTCAACAAATTTTCACCTTGACTAGTTTTCCTTTCACAGTCAATACTCTTTTTGCCACAGTGCCTTTTGATTTTTTTTACCAGCGTTTATTGCCTGGACTAGTCTTACTCTATTACTGGGCCATGCTTGCCCGCCACTCACTGGGTCTGCCGTTTCTCCTCTTAGCGTTCATAATGCCTCTAAAATGACCTCATCCCTTGTAGCAATATCCCACAATTACATTTACGAGGTGTTTTTCTTGGACAAATGATTTCTACTCCTAACTTTGTGAATAACTTCGCACTGCAGATACTAGAATTTTATCGTAACCAGTGTCTTTGCTCTTTGCAATTTTTCTTTTATCTGTGCCTCCGTTTATCTTCAACACAACCCCTGTATTACAGTATGCTTTTTTCGCTCATTTCATTTTCTGCTTGACCTGTTATGACTGGTAATTCCTATTTTCTATTATTTATCTTGTGCTATCTTTTGATTGCTAAATAATTTCTGTCTCAATGTGATTTGCAACATTTTGTAACAATTTTCTGTTCATTCCCTTGAGAACGACCCATGTGGTCGAAACACGTGTCGGCTGTTTCGCATTTGATTAAAATTCGCTACGGGCTCTGAATAGAATCGTTTTTGACCTTCAACTAAATTGATTCATAGAATAAATGTAGGCAGTGCACGTAACCTTTTACTTGCAAAGCCAATCCTTTGACCAGTAACCACTCTGGGCCTAGTAGGGGAGTCCCAGTGCTGGTAACATACGCAGCAATCCATTTTACTCTTTACAAACCTACTATTAAGAACTCCAGAGGTTGTAAATATCGCGCACTGTGTTCTTTAGACAAAGCCCTAGCATATTCACCCATCTCATTGAGCAGGCTAGCTTGTGTGTTCCATGGAACTTAAAAAGGGAAGAAGGACTAACAATATTGTCAGTCCCTCCATGGAGGCATCGCAGGCAAGGCAACCACAGCACAAACGGAAGAGCTGAACCTGCAGCTACTGACCAGGACATTGTAGAAGGAGAGACGATGTCCCTACGTGCTCTCAAGAGGACCGGAGGCCGGAAGAGGCCGAGGATCTCCACACGGAAGAGCACAGAGGAAGACGGTCCAGCAGGTACGCACAAACTGGGCTCCCAGGAAGTGCTGGGGAGCCGTGTGCAGCAACGCGCAAACAGGAAACAAGGTAGAAGAACCGTCAGAAGACGCAAGGAGGCCCGAGAACGGAAGCCTATACAGCAGGTACAGAGGTGGCCCAGAGACCTAGAGAGCACTCGAGAAGCCAATATAAAAGGGGCCTGGGACCCTAGAAAAAGAAACACAGATACAGGGGTCCAGGACCCAAGAAGCCAATATAAAAGGGGCCTGGGAACAAGAAAGAGATCAATGCAAAGGTGTCTGGGACCCAAGAATTAGAAATCGTGACAATAGGGTCAAGGACCCTCTAGAGGAGAGACAGTATTCCTAGCAGGGGAGTATACCAGGGAACTGTGAAGAACCAGCCAATTATACACAGGGGTCAAGGGTCCAACTGTGCATGAGGACAAGGTCCTCCAACAGCTCTCTTCATCGCAGTACCTAGTAAGGTCGAATACCAGGTCTGTCCAATTGAGTCACTGGAGGGGCTCTTCAGGGGCACAAGAAAGGCATGGGGAAGGAAGACGTTGCCCCTATTTTGTCGAACTGTGAAAAACAGCCTGAGAAAGGCCAGGGGCAGGGAGACATTCCCCAACTTCGTTGAACTGCCAATTATATGGAACTGTACATGTCCAGAGGAATGGTGTCATTCTTCTGAACCAAGACGGCAGTAAACCACTTTAGCTTGTTTTCAAGTATAAGGGATAGAAGTAGGATTTTGACACTGGATGGTGGACTCCATTTCCAGACATTCTGACAATTTGTGTAGTGTTTTAGTTGAGGCAGGGAAACCCCTCTTCGAGTCAGAGAAAGATAGTGTTTTCGCTTTCTTTTCTTTGAAGAATAAAAGTCTTTGCCCAAACCCATGCCACTGTTGTGTCTGTCTCCTATCTCCACACCTTTACACCTCCCATCTGGTAACAAAACGCCTCCCTTGTACAAATCAATACCCACTAAGAAAGCACACCCGCACAGACGCCAGTTACTCCTGGTTTTACCGACGCCAGCAGTTAAGCACAACTCCTAGTCTTTTCCCCCTCTCTCCCTAGCCACCACCCAACCCCTCTTTCTCCTTGCGTGGTATAAATCACAATAACTTAGCAATGTACACACACAAAAGAGCCTTTTGGTTTGGGGAGGACTAAGTGTGAAACTAAATGAGTGTAAAGGTCAAATATAAATGAACTAAGTAAAACACGTCATTCGGTGAGAGACCATTTGTGGACAGGGCACAGAAGCTGTACTGTTCATCGAGGCCTAGGTCACGTGCCCGAGAGAGCACCAACATTACTTCATGGGGTGTCAGAGGCAGGGGGGAAAAGGTGTAGCAATGTATCTTCAGCAGACTTGGGTCTCGGAATGGGGTATCCTCATGATGAGAAAGCACAGCTAGGCATTGAGCTCGGCTAGAGGCCACCGACTGGTGAAAGACCTGTGGTTCCAGGGCAAGACAAAATTGCCTTTCCTTTTGGGACTTGCTGAAGGTTTGTAGGACATGCAAGCCTATTATGGCAATTAATGGGCTATGCTTGGATGCATATACCTTTCGAATGTTCTCGGTATTGTGACAAAATCAGTCCATCTCCTTCACTGAACGCAGAGGGGTCTCTGTTGCTGTGGCATCGTAGCATGTGCAGGGTTCGGAACTGAGGGGAGCTGGGAGCTATTTAGCTCCTGCTTGTAGCCTAGAAGAGCCTGTTCGCTTGACAGCAACAGCTACCAGGAGCTACTTTTGTCTCCACAAGGCAACCAATGCTGAACAAACATACCTCTGTGACATTCATTTTGTGCATTTAGGAAAATGTATAAATGAGCATTGGGACACATATGACATTTAAAGCATAAAGGGTCATAAATAATGAACAAAATGTTACATTTGCATGTTATGTAGAAGTTAGATTTGTGGAATGCTACGTACTAGCTGCTTGTTCCTCAGTGGTAGCACCTGCTCACTGGTTATTGTCGGAAACCTAGGAGCTGCTTTTAGCTCCTGCTTATCCAATCTGAATTTTGATCCGTGCATGTGACACAGAGGAGCCACAACTGGAGTTCAACATCTTCATTTACTTTTTAGGATGGGTTTGCGCATCGAGAGCAGGTTTGAAGCTAATTAAACTAGAAATCACTAAATGTTTTACGCTAGGGCTGGCAGAATGTGTCATCTCAAAGTGACTGAAGGATCTACTATAGGACAAATTAACTTCCCGTGGATAATCTAAACTACTACAGTGTCTCAAGGATATAGCGCTTCGTATGTTTCTTGATTCACTCAGTCTCAATGGTATAGTGCCCGGCTCATGTCTTGGAATCTCAGACCCAACGCTAGAGGGCCCTGCTCACTTCTTGGTAATCCTAGGGATATAGCTCCTGGCTGGCTTCTTGAACAATTTAGCCAAGGAACATAGGCGCCCCACGTCTTAGATACATCCTAGCTGCAATCACTTCTTTCCCCTTGCTTTAGGGGAATTGTAAAGACCAGATGTTTTAATCCCCTCAATGTGGATGTCAAAGGCTTGGGGGTATACCAATGCCCCCGAAGGTGAAGGGAGAATAGCTCACAAGAGACATGAGTGAAAGGAGTCCTGCAGACAAGAAAGGATAGGCAAACACTACAGACAGGCATTAAAAGGCAGTTAAATCATCAGAGAATACAACTAAGCAGCATGGAAGGATCTCACTTGGGATGTACGCAGAAAGGGGGGGCGTCTCCCTACAAGGTCAAGGGAAACTGTAGCCTTCTGAGCAGGTTGGGGTGGGACCAAGCCCGATTTGCATATGGTCTTTCCACTTCTGTCATGACTTGGCAGGTGAAGAACGATGGTCTGGAGGGTTGCCCAGAGCAATGCCAGTGGTTAAGATTCATTCTAAACCTTGCAGCTATCGCCTCTTTATTTTTGCAATTACATGGCACCACTCGGAACGTTAATGGAAAGGAGCAGCAGGAGTCGCATTCTGAGCTTAGACCCTAAGGAATGAATGTGGAAACAATGCTCAAAAGACCACAGTGTGTACGTGCCAAGCAAGAACTGAAAAGTGACTGCCCCCTTAAACGGGAACTGGCAGACTGGTAACAGATGTGGTACAATGAGCAATACTAAAATGCGACAAAATCTATCGAAGAATAGGACATCAGGCAAGGCTCTAGACAGTTAACAAGAAGAGCAAAAGGACTGGAACTGCCGACTGTAAATTATGAACTGGAATCAAAAGGACAGCAGACTGAACTATAGGCTGGGAACAGCGAAACTCCTCACAAAAACTCTTGACAGAATACCAAGGACTGAACTGCAGACTGATGACAATGAAATTTAGGACTGGAATTAAAGAAACACTTTGCCGATGAGGATTATGGTCACAGAGCAAGGACTGGAGAAATGGAAAAAGAGCACTGGCGGCAGTGAGCATAGGGCTGCAGACAGCGAAAAGGGTACTGTAGCCACAGGAGCAAGGGATCTTCAGGCAAGATGCACAGGGTTTCAAAGCAGATGACAGTGCTGCAGGCAAAGGGTTGGAACAGAAGCAGGGTCTAGAAACGGCAGTGGGCACATGGATAGAATGGAGTAAGGTTTGGTATTTGCAGCAACAGGACAAAGCAGGAATCCACAATTTGTATCCTGTGCTCAAGGAGTCTAGTTAGCAACTGAAGGTAATCTACCTCCTCCCTATCGGGGACAAGGGCTCCTGTTGACTGTATTTCTTAGACTCCTGCATAGTAATCACCAGGTATTGAGAACTGCCAAAAGGTGCATTGTGGGATATGTAGTTTGTGAAATAAGTTGGAAAGTTTCAATGTCTTACAAAGGGAATGTAAACTTACGAACATGAACAGGTCTTGGCCAAGGTGGATGAATAGTCAAGTCCCAGTTAGTCTACAATGGGTGCCTCCTGGTGTTCAAGCGGCATAGTCATGACAAATTACTCATGTTCTTTTGGAAGAATTATTCCAGCAAATAAATATACCTTTCATTCACAGTTTCAGAGATCTAGTGCTCACCATGCTTCTTGAACTCCCAGTGAAAGGTGGATGAGTTGCCCTCCACATGTGAAACAAGGATTTCACTATGTGGGGCTGACCTCTGGGTGACAGCAGTGAGCCAAACATGAATTGCATCCATTTACAGAAAAAGCCTTCTTAGCATTGTCACCCATCACCATGGATTGACTTGGGTCGAGTAGGTAAATGATGTCTCTCGAACTGCCGTTCTAGCAGGATTTTCAAGGATTTGCAATGACTGCACACCTACTGCAAAGCCCTCTGCTCCTCAATAGCACTCGTGATTAATGCAATTATTATGTAATGATTCCGACTAGTAGTCCCTAGTCGCTCTTTTGCCAAAACAGGACTGGGTATTACTTTTTCGCTCTCACTTCACAACATATGCCTTCCTAACTCTTCTAATGCTTATCATTATAACCAAGATATTATTTCCCTGCTGGAGTAGAACAAGCAAGGGCTGACATGCCAGTCGAGCGCTTAAAAAAACCCATCCACCATATTTAAATCAGGCGGAAAGCAAATGTTGCTCCACAGCACAGTGCATCTCTTCACTTGTTCGGTAACAGGTGGTGGTGGTGGTGGCAGTTTGAGGGAAGAAAAGGTGCATTCATCTAAATAATGCCAGTAAGACCGAAAAGAAAGCTGGCAATCATGAATGATGGTGCTAAGGTGTGCAATATCAGGTGCTTTTCCTGAACGGAACCCTTGTGGGGTGTGTTGTATATAGGAAAGGTCACGGAGGACCAAGGTTGCTTAGGAATTGGAGAAGAATCACTGACACTCCCCTCCTCCTCCTCCTCCTCCTCCTCCTCCCCCTCCCCCCATATCATGAAGGCCCTTGCTGAACAATTTAAACAGCATTTAAACCAGAGGACACAAAAACAAGATGGGCTGGGGACACAGGGGGCAATGTGGGGAATCGCCTACAAGGGCTTAACATCCAGGGGGGGCAAACTTCCTACAGGTGGTAAGCATCCGAATAATCTAAGTCCAGATCTAAATTATGTCATTCATCTTCACAAGGGCCCATTATCACAATGGAACATGGATCTCTGCTTATTTGGGTACAAAAGAAGGGAAGTCTATATAGCTCGACTTACAAGCTTTGGCTATGAACACAAGATCATATCATCTGCGATACTGGCAGGTTTTCTGCACAAACTGAGGTAAGGAGAGACAGAGGGTGTGGGAGCAGGAGAGCGAGCAGCAACGTTGGGTACAAGTTGGGTATATCAACAACTTTGCTCCCCTCGGCTCTTAAGCTCTAAGCATAATAAAACAAGTTACTAATAACCCAAAATGTTAGCTTGCAATTTGAGTTTTCCTTATGGATTGTAGACCTTGTAACTCAGAAAACCTCTTTAAAACAACATATGCAAAGTTCAGATTTACTCAGAATAATATAGAATGGCAAGTATATGATAAATGAATATTCTTCTATATACAAACATTGCTTTGTATTCACTGTAAGCTATTATGGATAACCCTCTCCTAAGGAGAAAAGCCAAGTAATGCCTACCTGGGCACAGTGCTTTGGAAATCTATGGCTTTGCTAACATTTTCCTCAAACTTTGTTCCTCTGAAGAGAGCATTAGTAGCCTGGAAAGGAGTATCAGCAATGGCCGCCTTTCTTATCCTCCTCTTTCTCACTGTCTCCCTTACTGGACTCCTCTCCTTGCTTACTCGCACCACCTTTCTTTTTTCCTTGTCTGTTCTTTATGGTCTCCTTGCTTTCTTCTTATTCATTTTATTATTTCCTTCCTGTCTGGTACTTAAGATATTGCTGTACTGTGGACAAAAAAAGTGAATACTAAATCCAACAGTTACACAATTGTTGATATGGCGCTTACATTTAGTGAACGTTTACTGCTTTGAAAAAGATTGTAATGCATCAGTCAAGGAATGGTTATTTGTAATTAAACAGTATATTTGTAATTAAACGGTACTTAAATATCATTTTATTTTTAAATATTTTATTTTTAAATTGCGAAGTGTTTTGACCAATTTCTGTGACATAACAGTGCAAACTGAACCAGACTAGTGCACTACTTGTCCCGTGGGTTGATTCGAAAAAAAAGGTAGACAGACCCTCATCATGATGCATCCAAGCCAGACTGCTGGATATGTGTATGTCTTTTTTGCATCTTTTTGAACATTTTCAATTATCCTTTTCCAACAATTAACAAAGCTTTGCGTTTCTAAATGCATTATAAATTATTTCATAAACATTAAAATATATATTTAAGTTACACAACACTGCTCCGCTAGAACCACAGCCTTGCGGACCTAATCGCAAAATGCACTACTGAGTCCCAAAACCTCTACTACAAAAATCAGGTAAAAACGGTTAGCCCGAACCACACTGTAAAGAAAATGTCAATTTCTGTTTTCAGCAGCTCAAGCAACTTCGAAGGGGGGTGCACAGCAATAACAATGATGTGCCTCAAACATTGTCACCAGGACAAGGGTGTGCAACAATGACCCCTTTTAGTTGCTTGTTAAACTCACTAAAACCTGTGAGAACATGGAGGTTGCAGGTGGTTACCAGATATTAACCAATCTAAAATCTTGGCTCACACTAGAGGAAAGACAACAAATCAGGCATAATGATCACACAACTTTCAACAATAATGGGTGAACGGTCATACATCCTTAAAAATGCAAGACGTACATGTCTAACATAGAATAAGTAAATTAAGCTCACCTTTTCTTGGTTTTTGGGACATGCTCCCTGATGCTTTTATTGTTTATTTGTTGTTTTGCATCTCTTTGTTTTCTGGATTTCTTGGGCTCCCTCAGCTGTTTGGGTTCTTTAACTTTATTTGGCTCACTTGAATATCTCAGTTCCTTACGTTCCCTCTTTTTCTTTGGTTTAGAATCCTCTGCAGTTTCTTTTAATGCTGCCTCCCGATCATTTGGCTCCTTTTTCCTTCGTTTCTTCTTTACCACGGTGCCCCCTCCGCCACTGTCCTCCATCCCATTTGCAGTTATCTGCGTTTGATTATCGGTCTTGTCTTCATTCTCAGTGTAGCAATCTGTCCGAAAGATACAATGATTTGTCAGGCTAGAATTTTTCACCTGGTAATACAGGCTTTTCTGGTCATTAGTGGTCTGAGATTTATGCTCACATGGAACTGAAACATCGGACATTGGAGAGTGAATTAGCAATTTTAAAGCGGTCCGCTGTAAACAAAACAAAAAAAAGAAGAAATAAGGTTCTAAATAACTGGATTAAACACATCACAGATGTAGACATTGGCCTGAACACAGGACAAAATAAATGTTTCAGACACTACATATGGAACAGAAGTTCTCAACCATTGTGACAAATCTGAGCATATTGTCCCATCTGCTATAAGTGGGAGGGCCAGGGCGGTGCATCGACAGTACAATACCACCCCTGGAGACAGTGCAAAGCAGGAGGATCAGATGGGAAGGGAAGCCACTTACGGGACTAGCATCTACAGGAGAAGCAGTATAACCCCACTGAAAGTCCTTCAACCGCTTTTCAGGAGTTGGATTTGGATTTCCCTTCCATCTAACCCAAATGGGACGGATATGTTTTTTAAAATCAACCCAACTAGTTCATTCAGACAGAGTAAAAAGCTAACCAATATTGACTTTGACTTATTACATCGGAAACCATGTTCTGAAACAAGGAAGAGGACTGCGAGGATGAAGATCACTCGGGCAAACCGTAGTGAGCAAGTCTAGTTCTTTAACAGATTGGATTGGTTCAGAACAACTCCCTTTCCCAATGCGGGAGCTTAAATGTAGCACAGCTGAGTGCCAGAAGAGAATTCCTCTCGGTAGCAGTAACCGGGGAAGCAACCCTGTCAGCTGGAGAACAGTGCATGGAGACTAAAAACACATTTGCAGCGGAAGGAGAAAGCATGAACGTATCATGAGGGCCTGAGGGCCTGCTACGATGAAGCTCCCTTACCGAATGGACATAAGGGCGTCCACAGCAACGCTGAGGCGAGAGAGGACCGCGAGAAGGTCGCGGGATGCTGCAATAAAACAACTAAACTGAAAGTCTGATGGCTACCAGAGCCGCGAGACGGGATCCTGCTGCCCAGAAGACAAAAACCGAAAACAAAAAGTGCACAGGCTGGTGGGGATTGAGAAGGGGTCCAGAAGAAGCATAGAAAGGTCTGAATGAAGGTCAGAGTATTGTGGACCAATACAGTAAACGAAACATGGAGAAGCAACGGGGTAGATACCCCAGTCATTAATAAATACATGACAAGTGAATACGTGACCAATGAAAACGTAGCTTGGCAGGAGAGTGAACCAGGCTATTTCAGATAACAATGGAGAGTGTGGGACCTGGCACCCATATAAAGCAGAAAGTATAAGGGAGTCAGACTGTGTGAAAGCAAGATTGGAAACAAGGAACACTACATTTGGCAGGAGAGTAAACCAAACAAACCAAAAGGTTCCATTGCGAGTCTGGGACCCGCACCTAAAAGAGACTAAGGATAAAAGGGTCTGGTACCCTAATCAGAAATAACCATGGCTGGAGCCCTATGCATGAAACAAGACGATATATGAGATAACTGGGTCTTGGCACGTCTCCCACATTTGTCCACCTGAGCTAATCTGGCCGCGCCCAGTCTGTCCAGTACCACCCCCGTTTAATTGCATAGTGCATTAGCTTCAGCCTTGCCTCCGTCACCCCTTTCTCGAAAATATAAAAAATGCTATGCATCGCCTCCTCAGAGAACTGTTCGCCTTGTAGCCTCTGCCATTTATACACTTCTGACACTATCTGTGTATTATGAATATATCATCTTTGTATAGAGCCTTCCGACAAGTCCCTTCCCCCAATTCCATCTCTCTATCAGCGCTGTGAGTTTGGACCTGCCCATCACCCCTCGACTCCCCTAGATGCACTTCTGTAGACACAGAATCAGCTGTTTGTGCCTCCACCCATCCCCCGGTCAGAGCACCCCTCGAGTATCACCTGGAATGACTTGCATTTATTTCCTCCGACAGCATCTCTCTCACTTTCTTCATTCCCACATTCTCCCCGCTCTCCCAGTGGACCTTCTCCTCACCCCCAACCCCATCCTTACCTTCCTGTTTTGCCATACTGGGGGCTCCAGATGCCAGTACGCGTCCACCTGAAGCCATTTGTGAGCCCCTTCGCATGCTGTTATATTTGCGCAGAGTATCGGGTGCTTCTTGTCCTCACCTTCTGCCCCAAAAATGACCGCCACCCCTGCCCTTTCTTTTTCACAATCTTCTACTCCCACCCCACCCACAATGGTTGCTGGGCCTCCACTCAGAAGAATTCTGCAACTTTTGATAGCTGCTGAGCTCCATAATAGACATCCATCCGGGGCAGCCTAAGCCCCTCCCACCCCCACCCTCGGTAACACATAACTTGTCCATTTTTAGTCACGGTCTCCTACTTCCCCACACAAATGTCTTGATAGCGTGCATTATTTTTTTCATCAGGCTCGCCAGCACCTTCAGGGGCAGCATTTCAAATGCATAATTCAGTTGAGCTGCCGTCACCATCTTAACTACCCGAGTCTGCCCCCAAATATATAGGTTGAGCCCCTCCCACCTCTCAAATTCCCCTTGCGCTTTCCACTGTACCATGCTCTCTAGGCCTTTGTTTAAATATATTCCGAGATATTTAAGCCTTTCCTGCACCCACTTCACCGGCACCTCTCTAAGTATTGTCATTCAGAGGCATTGCCTCACACTTCTCCCAGTTGTGTATCCCGAGAAGGATGGAAAAGGCTCCTACTGTCCTCATCATTGCCTTCACTGACACTTCCGGTTCTGAGAACGTAGTCTGTATATAAAAGTGCTTTCTGCTCCCCCACCAGCGTGTCTATCCCCTTGACATTCGAGTTCATCCCTGCCTTGTCCCCCTATACATTTCAAATGCCTCCAATTCTGAGCCATTCCCCCCCCCCCCCACAACACCCCCGACTCCGGGGTTCCTGTACAGCAAATCGGACCATTGACACAAACCCTTGGCCTAGGCCGAAATGTTCCATTACACTAAACAGATAGCCCCACTCCACCAGGTTGAACGCTTTCTCAGCGTCTACTGAAAGAGCTATACTAGGTCCTTTCCCGGTCCTTTTTGCCATAATACATGCAATAACAGCCTGATGTGATCTCTCGTCGACCTACCAGGGACAAACCCTGCTTGCGTCTCATGAACTAACTTTTGGGAAACCTTCTTCAACCGTGGTGCCAGCTCCTTGGCCAATATCTTGGTGTCTGCATTGATCAGTGATATCGGCCTGTAATTGCTACACAAAAAAAAAAAAAAAAAAAAAAATGATCCCTACCTGGTTTTGGGAGTACTGTTATTAGCGACTCAAACTCCTCTCGGAGCCCCAGCCCCCGGACTCCACTGCCTCATTATTCACACGCGCCAGCTTGGCAGCCAATGTAATCCCCTCTCCCTTGTAAAACTCTACTGGTAAGCCATCTCCTCCTGGGGACCTCAGAGTGTTCATACTCATAATACTTTGCCATACTTCCTCTGACCCGATTGTACCCTCCCCCACCCACAACATCGCCTGATCCAAAGCCTCTAAATGTGGCATGTTCAATGCATCCAGAAACTGTCGCTCTAGTATCAAAATATCTGCTGCCTCCACTGTATAGAGGGCTTTATAGAAGTCTCTAAACTCCCGTAAAATCTCCTCGGCCGTCGTCACCCATTTCCCTGTGTCCTTATACTGTATCACTGTTATCCCCCCAGCTCCTCTCTCATTTTAAGCTGTGCTGCCAATAGCCATTCTGCCTTTTCCCCCTGCTCATAATAAGAAGCCTGCTTCCAAAAAAAAGGGAGTACTCTGCCTACTGGGTAAAATACGTGTTCACCTCATATTTGACCTTCCTCAGTGCCAGCAAAGTCCCATCTTGGAGTTCTTTTTCATATTTGCGCGTTAAATAATTTAGTTCTTGTTCCAAACCCATCAACCTCTCCTTGTCCCCTTTCTTCTTCATAGCCCCCTTCTGAATCCAACCCCCCGAAGATATGCCTTGCTTGAAGCCCACAGTATATCGGCCCTCCTTATCGTTCCCTAATTACACGCAAAGAAATCCTCTATAATGCATCCCACTTCCTCTTTGTCCTTTGGGTTCTTCAATAAGCTAACATTTAACCTACACGTCCTCGAACCTTGGCTTGTCATTGCAGTATCCAGCGCCAGAAGCACGGGATCATGGTCAAATATCCTCCCCCCGGCAGTATTTCACCACACACTAACTGAGGCACCACCCCCCAGGACACTAAAAATAAGTCTATTCTTGATTGCGTGCCATGCACACAAGATGTGAATGTATATTCTCTGGCTGTGGGATTTATTAGTCGCCATCCATATACTAACCCGTGGTCCAGTATGACCTGCTTTAAGGCTTCCCTTTCCCTCTTCTGCCCATCTACATGCTTCTCCGACTTATCCAGGAAGGAGCTCCAAGGCTATATTCCAGTCCCCGCCAGCACCATGTTGGCAGTATTCATCTCATTCAGCATCCAAGCGAGATACGTAAAAAAGAATTGCTTAGCTGACGTGGCTTCATACAGCGACTCAACCACTAGTGTGGCATCCCACATATGCGCTTTTATCGCCACCATCCGATTCCCCCGCCCACCATATGTCCACACCTTACTAACTCTGGTAGGTAGAGACTTTTTAATAAGTATGGCTACTCTGCACTTCTTCCCCTCGCTCCCTGAAGCTATAATACACCTTTCCCAACCATCCCAGACATGGCTTTTCGGCTTCAATCTTGAACAGATGGGTCGTCTGCAAAAATGCCACGTCTGCATCCTTTGCATGCAAATATTGTAACACCTTCTTGCACTTAATGCAGTGATTAAGACCATTCACATTCAGCGAGATGACATTTTGAGGTCTCCCAACGATGAATAGAGATACCGACCTCAGTCGCTCCCAAAAAATTGACATAAACAAGACCCAAAGAACGAACTCCACGACAGACCATAAGACATTATGCGAAATAGCCACAAAAGGAGGATACTATAGACTGATAACATACTAAGACCGAGATGAAAGCACTGAAATGACTCATCCACAGCCTCCCGGCCCGACTCAACGCCACAATGCTTACTCCATCAGAATTAGAACACTTACAGAGCGTGTTAGAATAGCACAGGGAGCGCGTCACACAAACCTAACACCCTGCCAGGCGAAAACCCCTTCACCCATCCTGATGGGATTGGGAAGATTAGCGAGCGCCACACTCGGACAGAGTTCTGAATATTAGCATGTTAAACTTCATATAACCCACCATTTCTGCAGACTTACCTCACTCAAAAATCTCACACAACCATCTCTCGGACAACAACCCGCACACACTTCACAACACAGCAACACATAAGCCGCACCAACAGCACACGAGGACTGACATCAATCCGATACTCGCATCAAAGCTCAGCACCCGGTGTATACCGAGTTGAAGCTGCCAACAGAACACCACTCCTCTCACCATCCTACTCCCGCTACACCTTACTAACCCATCCCACCTTCTCGTTTGCAGATCCGCCAGAGCGCCTGGGGACCAACTCCATTGGTGACGGTGCGCAGTACAAATACCTTTAACTTCACCTTTCCCTCCAATATGCTCGCTGACCCACTCCTCTCCTATGATGTGTAAAAAGCAGATTGGTTAGGATTAATCTTTGCAACCGTCACCCATTGCTTCCCTCCCCCATTCACTCCTCCAACCTAGGGACCTCAGCATAATGTGCCCTAAATATCCCCTGCCGAGTAGCTATATCTATATATCCCACTCTGCCTCCCAGGCTTCATGACCTCTACCCTCCCTTATACCCAATAATGACCCCCAGAAGCACCCTTTGCAACACATTGTGGAACCTCCTCCACCTCGTCCTACCATACTTTTCCTTTTAAGGGCATGGTTCACATGCCCCCATGCCCCCACTGACACCCCCCTCCCTCCTCCCCAAACTTCCATCCGCCCCAGTTTCCAACACCTACCGCCAACATACTTGCGCATCCATCTTCGGCGCTTCTTCCCCCCTCTCTGCTCTGCCCACTTCACCAGTGACTCTTAATGGGGGGGGGGGGGGGCTTTATCGGGCACCTGGAGTTGTCCCTCTGCTTCTCCCCTCCAGACACATTTTGCGCTGCGGGTCTGTCAGCCACCAATGTCTTCCTGCACGCCGGCACTCTGTCCGAGGACTCCCACTTTCTCCCTTCTTGGTTTTCCTACGCAGCGCTCAAAGTGCCTCGCGTCGCCACTGCATCCGGACTGAGATGTGTCCATAGATGTTGGTGCTTGTCCTTGCATGAAGTCCCACAGACCCCCCCCCTCCCCTCCCCAGCTCTCTAAACTCCAATGTCATCTGTCCCTTTGTTATCAGCATTGTGGCCGATTCCATAGGACAATATCGTATATCCAGCTTTCTCAGCTGTGGTCGGAGCACCAGGAACTTCTTCCTCATTTGATTTTCTCCCTTTTGGCCAACGGCAGTGTAAAGACTGGAGGGGGATATCTGTACTCCTGCCCTCTATATGGCAGAGTAGAAGCACAGAACATCCCGGCCAAGATTCTCTACATGGTAGAATGGACAAGCACCCAAGGCTTCACCTCTCAGTGATACACGCCGGTTCTTAAGTCCAGTGTAGTCCCCAAGCCCCCCACAAAGGAATGTCCGCACACCATGTTATCTGATAACACAGTTCTTTATATATAAATAAGGTTCAAGATATATACATCAATTAATAACACACTGTGTACTCTGGCAATTCTAATATGGCAAATATACACAATGTATATGTGGTACCACACTTAGCTATTGACTCTTTTAAAATGAATCAACTGCTGACTGTTATAATGGCATACAAATCATACAGCAGTGTATCAGCATAGAGCATAGGAAGGAAGATAAGTTGGGTAAAATAATGGCGGAATGCGGAACCCAACTACCTAGATGTAGTTCTGTGGGAGGACCCCCCGCCCCCCAACCTGGGAAACCTGTAATAAAGAGTATTAACAAGCCCAGTCCATTAATGTTGAAATAGTCTTGTTTCCTGGTTAAAATTTTCAACTATCCCAATGTACCAGAGTTAGAAGTGTTTCTTGGACGGTTCCTCGATGGATCCCTCAAGAGTGAACTCCCCTTAAAGCAGGAGCCACAGGGCCTCGAGATTTCTCGAAGAAAAGTGAACACTGGCGTCGCAACTGCAGCTTCGATCTTCACGGTGTTAGTAGACGATCATTCGAGGACGTCCTGGGAAGATGAGGCTTGGGGCGCACCTCGATGCAAAGTGTTCGGTAACGCAAAGTAGAACGTAGGCCCAGCAGCAGGCGTCAGCGATCGGGACTCGACTACGGCTGGAGTTCGGATCTTCACTTGTCAGTGTCTTTGTGGAGTTTGGGTGGTGGGAAACCCATGAGCTGACTTTCCTCGGTCGTTGACGACCTCTACTTTCTCCGTCTGGACAAAGTGGTCGACGGTGATGGCAAGGGAGCCCTTTGTTTAATGTTCTTAGGCAAGGTGGAGTGGTGCAGCTCCAGTCGTCTAGCAGCACGGCGTCAAGCTGTCCCCGCTTCTGGGCAACACGACTCAACAGGCTTCCAATGGTTACGGAAATCCTCGGAACCCCCGGTCGATGGCAATGGACTTCAACAGCCTCGATGTCCAGGTGCTTTACTTCAATATTTCTCGGCGGACCCAGTCTCCGGTCCACAGCCTTTCGGGACGGACTTCCAGGGTGCAGCGATGAAGATCAGCTTGTAGCTCGGGAAGAGGTCTCATATCCAGGTCTTCTCTTGGATCAGTCCTCGGCAGCTTTTAGATTTCCTTGACAGAAATCAGCAGCAAACCTTCTTCCAGCTGGGCTTCAAGGATGAGCTTCAACTTTCAACTTCACCTTCTGAACAAATTGGGAAGTGAGAGGTCCCCAAATATACACATCTGTCCCTCATTCACACTGCTGAGCCAACCGAACATAAGGTCAGACTTTAGCCGGGCACAGGAGACACAGATTCATCCGCCTCCTCATTTTACATTCTCACAGTGTGTTCTCTATCCCCAATGACATGGGACACTTTGATTTTCAAGATGTTGGTCATATGCAAAAATGTTGAACTCACATCTCTTGTCACCAAGTACAGTTTCTTTTTGATACAGTGAAACTTTCAACTATGTATGTTATTACATGAATGGACATCATGGACTGTTATGAAAAGAAACAACTTGTTTTTTCTGCACAATTTGTTTTTAAAAAAAAGCTAATAATAAGCTAAATGAAAAATTAAAAATTCGTTTTTCATATATCTTTTGAGTCATGTGTTTAGCACCAACAAGCATGTTGCTTTTCTTAATGGTTGCCCAGAATGACATGTGTTCCCATTAAGGTCTAAACAAGCAGTGTACACTGAATTTCTTCCCGTACACCTTTCAGATTTATAGAGGGGAGGACAACCCCTGTGTTAAAGCTCAGTCAGCCAATCAGACAGAAGGGCATTCATGCAGGTAGGCAGCAAATCAGGCTCACAGTGCATTCAGGCCATTCACTTCCACCCAGACACCCATAACAAGGAATGTGGATTGTGGCAAGCACCAAGCATTTCAGCACACCACACTGCATTCATGTCCGTTTCAAGCAAGGCCGTCTCATTCTTTGTGTCTCACACACACAGATACCAGACACCATTAACATAGAACGCATATTGGTCACACACTCTATTCACACAGGTTCCACCCCAAGGGTGTACCCACAACATACAGTCGCTGGGAAGGCTCAAGCCAGTCGTGGCCTGGACTTCCCCCCACAATACCATATATGGTTTTCAGGGGAAAGGACAGAGTCAGGGCTGGGCAGGTTATATAAGCTCCTGCAGACACCTATCTTCCAGCATGTGTTTTGCACTTATGCCCGTCACTTTTACTATGCCGGGTCCCTCATTCGGGTGGGCAAAAAAGGGAAAAAAAAAAAAAAAAACGCATCAATGCCAAAGCTCCTCCCACTGTGGCCGCCTCCGCTTCCTGCCTGCTCCCCACTGTGGAGCCAGATTCTCCTCTGGCTGGCTCAAACGTTGTTTCTATGCCGCGGGAGGGACACTATAGCCTCTCTGCCCCCTGCACTCACCTTCTTACATGGCGGGTCGCCGCACTAGTCCCGCCCATGTTCACTATCGCTGCAGCCACATAGCACACCTCACCAGGCTCCGCTGACTACCGGCCCTCTGACGCCTTCCTTCTGTCCATCCCCCGGCTCGGTCTTACTACTCACCCTGTTCTCTCATGGGCAGCTATTAATATATGATATATGGCATTTGTAACGCGCTTATACACAAGTGTTTCAAGGTGCGACGAGGCGGGGGGGGGGGGGGAACAAGGGGAGACAGACAACGATCCGACTAGGCCAGGTGTCATTCAGATCGCGCAAGTGCAAAGGTAGAGGGGAAGGGAAAGGTGCAAGGGGGAAAGGGAGAGGGGAAAGTGCAGTACAGGGTTAATAGCATACAGGATAAATAACAATGGCCAGATAGTGGCAAGTGCGAGGTAAGTGCAGACAAGTGCTGGGAAGGGGGGCTGTAGGGATACAGACACAGTCCCGCAGTGCAGGGATTGCCAGGGAGGCAGTGCAGGGGAGAGTGGCTGGACCAAGGACCAAGAACGGTGAGTGGCCCAGTTGCAGATTCAGTGCAGTGACGCAGAGAGAAAGAGTTGGAGAAGGAGGCATAGATGGTGAAGACAGAAAGACAGGAAGAAGGAGGCATATATGGTGAAGACAGAAAGAGTGGGAGGTGGCATATATGGTGAAGACAAAGAGCGGGAGAATGAGGCATAAATGGTGAAGACAGACATGAAGAAGAAGGCACAGATGATGAAGATATAAAGACAAGAAGTAGGCATAGATATTGAAGACAGAAAGAGTGGGAGGAGGCATAAATGGTGAAGACGCAAAGACAGGAGCAGGGGGCACAGATGCTGAAGACAGAAATACAGAAAGAAGTAGGCATAGATTTTGAAGACAGAAAGAGTGGGAGGAGGCATATATGGTGAAGAGAGAAAGACATGAAGGAGGCATAGATGTGAACAGAAAGACAGGAAGAAAGAGGCACAGATGATGAAGACAGAAAGAGTGGGAGAAGGAGGCATAGATGTTGTGGACAGAAAGACGGAAGCATAGATAGTGAAGACAGAAAGACAGGAAGAAGGAGGCATAGCTTTTGAAGACAGAAAGAGTGGGAGGAGGCAAATTTATCTGGGCGACCTCCGTCCACCATCGTCTTCTTCCCTGCCTGCACACCACACGGCCGGTTGCTGCTTCATCGATCTGGCTGCACAGTCCCTTTGGCCTTACGTTATATTAGCATCATCTTATTCACTGGACTTCTCTGACCACCACTTGTGTTTATATCGTGCAGCCTCTTCCTCTTGAAGGATTTCAGTCCGGCGAAAGTAAAAGGGGGTGATGGGGTCAGGAGCTCTGCGGCCATCTTACGGGCTGTAGGCCACGCCCCCCCTTTTTGGCGTTCTTTAAGAGGGGAGGCAAACACCTTACTCGACATAGCGAATAAAGACAGTAACCTATAGTTTATCGGGTCAAGGCGAGATTGCTTTCTATATACGAGGATCAATAGTACTTTCCTACACAAGTCCGGTATATACCCTTCCTTAATGAGGTTATTAAATAGTAAAGTAAATATTTCCCCTCAAATCTCCAGCCCACTAAGGAGGACCGTATTCGATAGACCACCCAGGCCTGGGGTCTCCAGATATTTTTAGTTTCTATATAACTTAAAAGTATGCACTCCTTGTCGAATATCACAATGTTATCCCCACAGTAAGCACCATAAAACAAGCCACAACATAACTCCCATTTCTCTGAATATGTTTATTCCTTTTATTTATTGTTTGCTTGTTAGGCGCTTATACAATAAGAATATACTGTTTCAAAGTGACCACAGGGCAAGACGGGAGGAAGGGTAGGAAATACATTAGAACAATGCAGCACAGAATTTCAGAGCAGAGGGAGGAAAAGGGAGGGAGACAAACCTACTATGCCTTGTGAGTATTCAGAACGTGCAAGTGCAGAAGGAAGAGGGAAGAGAGGGCAAGTGCTGGGGAGTCCGAGCAATGGGTGAGTCATGGACGAAGTGCTAGAAATGCAGAGTGCTACACGGCCTGGGCCGCGGGAGGTGTAAATGCAAGTCTCCAGAGGGAAGGGTGTGCAAATGCAAAGTGCTGTGGACAGACAGGAGCTGGGAGGAATTGGTGTTGGAGGTCAAGGCCCTGAAGATACATAAGGAGCAGGAACACTGATTCAGCAACTGTGGGATTAGAAGAGGAGAGAAGGAGGGGAGGAGGCAAAGAGGAAGCTCTTTAGGAGCTTCTGGAATTTGAGAAGATCCTCCTCAAGGCGCAGGGAGAGGCGGAGGCTATTACAAAGAAGGGAGTCCACAGAGGCGAGTGAGCGACTACCTGCCCTTTGTTTAGCAAAACGCTTTACACACAAAGGGCCTCATTACGACCCTGGCGCTAATCGCCCGTCATTACCGCCATGGCGTAATGAGCGTTTACGCCGTGAGTCGATGGCGTAAAGAGCGCCACATTACGACCCATCGCGCACGAGCATTACGCCATGGCGGTAATGCAATTAACGCCATGGCGTAAAATGCCCCTACCGCCATCGTTGAGTGAGCAAGGTGCCCTTCCGCCAGCGTAAGTAGCGGACACCGTAGTTTGCGGCCACCGTAATTAGCGGCGGCCGTAAATTACGTTGGCCGTAAAAGGCCAAACCGGAAATAGCGTCATCGCGCCGGAACGGGAAGCATCCCGTCGGCCATCTTTAAAAACACAATCCATTGCCATCCTACCAAACAACACCAGACCCAACCCTGACACCTGTCCCAACCAAACAACCACCCATCCAACTCCCTGAAAATGCCGAAATGCGTCAAAAAAGCATGTGACCGCCAGCGCCAGGAGCGATTCAGCCGGGAGGAACTCTGCATGCTTGCAGAGACCCTGCAGGACAACGCAGGTGTTGTGTTCTCCCCTGAAATGACCAGGACAGCAATCGGGAAGAAGAAGGCCATCTGGGCCCTGGTGGCTGAGCGCGTCAGCGCGGTGGGGACCGTACCCCGCACCCCACAGCAGTGCCGGAAGCGCTGGGATGACCTGCGCATACGGGTCAGAGCGGTCATCTCAGCAAACCGCAACCTTGCCCAGGGAACCGGTGGAGGGTCGGAATCCCCCCTGAAACTCCAACCGTGGGAGGAGATCTGTGCTACCACCATCGGCATGGAGTCCATCGAAGGTGTTGGAGGGATGGAAAGGGGAGCCCCGACATCAGGCGATGAAGGTAGGTGCCTCTGACAAGACATGCCACAGTCACAGCAGTCCAATCATGTGTAGCACAAGGTTGCCCTAGAGTGTAAATGCAACACATATCAATACTGGCCATAGCCACATGCGAGCACCACCCTGCATACACTGCTGGCACCCGCATACCTGCGTCCACACACCACACTAGAAGGAGACACCCTGCATGGCACTGCCTGTAATCTGCCTCATCCACTGGCCAAAATAATGTCAACCATTGTCATTCCAAAGTCCGTAGACCCATCAATAACGGCCTCCCACCTTTGCTCCACCACAGGCACTGAATCACACCCAGAGGACCAGGACACCCCTGCGCCGAAGAGGGCGAAGTCCAACATCAACGTCCCTGCACCCTCAACCTCAGCTGCAGTGAGGCAGACCCCACGACAAGCAGGTCCCACTGCAGGCATACTGGAGGTCCCACCGGCAAGCACCCCTGTCGGCAGCAGGCCAGCAGCAGCTGCTCCACCTCCACCGACATTGCCTGCCACAGAAGGCAGGGGGTCAGCGGCCAGCAGCAACATCGGGGAGACAGCTGCAACAGCTGCATGTTCTGACTCGGACATGGAGCAGGAGGTCAGAAGCCCCACTGACCAACTACATTCCCCCTGTTTCTCTGACGCCAGCCCCCATGAGGGTGACACACAGGGGCACACTGAGGCAGAGGAGTGGCCTTCCACCCCATGCCCTGTCCACACTCCACAGGAGGGGAGCAGCCCCTCCATCACTCCACCTGCACTGGCCATGGGCCAGCACGGCCAGCACTCCCTAGAGGAGATCACTCAACGGCAGCATCAGCTGTCGGCAAAGCTGGATGAGCATGCCGCAGAATGTGTGGGGGCTGGGCCCAGCATTGAACAGGCCACGGAGACCCTAAGGGCCGAAGTGGCGCAGAGCACTGCCACCCTGAGAGATGCCATGCAGGCCATGTCAAGGGACATCTGTGCCGAACTTGCGGGCTTGCGTCGTGCGGTCACTGACCTCAACCACACACTACAGGAGCAGCATGCACAGGGGCAGCCAGGGACATCCTCCACTGCCAGTTCTGTGCAGAGCAGCCCCGTGCGACGGTCCGGACGCAACCTGCGCTCCACAGCCAGGGGTGCCCCGGGGGCCGGGAGAGGGGCCTTGTGAGGGACTGTGGACACTGTCACAGGCATCTGTGGACACCTACATGGGGTGTGTTGGGGTGTGCAGGGGGGAGGTGGGAGGGGGTGTGTTGGGGTGTGCAGGGGGGAGGGGGTGTGTTGGGGTGTGCAGGGGGGAGGGGGGAGGGGGTGTGTTGGGGTGTGCAGGGGGGAGGTGGGAGGGGGTGTGTTGGGGTGTGCAGGGGGGAGGTGGGAGGGGGTGTGTTGGGGTGTGCAGGGGGGAGGTGGGAGGGGGAGTGACACGACAGTTTGTTTTACCAATACACTTTTTTCTTTCCTAAAAAGAAATGTGTGGACATTTTCATTGCGTATGTGTGCTTTATTGGTGTACAGTCCACAGTGTCCATGTACCAGAGTGCCACAAGTGCAGTCTCCATGCGATGAACACCAGCCGTGTGTGCTAGAAGCAGTGGTCGATGATACTTTGGCGCATGGCACGCCCCTCCTGTGCATCGCCTCCTCCATGTGGTGGCGCCCCATCTGCACCCTCCTCATCCTCATCGACAGGTGGTTGCAGTTCTGCGTCAGGGGGCAGGGGCACATTCCGTCTGACGCACATGTTGTGCAGCATGACACATGCCATGACGATCTTTGCCACCTTCTCATGGCCATACAGGAGTGCCCCACCAGACCTGCTGAGGCTTCGGGACCGTGCCTTCAGGAGGCCGAATGTCTGCTCTATGGCCACACGAGTACGTGTATGTGCATGTTTGGAGTCCTCCTCGTGCTGGTTCTGCGGGTTCCGGACTGGTGTGAGGGGCCACCTCTTCAGGGGATAGGCTGCATCACCTGTATGTAGGCGAGAATGATTGTGTCAGTCATGTTGTCTGATCAGGAACATGGTGTTCAACCCTGGCTGCCATCGTACTGTTACCTTGGCTAACTTCTACATGCACTAATTGATTCACACAATGCAACCAGTATATGCTCATTGCTGCCATGGCCTGTTTTGCATGCCATCACCCTATGCATGCAGTGGGGTTGTGTGCATTGTGGGTGCCCTTCCTCTGTCTCCGTTCTCTGTGTTACTCACAGCCAGGTGGAGTATGCATCATCCCCCCCCCCCTTTCTGCCAGGTGGAGTATGCATCATCCCCCCCCCCCCTTTCTGCCAGGTGGAGTATGCATTGGTAAGTCATTCCCATGCCCACTTCCATGACATTGCACTCACCGAGTAGCCAGGATCTTGGGCCTGCATGTCGCTCCATGTAGCGTGGTATTGTGGAGTTCCTCAGGACCATAGAATCATGGGTTGATCCGGGGATTCTGGCACAACAATGTGTGATGATCATGTTGGAGTCACTGACCATTTGCACGTTGATTGAGTGGAACTGTTTCCGGTTGCGGTACGGTACCTCCATGGCACGTGGAACCACCAATTCCACATGGGTGCAGTCGATGGCACCAATGCATCCTGGTATGCCGGCTAGTGCATGGAAACCCACTTTGGTGTTTGCTATCTCCTGGGCAGTCCGTGGTAATGAGATGTGGTCGTCTGTGTGCTTGAGGAGGGCATCGAGCGCTTGGATGAGTGTTCGTGAGAATAATGGTTGTGAAATGCCATGCAGGTGCCCCACTGTGTGCTGGTAGGTGCCTGTGGCCAGGAAGTGGAGTACAGCCACTACCTTCAGTAGGGGGGGGGATGGCGGTTGGACTTGCTATCATGCTGACGATGTCGTCGTGCGTCATGTCTACGATGGCAGTGATGGTGTCCCGGTCCAAACGGTACAGGGTGTGGATCTGCTCAGCAGTGAGGTTGTTTGGATTGGCTCTGATGCGTGGGATTGGGGGCTGCCTGCGTGGTGGCACTGGCTGTGCTGGTGGGGCTTGCTGGGCCTGCCTTGCCCTCCTTCTCCTCCTGCGTCTCCTCTGTGCTGCCTGTTGTTGTTGTTGCTGTTGTAGTAGCACATGCATTGCTACCAGGTCCTCCAGCCCCAACATTGCTAGTCGTATTGGCATCATTGTGGAGTGTGACTGGGTGTGGTTAGGGGTGGGGTGTGCTCTTTTTGTACTCCCCTGAGTCTGTATTGCCTTCACCTGTGCTGTTTCTGTGCACCTGTGGCAGCTGCATACACTTGACATGGCCCTTTACGGTTGGTTCGCGATGGCGTTATTTGCACCATGGCGGTAAGGTACTTAGCGGCCTCGGTGATGGCGCTAGGTGCATGTCCGCTTGGGTCGGCATTCGCGTACCTTTCCGCCATGGCGCTAAGTACGGTGTGGGCGGTCGCGTGCGCGCACCCTTGGCGCAGTTAGCGGCAGCGTTAACTACGATGCCGCTATTGGCATCGTAGTTTACGGTCACGAGTCATGATCGGACCTGGCGGAAAACGATGGCGGTAACCAGTTACCGCCATCGTTTTTCACTTAGCGCCAGGGTCGTAATGAGGCCCAAAGAGTTGGTGCCAGTGGAGCGAAGCGGTCTAGAGGGAGAGGATTTCATGAGAAAGTTGAAGATAGTGTGGTCCTCGGGACAGCCTTGTGGATGATGCAGAGGGGTTTTAATTTAATCTGTGCAGCAAACGGGAGCCAGTTAAGACTTTTTAGTGCAGGACAGATGCAGTCCTTGGGCTTAAGTCCAAGGATACGTCTTGCTGCCCCTATTCTGGATAAGCTAAAGGGGTTGCAGAGTGGAAGAATGACTCCATCTTTATTCAATAATGTGTTTAGTGACCAAAGACTATTCATTGCCTTTGATCATGTTTAATGTATGCCAAAATGTTTTTGATTCGCTGTTCCTCAAAATCTAAACATAGCTTGCCACTGAACATTTTGCAATAAAATCTGGATCACTTAACTCAATAATACATATTCATTTGTTTTCTAATGTGCATCTTCCTCCCGATCATAATTGTTTTTAATATAACTTAAATTTTGCCTCAAAGCCCTCATTGTATCCTGATTTTCTTTACAATAGTACCAATTTTGTTTCTTAGGAGGTATAGCAACAGATGATAAAGTTAGGATCCATGGAACTATTCGTTTCGGCAAGGCATCTTTATAATGCAGCAAAAAGAATGATGTTTCTCAGTCACTCGTTTACTTATTGTTTTCAAACTATTTTCAGTCCATCTAATCACGTTCATCCCTCTATTCACCTCAACATCTCTGATTCTTGTTTGACAGAGTAGGCCAATCAATTTTTAAACTGGCAGTCACCAGTGCATGGTTGCTAAATTCACTTAACTATGATTTAGGCCACTTCCATATTGCCAAACACAATCGATAGAAGCCTTTTTATTACCACAGGGCCCAAGTATACAACCCGCCACGTCTCCCTTATGTAGATGATTCATCATGATCAAGTACCAATCCTCCATACTACTAAGCCATAACCCTCCTTGTTTGTTTTCGGTTTTCTATAGCATAACACTTTTAGCCAGCAAAGTTTTGCTGGGACTCATTTCATATTTATCCAAACAATGGGTATTTAAATCACCACCTACAATGCTCAAGTATTTCCCATTAGGATCATTCCAATTCAACAGTAACTCATAAATGCATGTTTGAATGTTTCAGTTTATAATAGACACTGCGGGTCATACACATTTGCTAGAAGCAATTTCTTGCACCCAACATCCGGATAACTAACCTCTACAGACAATATATTAATTCTCAATTGTTTTCATTTCAGTGGCAGAGACCAATTAATAATCCACTTACTGGTTTATAGATTTTTGGGGGAACTGAGAATTTAGAATTGAGCTTCCTAAAATGTTGGGCTTACTTGAATGCACTCATTTAATTATCCAGAGAGCACACCTAATTCCAAATCAGGAAACACTGGCTATACATTTCCCCGCTGCTAGATGATTTAAAGTCAAAGATAAATAAGATTTCATATGGTGAAAAATGATCCATAAAGCGCAAGGCTCATTTGACGGTGAGGAACTCAAATATTATGAGGGTTTTGAAAGTCCTAAAGGGGTGATCCAATTTGGAAAGCTGTCCCCAACTCTAGTCCTGAGAGGATGAAGAAGATCAGCAGCAAGGTTAGTCGTTGATAGAGGCATTTATTTTAAGACATTTCAACAGAATCTTATGTGGTACACATAATGTCAATTGCATTTTGAACCATGCAGACAATACAGTTGTACTTTAATAAGTTATTAAGTATTATTGAACAACCATTCAAAGGTACCAATGCATTTTTTATTAATTTGTGTAACACTGACAAAACTTGCATATGTTCTGAGAAATATGAGAAAATATTTATATTGTTGGATTGAGGTTTTATTACTGTATCTTTTCTAATGTCCTTTTATAGATGTTATGTAAACGTGCATTCCTGTAAAAGGTAATTGGTACTGGATATATCTTTGTTTTTCTTGTCAAAAAGTATCCTGAGAAAGTCCTATGTAGAGCTAAACAACTCAGATTAGGACTTTACACATCACAGAAAAAAGATTTCCTTTTGCCTCCCAAGCCTGTGGGTTTTGTGAGAAACCAGAGGGTGTCTCACGTGCTGATCCCTGGGGATTTGTCATCCAGGTGGCCAGGATACGGCCATCACTGTTGGATCCAGTTCCTGGGGGTGGACCAGTGCGGGAGGATCACCTGGATGAGGGGGGCTTCGGGAAGTAGGGTAGTGGCACCCGGTGGTGAGACACGGTATCACCTTTCCTTTCAAACCTCTTCCCCATCCTAATGTGCAAGATTAACTGACTTTCTAATTCCCCCCAACCCCCTTTTCATGTAAACACAGATGAGGAAGAGAGGGATTGGGAGAATAAAGATTACTGACAGAAAATCAGTCAGACACAGAAAACAGACTCCTTCCTTTTGACAGCAGACTGTCCCAGTAATGAGGCCAGGCAAAGTCAGACTGCCCTTTACAACTATGCAAACCTGAGCCTACTTACCACTCCCAGGAAGTATAAAATGTGGAAAACAAACCCACTTTTTGAGCAAGTCAGGGATGCTGGAAGGTGCCGGGAAGCAGGAGAAAGACCAAGCAAGCTGCAGAGACCCTGGGAGACCTGCAGGAGGAGAAAACCTCCCAAACACTGGCCATGTTACTTGAGAGGAGACTGCAGTCTGGAGAGGGAACTATACCTCCAGAAGGCAAGACCAGGGGCAGCTGGGGTCGCTTGGTGGTACCTACAGCAGAACAGGGGCAGGCTGAGAGACCCGGACCTCAGTTCAAAATCCCCTTTTAGCACCTGCAGCTCCCAAAGCCAAGTAATGCTGTTTTGGGGAGCTGTGAAGTGGGGGCGAAATCCTTACAGTGCATTCTAGGACTGGGAGTCCAAAGACAATTATTTCGAGAATTGTGACTTTTGAGAGGAGGCTCGAGCCCGGTTGAGGGTAGTTTTCGGTGTGAACTGTGCTGCAGGAGAGAAGGCTAGAGTCTGATACTTCATTGTGAACTTAAAGAACTTTTGCCAAGCGAGGCAAAGCACACGAAGGAGCCGGTCTCCCTAAGCAGCAGCTGAACCCCAAGACGAGACAAAGGAGCAGAGATTGGGTGCAAGGAGGGAGAAGCCGTTGACCCCTGCGACAGAAAATAATGAAACTCGTGAAAACTGGAAAATAGCGAGCAACCAGCACAGCTGGGAGAATGAGAGACGCTGCCCAGTGTGTTTAAAGTATTCAGGGCCCTCCTGCCCGACTGAGTGACAGAGGGAGGAGCTACAGCTGCCGGAGAACTGTCCTTGGCTCCAGGGACGAAAGGGCCTAGTAAATCCCCCTTACAGCTGTGAGCGAAGGAAGGGAAGAGATACCCATCTGGAATAAAAGGTGGTTGTGAGTGGCAACAGTGTTGCAAGAAGAAATGAGAATTAGCTTGTTCAGGAAAAGACATGAACGAAGGCCAGATGGCGAGAGTGGTGAAACAAAGAAACCCTTTTGAACTGTGTGAAGAGTGACATAACCGCAGAGTGGTCCGGCATGCATGAAAGCCCAATTGAAGTCTTTGACAAGATTATCTCCAATGTAAAAATAAAAGTGGAAGGAAGGATATCGAAGTGGTCCTGCGAGGGTCTGAGACAAAGTCCCTGGCACATTTGAAAGTCTTCAATGAAATAAAGAAAGGAACTTTGATAAAGTGACGATTTGGCTTGCACCCGATGGAGGGGAGCCTACAGTGCTGAGAGAGAAGGGGGTCCAAACCCGACAGAGGGAGACCCAGGATGGATGTCCCACCAAATAGTTGAAAGCAAATAAAGGAATGTTATGGAATAGAAACTGTTTACGCGAAACAAGACTTTCTACGGCAAAGGCACCTTTTTGCCAGATTCCACAGTAGACTCTGCCTTGACAAGGTCCAGCCTTCCTGACAAGACTGTTTCGGTGTGCACAGAGCAGTCAAACTGTACTGTGCTTAAGTCCCGAGCCTTGTCCTGTGCTAAAAACGCGGGGAAGGGAGGCTAACGAGCTAAACATCTTGACATTTTGTGAAGACTTGTTTCTTTTTCATGAACTACACCAAACACTATTTGCTATTTAGAAGTAGGGTGTGGCAATAGGATTTTTAGTATAAGCCATCTTTCTTTGACACAACACCACAAGGAAAGCATTTTCTATATTTTGATGGTCGAAGCTTGCTCCCATCTTAAATTTAGTTTTAGATTAGGCATTTTCCCCACCCTTACAAAAATTCAATAAACACCCTTGAATTGTGATCACTATTTTCTGTCTTACTGTTGCCACCATGGTTTTCTTACCGTATCCAACCCCGCCCCCAGTTTACTTCGTCCAGAAAAGATCTTCTTCAATTAGCTCTTCTACGTTCACTTTGTCAGACATTTACTTATTCATGCCTTTACTTCTTCTTGCTTTCACTTCACCTGTATTTTCACATTGTTAGGGCGGTAATGGCTATATTTAGCTGTACAATTAGTGTTGGGGTTAGAGGGAAGTATATTGATTAGAAAAGAAGAGGGTGGTGCTGGGTGTCTCCCCCTGTAATGACAAAGTTAATGTTACAAGGAGAAAAAGGCAGTAATACTAAGGTATGAAGAGCTAAAGTGACAAAGCCAATGTATGGTGAAGTGAATGCAGAAGTAGTAAAGACATACATCTGGTTGTGAGATGAAGTGCTCTGAGTTGTGCAACAGCAAATTATTCTGGTTATTGTCTGAAGCCAGACGAGAAAACCAGAGAGAATCTATTATTCATTTCATGCTTCTAGAAATGATTCAAAAGTATATTTTCTTTTTATGTGTGTTGTCTCAATCCAATACAGGTTTAAAGTGACTAGCTTAAGTGCATTTGGTTAATTAACCTTTCAAACTGCATATAAAAATCAATCATAGAAAAATCATGTAAAATACATATAAAATTTAAATTCCGGGCTATTACTTATATAAAATACAGAATTTTAAAATTTAAAACAGCATTATAAAACATTTCAGTCCAATCTAGTTTTCACAATATTTTAAATATGGTGCGCTCCTGAGGTAACACACACACACAGCCCCATACAGTAGACTCCAGAATTGGTCATATTCTACATTTCTGAACTTGGCATATCCTTTATCGTAAAGGGCATTGTAGCCTAACGCATTGGGTTAAAATATGTCGTGCAGTCTCAACCACTTCTCTGCATATCCTGAACAGTCTCGTCTCTCTAGGCATTCCTTCCCAGGCTCCCGTATATCCCAAGACCGGCAGGATGTCAAACCTTAGGAAGAGAATAAAGTGAATCAACCCAGGAGAACGCAGCTCAGTGCGGTAGATGCAAGGTGTATCCCAAACAGACCTTGATGGGAGTATTGCACATATATTGGTCGTAAAGCCAATTGGTCAAGGGACAAAGCGTGGTCTCGATACAGTGTTTTCTCTTTGATTTTGGCAAGATGGAATTCGTCTCCGACTTATGTACTTCACTCGCACCAATATCCAAAAAATGTCTCAAGTAACTAGCTCTCCTTAAATAAAATCCTCCATTATTCCTTTTCATTCATGAATAAATGAACATGGGACCTGCCATATAACACGTATGGAAATGCAGGGACTTTATACACAGTGTCATCCCTGCTCTGTACACACCCATACAATAAATAGTTGCACACAAAAGGCAACGTTATAAGTAAAAATGGTGGGGGTCCCTACAGCTATGATGCAAGGCTGGGGGAGCGGAGGGGGATAGCAATAATAGTGGATGGGGAAAGACTAGTATAAATAGTTTGCGCAAAACAGGCGACAGAGAAATGAAGGGACTGAAAGCAGAGGTGATGCTTTTTAGAGCAGCTAAAAAGAAGGCAGTAAGAAAAAGGAATAAAAACCAATAGAGAGACCAGGCAGAATTGGGACACCCAACAGTTTTGGCTTTTGTCTAAAGTCTATAAGGGCATTTCCCAGAAATTCACCATTTGCAAGCCATTGGCATTGTGTGTCCTAGGCCCTATACCTTTAAAAAAAATGCTGTCAAATTCAAAAGATACTCGCTGCATTGACTGAGTTTGCCATCCAATGTCCAGAATTTATGAGAGAAACCGATTTAAAAAGGGGGGAGGGGTGGAATAGCCTTCCTTTCTTGGTTACAATATGTGGGGACAGAAGCAGATGGAACGTGCAAGGTTACAAAACCCTTTGATGGGTAAACCAATCAGGAAAGGGCGCTTTAAAGAGAGATCGCAAACGTGTAAGACATGCTGTTATGGCAGGAGTAGTGATAAATAAACATAATTAAACAAATGGTTTTTAAAATAGTCCTAAATTGCTGAAGTATCATACCACAACAACAGCAGAAGTTATAATTAACCCAAATGTTGATACTTACATGAACAGCCTCAAGAAGATGGACCGCAGTGTTGGCCCTGGTAGATGTTCTCTGAATCTACACCACCAGCACACTAAACTACTTCACGTGCAAACATTAATGCTAGTAAAATTGAAAACCTCTAGCAATGTATAACAAAAATAAAATCACTTACCAGTGGCATGAATGCCAGTTCTCTACATGCACAGGGCACAGCGTTTCTTACTCGCTCAGAGTGAATTATCACTCGCCAATGGCTATTGACGAAAGCACATTCGGAGGACTGCTTTGAAGAACCCAAATGTCACTAACCATTCTTTAATATGATAGCTAAAGAATTGCTTTTTAAATTACAGCACGCTGTTCATTTTAAGTTTTAAGAAAAGTCAGACAAATCATTTATTAAACATGATCAGAAGTAAAACATTTTGCTCTTCAGAAATTATTGATTTGCTCATACGTTCATGTGGATTCATAGCAATGACACTTTACTGCGGTGGTCACCTACACAAATTTTGTAGTACCGCCAAAAGCAAAGAATGTGGTTCAAAAAAAGATCACTCGCCTCGAACCTCCCCTCCCCGAGGCATGGGAGACAGTCTTTAGCACGGCCATGGACATTGTAGGGGAGGACACATAGCTAAACAGCACAGAGGGCTGAGTGTCCGGCCTCGCATGCCATGTCCCTCCCATCTCTTCACTTACTATATCAATAATTATGGCTTATGGATATCAACACTTCAGAGCCACTTGACTGCCAAAACTAAAAAGGGAGAAATCATTACAAAAAGTAACAAATTGGGAAAGAAATAGCATAAAATAAATAAAAAGGAGAGGGTAGAAAATAAGGAAAAACAGTCAGCTAAAAAGAAAAAGTCAAATGAAAAGTGAGAGTGAAAGGAAAAAGATTAAAAGAGGAGTAAAAAACTAAGCAAATGTAGGTGGTAGATGATGGGCCAAGGAAGCAAACAAGGAAGCAAAATAGAAAGAATGCACTAACAGTGAAGAAATAGGAAAGGGAAAGTTGGAAAAAGGAGCAGGGGAGGGTACACCTGGGGAGAAGGGAGGGTACAGTACGGAATGGGGGATGGATATTTTTCACGGCAAGTAAATAGTGATGAAAGTGTGGCCTGGGGCAAATAGGAGGTGGGGAGATGGGCGAGAGGGGAAATTCAGTAAAATAATTTAAAGCATATGGTGGGAACTGTTAGGCAGAATTGCATGCAGTACCCTCTGGTACCACCACATACAATTAGGACTACAGGTGTAAGCAAAACCAAGCTTTGGTATAAGTCTGTACTAAACAGTTTTTGGTAGCAAGCTGAGCAGCCAGGCTCATCTCAAGAGGGAATGTGAGCAGTACAAGGATGTTACACAGAGGTCTTACAATAACAGTGGTTCAAGTAGACACTTACACTCAAGGTTTCTTGGTAAAACACTTATTAACTATTTATTACACAATCATTTAGAAAACATTCACTAGAAGGAGGCAACTTAATATTATACACAAACACACTTCAGTACTGAACCAATATGTTTGAGTAAATTAGGCTCCCTGAAATAGGAGCAAAATGGCATTTCAGTTACTTTAAATGGGAGTAAAAGGACAGGCCACCACCAGGGGGTGCACAGGTAATGGCTGCCTAAGCGCTGTGCTCCCACCGAGGCTGGGCCATTCAAGGGGATTGAGCCCCGCCCGGACTCCCAGGTGGATTCACTCAGCTGATTCAGGCCGGTGACCCCCCCGTGACACCCCTGCCCGAAAGAGCTGAGCCAGAGAACGGGCCGTGACGAAGGAGCAGCTGAGAGAGAGCATTTGCCTCGACAACCAGGAAGGAGGAGTGACCCGCCGAAGCGAGGAAGTCTGCCGGCGAACCCGGCCCCCTTTAGGCCGCGGCGCTCGGGAAGGAGATGCGGCCCCGCCGAAGCGAGGAAGCCTGCCGGCTAGTCTGGCCCCCAGCAGGCCTCGGCGCCCAGGAAGGAGAAGCCCGGCCCCCAACATCCATCCGCCCCCCCCAGCCGCGGGGGGGGGCGGCGAGCACACGATCCCGGGACATTGGCCCCCGACACGGGACTTGGGCTTTCACCGCCCCCTCCTCTCCCACAGGGTTGGAGCATTCCCCCGGCGAGGCGGGCCCAGTAGGAGGAGAAGACAAGCAGCCCCGGTCCCGGCATCCGGGGCTTGGAAGCCGCGGCATTGGGCCCAGACGCCCCCTGGAGCCAGTCACAGCGAGGGGAAGGCGCGCCTGGAAGCAGCGGCCCCCGCGGCTCACCACGCTGTGCCCGCCACCCCCCCGCAGCCGCAGCCCCCCCACTGCAACGGGTCCACCCCAAGCAACATTGGCCCACTGAGGCCCCCCACAGTGCTCCCGAGCCCGAAGCATATCAGCCATTGAGGCGGGATCGCGTCTCCCCCTCTCTCGAGGGGTCTCGAGATCCTTGCGGCCTGCATCTTCATCGAGGCCCAGCAAAGGGACAGCATTCACCCGCACTAGACTCAAACAGGTGGTGGCCCCTGGGTCTATCCCCAGGGTGTGTGCCCGCCTGCCATCTCCCAGGAGGAGAAAAGAGCCATCAGACGGAGGCTGGAGAACGGCGCAGGCGGTACCCCCGCCCCTACGCCAAGATCGAGGAGAGTCCCAGGTGTGAGGCCTCCATCCGCTGGTGGTGGAGCGTGTGCCTGCCTGGAAGCTGCCCCCCCCTGCAGAGGGGCGACTAACCCCCCACGGGCTCCCCCGAGATACCTCAATCTGGCCACTACAGGGAGGGGCCTCTGGGAGACCCCCCAAAGCCCCCAGTCAGCAGCGGACCCCGCAGTGGGCACAACAAAAGACTGCATGAACTGGCTAGGACCCTGCAGGCATTCCGCTACAAGGAGACAGAGTACTAACAGCGGCCCCACCGGCACTGGTGTCATGGCTCACCCAGAGGCCTCGACGCAGTCTACGACAGCGATGGAAAGGGGCTTTGCCTCTATCCTACAGGAAATTAGGGAAATGCGGTCAGACATCGCTCACAAGTTTAAAAACATGGACCAAAGGGTGGCCAAGGTTGAGGACAGGTTTCTACAAGTGGAAACCAACCAATCGACATCAGCAGCCCAGGAGGTCCAAATAGACATGATGCTGACGGCCTTGGAAAAGAGGGACGAGGAAAGAGCCAGGCAGATGGATGACTATGAAAACAGGGAAAGGAGGAATAACCTCAGATTTTTCGTGGTACCTGAAATGGAGGGAGAAACGGAGAGAGACTTAACCCGAGTGGTGAGAGACATCATTACCCTCCTGTTTGCAGAGGAGATGACCGCAGAACTTACGTTCGACTGGATGCACAGGGCAGGAGGCAAGGCGGGGAACCCCCCCCCCCCGGTCAGTCCTTGCCCGGTTCTACTACTACACGGAAAAGACTAAGGTCCTGGAGGAAGGAAGGAAGGCAGGTGTGATCACCTACAACAACGCCCAGATCACCATTTTCCAAGACCTCTCCGCCTACACCTTGGCCAAGCGCAGAATGTGCCGCCCCCTAACGCAGCTACTCAAGGAGAGGGGGGTGCGCTACAGGTGGGGGTACCCTTTCTCCCTGGCCTTTGAATACATGGGCCAACGGACAATGCTGGTCACCGAAGAGGATATAAGGGGAGCCATCCAGGATTATGTGGTGGAACCTACACCCCACAGGCCCAGAGGCGATAGGTAGGGGAGGCCCAGGCCAGTCGGGTGCCAGGAGAAGGAAAACCAGTTCGCGGAAATATAAAAAATTGAACACTCCGCCGCCCGCATTGGAAGGAGAGCACATTGACTCAGAGTGCTGACGGCGGGGGCGTCCCGAGCAGCAGCGGGGCAGGAATGGAAATTTGTGAGGTTTCAACGAAGGCAGAGTCCCTCTGAACAGCAAGTATAATGGGGGAAACCGATGGGATGAAGCGGGGGGGGGGGCTCAAGGAGACGAACATTGTACTATGTGCCTGGCCGAAGGGGGCAGGCTGGTGGTCCGGCCAAATGCCAGCAATGGCGGAACTAACTGGCTGGACGCCAGGAAGAGGGGAGGGGGGGGTCGTCACAAGTGGGTTGGGGTTGTTCTTTTAGGGAGAGGGGTTGGGGGGCAATTGGGGGCCAGTTCTAGGGCCCCTCGGGAGGGAGGAGGGGGGAATCCAAGAAATCAAGAAGCGAGACAAAGGGAGCGAGAAGGGAGCTACGATGTGATGAGGTTGACCAAGTGGCAGAGACACCTAGACTATGGCTGATAGTCTGCCGGCCCTGGGGGTGGGCACCCTGAATGTGCGGGGTCTGAACACCCCCACCAAGAGATCTCTAGTTTGTAGAGAATTCAGTAGGGCAAAACTGGACCTGCTTTTCTTGAGACACACTGGGCACGGGGGAAGGAACCCAAAATGAGGGGGGGGGAATTGGAGAGATGCTCTGTGCATCACACAGGACTAAGAAAAGGGGAGTGGCTATCTTACTAGCGAGGGACGTAGGCTTCAAAAAGGAGGCCACACTGAAGGACCCCGAGGGCCGCCATTTACTGGTAAGGGGTTCTCTACAGGGCACCCCCCTAACTCTCGCGGTAGTGTACGGCCCGAGCGAGGGTCAAGCTCAGTTCTGGGAAGAAGTAAGGGACAGGCTTAAACTTTTCGTGCACGGCACGGTGGTGGTTGGGGGGAGACTTCAACATGGTTCTGAATCCGTCCTCGGATAGAAAGCGTGTTGGTCCTCCAAACATTAGGCCCGCGGATGAAACCATGGCGCGTAACTTCCAGAAGGTTAACTCTGAGCTGGGCCTGGTGGACACACTCCCGACCCCTAGGACGGATGTCCCCTCATTTACATATTATCCTGCCATACACACCTCGTACTCTTGAATTCATTATATCCTGGTGGACGAGATCCTCCGCCCATACATCTCTGGCCACAGGGTTGACCCGGTCCCGTGGTCGGATCACGACATGGTCTGTGTCACTATAGCAGAGGGTTGGCGCAAGGATCGCAGAGGACGCTGAAAATGCAACGATGCTCTACTAAAAGACGAGGTCCTTGCTCAAGAAGTACTAGTTGCCATAACAGAGTTCTTTGAGCCGAATGATAACGGGGAGGTTGAAACACACACATTGTGGGACTCCTTCAAGGCAACCCTGCGAGAAGTTCTCATTAAAATAGGAGCCCAGAAAAAAAGGGAGAGGGAGGCCTTGGAAAAGACCCTGAGAGAAAAAATAGCCCAACTCCAGCCGGGTGGCCCTCCAGATCAGCCTCTTGAGCGCGACCGGGTGGCCGCCCTGGAGAACTACAGGCTCCAACCGAAGGACCTCCTTCTACACAAAACAGAGAGAAGCCTCCAGATGGTCAAGCAAAAATATTATGACAAAGGGGACAAGGCAGACAGGATCCTAGCCTGGAAGCTGAGTGAGGTCCAACGAAGTAGAATGGTGAAGGCAGTGAAGAACGCCCAGGGGTCATTGGGTTACGACGCTCCCCACATAGGAGAGGCCTTCCGCCAATACTATGAAAAATTGTACACGTCAGAATATGACGAGGGCGATGCTCAGATAGAGGACTTCCTGGGCTCCATCCAAGTCCCAGCCTTAACGAGAGGTGTCGGAGGGGTTGGAAGGCCCGGTCACCGAGGAGGAGTTAGATAAGGTAATTAGCGGGATGAAGGTGGGAACCTCTCTGGGTGAGGACGGTTTCATAGTGTATTTCTACAAAAGGTTCCGCTCCGCCATAGCCCCGCACTTGGCGAGGGTTTTCAATTCCGTACTGGAGGGGGGGGGGCAATCTCCCCGAATCCATGATGGGAGCCATAATAGCAGTGCTGCCCAACGAGGGTAAGGACCCCGCAGAGTGCTCTTCCTACCGCCCAATATCACTGTTAAACACAGACGTGAAGATCTTGGCCAAGGTGGTGGGGAAGCGGATGGAAGGGATAATGCCGAAACAGGTCCATGGGGATCAGGTGGGTTTCATAAGAGGGAGGCAGGGGTCGGACAACATCCGCAAAACGATAGACCCGTTTCATTACGCCCAGGAGTCGGACCTGGACGCAGGTGTCCTCTCCCTAGACTCAGAGAAAGCCTTCGATAGGGTAGAATGGAGATATATGGAACTTCTCCTCCAAAGAATGGGCTTCGGGTCTCATATCAGGAGCTGGGTATCTGCACTCTATAGAGCCCCCACAGCAAGGGTCCAAAGTGAATGGGAGGTTGTCTGAGTCCTTCCCTCTCTCGCGAGGGACAAGGCAGGGTTGCCCACTCTCCCCTTTGATATACGTACTCACGATGGAACCACTAGCCATAGCGATCAGAGCACACCCGAGCATCAGAGGGATTAGTAGAGGTGAGCTAGAATTCAAGCTATCCCTGTTTGCGGACGACATCTTAGGTTATATGGTGAATCCTGCCTCCTCGCCCCCCCCTTCTTGTCCTTGATGGCTACGTTTGGGCGCTTCTCGGGGCTGAAAATTAACACAACAAAATCAGTACTGCTCACAATGAAAGTACGAGACCCTGAGTTAGACCCTCTGTATAGGTTTAAAGGGATTGCAGTGGGGAAGGTCTCCATACGATACCTGGGCGTCCTGCTTACCAGGGACCGGTCTAAACTCGCTACCACCAATTATGACCCCATAATGGCAGGGATCACATCGGACCTGAGGAGATGGGGCAAGATGATCCTGTCTTGGTATGGCCGGATGACAGCGGTTAAGATGAATGTCCTGCCAAGCCTTCTGTACCTATTCACTGCGCTCCTCACCAACGTACCAGAGCAGACCTTTAGGGATCTGCAGAACGCAGTTCGAGAATTCATATGGCAAGGGAAAACCCCGAGGACTGGGAGGGCGATCCTGACTCTGCGAAGGGAGGAGGGAGGGTTTGAGCTACCGGATTTTCTTCTTTACTTCCGCACTGCAAAGCTGAGAGTCCTCCTGGAACATATGAAAGAAGGGATGGACACCCACCCTCTGAAGGTTCAGGACCACCTGTGGGCCCCGCGCAAGTCTATCCTGGGAAAGCTGAGAACCCATCCGACCCTGGGAGTTCTTTGGGAAATTTGGAAAGAGCGCCCACAGACTGTTTATCTTACTTCATGGCCGTCCCCGATGTCCTCCCTCTGGGGCCTTCCCCTCAATCTGGGTAATGGGGGGTTCGGGAGCTCCCAGACCTGGTCAGACATGGGAATGGAATGGGCGGGGCAGATGTTCAGAGAGGGAGAGTTTCTAGCATACGAGGATCTGAGGGATACACTCAGACAAGGGTCTCTTACCATCTTCGAATACCTCCGTCTCAAGGGCATACTTTGTGACCAATCATGGGGCCAAATTCTGAGGAGGCAGCTGACCCCCTTCGAAAAGTTCCTGGACACGGCGACCTCGAGAAAGTGCGCTGTATCAAGTATGTACAAAATTCGGAACACCATCAACCTCCCTGGGTGGAGGAGTTTCCGTTCATTCTGGAATGACCTGACAGGGGAGGTTATCTCAGAGGATGCTTGGTCAAGGATTTTTAGAATTGTATTCCATGGGAACTTATTTACCTCAGACATGGAGCATCAGATTTTGCAGGGGCGGCACAGGGATCCAGTGAAACTGTCAAAATGTTCTCAGGTGTCACTGAGATGTCCGAGGGGATGTGGCCAGGTGTGCAACAGGAAACACATGTGGTGGCATTGCCCTAAAGTCCAAGACCTCAGGGGGGGGGGGGGTGCATGACTGGATAGCAGAAGTATCAGATGAACCTCTCCCTCTAGACCCTCTGACGATGCTGCTGGGCCTCCCCCCGGAGGATATGGAAATATATAGATACCCAAGGATGACGGAAACAATGTTGAGTGGCCCTGGCACAGAAGTGGAAGAGCCCGGAGACCCCCTCCAAGGATGACTGGTTGAAAAAGGTAAAGAAAATGTTCTTGATGGACAAACTCACTGCAATGGTTAACAATGATTCGGGTTCATTCCTAGCAAACTGGCATGGAGTACAGCAGACCTGGGGATGGGACGTCCACTAACACCAGGAGGACGCCCTCGACCGGGGGTGAGGGGTAGGGGGGGGGGGTCGTTGATGTGCTGTAAACAAACCGAGTGCTCACGGCCCGGGGGACGGCGACTTTAATTCAGCCGGCAAAAATGGTCACCAACTGCATCATCTCCTAAGTACAGGATATGAAGAGAACATTTAACGTCTCCCAAGATCAAAGTTTTTGTTTGAATGTGGGGATTGGGGGGAGGGTCAGAGTTGGGGAGGGGGGGGATGGCGGGTGGGGGGGGCAGGGGTTGAACGGGCCAGTCGATTGCACACATTGTAATTCTGTATTGCCCGGTTTGTTACAATAAGAAAATGCTAATAAAACCAGTTAAAAAAAAGAAAATGGGAGTAAAAGGCACAAGTTCATAGAATAGATCACAAATACTTTCTTAGGCAGTGCAAATCGTTTCAGTTGTTTGTTCACTAGAGGACTAGATTCAGTTCAATAGGCCTAGGCCAAAGTGAATGGACTAGTGTCTTGGATAGGAAAGAGCAGTTCTTGTAGTAAACGGTAAAGTCTTTGCCAAAGTTCTCAGAAGTAGTTTGTATGAAAAAGAATCATATGTTCGGTCAAAAGCTGATTAGTCCTGCAAGTTGGGAAAGTTCCACAAACTTTCAGTGCGAGAGATAGATAAGTTCTCTCAATCGGGTTGGCACAGTACCTTAATATGAAGAAGAGATGCAGCTGAAGACGTTGGTTCCTGGCAGTTCCTGCAGATCTCACTGTTCCTGAGCCTCAGTCGTGGGCACAAGAGAGGACGTCGGGGGACTTCTGCACTGCACTGGACCATCGGAAAACGTGGACTAAATGGAGTTACTTCAGTTCGAGTAGGTGTAATCAAGCACACAAGCTGGTGTCCTTCCCCCTAGTTAAACCTAACCAGCTCTGAGTATGGTATCCAGGTGGCTTACAAGTTGATTGGTCCACCAACTCAAAGAAAGAAGTCGTCCTTGAAGGGGCTTCTACGTCGAGATGAACTTGGCAATTCGGACCTGCAGCAGGGCTTCACCGGGCAAACCAACGGTCCAGGAGTTGTAGCAGCCAACCACTGCCACCAGCCATTTCGATAGGAAAGGGTAGCATTTGCCTGCTACATGAGTATTTAGACACAGGGGATACTATGTAACCCCACCAGCACTCTAACATAAGTTAGTGTATGCTGGGTTTAGGAATTTGGAAAGACTAGTAAAGTCAATGTCACTTTACATTCTCTGGGGAACAGTAGTTCATCCAAGAGAAGGTATTTAAACCTTTTGGAAGCCTAAAAGACATCCTTGTGTCACTGCACTAAGGGTGCTGTGTAAAACACATGAAAAGATGATGCCTATAGAGTCATCTAAAACTCAATAATCAAAAGAAATAAACAGAGAAAACAAACAGAATAAAAAGGTTCAAAGCCCCAAAGTTTAGCCAAAGAGCTGGAGGGCTCTAGGGTAGAGGGAATTAGCATATTTATGAATTCTCCCCAACAGGAACGTCGCAAAGGAGATGGGAGGTTAGAAAAATAGAAGCATTGCAAGTAGTTGTGAAACAGACTTGAAGGCGGGGAAATGGAAAATAGAAGATGAGGTTCAAGGAAACTGGGAAATGGAGATTTGAAAATGTGATGCAAGGTGAGAGAAACAGGGGTATTTTTACAAAAGGTGAGTTTAGAGTAAAGTTGGGAAAAGTTAAGAGAAGAGGTAGAGCAGAAAATAAATGCGGGTGTATGGGGAAGCCAGGTGTGTGGGGGTGGTCTTGACAGGTAGTGCTTTCATCTGGCAGAAAGCTGATCGTGGATTTTATCAGTGGACATCTCGGCCCCTGACATCACTCAGATACGTCACAGACTCATCTTTTGTTTGAGCGAATGAAAAGTGAAGTTATGCATTATGCCATGTCTATTCTCGTGCAGTTCGGGACATGGCTCTGCAGATCAGAAAAGTCTGGGTTCTTTATGAAAGGACTGCACAGTTTTAAAATCAAGCCTTTTTCCAATTATGTGCGATTTAGTGAAGCTTCTGGGTCAGGTCACATTACATTAACGTGTGCTGCTTTAAGTCTCTGGATTTTAGGTGTCAAGTTACATCTACTGGTTGTCTGGCTTTATTGGCATTTACTGGTGTTAATTTACATCTATTAACGTCTGGTTTGGTCTTGTCGGGATATTTACAATAGTAACTGTAATAAATTGTATCCACAAGTAACAGAGGTTGGCGGGCAGGATAGGATATGGCATTTATAACGTGCCTTTATCCAAGTGTTTCAAAGCACGATGAGGCAAGGGAGGGGGAAGGGAGGGGGAAGAGAGGGAAGACGGAGACAACAAACTTACTGGGCAGGGTGACATTGAGATCGCGCAAGTGCAGGGGACGGGGGCTAGGGAAAGTGCGGGGGCAAGGGGTAGGGGCAGTGTGATACATAGGATCAACAGTAAAAAATAAATAAAAATAAAACGGTAGGTTAAAGTTCGGCCAGCTAGTGGCAAGTGCAGACATCAAGTGTCAAGAGCTGGTGGTGGTATTGACATCTATAATATTAAACTAACAGCCCTAAACAACACAATCAAGAACACGGGAAAATAAATAAATAAATAAATCGATCCCTATGTAGGAACAGACTACTATTCGGAGACAGCAAAACAAGCCAGAAGGGATGCGGCACAAATCCGTTTCCAGAATTACAAAACTAATAAATATGGCTCAGGATCAGGCACATTATCAGGATCATCGAATGGATCAGACAATAGACACCAACAGTTCAACTTGAACCAAGGCAATACCCCTACAAGACCCAATGTGTCTCTTTGAGGCGCACAGGACGCCAACAGGGGCAAACAACGGTGGCAGATGCAATCGTCCATGGTAACACACAGCAGAGGACGAGGAGGGCCACAGCCACAGTTTCCTTAATCGTCAATTTATCAACACAAGATTTGACTAAAGGCGAGGAAAGTATACTTCAAAAGGGGCCGTCATTTGTACCCACCGCAACTTACGATCCTTTTCAAACTAGAATTGAAATATGCCAACTCATGCGGAAGATACGCCTCAAACAATTCATTCAAGATGAGATGGAACATGAACCAGACATCACAGGACTGAGGGCTAAGTCTAAATCCTTTCCACCCATACATACTAACACGGTTGAATCTGCCACATTCCAACATGCCCTCTTGAAGAGCTTGGCTAAAATGGAAGAAAATATACCCTTTATACACTCCAACTGCACCAAGGCTGAACTCCATGCACTAACTGCTCTGGCTAAAGATCATACAATAACTATAAAACCTGCTGATAAAGGTGGTGCTATAGTTTTAATAGACACCAATAAATACAACCAGATGGTGGAGAATCTCCTTTCAGACAGAACCAGTTACCACATTTTACCAGGAGATCCCAGGCAGACACTTAGGAACATGATAAACACGCTGGTTGAAGAAGCAGCAGCAGAAGAAGGTTTTCTGAGTACCAAAGAGGCAGCTTTCCTCAGTCCCATCTACCCGAGGATTCCAGCATTCTATGCAACTCCAAAAATACATAAGGGCATCCTGCCACCGCCAGGAAGGCCCATAGTCTCTGGCATATAATCGTTGCTACAACCCCTTTTACAATACGTGGATCTTTTCATTAAGGGAGAAGTCCCCAAGATGCAAATCGTACATAAAAGATTCCACTGCGATGCTTGTGTTGTTGGACACCCTCGCTTTTGATGCAGCAGAAGAATGGATGTTTACGATAGACAGAGTACCTTTACACTAAAATCCCCCAGGCAGCCACCCTTTCGATGGTCAAAAAACTCCTAGATTCTGGTATTGAACACTACCAAGTACCGTCTACATTCACTGTAGAACTAGCTGAGATAGCGCTCACCAAAACTTATCTGCAACGACAACTTTTACCAACAGATCTCAGGCACCGCCATGGGGGCAACTTTTGCCCCCAGTTTGGCTAATCTTTATGTAGATGCCTTTGAAAAGGACAATATCTACCATGCCACTAATCCATTCTTGAAACAGATCTCCATCAGGCGTGGTTACATCGACAATGTTTTTTTGGTCTTCAAAGGCACCAAACAAGAACTGGATCAATACACGAAACAGACACCTGCACTTTACCATCGAACCCAGTAAAAAAACGATCCATTTCTTGGATCTGTCCATCACCAGCGAGAATGGCAGACTGATCTCCAAGGTGTATAAAAAAAAGACACTGACAGAAACTCCCTCCTCTCATTCTCTAGCTATCATCCTAGGGCCCTTAGGGATAACTTGCCATTTGGGCAATTCCTTAGATACAGAAGACTCTGCACCAATACAGAGGACTGTGTGATACAAGCTAAGGAACTTAAAACACAAATGACCAAAAGAGGATATCCCAAACAGACTGCTGATACAACATACAGACGGGCACGCAACATCCCCAGAGCCATCACCTTGGAACAACACCCTAAGCCTCTGGCACGAGAGACCATTACGGCGGTCCTCAGCTACTCACCCCTCCTTAACCAAATCAAGTGCAAAATCCAAACACTCTGGCCCATCCTTAACACAGGAGAACAGCCGGTACAGGAACCCTCTTTCGCCCTCAAGCGCAGAACAATTGTCTGTGACAAGCTGGTAAAACCTTACCAGAATTACAGAACAGGAATTCTACACAAACCACACTCTGGAATACCGATCCACCAACAGGGCATTCCCTGTGTGTTAACTGCACGGTATGCTCACAAACATGCCAGAGTACACAGATCGATGTAGGGTTAAAAACACGCTCACTAACTGCAATACCCCGGTAGTCATCTACCTTATCACAGGTCCCTGTAATTTACGCTATGTAGGCATGACATTAAGGAAGGTCAAGACGAGGATGATTGAACATAAATCATGTATAAGGACCAAAAAAAACACTGCCCCCCCTTGTGAATCACTTTCTACAAGCCGGACACAGCGCAGACCAGTTTAGATGGACAATCACAGAAAAAATATATCTACCGAGACGTGGAGGCAATTTACACGATATGTCACTTAAGAGGGAACAGAGTTGGATTTTTAGACTTAAAACCAACAAAAAAGGTCTGAACAAACAAATACAATGGAACAAACTGGCAGTGATGGACAGATAGGCGCTCTGTTTCCAGTCTTTATGTAACTATAGGTTGTATGAGGCACCTTGGCATCTCCACTCTGATACCTAATACCACATGTTGAAGTATCACCCTCCCACACACCTGGGTAGCTCCACGTACATCTACAAGGATTTACCTCCTCAAAGCAGTCCTGTGATGAAGCAGGAAAACCAGACATCGGAGATGGCTAAGCTGCAGGCAGCCATGTCTGCCCCACCAGGCACCCCCATGAGCCTACCTCATCACAGTGGTGCATCTACACAACCCCCTGTAGGGGTAAAATAATACTCACATTAGGAATTGCAGCCAGCCTAGATGGCCCTAGGGTGCTTTCTACACGACTATGCAGCACCGCCGGGTCACTTCTCTTTACTTTAGTCCCAGTCCATCAGATTCGGGCGCCTGAGCCCCCACCGCCTTCACAGGGTACTCAGTAGATAACCTATACTGGACACGTGCATCTGTTTTTTAGCACGTAGTCTACACATGGTCTATGTTTGATTCCATTCAATACAGTTCATCACACTCTGCAAACTAGTGAGATGCACACGTGTTCAACTTCACACATTAGAACAGAACAGTAAAAGTAGGAATACGAAACTGATAAAGAAAAACAAATGACCTATTTTGGATACAGGCATCTGCTCTTAACGGGTCCTTGGTTTTATTCCATTCACTTTGTCACACTTTACAAACTGTCCGCCTCTATTAAGAAGTGTCTAACTCCACACACGATCCTAATAGTAGCAGTATATATACGGAACTAACACCTCCAAAGATGGCGGCCGGGCTACGCGGCACACACAACAATACACAGACTGTGTATACTGAATACCATTGCTTTCAGAGTCTCGCTTTCGAGTCCACACACACCCAAGATGGCGGTTGAGAGTTCGTGGACACAGTCTAGTTTCCGACTGCTCCACGCTTCCCTCGCCGTGCGGGCGACAGGCAAGACATTAGCACATCTGACTCCAAAGGGGACACACACAGAGTGAAACTCTGCGGTGACCCCGAATTCACAGGTAAGAGTCACACAATGCCATGGGCTGGCCAGCCTAATGTGTATCTGAGAATTTCTCAGAGATAATCACTGAGGCAGCATATTCCTGAACAGGTCTGGTTATGTCAGTTTCTCTGCAGGAGCACCTGCAGACGCGCCATCACAGCAGCCAGCATTGACGTACCACTGAGAAAAAGAGCAGCCAGTTACTCTACCTCCACGGTCTTTGAGGTATCCCAAGTAACATTGTAGCATTGGGCTGCTACACCAGTAGTCTCCATTTACTTTTTGATCAGAGATTTACAGAGTTTTTTTCCTCGTGTACGAGGCAAGTACAGCTGCCATTCCCCCAGCCACCTGGGTACCCACACCCTGATACCCCACTCCAAACAACTCAGCGATGTGGCCTATCTCGCCACCAGGTGAAAAACCCCTGGAGAGAGACTAGACAGTGGGAGCATGCTACGCACTCGCCGCAGTTACAACACCTGAGAGCACCATCATAGAAGCCAGTCCACTCACCTGGTGCTGAGTATGTCCTTTAGCTGCACTCCCCTCCTCCATACCCTCACCCTCGCCACAAAGCCCCTCCCCCACCCCATCCCTCCCTTGCATGGGTTTCTTTTGTTTCCAAGTGCATGAACATGGCACCCATAGATGTTTCTCTGTGTCTTCATAGCACAATGCTTACCATTTCACAAGAAGCAAAGCAATCTGAACCACACTATCAAACCCATCACCATAGAGGTTCCGGGCATCTGTTCAGAGGACTATTTATTACCTCTGAAACCTTGCTTTTGTGCCTTGACCTCTAGGCAACAGAAGTGCTCCAGAGACCAGCATCTCTCTAAGGAATCTACCCACTACAAATAACAGGCCCTGAAGAAGATTATCAAAATCATGAGAATCATTGAAACCGGTCGACCAGACATAGCATGAGCGACCTCATGCTTTAGACAATATTCCACAGAGCTGGACAAGGATATATGTCTTATAAATGAATGACACTTGTTAATATATTACTGTATATTGATTACAGCCTGGTTAGGCATGCTCTATAGTAAGGGCATTTTGATAGTGCCGATCACACCGGATAGGCTCATAATGGCTGTGCCTGCCTCTCAACAAATGGTAAATTAAAATATAGCACAAAAAAATCCTGAAGTGAGGACAGCACATTACCATTTGATCTGAGATATATATATATATAATGCACATTATGTCTCCATAGTACTAGCTGCCAACAGTCCATACTGGTGTATTGTCTTTTAGTAATTGAAATGTGTAGCATCGGATTTGGTGTGTCGATTAAAAATTGTATGAAAGAAGTCTAGATAGGGTCAGTCTCTCTCCTATCCTCTGTTAAATAGGCGTTACAGCACTCGCAGCCTAGGGACAGAGGGCACTATATAGACAGGGATAGGGTGTTCTTCCCGTAGGGAGAGCAGTGCAGTGTGAATGAACGTGGTTTTTCAATACCACACGGAAGGGGAATCCTGTTTTAAGCAAATTGTCTTCCATTGACCATTCTCTTGTGATACGAAGGATTAGAATTAACGTTTGGATAATGTTTCTGGGATTGCGAGTCCCCTTACTAATGAGCTCTTGGTGTTTTTGGTGACTGTAGGGATACAGAAACAGCCCCCAAGTGCAGGGGTTGCCCGGAAGGCAGTGCAGGAGTGCAGCTGGGGGGAGGAGGTAGCATGTGGGGGATATGCGGGGAGCCTGGGCCTGAGATCAGAGGGTAGCCGGGTGACCAGTGCAGTTTCAGTCAGGAGGTCAGCAGGAGAGAAAGCAGAAGCAAAGAGCAAGGTCTTGAGGTGCTTCCGGAACCAGAGATGGTTATCCTCAAGTTTCAGGGAGGCTGCTCCAGAGGGAGGCCCCAGCCGAAGAAAGATCTACCACCAACTCATTGCTTGGAGAAGCGACTGATCCTGAGGGAGTTGAAGGCAGGTGAGTGAAGAGCTTGAAAGGAAGATATTTAGGAAGACAGAGTTGGAGGTAATGAGGTCCCAGAAGGCCTTGTGGACAATGCAGAGGGTTTGAACTTAATCCTCGCAGCCACTGGGAGCCAGTGCAGAGATTTCAGTCCTGAAGAGAAACGGTCAGCGGGTTTGAGGCCAAGGATAAGTCTCGCAGTCCTGTCCTGGATGAGTTGCAGAGGGTGGAGAGTACAAGCAGCAGATTTAGAAAGAGGCTGTTGCAGTAGTCCATCCTTGAGAGAACCAGAGCTCTGGAGATAGTGAGCTTCTGGGGGAAGGAGAGGAAAGGGTGAATACCTCTGAGGAGGTGCAGCTGGTAGTGTGACATCTTAGAGACGTCAGATGTGAGGAGAGAAGGAGGGAGTGGAGTCGAAGATGACCCCAAGGTTCTTAGCCTCACAGGTGGGAGAAGGAAGAGGGCCAAGAGAGGTCGGCCAGAGAGCGACAGGAAAGGAGGGTGCAGGTGTGCCGATGAGGAGCATCTCAGTCTTACTGGCATTAAGGGAGAGATCGTGGGCAGCACACCACTCCTGGATAGCGGACAGTCAGAGATGAGAGAAGGAGAAGAGGAGGCGGAAGGGAGCCCGACAACAAGCCGAGTGTCGTGCGCATAGCACTGAAAGTTGGGGCAGAGAGCGGCAATGCGGTGGGCAAGAAGTGCCAGGTATTGGCTGAACTGCCAGGGAGAGAGGTTAGACCCATGGGGAACACCACAGGTAGAGCTAGAGATAGAGGAGAGGAGAGGACCCAAGTTGGACCTGGGAGGGTCGATCTGAGAGGAAAGAGGTCCGCCAAGCCAGAGCCTGATCGGTGACACCCAGGTTATCACAGAAAACGGTTGAGCAGGATGGCATAGTTGACCGTGTCAAAGGCAGAAGAGAGATCAAGTAAGATGAGGACTCAGGGGGGTATTGAGTCAGGCTGGAGAGCAGGTCTTCACTGATGTTCAGGAGAACAGTTTCCGGACTTCTGGCAGCTCTGAAGGCAGACTGATGGTCATGGAGACAACCAACCAATTTGGTGTGAAGATTAAGCTGGGAGATGGCCAGCTTTTCCAGGAGTTTGCCTAGGAAAGGAGTGATGGAGATTGAGCGGTAGTTAGCAGGGCAGGAGGGGGTCGGCTGAGGGTTTCTTAAGAAGAGGGTGCACAAGGGAGTGCTTCACGGGAAGGGAAGACTCCAGGGGCGAAGGAGTGGTTGCAGAAGTCAAAGTCAGCCAAAGCAGGAGCCAGGGTGTCGATGTGGCCCTTGATGGTTTTAGAGGAACAGGGGAGAACCTGTTTCAGGGTGACTTTCATAGATCAGACTTGTCTAGAAACCTCATCTGAGGAGAACAAGGGAAAGGCAGAGAAGGAGGGAGGATAGGTGGCCACAGAAGGGCCAGAGGAAGGAGGAGAGAAAGAGAGAGAAAGAGAGAGAAAGAGAGAGAAAGAGAGAGAAAGAAAGAGAGAGAAAGAGAGAGAAAGAGAGAGAAAGAGAGAGAAAGAGAGAGAAAGAGAGAGAAAGAGAGAGAAAGAGAGAAAAAGAGAGAGAGAGAGAAAGAGAGAGAGAGAGAGAGAGAGAGAGAGAGAGAGAGAGAGAGAGAGAGAGAGAGAGAGAGAGAGAGAGAGAGAGAGAAAGAGAGACAGAGAGAGAACAGGATGTCCTGGGTTTTAGAGTTGACATGAGAAGCCAGGGCCGTGCAGAGGTCCTGGGAGGGGACAGGCGAGGTAGAGACTGCAGAAGGATTGGCCAGCTCCTTGCAGATTTTGAAGAGTTCGGCCGAGTTGTTGGATGCCACAGAGACGCAGGCTTGGATGAGGGCTCTCTTCTTGGTGCGGACAGAGATCCGGTAGTGCCTTTGGATCAGGCAGCAGGACAGTTTGTCAGAGGATGTACAAGAAGCACGTCATTTCCTCTCAGCCACCCTGCACTTGCATTTAAGGGTGATGAGGTCTGAGTCGTACTTGGCTTTGGGCTTCAAGCAGATCCTCATGACATCAATAGTATCAGATATAGCAGAGTGGAGCATAGAAAAGGCTGTGTCAGGGTGTGAGTGTGGGAGGGTGGGGCGGGGGGTAAGAAAGTGGCAGCGAAAGCCTCAACTGGCAAACGCTTCATGGGTAGGATAACCGAGAAGGAAGGTGGCAGTGCTGGAGTTGGCTTGGCCTGAGGGGTGGAGAGAGAGCTGGGAGGAAAGGAGAAAGTGATCACTCCAGGAGAGGGGAGTGGTGAGAGGGATAGAAAGGGAAAGGTCTGTAGAGATCAGAAAATCTGGAGTGTGCCGAGCAGAGTGAGTCGGGCCAGAGAGGAGGATAGAGAGTGAGAGAGAGTTGCAGAGGTCACAGAAGAGTCCAGAGGAAGGACATTAAGCATCCAGGTGGATGTTAAAGTCTCCAAGAAGGAGGAGTTGAGTGGTCGAGACCAGGAGGGAAGAGGAGCGGTACGCCCACTCGGAGAGGAAGGAGGAGATCTGACCAGGTGGCCAATATATGGTAGCCACAGTAAGGAATGGCTAGGGGAGAGAGAGCCTACAGATGAGGCATTTGAAAAAGGATAGGCCTGCGTAGGAATGACAGAGGCAGGAATCCACTCAGGAAAGATCAGGGCTACACCCCCTCCGGAACGATTGGACCTGGGCACAAAGAGGCTCTTGTAGCCACGTGGGAGGAGAGTGTCAAAGCTTGTGACAGAGCTGGCAGTGAACCATGTCTCGGTGAGACCGAGGACATTGAGATCAAGTTCTTCAAGGAGGCGGCAGAAGTCAGGAGCGTTTGACAGCTGAGCGAGAGTTTAGAGTGGCAATATGGAGAAGGTTGCCATCCTTGAAAGACTTCTGGGGAGGGGCACAAATCCGAGGTACGCCCTGCAGAGGTGTAGAAGAAGCCCGAGAGGGGACAGAAGAGGAAGGAGGAGAGGGCAAGGTAGCCAAGGAGGAGACCGCAGGGGGAGGCGAGGAAGCCGTGGACAGGGGAGGGAGGACAGCAGGAGAAGAAAGGAAATTGATGAGGCGTGGGAAGCGTCTATCAAAGAGGAGAAGGTTGGCTTGAGGGCCTTGGACCAAGACGGTACCATTCAAGTAAACATTCATGGTGATCCTAGAGGAGTCGAAGGAGGCCAGGAGGGCCTCCCACCGGGTGCCACCATTAATGGCAGAAGGAGAGAAAGGAGAGATCACAGAGACCATATGTAGAGTATATAGGTCTGGTGAGGGATTGACAAAGAGGATGACGGTGAGGGTTTGCCTGGAGGAAGCACTAGTATAGGTGTCAGCAATAGGGAGGACTGGGTTGGAGACCAGGATGTCATTTTTAAACTTCTTCCTACCAGATTTAGTCAGGCGAGCTGGATAGTCGATAGAGACGCAGTTAGAAAAGATAGGGGAGACAGAGAGCACCATAGAGGGGGTAGGGAGAAGAGGAAGGGGTGGGAGGGAAAGGAGGAGGGGACAGGGAGAACACTAAGGAAGGACACATGGAGGGGCGCAAGCAGACGAGGCAGAGAGAGACAAGACAATAGTAGACAATTGAACAAGACGACAAGAGCTCAGATAATGGTAGAAAAGTTTGCTAGATGAATGCTTTGCTAAGGAGGCAAAAACCACAGAACGGCACTACTTTCACAATGCAATTTAAATACTGGAGAAGAAAAACACACCGAAGTCTGAGAGTCCTGTAACTTCCCAAAAGCATAGGCCCTCTTGTTGTGCCAGAAAATCTCAAGAGCATCTCCCAGAGAGGAGGCTCCCAGCCCGTTTCTGGAGGCATACAGGGGAAGCTTCCTGTTTGTCGACGTCACGAAGAGGTCCACTTCTGGATTTCCCCAACAATGGAAAATCTGTAAGAGGACCTCCGTGTTCAGTTCCTACTCGTAGCTGACCGTTGTTCGTCAGCTGAGGGCATTTGCACTAACATTCAGCTGGCCCGGAATGTGTACTGCCACCAGCCAGATGCCATGCTGAACAGCCCATTCCCAAATCTGAATGGCAAGATCCACAAGAGGAGGGGACTTGGTACCCCCTGCTTGTTGATATAAAACATGGACACCGCATTGTTCGTGCAGGCACGGACCACTTTGTTGACAATGACAGGCCTAAATGCTTTCAGCGCCAGGAATATTGCCAGGAGCTCCAAGTGATTTATATGAAGCTGTCTGTCCTGCATCGACCAGAGATCGGAAACCTGAAGAAGATCCAACGTCACACCCCAACCCAGAAGGGAGGAGTCCTTCGTGACCGTCAGTAGCGGGCAGGGGTCTTGAAAAGCCACACCCACCGATAGATTGCTGAGAGAAGACCACCACAGGAGGTCTATCCTCATGAAGGATGGAACCAGGATCATTTTGGAGTCTAGATCCACTGCTTGGCGCCAAGAGCACCAAAGAGTCATCTGCATCCTCCTCATCTTGAGATGAGCAAGAGGAAGAGCCAGCACACACGATGCCATGAGGCCCAGAAGCCTCTGGAACCACCAGGCCGACATGCTCTCCGACCGCATAAACACCTGACACGTGGCCAACCGACCCGCCATTCTGTCCCCGGTCAGGTATACTATGCAGTCGATCGTGTTCCCACGAAATCCCAGGAAAATCAAGACCTGAGAGACCGGCATGGAGGATTTCCACCTGTTCACTGACAAACCAAGGTGGAAAAGGAGGTGGAAGAGAGACTGAAGGTTGTTCGGGGCTGACAGAGGACAAGGACTGCGCAGCAGCCAATCGTCCAAATACGAATACACATGGATACCCTGTAGCCTAAGATAAGCATCGATGACGACATCTTCATAAAGACACGCAGTGCCGAGCTGAGGCCAAACAGGAACACACGAAACTGGAAATGCTCCTCCCCCATGGAAAACCATAGGTATTTCCGATGCGGACTCAAAATAAGGATATGCATATAAGCATCCTGAAGGTCCACCACGCTGAGCCAGTCGCCCTTCTGCAAAGAGGACTTTATCTGACAGGGGGTGATCATCTTGAATTTCTCTTGAGAAGAGAGAGATTGAACTGGGAAAGGTCTGGGATGGTGCGCAGGCCAGCCTGGTTAGGTTTGAGCACAGTTAACAGCCGGGAGTAGAAGCCCTCCCCTCGCTCCCCGAGGGGAACGGGTTCCACCGCCCTGAGATCCAGAAGCTTCTGGATCTCAGCTCTGAGGGAGGGTGACCCCGACTGCTGGAAGGGAGGATTGAAGGGTGGGGTAGGGGGAAGGGGCAAGCAGAAGCCCGCCCGAGCGACTGACAAGACCCACCGTTCCTCGGTGATGGTCTGCCACACCTCCCAGTGAGGCGCAATGCACCCTCCCACCGGGGTCTCGTGCAAGTGCACAAATTCCACATTTAGCTGTTTTTTTTGGTGGCTGTGCCACCAGAACCTGAGGAGGCAGCCGAGGATCGAGAGAAAAACCGGCACGTTGCTGACCGAAGTTTCCTGTTGGAGTATCAATTCTACGCGTCTTCCGATCCAGAAACGCCCGAAAAACAGAGGAAGGCGAGGCTCCCAAGACGTCTGCTGCGCCCTGAAAGGCGGTTTCACCAAGACGGGCAGGGATTTGGCGGTCTGAGTGCTGTCCTTAGTCTTGGTCAGTTCAACGTCTGTCGAATGAAAAAGCTCTTTGCCGTCGAAAGGCAGGTCCAGAACTTTATCCTGCACCTCTTTGGAAAACTTTGTGGCATGAAGCCAAGCCTGACAAGAGGTGTCCACGCCAAGCATGAAGCCCTGAGCCGAGGTGTCAGCACCCTGGCATCTGACAAACCCACTTTAAAATTGTCTAGCTTATCCGCAGGGATGAATTCCTCAATTTCCACATTTTCATATTCGCCCCCACTAACACAAGCTCTGCGTTCACTTGAAGTAACTGCAGGGCTGAATTAGCAAAGATCTTCCTCCCCAAAGAGTCGAGAATCTTTTCCTCTTTGGCCAGAACCTGGGCTGCCGCTGTAGATGATGCTGAAGCCAGTCTGGATTGTAACGTGGCAGCTGCCACCACCGTGGAGCAAGGGGGCGGACAAGACGCTAAGGCTACCTCTTCCGAAGATTCAAGCCTATAATGAGTGTCAATCTTATTGTTAACCATCAGTCCAGAGTGTGGTTTATCCCAGACCTTTCGGACCTCGGCCAAAATGTCCTTCTGGAAGAACAAGCCGGTACTCTCCAGAGGAGACAAGGTGAACGCCCCAGAAAGCACCCTTTCCTGGGGAGCGGGTGCCTTGGGTACTGGAGCATGCAGAAGACACATGTCCAGCACGCGGTCATGGAAGACAGAGCAGGCTGGTCCTCGCTGTCCTGATCCCCCTGTGCGTCATCCGACACATCCGGGTCAGGCTGCGTTGCATCTGGCCCTGCTGAAGATTTGTCCACTGGAGACAAGGGAGGGAGAGCTGGAGGCGGGCTGGCCGGTAGAGGCGGAGTTGCCGGAACCACCGGTGCCACGACTGGAACTGACGGCGCAGGAGCCACTGGAGGGCATATTTCCCTAAACAAAACCTCGGAAATACTCCTTCATGGGGTCTGAGTGCATAAGCCTTTGAAATTTTCCGAAAAAAGGCGTCCTCCACCAACCGTTTAGGCGTGGCAGGAGGGGGCCTCTCATGAGCGCAGTAACTCCAGGGGCCTAAGGGAGAGAGCTGCCACAAAGGTCTTTCTCCACTCGAATCAACGTAGATCAAGGGCGCAGATGCCGCAGGGAGCGAGACGGTGTGCTGCAAAGGCATCCGAGCGTTCCAGTCATACACTAGACGAAAAGGATGCGCACAAGGAAAACGATGTTCACCTGAAAAACCGCTCCCAGCACCTAAAGCCGATGGAGGAGTTGTAAGGGAGGAATCCAAAATGGCTGCCGTAGTCTTGGCGGGAACGGCTGCCATTTTGTCAGACCCTGAGAAGAACTGCGACACATGTGGGAGTGAGGCAGCGGTCTCCACAGGCTGGTCAGGAGTCTTCTTTTTTTATTTATTTTTTATTGTATATGGTTACAAAAATATAACCTTTCACAAATACATAAACACCATATAAAATTAAGACAGTTATTTTCGTCTAAGAAAGATACCTACACTAAACATAAAAAATTAAAAAAAGGAGTTAATTTCATCTTTAAAAAAGCAGTTTCGCAACCATGGCATGACGATACAGCCTTTTCCATTCCCTTCCCCTATCTATTTTACATTTCCCCTTAACACGCCAGACCTGCCAACAGAATTAACATACCTTTTACAGTTCTAAGTTCCAAGCTTCAAGCATCTTAATGACGGCAAAAGTTTTTTGGTTGGATTGACCGCCAATCAGGCTTTCCCATAAATTGTCATTCGCCCAGTATGTCGAGTCAGACATAAACCTCCCAAAAAAACTGTTGCCTAAACTGTGTGGCCTAGGATGTTTCTGAGACAAACAATCAGCCAAATTAGCCTCCAACGGAGGGACCGCAGCCACACCGGTAACAGAGGAATTCCAGTCAGAGACCTCACTCTGTGCCCCCTCGACAGAACTGGTTTCACTGCCCAAGCTGGAACAATGAGGAGTACACCTCACCGACAAGACCTTTACAGGCCTCTCAGAACTGTTGGTTACCTTAGCCTCAAAAAGAGGAACCTTGGACCAGCGTCTGTTAACGGCCCCCTCACGAGGGGCCTTGAACCTTAGTTTGGTACAGAAAGCCTCCACAGAGGCCTCAGGACGTACCCCGGTGTCTGTATGGGAAGCTCCAGAAAAAAAGACCTCGACGCAAGCTCCGGCACCCACCGCCTCAGTAGAACTGGGCCCACAAACAGCCCCGGAGGGGCACTCGGATTGTAATCCGGTGTCAAAAGGCCCTTTACGGAGGCCCTCGGAGAAAACTCTGGTACACTTCTTAGGCCTACAAGGCACCTCAGTGCAAACCCCGGTAACAGAGCTTTCGAAGCTCCTCCCGAACCCGGGAAGACCCCGGGAAGGAGTGCCCCAGCCGGGGTGCTCTAAAAACTGAAGAACTTACCAGGCATCTCTTCTTTTTGTCGATGAAAATTTGAAACTTTGAAAATGCAGAGGAGGAGTGCGCTGAAACAGGTTGACCTCGATACGCCCAGACCGAAAGGGAATCGCAGTAGAAGCACGAGTCCCAACGGTGGTCCGGACCCAAACACTCTTAACAAAGAGGATGGGGATCCGCCCTAGCAAAGAGTTGATCGCAGGAAGAACAAATAGGAAAATCTAACTGAAATGGCATAGACGGACTACTACGCGACCGCTAAGCCGGAGCAGGAGAGAAGGACCCTGGAAGGAAAAAAATCTCCCAAATATGCAAGTACGTCCAGTCCCGATCAGAGAAAAAGACTGATGGACAATGTGCTGGGCGGAGCTAAGGAGGGCGAGTTACAGCCGCGTGCGGTACCCCGTGTAAAAAGAGGAAGGACACATTTTTGAAAAATGTGATGCTTTTTACAAAGTGCTCCGGTCCCGT